>NC_140592.1:935322782-936058222 GCF_964204655.1 Triturus cristatus
AGAGAAACTTTGAAGCTAACAAATAGAAAGCCATGGGGTGTGCTGTAAGCCCACTGATTGTAAACAAACTGTCTTGAAAAGACAGCACATTCGCTGTCTAGCTGAGATCCAAAAAGTAAATGTGGTTTCCTCATATCCGTGTACTGTGGAGGATGTGTAAAAAAAGGTTTCAAGATTCAAAACGCCTTGTGTGGAACTTATTTAACAAACACACCAGAGTTGGACCTAACAGATTGGAGTACGTATTAAGCATTATGCAGACCACAAGCTTTGAGGGCTCTTTGCTACTAGCACTATCTATATATACATCTGGACCTACAACTTATGTCTGGCTACTGTGCCATATGTATTACATTACAACAAGTCCATGCATCACATTTCCATCACAGTAAGGTGAGTTGTGTTGGGTTGTGTGGGATGTGTAAATGTTTTGCCCACAGTTTTTCTCATGTATGTACCATCAACATCACAAAAGTCAAACAAGAATAGCTCTCTGTGGAGTTATTGAAGCATATCTGCAGTCTAGAAAAGAGTAATTATGTTGTCCATCTCCTGCGTATTACCTTGAAAAACGGAATCTTGACTGATAGGCACTTTGCTTTATTATGCAGATATTAAGGGTATTCTGTTAGATTCATCAATCACTTGTGCTAAAGGATGTACTCTGATTTGTAACTTACACCAGTCAACTTAACTGTATTGTAGCAAATTGAGTTTGCATCTTCATTGTGCGTTTCTGTAATTATTGCATTTGTTCTTATCTGCTTTTATGGTTCTTCGAACCGAAATAAAGATGATGATGACTGATAGCTTGCATTTTCCATGGTGACAATATAGGGCAACATTTAAAACGTGTTGAGCATAGTGGCTCCTCCATGCTAGACAACACTCTACTGCAGTCTGTCCCCACTTTTTCAAATGCACCTAATAAAAGGAATCACTCAATGATAACAGGGCGAAGTTTAACACCATAGTAATAGAAGATTGAATTTCTTTCCAGAGAGGGTCTTGTTTACGATGAAAAAGATGTAGTCACTGTCACATTTTTTACATACCTGCTTCTTTTTAATCCCCTTTTGTGAGTTGTTATATTGTATGGTAATACTGAAGATATACAATACAGTATTGGCTATTCCGGAAGTGATCTTACCTACCCACATTTACCTTGCTTATCTTAATTTACCACATATTTTGAAAGAACACTTTTCATAAATCAACATTCACACCACAGTTGTTATCCATTAGGTGACATAGTAATATCCCTAGTGAAGTCAATCCCTACTGCATTTCAGATGACACTGCGCAGGCTGATGATGAAATGCCATCAACAAATCGTATGCCCCCCTCAACCCCCGAAGAGACACGAGCAAGACACTGTGCTCTCACACTGGTTCTTCCACAGCACTTGAGTCAACTAGTGACAATGTTGCAACCACACGCTCCATTATGAGTTGCTCTGCTGCGACCGCTGCAACATCAGCCACCCCAGCAACAACCACCATAATAACTCCATCCTTGAATGCTGATGTTTGTATTACAAACCAACCACCTACTGATACCTTCTCTGTAATACAAGGGCCCACCTAATCCTCATTCAAAACTACATCTGCTGTCACTGTGATGCAAACAATTGCAGGCCCAACATCACATGTGTTGTTGAGTATTAAAGAACACAATCTGCTGCAGAAGATGTCCTGCAGGAAGTGGAAGAGGAGGAGGAAGTGAGACAAGACTTATCCAAGGGATATTCTCGGGGCAGACATTGGCCCCTTGGATTCTGAGGCAGTTGAGGATTTGCCGGTACCTGCGATATGTCCACCAGCAGATACCAAAACAAGAAGGCAGTTCCAGCCTTGTTGATGCTGGGCCATTTCACACATCTGGAGCAATTTAGGGTATGGACTGAAGGTTTCACGGCCATTGAAGGGAAACTGAATAACACTAAAACGTCTTAGTTGGTACTGATCCAGCTGCCATAGTCAAGGTCAGCCCTTGGACACGGTATACAGCAGCGACGTTACAGACTAAATGTAGACATTAGGTGCTATGTTTGGTTGAAGTGTGAACAACCAAAGAGTGATTAAAGATGACAGTTAAAAGGCTGATGGACAGGTGGCGCTGTTACGTGCACTTGAAGCACATACTCGTGATCAGGGGCGGCCCCTCCGTTGGAGCGGAGGAGCGTCGCTCCACTTACATGCCCCCAAAACCCCAGAGATGAAAAATAAAATGGGAATCTATTACCAGTTTTATTTTTCATCGTCTCATCATCCTGAACTGAGTGTCAGGATGGGGCGGGGCCTGCTGAGAAGCAGGAGGGAGGAGTGGTGGGCAGAGGGCTGCCTGTGCACTGTTTAAAGTGTGCATGTCTCTTTGGCCGGCTGTCTTGTGACGGCCAGCCAGACATGCTCACTTTAAACCTCTCGAAGGGTTGAGAACAAGTGCTGGCCTCCAGTGTGCTGGGAGCACTGAGTGAGGCCGCTCCCTCCAATCAGGGCGCTGCTCACATGCTGGTTATAACAGCATATGAGCAGCACCAGGATTGGTGAAGGGAGTTGCAGCATCCAGTTCCTCCTTGGGTGAAAGTAGAGGTCCGAAGCTGAGGATGTCATGTTCCGTGTTTGACTTTTTAATGTAATTTGGCGAGTGCGCCCGCCCCCACCTCCCCATGGATGCCAGCAGCCACTACTTGTGATCTGCAGAAGGCTCATCTGGCGGACACACAGAATTCTACATGGAGACATGTGGAAAGCACCTCCTGCCATTCACTCTCCCAACCCCAACTTCATCCCCATCACACTCATCCCAGAATGTGTTCCCTATCCGAGTTAGCATAAAGTCTTCCTGTTCAGAAATAAACTATCAATCATTACACTCTTTGTGAAGGTGACATTTATTTTGTGCTATTGTCATGTGAGCTCCACAATAATTGTTCTACATGTTCTAATGCACTGGCATGGTGCTGACGAGGTGGTCCCACATAAGCCTGTTGTTCATCATCAGTTGTGCTTCATTTATAATAATCTCTGTCTCCAGGCACTGGCACACATCGCCTCACTGCTATATTATGAAGTATACATCAGTGGACCATCATCTTGCAGACCTTTTTTTGGGAATGTATGCCATCACCTGCCCCAGTCCTGTTAAGATTTCAAATGACATAACGCAGGCCAAAAGGTCGCTCAATGGTCTGGGATTGATTGTATGATCTTTCAGCTCCCGTTCTTGAGTCATGAGCAAGGAAGAGTTACCTGCAAGGTATTTAGAAAACAGTAACCCATAGTTCCTCATATTGCTTTCTTTTGTTTGTCATGGATATGACACAGGGCTTTGTATTGGTTCTATATGTGACAATGTTTAAAACATATCCATTATACTACAACCACCCTTGTTAATACTGTAACATCTGTCTGGGAAGTACTGTGATTGTTTGTGGTTATTGATGATACACATTTCACATTAGATTTATGTAATCAGTTATTTGCCATGGGTGTCCAGGGTGGTGGGGTGGAGGTGTTAAGCCTTTTAAGTACTCACCCAACAGCCCTGTCCTGCTTGGGGACAGGTACATTTATTATATGGGGCCCTGCTTGTTGGACCTGGCCCTTTGTGCAAGGGTATCCCTAAACATTTTGCCTTCTTCCTTTTATTTTTCTGACCCTCTTTTCGTTGGCTTTAGGACTCTGGGCACTTTATCATTGCTAATCAGTGCTAAAGTGCATGTGCTCTCTCCTTTAAACATGGTATGATTGGTTTACACCCGTTTGGCATATTTGATTTCCTTATAAGTCTCTTGTGCAGTGGCATCCCATATACACAGGGCCTGTAATGCTACCAGTGGACCTGCAACACTGTTTGTGCCACTTACTGAAGTAGCTTTTCAAACCTGTCTCAGGCCAGCCACTGCAGAGCCTGCAGGTGCAGTTTACTGCCATTTAACTTGGCATTTAAAACTATTTGCCAAGCCTCAAACTCCCCTTTTATTACACATAGATCACCCCTAAGGTAGGCCCTAGAAAACCCTATGGGCAGGGTGCTGTATAAGTAAAAGGTAGGATATGTGCCTTTATTGTGTTGCATGTCCTGGTAGTGACAAACAGCGTATTTTGTTTCTCACTGCTGTGAGGCCCACTCCTCTCATAGGTTAACATTGGGAATTCCCTTGTATGTTCTTAAGTGGTAATTCCTGATCTGAAAGGAGTAGCTTTGCCATGTTTGATATGTTTAGAATGGTAGTTATAAATCTTGCTTACTGGTGTAGCTAGATTTTACATTACTATTTTAGAAATGCCTCTTTTAGAAAGTGCAAAAAGAACATAATGGGTGGAATGCTGAACAACTCAAACATTCACCCACAGTCACAGATCTGGGTTAAATCCACAGTTTTTTTGCTTGCCCCACCATTTCAGTTTAGACTCAGCCCTATGCAAATCCGTCTTGACCCTGCTCCCCAGGGGAACAGTCCAACCTGGGACACACAGCTCCCTGGAGCTCGCCTGCCATTCGAGCCTGCGGTAGCTGTCACAGCTTTGCAGTTCTCCTCAAGTTGTCCCAGGGCCAGCAAGCACTCATCAATACATGTGCCGAGCTCCAGCAAAGAGATAGAGCCCCAGGGACTGCAGCAAAAGGCCTCCGGGTAATCTGGCTTAGATGCACTTCACAAGCATGCTGTTGAATGGGGGAGTTGTCTCAGCGATGCTCAACATCTCGAGGTAGGCCACAGCCATCGGCAACGTGTTTCAGGCTTCGGCAGCCGCTACCACGGAGATAGCAACATTTCAGCTGTAACAGTTGTTTGGGCAATAGATCTGCCTAATTTTGTATTCATCAGTGCCCTTGCACCACGGATTAATGTTGGATTGTGGAGTCGGCCAGCAGAGCATCGCTAAGTGGCGGCCATCCTGCGCAGGGCTCACTAGCGCCCCACTTAGTCTTGATAGCATTACCTGTCTGGGGTTGTACCATGTTATTTCAACTTTTTTTACTGTGAAATACTTTCAGTTAATTTTTAACACTTCTAATTGCATCACTTTGAAATTGAGGTATTTCATATAGTCACTTCAATTTGATTTCTTACATAGATGAGCTAAAATTCATTGTAACACTAATTTACCTCATCTTAACTTGAACACATTTACGACAGTGGAACTAACCAGGAGTGATCATATGAGTTAACTCTGCACAACTAGCTCCTAACTGTTTAAACCCTATAAATTAAACCATTACCCTCTACCCAAAACCCTTTACCGTTGACCACATTTCCAGCTGTTTTCATTTACATACAAAAGTATGTGAATTGCGATCTGAGTGTTACGGCGCAGGGTGAGTGGAGTGACAGGGTCAAAAGAGAGACTAAAAAGCGCAATATATTCTGTAAATATTCCGTTATGTTTTCACTTATAAATGACCACATATAAAATAACAAGTTAAACTAATGGATGGGAAATGTACTATTTTAGGTTGTGAAACCTCAGGTGGGTCAGTAGAGTCACTGTGTGTGACAAGTCAGGCACACAAACGGACGTAACACAGGCCCCCGCATCCCGCGCAGTGCGGGGGGGCCCCAAGCTCCAGGGGGCCCCCTGAGCACTGCACTTCGGCCGGGGAGCTTCTGATAGAGTCCTGAGGGGGCCCCCCCACGTACCTTGCAGGGGGCCCCCCTCAATTATCGTTACGCCACTGCACACAAAGTAATCCTAGTTGCACAATGGGAAACGTTGGCTGTGTATTTATAATGCTACGAGGTCCCAGACGATCACAGAAAGCGCTGTGGAAATGTCAGCCAATATTTATATTTATATATAATTTATTCAAAAGTAATCTTATTATACCTCATCACATTCCTATAATTGTCCATTAAATGGACACACTGTAGAACTCAACTGGTAACATCCTCAACACTACCTCTACAGAAGAATACATTTTTCTCATTATGAAGCTCTACGGCTCACAAGCATGCATTATATTTGCTGTTTAACAAATTGCACACATTTATTTTCAGGTAGCAGAGATGAGGAGCTTTTCCCTTTTTTTTATTTTACACAAAGAGACAGAAAGCCTGAGTTGTGTCTCAGGTCTAGGGGTGATGGCCCATTGGAGTGTGCAGAGCAGACAGCCTGCTTCGAAGAGCTGTTGGTATGATTGGTGCTGCTTGTGCAGTGGCACCAAGTCCCAGTGGGATGAGGGGACAGCTGAATTCCATGTCTGTTTTACTATTCTTCCTAATATGCATTAGGGCCCAGGGCACACTTGCTCTGCCAGTGTTGCTTTGGGCCTTTGATTAATGGTCCAGTGGTGGGGAACTGTAGAGCAGAGGAAACACCTCAATATGGGCATCAGAGAGATGGCAGTGAGGGGGATGGAACAAGATCAGAGTCCATGTTTTTAACAAAGGGCAGAGGAGACATCCAACTTGACAAGGAAGTAGCTTCTAAACAGTGAAGCAGGTGCAGATTCACTGGGGTACAGGGGTAAAGGGGCCCACAGTATCACAAGTATGTCTTTCTTAAAAATAATAATAAAGTCTGGGGCTCATTTATTTTGCTAGCATTAGGGCAGAGGGCACCTTTGCTGCAAATAGGGGGGCAACAAGTGAGAGCTCATTTATTCTGAAAGGGAGGATGTGTGGCCTAATCAAATCACCTAATCTCACAGAGCCTTCAAAAGAAATGTGACCTTGTGTAATGTAATTGGTGCTCATTTAAAGGGCTCCAAACCCCCTGGGGCTGAGTTTGCGCGACATAAAACATAAACAATAAAAGGCGCACCGAGCTTGTTTCAAGATTGGAATGATCAGGCATGGTGGGGCAGGGGGTGAAAGAGGCAGAGGAGATTGTTTGGCACTCAGGGTCACTTCTGCCATTACTGCAACAGTTACATTAGAGCCGAGGAGTGCAACAGACTTGCAACACCCCAGTTATGGGGAGGAGAGTTGTTTTGGTTAATGTATGTTTGTTTGATGAATTTGCTCTTTTATAACTTTTACATTTATTGTGGATTATACGCCACAGAAAACATTTCCCTGAAATTATCTCTTAAACCCTGCCCCTGTGCTCAGCCCTGTGTCTCCCCCAATCCTTCCCATGAAATAAATACAGTTCTCGCCTTCACATATTACATCGCTCATGACATATTCTATGACATCATTGATAAAATCAATACCGAAATCTGAAATTACATCATTGATGACAATACTGTGCATAGCAGGATTGTGAGTTGCAGTTGCTTCAGTTAACTATAACTGGTAAATTTCAGTGTTTTTTTTTTTTATTTTAAAATTGTACGTTTTAAGTAACATTTTCACCTAACTATAACGTCATCTCTGGGGCTGAATGGCTTCTTCACTTTTTGCTGAGGAACAATAAATTATTCACACCGCTAATTCTGTGGTCCACGCTCCATTTGTTGCAAGTCTGTAAAACGAAAGTGGAGTTGACGATACATATATATATATATATATATATATATATATATATATAGGTCAGCATTGTCATTGTAAAAGCTTTTGTTTTTTGTGTTGATAACAATCACCACAAAACCTTCTAAAAATTTGCTACTTTTTGACTAGTTTGTACATGGAAAATGTCAGGTCGATCTGTCAAGCAAGGACAGAGAAAACAAGCATTTGCAATGCAATAGGTCTCGCATTTGTTAAAGTTAGAGCTGTTGACTTTGAAAATTACAATGTTATTTACTTTTGTTTTTTTATTTGCAGTTAGCAGGGGGGAGAGGGTTATAGAAGAATGAGAGAAAGGCGGCTAGGAAAAAGAACGACGGGTAAAGAATATAGTGAGGAGTAGAGACAAGGGAAAAGAGAAGATAGGAGGTCAAAACAATAAAGAAATGGGAAGGAGACGGGAGTGAGAGAGAAAGAAAAAAATGTGTTCACACTTTTCTCAGTTTGTAATGGCTGTTAATAAAAGGTGTTTCCGGTGACTACTAACTTGTAACTCAGATATTGACCTCAGGAGAGTAAAAGTACAAGTCCAGCAGTGGCTTGAACACGTGGCCTGAATTTTACCCCAGATGTCAACAACAAGCGCTTAACTCGCTGAGGCATCTTGACTGAGTTTTGTACTGTACTGCATATGCTTTTACACAGCACTTTCAATGCTGTTTGCAACGCCTAAGCGCTTTTCTGGGTGGTCCGCTTGCATTATTTAAATAGCCCTGGCATGCTCGTGACTGCTCCGGTTTTCATCGGTTCCAGAGCTCTCTTTCGGAGTGCACAGCTAAAGGAAGGCTGTTTGCGGATCCGCCTTTATGAGATAGCTTCCTCCAAGCATAATACACACATGACGTAGTAAGGCACGCTTCACACACATTAGAGTTAAAACAAACAAATGATGGACGGAATGCTGACAATGCAGACATTCTCCCCCAGTCAAGAGATCTGGGTTAAATCCATCGTTCTTGGAGTCAAGCTATCCTGGCTGATGACGGCTGATAGCCAGAAACCGGTCCTAGGATGCTTGATTCCGGTCCAGGGAAGACATGGCTTGGCAGTTCGGGCTGGACTGTTCCCATGAGGCACAGGGTCAAGACTGATTTGCATATGGCCATGTCTGAACTGGGGTGGCGTAGTGGGCAAAAGAACGATGGATTTAACCCAGATCTCTTGACTGGGGAAGAATGTCTGCATTGTCAGCATTCCGTCCATCATTTGTTTGTTGTAACGCTTTTCGCCCTAAGTGGGATGGGTATTCCCAGACGTGGGACACGTGCTCACTACGCCACTGGAGTCAAGCTATCCTGGCTGATGACGGCTGATAGCCAGAAACTGGTCCTAGGATGCTTGATTCCGGTCCAGGGAAGACATGGCTTGGCAGTTCGGGCTGGACTGTTCCCATGAGGCACAGGGTCAAGACTGATTTGCATATGGCCATGTCTGAACTGGGGTGGCGTAGTGGGCAAAAGAACGATGGATTTAACCCAGATCTCTTGACTGGGGGACAATGTCTGCATTGTCAGCATTCCGTCCATCATTTGTTTGTTGTAACGCTTTTCGCCCTAAGTGGGATGGGTATTCCCAGACGTGGGACCCGTGCTCACTACGCCACTGGAGTCAAGCTATCCTGGCTGATGACGGCTGATAGCCAGAAACCGGTCCTAGGATGCTTGATTCCGGTCCAGGGAAGACATGGCTTGGCAGTTCGGGCTGGACTGTTCCCATGAGGCACAGGGTCAAGACTGATTTGCATATGGCCATGTCTGAACTGGGGTGGCGTAGTGGGCAAAAGAACAATGGATTTAACCCAGATCTCTTGACTGGGGGAGAATGTCTGCATTGTCAGCATTCCGTCCATCATTTGTTTGTTGTAACGCTTTTCGCCCTTAGTGGGATGGGTATTCCCAGACGTGGGACCCGTGCTCACTACGCCACTGGAGTCAAGCTATCCTGGCTGATGACGGCTGATAGCCAGAAACCGGTCCTAGGATGCTTGATTCCGGTCCAGGGAAGACATGGCTTGGCAGTTCGGGCTGGACTGTTCCCATGAGGCACAGGGTCAAGACTGATTTGCATATGGCCATGTCTGAACTGGGGTTGCGTAGTGGGCAAAAGAACGATGGATTTAACCCAGATCTCTTGACTGGGGGAGAATGTCTGCATTGTCAGCAGTCCGTCCATCATTTGTTTGTTGTAACGCTTTTCGCCCTAAGTGGGATGGGTATTCCCAGACGTGGGACCCGTGCTCACTACGCCACTGGAGTCAAGCTATCCTGGCTGATGACGGCTGATAGCCAGAAACCGGTCCTAGGATGCTTGATTCCGGTCCAGGGAAGACATGGCTTGGCAGTTCGGGCTGGACTGTTCCCATGAGGCACAGGGTCAAGACTGATTTGCATATGGCCATGTCTGAACTGGGGTGGCGTAGTGGGCAAAAGAACGATGGATTTAACCCAGATCTCTTGACTGGGGGAGAATGTCTGCATTGTCAGCATTCCGTCCATCATTTGTTTGTTGTAACGCTTTTCGCCCTAAGTGGGATGGGTATTCCCAGACGTGGGACCCGTGCTCACTACGCCACTGGAGTCAAGCTATCCTGGCTGATGACGGCTGATAGCCAGAAACCGGTCCTAGGATGCTTGATTCCGGTCTAGGGAAGACATGGCTTGGCAGTTCGGGCTGGACTGTTCCCATGAGGCACAGGGTCAAGACTGATTTGCATATGGCCATGTCTGAACTGGGGTGGCGTAGTGGGCAAAAGAACGATGGATTTAACCCAGATCTCTTGACTGGGGGAGAATGTCTGCATTGTCAGCATTCCGTCCATCATTTGTTTGTTGTAACGCTTTTCGCCCTAAGTGGGATGGGTATTCCCAGACGTGGGACCCGTGCTCACTACGCCACTGGAGTCAAGCTATCCTGGCTGATGACGGCTGATAGCCAGAAACCGGTCCTAGGATGCTTGATTCCGGTCCAGGGAAGACATGGCTTGGCAGTTCGGGCTGGACTGTTCCCATGAGGCACAGGGTCAAGACGGATTTGCATATGGCCATGTCTGAACTGGGGTGGCGTAGTGGGCAAAAGAACGATGGATTTAACCCAGATCTCTTGACTGGGGGAGAATGTCTGCATTGTCAGCATTCCGTCCATCATTTGTTTGCTGTAACGCTTTTCGCCCTAAGTGGGATGGGTATTCCCAGACGTGGGACCCGTGCTCACTACGCCACTGGAGTCAAGCTATCCTGGCTGATGACGGCTGATAGCCAGAAACCGGTCCTAGGATGCTTGATTCCGGTCCAGGGAAGACATGGCTTGGCAGTTCGGGCTGGACTGTTTCCATGAGGCACAGGGTCAAGACTGATTTGCATATGGCCATGTCTGAACTGGGGTGGCGTAGTGGGCAAAAGAACGATGGATTTAACCCAGATCTCTTGACTGGGAGAGAATGTCTGCATTGTCAGCGTTCCGTCCATCATTTGTTTGTTGTAACGCTTTTTGCCCTAAGTGGGATGGGTATTCCCAGACATGGGACCCGTGCTCACTACGCCACTGGAGTCAAGCTATCCTGGCTGATGACGGCTGATAGCCAGAAACCGGTCCTAGGATGCTCGATTCCGGTCCAGGGAAGACATGGCTTGGCAGTTCGGGCTGGACTGTTCCCATGAGGCAGAGGGTCAAGACTGATTTGCATATGGCCATGTCTGAACTGGGGTGGCGTAGTGGGCAAAAGAACGATGGATTTAACCCAGATCTCTTGACTGGGGGAGAATGTCTGCATTGTCAGCATTCCGTCCATCATTTGTTTGTTGTAACGCTTTTCGCCCTAAGTGGGATGGGTATTCCCAGACGTGGGACCCGTGCTCACTACGCCACTGGAGTCAAGCTATCCTGGCTGATGACGGCTGATAGCCAGAAACCGGTCCTAGGATGCTTGATTCCGGTCCAGGGAAGACATGGCTTGGCAGTTCGGGCTGGACTGTTCCCATGAGGCACAGGGTCAAGACTGATTTGCATATGGCCATGTCTGAACTGGGGTGGCGTAGTGGGCAAAAGAACGATGGATTTAACCCAGATCTCTTGACTGGGGGAGAATGTCTGCATTGTCAGCATTCCGTCCATCATTTGTTTGTTGTAACGCTTTTCGCCCTAAGTGGGATGGGTATTCCCAGACGTGGGACCCGTGCTCACTACGCCACTGGAGTCAAGCTATCCTGGCTGATGACGGCTGATAGCCAGAAACCGGTCCTAGGATGCTTGATTCCGGTCCAGGGAAGACATGGCTTGGCAGTTCGGGCTGGACTGTTCCCATGAGGCACAGGGTCAAGACTGATTTGCATATGGCCATGTCTGAACTGGGGTGGCGTAGTGGGCAAAAGAACGATGGATTCATTTAACCCAGATCTCTTGACTGGGGGAGAATGTCTGCATTGTCAGCATTCCGTCCATCATTTGTTTGTTGTAACGCTTTTCGCCCTAAGTGGGATGGGTATTCCCAGACGTGGGACCCGTGCTCACTACGCCACTGGAGTCAAGCTATCCTGGCTGATGACGGCTGATAGCCAGAAACCGGTCCTAGGATGCTTGATTCCGGTCCAGGGAAGACATGGCTTGGCAGTTCGGGCTGGACTGTTCCCATGAGGCACAGGGTCAAGACTGATTTGCATATGGCCATGTCTGAACTGGGGTGGCGTAGTGGGCAAAAGAACGATGGATTTAACCCAGATCTCTTGACTGGGGGAGAATGTCTGCATTGTCAGCATTCCGTCCATCATTTGTTTGTTGTAACGCTTTTTGCCCTAAGTGGGATGGGTATTCCCAGACGTGGGACCCGTGCTCACTACGCCACTGGAGTCAAGCTATCCTGGCTGACGACAGCTGATAGCCAGAAACCGGTCCTAGGATGCTTGATTCCGGTCCAGGGAAGACATGGCTTGGCAGTTCGGGCTGGACTGTTCCCATGAGGCACAGGGTCAAGACGGATTTGCATATGGCCATGTCTGAACTGGGGTGGCGTAGTGGGCAAAAGAACGATGGATTTAACCCAGATCTCTTGACTGGGGGAGAATGTCTGCATTGTCAGCATTCCGTCCATCATTTGTTTGTTGTAACGCTTTTCGCCCTAAGTGGGATGGGTATTCCCAGACGTGGGACCCGTGCTCACTACGCCACTGGAGTCAAGCTATCCTGGCTGATGACGGCTGATAGCCAGAAACCGGTCCTAGGATGCTTGATTCCGGTCCAGGGAAGACATGGCTTGGCAGTTCGGGCTGGACTGTTCCCATGAGGCACAGGGTCAAGACTGATTTGCATATGGCCATGTCTGAACTGGGGTGGCGTAGTGGGCAAAAGAACGATGGATTTAACCCAGATCTCTTGACTGGGGGAGAATGTCTGCATTGTCAGCATTCCGTCCATCATTTGTTTGTTGTAACGCTTTTCGCCCTAAGTGGGATGGGTATTCCCAGACGTGGGACCCGTGCTCACTACGCCACTGGAGTCAAGCTATCCTGGCTGATGACGGCTGATAGCCAGAAACCGGTCCTAGGATGCTTGATTCCGGTCCAGGGAAGACATGGCTTGGCAGTTCGGGCTGGACTGTTCCCATGAGGCACAGGGTCAAGACTGATTTGCATATGGCCATGCCTGAACTGGGGTGGCGTAGTGGGCAAAAGAACGATGGATTTAACCCAGATCTCTTGACTGGGGGAGAATGTCTGCATTGTCAGCATTCCGTCCATCATTTGTTTGTTGTAACGCTTTTCGCCCTAAGTGGGATGGGTATTCCCAGACGTGGGACCCGTGCTCACTACGCCACTGGAGTCAAGCTATCCTGGCTGATGACGGCTGATAGCCAGAAACCGGTCCTAGGATGCTTGATTCCGGTCCAGGGAAGACATGGCTTGGCAGTTCGGGCTGGACTGTTCCCATGAGGCACAGGGTCAAGACTGATTTGCATATGGCCATGTCTGAACTGGGGTGGCGTAGTGGGCAAAAGAACGATGGATTTAACCCAGATCTCTTGACTGGGGGAGAATGTCTTCATTGTCAGCATTCCGCCCATCATTTGTTTGTTGTAACGCTTTTCGCCCTAAGTGGGATGGGTATTCCCAGACGTGGGACCCGTGCTCACTACGCCACTGGAGTCAAGCTATCCTGGCTGATGACGGCTGATAGCCAGAAACCGGTCCTAGGATGCTTGATTCCGGTCCAGGGAAGACATGGCTTGGCAGTTCGGGCTGGACTGTTCCCATGAGGCACAGGGTCAAGACTGATTTGCATATGGCCATGTCTGAACTGGGGTGGCGTAGTGGGCAAAAGAACGATGGATTTAACCCAGATCTCTTGACTGGGGGAGAATGTCTGCATTGTCAGCATTCCGTCCATCATTTGTTTGTTGTAACGCTTTTCGCCCTAAATGGGATGGGTATTCCCAGACGTGGGACCCGTGCTCACTACGCCACTGGAGTCAAGCTATCCTGGCTGATGACGGCTGATAGCAAGAAACCGGTCCTAGGATGCTTGATTCCGGTCCAGGGAAGACATGGCTTGGCAGTTCGGGCTGGACTGTTCCCATGAGGCACAGGGTCAAGACTGATTTGCATATGGCCATGTCTGAACTGGGGTGGCGTAGTGGGCAAAAGAACGATGGATTTAACCCAGATATCTTGACTGGGGGAGAATGTCTGCATTGTCAGCATTCCGTCCATCATTTGTTTGTTGTAACGCTTTTCGCCCTATGTGGGATGGGTATTCCCAGACGTGGGACCCGTGCTCACTACGCCACTGGAGTCAAGCTATCCTGGCTGATGACGGCTGATAGCCAGAAACCGGTCCTAGGATGCTTGATTCCGGTCCAGGGAAGACATGGCTTGGCAGTTCGGGCTGGACTGTTCCCATGAGGCACAGGGTCAAGACTGATTTGCATATGGCCATGTCTGAACTGGGGTGGCGTAGTGGGCAAAAGAACGATGGATTTAACCCAGATCTCTTGACTGGGGGAGAATGTCTGCATTGTCAGCATTCCGTCCATCATTTGTTTGTTGTAACGCTTTTCGCCCTAAGTGGGATGGGTATTCCCAGACGTGGGACCCGTGCTCACTACGCCACTGGAGTCAAGCTATCCTGGCTGATGACGGCTGATAGCCAGAAACCGGTCCTAGGATGCTTGATTCCGGTCCAGGGAAGACATGGCTTGGCAGTTCGGGCTGGACTGTTCCCATGAGGCACAGGGTCAAGACTGATTTGCATATGGCCATGTCTGAACTGGGGTGGCGTAGTGGGCAAAAGAACGATGGATTTAACCCAGATCTCTTGACTGGGGGAGAATGTCTGCATTGTCAGCATTCCGTCCATCATTTGTTTGTTGTAACGCTTTTCGCCCTAAGTGGGATGGGTATTCCCAGACGTGGGACCCGTGCTCACTACGCCACTGGAGTCAAGCTATCCTGGCTGATGACGGCTGATAGCCAGAAACCGGTCCTAGGATGCTTGATTCCGGTCCAGGGAAGACATGGCTTAGCAGTTCGGGCTGGACTGTTCCCATGAGGCACAGGGTCAAGACTGATTTGCATATGGCCATGTCTGAACTGGGGTGGCGTAGTGGGCAAAAGAACGGTGGATTTAACCCAGATCTCTTGACTGGGGGAGAATGTCTTCATTGTCAGCATTCCGTCCATCATTTGTTTGTTGTAACGCTTTTCGCCCTAAGTGGGATGGGTATTCCCAGACGTGGGACCCGTGCTCACTAAGCCACTGGAGTCAAGCTATCCTGGCTGATGACGGCTGATAGCCAGAAACCGGTCCTAGGATGCTTGATTCCGGTCCAGGGAAGACATGGCTTGGCAGTTCGGGCTGGACTGTTCCCATGAGGCACAGGGTCAAGACTGATTTGCATATGGCCATGTCTGAACTGGGGTGGCGTAGTGGGCAAAAGAACAATGGATTTAACCCAGATCTCTTGACTGGGGGAGAATGTCTGCATTGTCAGCATTCCGTCCATCATTTGTTTGTTGTAACGCTTTTTGCCCTAAGTGGGATGGGTATTCCCAGACGTGGGACCCGTGCTCACTACGCCACTGGAGTCAAGCTATCCTGGCTGACGACAGCTGATAGCCAGAAACCGGTCCTAGGATGCTTGATTCCGGTCCAGGGAAGACATGGCTTGGCAGTTCGGGCTGGACTGTTCCCATGAGGCACAGGGTCAAGACTGATTTGCATATGGCCATGTCTGAACTGGGGTGGCGTAGTGGGCAAAAGAACGATGGATTTAACCCAGATCTCTTGACTGGGGGAGAATGTCTGCATTGTCAGCATTCCGTCCATCATTTGTTTGTTGTAACGCTTTTCGCCCTAAGTGGGATGGGTATTCCCAGACGTGGGACCCGTGCTCACTACGCCACTGGAGTCAAGCTATCCTGGCTGATGACGGCTGATAGCCAGAAACCGGTCCTAGGATGCTTGATTCCGGTCCAGGGAAGACATGGCTTGGCAGTTCGGGCTGGACTGTTCCCATGAGGCACAGGGTCAAGACTGATTTGCATATGGCCATGTCTGAACTGGGGTGGCGTAGTGGGCAAAAGAACGATGGATTTAACCCAGATCTCTTGACTGGGGGAGAATGTCTGCATTGTCAGCATTCCGTCCATCATTTGTTTGTTGTAACGCTTTTCGCCCTAAGTGGGATGGGTATTCCCAGACGTGGGACCCGTGCTCACTACGCCACTGGAGTCAAGCTATCCGGGCTGATGACGGCTGATAGCCAGAAACCGGTCCTAGGATGCTTGATTCCGGTCCAGGGAAGACATGGCTTGGCAGTTCGGGCTGGACTGTTCCCATGAGGCACAGGGTCAAGACTGATTTGCATATGGCCATGTCTGAACTGGGGTGGCGTAGTGGGCAAAAGAACGATGGATTTAACCCAGATCTCTTGACTGGGGGAGAATGTCTGCATTGTCAGCATTCCGTCCATCATTTGTTTGTTGTAACGCTTTTCGCCCTAAGTGGGATGGGTATTCCCAGACGTGGGACCCGTGCTCACTACGCCACTGGAGTCAAGCTATCCTGGCTGATGACGGCTGATAGCCAGAAACCGGTCCTAGGATGCTTGATTCCGGTCCAGGGAAGACATGGCTTGGCAGTTCGGGCTGGACTGTTCCCATGAGGCACAGGGTCAAGACTGATTTGCATATGGCCATGTCTGAACTGGGGTGGCGTAGTGGGCAAAAGAACGATGGATTTAACCCAGATCTCTTGACTGGGGGAGAATGTCTGCATTGTCAGCATTCCGTCCATCATTTGTTTGCTGTAACGCTTTTCGCCCTAAGTGGGATGGGTATTCCCAGACGTGGGACCCGTGCTCACTACGCCACTGGAGTCAAGCTATCCTGGCTGATGACGGCTGATAGCCAGAAACCGGTCCTAGGATGCTTGATTCCGGTCCAGGGAAGACATGGCTTGGCAGTTCGGGCTGGACTGTTTCCATGAGGCACAGGGTCAAGACTGATTTGCATATGGCCATGTCTGAACTGGGGTGGCGTAGTGGGCAAAAGAACGATGGATTTAACCCAGATCTCTTGACTGGGAGAGAATGTCTGCATTGTCAGCGTTCCGTCCATCATTTGTTTGTTGTAACGCTTTTTGCCCTAAGTGGGATGGGTATTCCCAGACGTGGGACCCGTGCTCACTACGCCACTGGAGTCAAGCTATCCTGGCTGATGACGGCTGATAGCCAGAAACCGGTCCTAGGATGCTCGATTCCGGTCCAGGGAAGACATGGCTTGGCAGTTCGGGCTGGACTGTTCCCATGAGGCAGAGGGTCAAGACTGATTTGCATATGGCCATGTCTGAACTGGGGTGGCGTAGTGGGCAAAAGAACGATGGATTTAACCCAGATCTCTTGACTGGGGGAGAATGTCTGCATTGTCAGCATTCCGTCCATCATTTGTTTGTTGTAACGCTTTTCGCCCTAAGTGGGATGGGTATTCCCAGACGTGGGACCCGTGCTCACTACGCCACTGGAGTCAAGCTATCCTGGCTGATGACGGCTGATAGCCAGAAACCGGTCCTAGGATGCTTGATTCCGGTCCAGGGAAGACATGGCTTGGCAGTTCGGGATGGACTGTTCCCATGAGGCACAGGGTCAAGACTGATTTGCATATGGCCATGTCTGAACTGGGGTGGCGTAGTGGGCAAAAGAACGATGGATTTAACCCGGATCTCTTGACTGGGGGAGAATGTCTGCATTGTCAGCATTCCGTCCATCATTTGTTTGTTGTAACGCTTTTCGCCCTAAGTGGGATGGGTATTCCCAGACGTGGGACCCGTGCTCACTACGCCACTGGAGTCAAGCTATCCTGGCTGATGACGGCTGATAGCCAGAAACCGGTCCTAGGATGCTTGATTCCGGTCCAGGGAAGACATGGCTTGGCAGTTCGGGCTGGACTGTTCCCATGAGGCACAGGGTCAAGACTGATTTGCATATGGCCATGTCTGAACTGGGGTGGCGTAGTGGGCAAAAGAACGATGGATTTAACCCAGATCTCTTGACTGGGGGAGAATGTCTGCATTGTCAGCATTCCGTCCATCATTTGTTTGTTGTAACGCTTTTCGCCCTAAGTGGGATGGGTATTCCCAGACGTGGGACCCGTGCTCACTACGCCACTGGAGTCAAGCTATCCTGGCTGATGACGGCTGATAGCCAGAAACCGGTCCTAGGATGCTTGATTCCGGTCCAGGGAAGACATGGCTTGGCAGTTCGGGCTGGACTGTTCCCATGAGGCACAGGGTCAAGACTGATTTGCATATGGCCATGTCTGAACTGGGGTGGCGTAGTGGGCAAAAGAACGATGGATTTAACCCAGATCTCTTGACTGGGGGAGAATGTCTGGATTGTCAGCATTCCGTCCATCATTTGTTTGTTGTAACGCTTTTTGCCCTAAGTGGGATGGGTATTCCCAGACGTGGGACCCGTGCTCACTACGCCACTGGAGTCAAGCTATCCTGGCTGACGACAGCTGATAGCCAGAAACCGGTCCTAGGATGCTTGATTCCGGTCCAGGGAAGACATGGCTTGGCAGTTCGGGCTGGACTGTTCCCATGAGGCACAGGGTCAAGACTGATTTGCATATGGCCATGTCTGAACTGGGGTGGCGTAGTGGGCAAAAGAACGATGGATTTAACCCAGATCTCTTGACTGGGGGAGAATGTCTGCATTGTCAGCATTCCGTCCATCATTTGTTTGTTGTAACGCTTTTCGCCCTAAGTGGGATGGGTATTCCCAGACGTGGGACCCGTGCTCACTACGCCACTGGAGTCAAGCTATCCTGGCTGATGACGGCTGATAGCCAGAAACCGGTCCTAGGATGCTTGATTCCGTTCCAGGGAAGACATGGCTTGGCAGTTCGGGCTGGACTGTTCCCATGAGGCACAGGGTCAAGACTGATTTGCATATGGCCATGTCTGAACTGGGGTGGCGTAGTGGGCAAAAGAACGATGGATTTAACCCAGATCTCTTGACTGGGGGAGAATGTCTGCATTGTCAGCATTCCGTCCATCATTTGTTTGTTGTAACGCTTTTCGCCCTAAGTGGGATGGGTATTCCCAGACGTGGGACCCGTGCTCACTACGCCACTGGAGTCAAGCTATCCTGGCTGATGACGGCTGATAGCCAGAAACCGGTCCTAGGATGCTTGATTCCGGTCCAGGGAAGACATGGCTTGGCAGTTCGGGCTGGACTGTTCCCATGAGGCACAGGGTCAAGACTGATTTGCATATGGCCATGTCTGAACTGGGGTGGCGTAGTGGGCAAAAGAACGATGGATTTAACCCAGATCTCTTGACTGGGGGAGAATGTCTTCATTGTCAGCATTCCGTCCATCATTTGTTTGTTGTAACGCTTTTCGCCCTAAGTGGGATGGGTATTCCCAGACGTGGGACCCGTGCTCACTACGCCACTGGAGTCAAGCTATCCTGGCTGATGACGGCTGATAGCCAGAAACCGGTCCTAGGATGCTTGATTCCGGTCCAGGGAAGACATGGCTTGGCAGTTCGGGCTGGACTGTTCCCATGAGGCACAGGGTCAAGACTGATTTGCATATGGCCATGTCTGAACTGGGGTGGCGTAGTGGGCAAAAGAACGATGGATTTAACCCAGATCTCTTGACTGGGGGAGAATGTCTGCATTGTCAGCATTCCGTCCATCATTTGTTTGTTGTAACGCTTTTCGCCCTAAATGGGATGGGTATTCCCAGACGTGGGACCCGTGCTCACTACGCCACTGGAGTCAAGCTATCCTGGCTGATGACGGCTGATAGCCAGAAACCGGTCCTAGGATGCTTGATTCCGGTCCAGGGAAGACATGGCTTGGCAGTTCGGGCTGGACTGTTCCCATGAGGCACAGGGTCAAGACTGATTTGCATATGGCCATGTCTGAACTGGGGTGGCGTAGTGGGCAAAAGAACGATGGATTTAACCCAGATATCTTGACTGGGGGAGAATGTCTGCATTGTCAGCATTCCGTCCATCATTTGTTTGTTGTAACGCTTTTCGCCCTATGTGGGATGGGTATTCCCAGACGTGGGACCCGTGCTCACTACGCCACTGGAGTCAAGCTATCCTGGCTGATGACGGCTGATAGCCAGAAACCGGTCCTAGGATGCTTGATTCCGGTCCAGGGAAGACATGGCTTGGCAGTTCGGGCTGGACTGTTCCCATGAGGCACAGGGTCAAGACTGATTTGCATATGGCCATGTCTGAACTGGGGTGGCGTAGTGGGCAAAAGAACGATGGATTTAACCCAGATCTCTTGACTGGGGGAGAATGTCTGCATTGTCAGCATTCCGTCCATCATTTGTTTGTTGTAACGCTTTTCGCCCTAAGTGGGATGGGTATTCCCAGACGTGGGACCCGTGCTCACTACGCCACTGGAGTCAAGCTATCCTGGCTGATGACGGCTGATAGCCAGAAACCGGTCCTAGGATGCTTGATTCCGGTCCAGGGAAGACATGGCTTGGCAGTTCGGGCTGGACTGTTCCCATGAGGCACAGGGTCAAGACTGATTTGCATATGGCCATGTCTGAACTGGGGTGGCGTAGTGGGCAAAAGAACGATGGATTTAACCCAGATCTCTTGACTGGGGGAGAATGTCTGCATTGTCAGCATTCCGTCCATCATTTGTTTGTTGTAACGCTTTTCGCCCTAAGTGGGATGGGTATTCCCAGACGTGGGACCCGTGCTCACTACGCCACTGGAGTCAAGCTATCCTGGCTGATGACGGCTGATAGCCAGAAACCGGTCCTAGGATGCTTGATTCCGGTCCAGGGAAGACATGGCTTAGCAGTTCGGGCTGGACTGTTCCCATGAGGCACAGGGTCAAGACTGATTTGCATATGGCCATGTCTGAACTGGGGTGGCGTAGTGGGCAAAAGAACGGTGGATTTAACCCAGATCTCTTGACTGGGGGAGAATGTCTTCATTGTCAGCATTCCGTCCATCATTTGTTTGTTGTAACGCTTTTCGCCCTAAGTGGGATGGGTATTCCCAGACGTGGGACCCGTGCTCACTAAGCCACTGGAGTCAAGCTATCCTGGCTGATGACGGCTGATAGCCAGAAACCGGTCCTAGGATGCTTGATTCCGGTCCAGGGAAGACATGGCTTGGCAGTTCGGGCTGGACTGTTCCCATGAGGCACAGGGTCAAGACTGATTTGCATATGGCCATGTCTGAACTGGGGTGGCGTAGTGGGCAAAAGAACAATGGATTTAACCCAGATCTCTTGACTGGGGGAGAATGTCTGCATTGTCAGCATTCCGTCCATCATTTGTTTGTTGTAACGCTTTTTGCCCTAAGTGGGATGGGTATTCCCAGACGTGGGACCCGTGCTCACTACGCCACTGGAGTCAAGCTATCCTGGCTGACGACAGCTGATAGCCAGAAACCGGTCCTAGGATGCTTGATTCCGGTCCAGGGAAGACATGGCTTGGCAGTTCGGGCTGGACTGTTCCCATGAGGCACAGGGTCAAGACTGATTTGCATATGGCCATGTCTGAACTGGGGTGGCGTAGTGGGCAAAAGAACGATGGATTTAACCCAGATCTCTTGACTGGGGGAGAATGTCTGCATTGTCAGCATTCCGTCCATCATTTGTTTGTTGTAACGCTTTTCGCCCTAAGTGGGATGGGTATTCCCAGACGTGGGACCCGTGCTCACTACGCCACTGGAGTCAAGCTATCCTGGCTGATGACGGCTGATAGCCAGAAACCGGTCCTAGGATGCTTGATTCCGGTCCAGGGAAGACATGGCTTGGCAGTTCGGGCTGGACTGTTCCCATGAGGCACAGGGTCAAGACTGATTTGCATATGGCCATGTCTGAACTGGGGTGGCGTAGTGGGCAAAAGAACGATGGATTTAACCCAGATCTCTTGACTGGGGGAGAATGTCTGCATTGTCAGCATTCCGTCCATCATTTGTTTGTTGTAACGCTTTTCGCCCTAAGTGGGATGGGTATTCCCAGACGTGGGACCCGTGCTCACTACGCCACTGGAGTCAAGCTATCCGGGCTGATGACGGCTGATAGCCAGAAACCGGTCCTAGGATGCTTGATTCCGGTCCAGGGAAGACATGGCTTGGCAGTTCGGGCTGGACTGTTCCCATGAGGCACAGGGTCAAGACTGATTTGCATATGGCCATGTCTGAACTGGGGTGGCGTAGTGGGCAAAAGAACGATGGATTTAACCCAGATCTCTTGACTGGGGGAGAATGTCTGCATTGTCAGCATTCCGTCCATCATTTGTTTGTTGTAACGCTTTTCGCCCTAAGTGGGATGGGTATTCCCAGACGTGGGACCCGTGCTCACTACGCCACTGGAGTCAAGCTATCCTGGCTGATGACGGCTGATAGCCAGAAACCGGTCCTAGGATGCTTGATTCCGGTCCAGGGAAGACATGGCTTGGCAGTTCGGGCTGGACTGTTCCCATGAGGCACAGGGTCAAGACTGATTTGCATATGGCCATGTCTGAACTGGGGTGGCGTAGTGGGCAAAAGAACGATGGATTTAACCCAGATCTCTTGACTGGGGGAGAATGTCTGCATTGTCAGCATTCCGTCCATCATTTGTTTGCTGTAACGCTTTTCGCCCTAAGTGGGATGGGTATTCCCAGACGTGGGACCCGTGCTCACTACGCCACTGGAGTCAAGCTATCCTGGCTGATGACGGCTGATAGCCAGAAACCGGTCCTAGGATGCTTGATTCCGGTCCAGGGAAGACATGGCTTGGCAGTTCGGGCTGGACTGTTTCCATGAGGCACAGGGTCAAGACTGATTTGCATATGGCCATGTCTGAACTGGGGTGGCGTAGTGGGCAAAAGAACGATGGATTTAACCCAGATCTCTTGACTGGGAGAGAATGTCTGCATTGTCAGCGTTCCGTCCATCATTTGTTTGTTGTAACGCTTTTTGCCCTAAGTGGGATGGGTATTCCCAGACGTGGGACCCGTGCTCACTACGCCACTGGAGTCAAGCTATCCTGGCTGATGACGGCTGATAGCCAGAAACCGGTCCTAGGATGCTCGATTCCGGTCCAGGGAAGACATGGCTTGGCAGTTCGGGCTGGACTGTTCCCATGAGGCAGAGGGTCAAGACTGATTTGCATATGGCCATGTCTGAACTGGGGTGGCGTAGTGGGCAAAAGAACGATGGATTTAACCCAGATCTCTTGACTGGGGGAGAATGTCTGCATTGTCAGCATTCCGTCCATCATTTGTTTGTTGTAACGCTTTTCGCCCTAAGTGGGATGGGTATTCCCAGACGTGGGACCCGTGCTCACTACGCCACTGGAGTCAAGCTATCCTGGCTGATGACGGCTGATAGCCAGAAACCGGTCCTAGGATGCTTGATTCCGGTCCAGGGAAGACATGGCTTGGCAGTTCGGGATGGACTGTTCCCATGAGGCACAGGGTCAAGACTGATTTGCATATGGCCATGTCTGAACTGGGGTGGCGTAGTGGGCAAAAGAACGATGGATTTAACCCGGATCTCTTGACTGGGGGAGAATGTCTGCATTGTCAGCATTCCGTCCATCATTTGTTTGTTGTAACGCTTTTCGCCCTAAGTGGGATGGGTATTCCCAGACGTGGGACCCGTGCTCACTACGCCACTGGAGTCAAGCTATCCTGGCTGATGACGGCTGATAGCCAGAAACCGGTCCTAGGATGCTTGATTCCGGTCCAGGGAAGACATGGCTTGGCAGTTCGGGCTGGACTGTTCCCATGAGGCACAGGGTCAAGACTGATTTGCATATGGCCATGTCTGAACTGGGGTGGCGTAGTGGGCAAAAGAACGATGGATTTAACCCAGATCTCTTGACTGGGGGAGAATGTCTGCATTGTCAGCATTCCGTCCATCATTTGTTTGTTGTAACGCTTTTCGCCCTAAGTGGGATGGGTATTCCCAGACGTGGGACCCGTGCTCACTACGCCACTGGAGTCAAGCTATCCTGGCTGATGACGGCTGATAGCCAGAAACCGGTCCTAGGATGCTTGATTCCGGTCCAGGGAAGACATGGCTTGGCAGTTCGGGCTGGACTGTTCCCATGAGGCACAGGGTCAAGACTGATTTGCATATGGCCATGTCTGAACTGGGGTGGCGTAGTGGGCAAAAGAACGATGGATTTAACCCAGATCTCTTGACTGGGGGAGAATGTCTGGATTGTCAGCATTCCGTCCATCATTTGTTTGTTGTAACGCTTTTTGCCCTAAGTGGGATGGGTATTCCCAGACGTGGGACCCGTGCTCACTACGCCACTGGAGTCAAGCTATCCTGGCTGACGACAGCTGATAGCCAGAAACCGGTCCTAGGATGCTTGATTCCGGTCCAGGGAAGACATGGCTTGGCAGTTCGGGCTGGACTGTTCCCATGAGGCACAGGGTCAAGACTGATTTGCATATGGCCATGTCTGAACTGGGGTGGCGTAGTGGGCAAAAGAACGATGGATTTAACCCAGATCTCTTGACTGGGGGAGAATGTCTGCATTGTCAGCATTCCGTCCATCATTTGTTTGTTGTAACGCTTTTCGCCCTAAGTGGGATGGGTATTCCCAGACGTGGGACCCGTGCTCACTACGCCACTGGAGTCAAGCTATCCTGGCTGATGACGGCTGATAGCCAGAAACCGGTCCTAGGATGCTTGATTCCGTTCCAGGGAAGACATGGCTTGGCAGTTCGGGCTGGACTGTTCCCATGAGGCACAGGGTCAAGACTGATTTGCATATGGCCATGTCTGAACTGGGGTGGCGTAGTGGGCAAAAGAACGATGGATTTAACCCAGATCTCTTGACTGGGGGAGAATGTCTGCATTGTCAGCATTCCGTCCATCATTTGTTTGTTGTAACGCTTTTCGCCCTAAGTGGGATGGGTATTCCCAGACGTGGGACCCGTGCTCACTACGCCACTGGAGTCAAGCTATCCTGGCTGATGACGGCTGATAGCCAGAAACCGGTCCTAGGATGCTTGATTCCGGTCCAGGGAAGACATGGCTTGGCAGTTCGGGCTGGACTGTTCCCATGAGGCACAGGGTCAAGACTGATTTGCATATGGCCATGTCTGAACTGGGGTGGCGTAGTGGGCAAAAGAACGATGGATTTAACCCAGATCTCTTGACTGGGGGAGAATGTCTTCATTGTCAGCATTCCGTCCATCATTTGTTTGTTGTAACGCTTTTCGCCCTAAGTGGGATGGGTATTCCCAGACGTGGGACCCGTGCTCACTACGCCACTGGAGTCAAGCTATCCTGGCTGATGACGGCTGATAGCCAGAAACCGGTCCTAGGATGCTTGATTCCGGTCCAGGGAAGACATGGCTTGGCAGTTCGGGCTGGACTGTTCCCATGAGGCACAGGGTCAAGACTGATTTGCATATGGCCATGTCTGAACTGGGGTGGCGTAGTGGGCAAAAGAACGATGGATTTAACCCAGATCTCTTGACTGGGGGAGAATGTCTGCATTGTCAGCATTCCGTCCATCATTTGTTTGTTGTAACGCTTTTCGCCCTAAATGGGATGGGTATTCCCAGACGTGGGACCCGTGCTCACTACGCCACTGGAGTCAAGCTATCCTGGCTGATGACGGCTGATAGCCAGAAACCGGTCCTAGGATGCTTGATTCCGGTCCAGGGAAGACATGGCTTGGCAGTTCGGGCTGGACTGTTCCCATGAGGCACAGGGTCAAGACTGATTTGCATATGGCCATGTCTGAACTGGGGTGGCGTAGTGGGCAAAAGAACGATGGATTTAACCCAGATATCTTGACTGGGGGAGAATGTCTGCATTGTCAGCATTCCGTCCATCATTTGTTTGTTGTAACGCTTTTCGCCCTATGTGGGATGGGTATTCCCAGACGTGGGACCCGTGCTCACTACGCCACTGGAGTCAAGCTATCCTGGCTGATGACGGCTGATAGCCAGAAACCGGTCCTAGGATGCTTGATTCCGGTCCAGGGAAGACATGGCTTGGCAGTTCGGGCTGGACTGTTCCCATGAGGCACAGGGTCAAGACTGATTTGCATATGGCCATGTCTGAACTGGGGTGGCGTAGTGGGCAAAAGAACGATGGATTTAACCCAGATCTCTTGACTGGGGGAGAATGTCTGCATTGTCAGCATTCCGTCCATCATTTGTTTGTTGTAACGCTTTTCGCCCTAAGTGGGATGGGTATTCCCAGACGTGGGACCCGTGCTCACTACGCCACTGGAGTCAAGCTATCCTGGCTGATGACGGCTGATAGCCAGAAACCGGTCCTAGGATGCTTGATTCCGGTCCAGGGAAGACATGGCTTGGCAGTTCGGGCTGGACTGTTCCCATGAGGCACAGGGTCAAGACTGATTTGCATATGGCCATGTCTGAACTGGGGTGGCGTAGTGGGCAAAAGAACGATGGATTTAACCCAGATCTCTTGACTGGGGGAGAATGTCTGCATTGTCAGCATTCCGTCCATCATTTGTTTGTTGTAACGCTTTTCGCCCTAAGTGGGATGGGTATTCCCAGACGTGGGACCCGTGCTCACTACGCCACTGGAGTCAAGCTATCCTGGCTGATGACGGCTGATAGCCAGAAACCGGTCCTAGGATGCTTGATTCCGGTCCTGGGAAGACATGGCTTGGCAGTTCGGGCTGGACTGTTCCCATGAGGCACAGGGTCAAGACTGATTTGCATATGGCCATGTCTGAACTGGGGTGGCGTAGTGGGCAAAAGAACGATGGATTTAACCCAGATCTCTTGACTGGGGGAGAATGTCTGCATTGTCAGCATTCCGTCCATCATTTGTTTGTTGTAACGCTTTTCGCCCTAAGTGGGATGGGTATTCCCAGACGTGGGACCCGTGCTCACTACGCCACTGGAGTCAAGCTATCCTGGCTGATGACGGCTGATAGCCAGAAACCGGTCCTAGGATGCTTGATTCCGGTCCAGGGAAGACATGGCTTAGCAGTTCGGGCTGGACTGTTCCCATGAGGCACAGGGTCAAGACTGATTTGCATATGGCCATGTCTGAACTGGGGTGGCGTAGTGGGCAAAAGAACGATGGATTTAACCCAGATCTCTTGACTGGGGGAGAATGTCTTCATTGTCAGCATTCCGTCCATCATTTGTTTGTTGTAACGCTTTTCGCCCTAAGTGGGATGGGTATTCCCAGACGTGGGACCCGTGCTCACTAAGCCACTGGAGTCAAGCTATCCTGGCTGATGACGGCTGATAGCCAGAAACCGGTCCTAGGATGCTTGATTCCGGTCCAGGGAAGACATGGCTTGGCAGTTCGGGCTGGACTGTTCCCATGAGGCACAGGGTCAAGACTGATTTGCATATGGCCATGTCTGAACTGGGGTGGCGTAGTGGGCAAAAGAACAATGGATTTAACCCAGATCTCTTGACTGGGGGAGAATGTCTGCATTGTCAGCATTCCGTCCATCATTTGTTTGTTGTAACGCTTTTAGCCCTAAATGGGATGGGTATTCCCAGACGTGGGACCCGTGCTCACTACGCCACTGGAGTCAAGCTATCCTGGCTGATGACGGCTGATAGCCAGAAACCGGTCCTAGGATGCTTGATTCCGGTCCAGGGAAGACATGGCTTGGCAGTTCGGGCTGGACTGTTCCCATGAGGCACAGGGTCAAGACTGATTTGCATATGGCCATGTCTGAACTGGGGTGGCGTAGTGGTCAAAAGAACGATGGATTTAACCCAGATCATTTGACTGGGGGAGAATGTCTGCATTGTCAGCATTCCGTCCATCATTTGTTTGTTGTAACGCTTTTCGCCCTAAGTGGGATGGGTATTCCCAGACGTGGGACCCGTGCTCACTACGCCACTGGAGTCAAGCTATCCTGGCTGATGACGGCTGATAGCCAGAAACCGGTCCTAGGATGCTTGATTCCGGTCCAGGGAAGACATGGCTTGGCAGTTCGGGCTGGACTGTTCCCATGAGGCACAGGGTCAAGACTGATTTGCATATGGCCATGTCTAAACTGGGGTGGCGTAGTGGGCAAAAGAACGATGGATTTAACCCAGATCTCTTGACTGGGGGAGAATGTCTGCATTGTCAGCATTCCGTCCATCATTTGTTTGTTGTAACGCTTTTCGCCCTAAGTGGGATGGGTATTCCCAGACGTGGGACCCGTGCTCACTACGCCACTGGAGTCAAGCTATCCTGGCTGATGACGGCTGATAGCCAGAAACCGGTCCTAGGATGCTTGATTCCGGTCCAGGGAAGACATGGCTTGGCAGTTCGGGCTGGACTGTTCCCATGAGGCACAGGGTCAAGACTGATTTGCATATGGCCATGTCTGAACTGGGGTGGCGTAGTGGGCAAAAGAACGATGGATTTAACCCAGATCTCTTGACTGGGGGAGAATGTCTGCATTGTCAGCATTCCGTCCATCATTTGTTTGTTGTAACGCTTTTTGCCCTAAGTGGGATGGGTATTCCCAGACGTGGGACCCGTGCTCACTAAGCCACTGGAGTCAAGCTATCCTGGCTGACGACGGCTGATAGCCAGAAACCGGTCCTAGGATGCTTGATTCCGGTCCAGGGAAGACATGGCTTGGCAGTTCGGGCTGGACTGTTCCCATGAGGCACAGGGTCAAGACTGATTTGCATATGGCCATGTCTGAACTGGGGTGGCGTAGTGGGCAAAAGAACGATGGATTTAACCCAGATCTCTTGACTGGGGGAGAATGTCTGCATTGTCAGCATTCCGTCCATCATTTGTTTGTTGTAACGCTTTTCGCCCTAAGTGGGATGGGTATTCCCAGACGTGGGACCCGTGCTCACTACGCCACTGGAGTCAAGCTATCCTGGCTGATGACGGCTGATAGCCAGAAACCGGTCCTAGGATGCTTGATTCCGGTCCAGGGAAGACATGGCTTGGCAGTTCGGGCTGGACTGTTCCCATGAGGCACAGGGTCAAGACTGATTTGCATATGGCCATGTCTGAACTGGGGTGGCGTAGTGGGCAAAAGAACGATGGATTTAACCCAGATCTCTTGACTGGGGGAGAATGTCTGCATTGTCAGCATTCCGTCCATCATTTGTTTGTTGTAACGCTTTTCGCCCTAAGTGGGATGGGTATTCCCAGACGTGGGACCCGTGCTCACTACGCCACTGGAGTCAAGCTATCCTGGCTGATGACGGCTGATAGCCAGAAACCGGTCCTAGGATGCTTGATTCCGGTCCAGGGAAGACATGGCTTGGCAGTTCGGGCTGGACTGTTCCCATGAGGCACAGGGTCAAGACTGATTTGCATATGGCCATGTCTGAACTGGGGTGGCGTAGTGGGCAAAAGAACGATGGATTTAACCCAGATCTCTTGACTGGGGGAGAATGTCTGGATTGTCAGCATTCCGTCCATCATTTGTTTGTTGTAACGCTTTTTGCCCTAAGTGGGATGGGTATTCCCAGACGTGGGACCCGTGCTCACTACGCCACTGGAGTCAAGCTATCCTGGCTGACGACAGCTGATAGCCAGAAACCGGTCCTAGGATGCTTGATTCCGGTCCAGGGAAGACATGGCTTGGCAGTTCGGGCTGGACTGTTCCCATGAGGCACAGGGTCAAGACTGATTTGCATATGGCCATGTCTGAACTGGGGTGGCGTAGTGGGCAAAAGAACGATGGATTTAACCCAGATCTCTTGACTGGGGGAGAATGTCTGCATTGTCAGCATTCCGTCCATCATTTGTTTGTTGTAACGCTTTTCGCCCTAAGTGGGATGGGTATTCCCAGACGTGGGACCCGTGCTCACTACGCCACTGGAGTCAAGCTATCCTGGCTGATGACGGCTGATAGCCAGAAACCGGTCCTAGGATGCTTGATTCCGTTCCAGGGAAGACATGGCTTGGCAGTTCGGGCTGGACTGTTCCCATGAGGCACAGGGTCAAGACTGATTTGCATATGGCCATGTCTGAACTGGGGTGGCGTAGTGGGCAAAAGAACGATGGATTTAACCCAGATCTCTTGACTGGGGGAGAATGTCTGCATTGTCAGCATTCCGTCCATCATTTGTTTGTTGTAACGCTTTTCGCCCTAAGTGGGATGGGTATTCCCAGACGTGGGACCCGTGCTCACTACGCCACTGGAGTCAAGCTATCCTGGCTGATGACGGCTGATAGCCAGAAACCGGTCCTAGGATGCTTGATTCCGGTCCAGGGAAGACATGGCTTGGCAGTTCGGGCTGGACTGTTCCCATGAGGCACAGGGTCAAGACTGATTTGCATATGGCCATGTCTGAACTGGGGTGGCGTAGTGGGCAAAAGAACGATGGATTTAACCCAGATCTCTTGACTGGGGGAGAATGTCTTCATTGTCAGCATTCCGTCCATCATTTGTTTGTTGTAACGCTTTTCGCCCTAAGTGGGATGGGTATTCCCAGACGTGGGACCCGTGCTCACTACGCCACTGGAGTCAAGCTATCCTGGCTGATGACGGCTGATAGCCAGAAACCGGTCCTAGGATGCTTGATTCCGGTCCAGGGAAGACATGGCTTGGCAGTTCGGGCTGGACTGTTCCCATGAGGCACAGGGTCAAGACTGATTTGCATATGGCCATGTCTGAACTGGGGTGGCGTAGTGGGCAAAAGAACGATGGATTTAACCCAGATCTCTTGACTGGGGGAGAATGTCTGCATTGTCAGCATTCCGTCCATCATTTGTTTGTTGTAACGCTTTTCGCCCTAAATGGGATGGGTATTCCCAGACGTGGGACCCGTGCTCACTACGCCACTGGAGTCAAGCTATCCTGGCTGATGACGGCTGATAGCCAGAAACCGGTCCTAGGATGCTTGATTCCGGTCCAGGGAAGACATGGCTTGGCAGTTCGGGCTGGACTGTTCCCATGAGGCACAGGGTCAAGACTGATTTGCATATGGCCATGTCTGAACTGGGGTGGCGTAGTGGGCAAAAGAACGATGGATTTAACCCAGATATCTTGACTGGGGGAGAATGTCTGCATTGTCAGCATTCCGTCCATCATTTGTTTGTTGTAACGCTTTTCGCCCTATGTGGGATGGGTATTCCCAGACGTGGGACCCGTGCTCACTACGCCACTGGAGTCAAGCTATCCTGGCTGATGACGGCTGATAGCCAGAAACCGGTCCTAGGATGCTTGATTCCGGTCCAGGGAAGACATGGCTTGGCAGTTCGGGCTGGACTGTTCCCATGAGGCACAGGGTCAAGACTGATTTGCATATGGCCATGTCTGAACTGGGGTGGCGTAGTGGGCAAAAGAACGATGGATTTAACCCAGATCTCTTGACTGGGGGAGAATGTCTGCATTGTCAGCATTCCGTCCATCATTTGTTTGTTGTAACGCTTTTCGCCCTAAGTGGGATGGGTATTCCCAGACGTGGGACCCGTGCTCACTACGCCACTGGAGTCAAGCTATCCTGGCTGATGACGGCTGATAGCCAGAAACCGGTCCTAGGATGCTTGATTCCGGTCCAGGGAAGACATGGCTTGGCAGTTCGGGCTGGACTGTTCCCATGAGGCACAGGGTCAAGACTGATTTGCATATGGCCATGTCTGAACTGGGGTGGCGTAGTGGGCAAAAGAACGATGGATTTAACCCAGATCTCTTGACTGGGGGAGAATGTCTGCATTGTCAGCATTCCGTCCATCATTTGTTTGTTGTAACGCTTTTCGCCCTAAGTGGGATGGGTATTCCCAGACGTGGGACCCGTGCTCACTACGCCACTGGAGTCAAGCTATCCTGGCTGATGACGGCTGATAGCCAGAAACCGGTCCTAGGATGCTTGATTCCGGTCCTGGGAAGACATGGCTTGGCAGTTCGGGCTGGACTGTTCCCATGAGGCACAGGGTCAAGACTGATTTGCATATGGCCATGTCTGAACTGGGGTGGCGTAGTGGGCAAAAGAACGATGGATTTAACCCAGATCTCTTGACTGGGGGAGAATGTCTGCATTGTCAGCATTCCGTCCATCATTTGTTTGTTGTAACGCTTTTCGCCCTAAGTGGGATGGGTATTCCCAGACGTGGGACCCGTGCTCACTACGCCACTGGAGTCAAGCTATCCTGGCTGATGACGGCTGATAGCCAGAAACCGGTCCTAGGATGCTTGATTCCGGTCCAGGGAAGACATGGCTTAGCAGTTCGGGCTGGACTGTTCCCATGAGGCACAGGGTCAAGACTGATTTGCATATGGCCATGTCTGAACTGGGGTGGCGTAGTGGGCAAAAGAACGATGGATTTAACCCAGATCTCTTGACTGGGGGAGAATGTCTTCATTGTCAGCATTCCGTCCATCATTTGTTTGTTGTAACGCTTTTCGCCCTAAGTGGGATGGGTATTCCCAGACGTGGGACCCGTGCTCACTAAGCCACTGGAGTCAAGCTATCCTGGCTGATGACGGCTGATAGCCAGAAACCGGTCCTAGGATGCTTGATTCCGGTCCAGGGAAGACATGGCTTGGCAGTTCGGGCTGGACTGTTCCCATGAGGCACAGGGTCAAGACTGATTTGCATATGGCCATGTCTGAACTGGGGTGGCGTAGTGGGCAAAAGAACAATGGATTTAACCCAGATCTCTTGACTGGGGGAGAATGTCTGCATTGTCAGCATTCCGTCCATCATTTGTTTGTTGTAACGCTTTTAGCCCTAAATGGGATGGGTATTCCCAGACGTGGGACCCGTGCTCACTACGCCACTGGAGTCAAGCTATCCTGGCTGATGACGGCTGATAGCCAGAAACCGGTCCTAGGATGCTTGATTCCGGTCCAGGGAAGACATGGCTTGGCAGTTCGGGCTGGACTGTTCCCATGAGGCACAGGGTCAAGACTGATTTGCATATGGCCATGTCTGAACTGGGGTGGCGTAGTGGTCAAAAGAACGATGGATTTAACCCAGATCATTTGACTGGGGGAGAATGTCTGCATTGTCAGCATTCCGTCCATCATTTGTTTGTTGTAACGCTTTTCGCCCTAAGTGGGATGGGTATTCCCAGACGTGGGACCCGTGCTCACTACGCCACTGGAGTCAAGCTATCCTGGCTGATGACGGCTGATAGCCAGAAACCGGTCCTAGGATGCTTGATTCCGGTCCAGGGAAGACATGGCTTGGCAGTTCGGGCTGGACTGTTCCCATGAGGCACAGGGTCAAGACTGATTTGCATATGGCCATGTCTAAACTGGGGTGGCGTAGTGGGCAAAAGAACGATGGATTTAACCCAGATCTCTTGACTGGGGGAGAATGTCTGCATTGTCAGCATTCCGTCCATCATTTGTTTGTTGTAACGCTTTTCGCCCTAAGTGGGATGGGTATTCCCAGACGTGGGACCCGTGCTCACTACGCCACTGGAGTCAAGCTATCCTGGCTGATGACGGCTGATAGCCAGAAACCGGTCCTAGGATGCTTGATTCCGGTCCAGGGAAGACATGGCTTGGCAGTTCGGGCTGGACTGTTCCCATGAGGCACAGGGTCAAGACTGATTTGCATATGGCCATGTCTGAACTGGGGTGGCGTAGTGGGCAAAAGAACGATGGATTTAACCCAGATCTCTTGACTGGGGGAGAATGTCTGCATTGTCAGCATTCCGTCCATCATTTGTTTGTTGTAACGCTTTTTGCCCTAAGTGGGATGGGTATTCCCAGACGTGGGACCCGTGCTCACTAAGCCACTGGAGTCAAGCTATCCTGGCTGACGACGGCTGATAGCCAGAAACCGGTCCTAGGATGCTTGATTCCGGTCCAGGGAAGACATGGCTTGGCAGTTCGGGCTGGACTGTTCCCATGAGGCACAGGGTCAAGACTGATTTGCATATGGCCATGTCTGAACTGGGGTGGCGTAGTGGGCAAAAGAACGATGGATTTAACCCAGATCTCTTGACTGGGGGAGAATGTCTGCATTGTCAGCATTCCGTCCATCATTTGTTTGTTGTAACGCTTTTCGCCCTAAGTGGGATGGGTATTCCCAGACGTGGGACCCGTGCTCACTACGCCACTGGAGTCAAGCTATCCTGGCTGATGACGGCTGATAGCCAGAAACCGGTCCTAGGATGCTTGATTCCGGTCCAGGGAAGACATGGCTTGGCAGTTCGGGCTGGACTGTTCCCATGAGGCACAGGGTCAAGACTGATTTGCATATGGCCATGTCTGAACTGGGGTGGCGTAGTGGGCAAAAGAACGATGGATTTAACCCAGATCTCTTGACTGGGGGAGAATGTCTGCATTGTCAGCATTCCGTCCATCATTTGTTTGTTGTAACGCTTTTCGCCCTAAGTGGGATGGGTATTCCCAGACGTGGGACCCGTGCTCACTACGCCACTGGAGTCAAGCTATCCTGGCTGATGACGGCTGATAGCCAGAAACCGGTCCTAGGATGCTTGATTCCGGTCCAGGGAAGACATGGCTTGGCAGTTCGGGCTGGACTGTTCCCATGAGGCACAGGGTCAAGACTGATTTGCATATGTCCATGCCTGAACTGGGGTGGCGTAGTGGGCAAAAGAACGATGGATTTAACCCAGATCTCTTGACTGGGGGAGAATGTCTGCATTGTCAGCATTCCGTCCATCATTTGTTTGTTGTAACGCTTTTCGCCCTAAGTGGGATGGGTATTCCCAGACGTGGGACCCGTGCTCACTACGCCACTGGAGTCAAGCTATCCTGGCTGATGACGGCTGATAGCCAGAAACCGGTCCTAGGATGCTTGATTCCGGTCCAGGGAAGACATGGCTTGGCAGTTCGGGCTGGACTGTTCCCATGAGGCACAGGGTCAAGACTGATTTGCTTATGGCCATGTCTGAACTGGGGTGGCGTAGTGGGCAAAAGAACGATGGATTTAACCCAGATCTCTTGACTGGGGGAGAATGTCTTCATTGTCAGCATTCCGTCCATCATTTGTTTGTTGTAACGCTTTTCGCCCTAAGTGGGATGGGTATTCCCAGACGTGGGACCCGTGCTCACTACGCCACTGGAGTCAAGCTATCCTGGCTGATGACGGCTGATAGCCAGAAACCGGTCCTAGGATGCTTGATTCCGGTCCAGGGAAGACATGGCTTGGCAGTTCGGGCTGGACTGTTCCCATGAGGCACAGGGTCAAGACTGATTTGCATATGGCCATGTCTGAACTGGGGTGGCGTAGTGGGCAAAAGAACGATGGATTTAACCCAGATCTCTTGACTGGGGGAGAATGTCTGCATTGTCAGCATTCCGTCCATCATTTGTTTGTTGTAACGCTTTTCGCCCTAAGTGGGATGGGTATTCCCAGACGTGGGACCCGTGCTCACTACGCCACTGGAGTCAAGCTATCCTGGCTGATGACGGCTGATAGCCAGAAACCGGTCCTAGGATGCTTGATTCCGGTCCAGGGAAGACATGGCTTGGCAGTTCGGGCTGGACTGTTCCCATGAGGCACAGGGTCAAGACTGATTTGCATATGGCCATGTCTGAACTGGGGTGGCGTACTGGGCAAAAGAACGATGGATTTAACCCAGATCTCTTGACTGGGGAGAATGTCTGCATTGTCAGCATTCCGTCCATCATTTGTTTGTTGTAACGCTTTTCGCCCTATGTGGGATGGGTATTCCCAGACGTGGGACCCGTGCTCACTACGCCACTGGAGTCAAGCTATCCTGGCTGATGACGGCTGATAGCCAGAAACCGGTCCTAGGATGCTTGATTCCGGTCCAGGGAAGACATGGCTTGGTAGTTCGGGCTGGACTGTTCCCATGAGGCACAGGGTCAAGACTGATTTGCATATGGCCATGTCTGAACTGGGGTGGCGTAGTGGGCAAAAGAACGATGGATTTAACCCAGATCTCTTGACTGGGGGAGAATGTCTGCATTGTCAGCATTCCGTCCATCATTTGTTTGTTGTAACGCTTTTCGCCCTAAGTGGGATGGGTATTCCCAGACGTGGGACCCGTGCTCACTACGCCACTGGAGTCAAGCTATCCTGGCTGATGACGGCTGATAGCCAGAAACCGGTCCTAGGATGCTTGATTCCGGTCCAGGGAAGACATGGCTTGGCAGTTCGGGCTGGACTGTTCCCATGAGGCACAGGGTCAAGACTGATTTGCATATGGCCATGTCTGAACTGGGGTGGCGTAGTGGGCAAAAGAACGATGGATTTAACCCAGATCTCTTGACTGGGGGAGAATGTCTGCATTGTCAGCATTCCGTCCATCATTTGTTTGTTGTAACGCTTTTCGCCCTAAGTGGGATGGGTATTCCCAGACGTGGGACCCGTGCTCACTACGCCACTGGAGTCAAGCTATCCTGGCTGATGACGGCTGATAGCCAGAAACCGGTCCTAGGATGCTTGATTCCGGTCCAGGGAAGACATGGCTTAGCAGTTCGGGCTGGACTGTTCCCATGAGGCACAGGGTCAAGACTGATTTGCATATGGCCATGTCTGAACTGGGGTGGCGTAGTGGGCAAAAGAACGATGGATTTAACCCAGATCTCTTGACTGGGGGAGAATGTCTTCATTGTCAGCATTCCGTCCATCATTTGTTTGTTGTAACGCTTTTCGCCCTAAGTGGGATGGGTATTCCCAGACGTGGGACCCGTGCTCACTAAGCCACTGGAGTCAAGCTATCCTGGCTGATGACGGCTGATAGCCAGAAACCGGTCCTAGGATGCTTGATTCCGGTCCAGGGAAGACATGGCTTGGCAGTTCGGGCTGGACTGTTCCCATGAGGCACAGGGTCAAGACTGATTTGCATATGGCCATGTCTGAACTGGGGTGGCGTAGTGGGCAAAAGAACAATGGATTTAACCCAGATCTCTTGACTGGGGGAGAATGTCTGCATTGTCAGCATTCCGTCCATCATTTGTTTGTTGTAACGCTTTTAGCCCTAAATGGGATGGGTATTCCCAGACGTGGGACCCGTGCTCACTACGCCACTGGAGTCAAGCTATCCTGGCTGATGACGGCTGATAGCCAGAAACCGGTCCTAGGATGCTTGATTCCGGTCCAGGGAAGACATGGCTTGGCAGTTCGGGCTGGACTGTTCCCATGAGGCACAGGGTCAAGACTGATTTGCATATGGCCATGTCTGAACTGGGGTGGCGTAGTGGTCAAAAGAACGATGGATTTAACCCAGATCTCTTGACTGGGGGAGAATGTCTGCATTGTCAGCATTCCGTCCATCATTTGTTTGTTGTAACGCTTTTCGCCCTAAGTGGGATGGGTATTCCCAGACGTGGGACCCGTGCTCACTACGCCACTGGAGTCAAGCTATCCTGGCTGATGACGGCTGATAGCCAGAAACCGGTCCTAGGATGCTTGATTCCGGCCCAGGGAAGACATAGCTTGGCAGTTCGGGCTGGACTGTTCCCATGAGGCACAGGGTCAAGACTGATTTGCATATGGCCATGTCTGAACTGGGGTGGCGTAGTGGGCAAAAGAACGATGGATTTAACCCAGATCTCTTGACTGGGGGAGAATGTCTGCATTGTCAGCATTCCGTCCATCATTTGTTTGTTGTAACGCTTTTCGCCCTAAGTGGGATGGGTATTCCCAGACGTGGGACCCGTGCTCACTACGCCACTGGAGTCAAGCTATCCTGGCTGATGACGGCTGATAGCCAGAAACCGGTCCTAGGATGCTTGATTCCGGTCCAGGGAAGACATGGCTTGGCAGTTCGGGCTGGACTGTTCCCATGAGGCACAGGGTCAAGACTGATTTGCATATGGCCATGTCTGAACTGGGGTGGCGTAGTGGGCAAAAGAACGATGGATTTAACCCAGATCTCTTGACTGGGGGACAATGTCTGCATTGTCAGCATTCCGTCCATCATTTGTTTGTTGTAACGCTTTTCGCCCTAAGTGGGATGGGTATTCCCAGACGTGGGACCCGTGCTCACTACGCCACTGGAGTCAAGCTATCCTGGCTGATGACGGCTGATAGCCAGAAACCGGTCCTAGGATGCTTGATTCCGGTCCAGGGAAGACATGGCTTGGCAGTTCGGGCTGGACTGTTCCCATGAGGCACAGGGTCAAGACTGATTTGCATATGGCCATGTCTGAACTGGGATGGCGTAGTGGGCAAAAGAACGATGGATTTAACCCAGATCTCTTGACTGGGGGAGAATGTCTGCATTGTCAGCATTCCGTCCATCATTTGTTTGTTGTATCACACACATTAGAATCATCAGTAGGACAAGCTCACATCACGTATATCATGAACAGCAGTAGGGAAAACTTTAATCGTAGACTGTCACCAGTGTCGTGACTCTTAACCTACCAAAGTGCCTCGATATCCAGAAGGCAGGGGTAGACCTTCCTGTTAATATGCCGTTTCCTAAGAGGTGGATTGATGTATGTCTAACACGGTATTGCACAGCCATACATTATGGACTGAACAATTGACATTTACGAAGCTATAATATATATGCATTGAATTGGGCAGCTTTGTTTAAATCATGGAAGTTTCCCACACTCAGAGGCAGTGCACTCCAGTTACCTCTGCACAGGATAAACCCCCCTCAAGCTATTTACACAAGTGTGAGTTTGTGCTGGGATATTGCTGTTACATGTTGTTCTATTGACAGAGGATTAATTATTTTGCCAGGTAAAGACTTGCATTTTTACAGTGTTTTTTTTTACGACCCACATAGATAATTGATGCAAAAGACAACCAACCGTGGCTTCACCTAGAACGCTTTCACAATGACGTCAGCGTGGGAAAAACGCAATGATGTGTGGTAGACTTAGCGACTTGACCCGAGAGTACAAATATCGGATTTCCTTTACTCGTCTTTGTTTATGTATATACTTAAGTTCATTGTAAATACATGAGACAAGCTGCAGAACGCTGGGCTGTTTCCTGGACACTGTGTCCTCTTATAACGAGGCAGCAATCAATAGCCCCGAGAGTCAAGCTGAATCAGATAAAAGAGCTTTTAGCACATCCAGAGATCAGAGCAACAAGCCCGCGAGTGGTGCGCACGCGCGCCACAGCGAGCGATCTGTTTTCAATTATCGTGCCCGTGTCTGGGCACGATAATTGAAAACAGATGTCGGCCGTGCGGGTAACAGACACCAAAAGGGCATGGGTGGAGCAACGCAACCGCCTTTGGCCTATTGTGTGCTGTCTTTCTGAAAAAGACGACCGCAAAGGCCAATCCTGTGGACCAAAAGGCTTTGTTTTGGAACCCCCTACAAAAGGACTCTCGCTGCGCGAGCAGTGCTGTGCACTGCATCACCAGGCACGAGACCTAAAAAGGGGGGGTTCCAAAACACAAAATACCCATGCATTTTTGGTAGACTTCTTTAGATAGGGTTATAGCAAAAACTGCTGAACTGAATTACACCAAATTTGGCAAAAAGCTATGTCTAGGAACGTAGATTGTGCTTTTTGTGAATTGGTGTAAACCAATTCAGTAGTTTTTGAGATATTATGGTTAAAAAGAATATAGATACCTGGACGATCAGGTCCGAGGGTTAGACCGTTCTGGTGCTGAGCTTTATTTCCCTTGGGCCAGTTCGGTCCTATGGGAGGCAGACTCCAGCCAGAGTGATCCCTCTTGTTGGCTGTTAGCAAGATGAGAAAAATAGGCAGTACAGGATTTGGAAGATTACCTGTACTGAATGTCTTAAAAAAAAGAAAAGAAAAGAAATGGAAGTGGAATGTGGAATGTGGCCCAGCTACCCTAGCCTTTACAGGCACCAGGGAGCCCACCCGGTGGATGAAATTATTTTTATTGGGGGGAGGTGCGCACCCCTCCTCCCTGAGCCTTTACAGGCTTCATGGAGCCCACCTCCAGTGCCGAAACTAACCAATTTGGGGAGGGGGGTCTTGTGGCCCTCCTCTCCGAGCCATCACAGCCATCACAGCCCAGGGACCGGAAATAGTCAAAATGGGGATGGAGGTCCACTTCCCTGAGCCTCTAACGGCCCAAGGGACCCCATACGCCGGGCAGCTAAACTAATTAAAAGGGAGAGGGCAGCGTGATACCCCCCTCCTTGAGCCAATAAGGTCCCCGGGGGACCCCATTCCCCAGGACGGCTTACTAGCTATGTGCCGGGAGCCCACCACAAGGAATATAATGGTTTCCCTACCCGCGCAAGGTATAGCAATCTTTAATCTCCCACCAAGGGGGAGCAAACACAAAGTCTGCTCCCAGCAGGCGGGAGCTTTAAAAAGACTTTTGATCAGCTACCCACTGCTCTTTGAACTATGGCATTTCTTAGGAATGGGTGTGGCTGTCCCCCTGCAGAAGAATGTACCTTTGGTCCTCCTCTACATCTTGACACAGGGGATTTTTAGTAATCATTAGGTCAGTGCATGCAGAGCGAGATGAAAATAAAGGTTGGGGGACATTATTAACTTGTCAGTCATCATATTTTCCACTCTTTTGTCACATTTACATAAATAAAAGTGCTATTCTTTATAAAATACAAAACTTATTCTATAGTGATCCAATGTGCATAATTCATGTACTAAGGGCCCGATTACGATGGCGGACGGACTGGAGTCAGGCAATCCAGGGTACAGCATAATTTATACGACTGGAGACGATCTGATCGACGTCCTTACAGCTGCTACCACGATGGAGTAAGGACGTCGATCAGATCGTCTCCAGTCGTATAAATTACGCTGTGCCCCGGATTGCCTGATTCATTCAGCCAACTCTTGCCACGCATACAGGCCTGAATATTATGTTCCATGGATGGTCTGGGCACCACCGTCATGGTTTATATCTACTGAATAACGGGATTTGTCCTTAGTTGGCCCTTGCCACTTTACAGGCATTGGTGTAACCAGGTTTTGGACTCCAATAGAGCATTGCAAGATTGATGAGGGTCACTTCACCTGTCCCCTTGTCCTGAGGAAGATCCACATGGCTGAGGTATTAATGTCCCTCGGTTGCCGATAAGCCGGATCGAAACATCAACGCTATCCCCCACCGCACCTGGACCAATTTCCCCTTCCCCGTTACCCCTGTTTACAGCCTTACTGAAACTCTCCTTACAACTTTAGAAAATATAATTCAAATTAATAATTTGCATGTTGCCAGGTTGCATCTAACTGTTTATTGGATATCAGTTCTGTACAGTCTTGCAAATATATGCCCTTTACTTTTCTACACACAGAGCTCTCTTGACTCTTTTATATACACTTGAGCACTCTTTCTTACACGTTCCCTAGAACATTCTCCTACCTTCTTGACCCTCTAGTGATTGTTCATTTAAATGACTAAATAAATATATTGTAATACCTAGTGGTTTTTCTACACATTTGTTTGTTTTAAATATTTTCACGATTTACAGACGTTTGTGAGCTGATTAATGTAAGCTCAAATAAATTGATAATTCTGCTAATCTAACTCTTCCTTGAATAACTGGTCCAGGACCATTGTTTCTTTATAATAGCCTTTCAATGGCGGTTTACCCACCACGGAAAGGCTGGCTGAAGAGAGCATCCTAATTTCACGGATGGTGCCTGCCAGGCACCGCCACCATTTTATCTTTATAATCGTAAAGATTGCCTGTGGCGGTTCCATGGCGGACGGTCTTTGCGTCCGCCGCGGTCGCAGTCTGGATCCCCCCGCCATCGTAATGTGGCAGGGGGAAAATCACTGTCCGATGCCGGAAGGCCCGCCACCGCACGGCTAGCGGTGGAGGTCCTTCTGCCATCGTAATGACCCCCTAAGTTTCTAAATCTCAGTCATGCCTTCAGAATATGCCATTACTAGGCGCCTTGAAACCCCTCAGAGTCAAAGGCAAAAAACAAAGTACTGGCATTTTCGCAAGTCGCCCCCACATTGCTAAACCCTTAAGATCACATAAAAGAAGCAAAATTGCCACAAGAACAAAGCAGAACATCTGAGTCCACCAAGACCTCAAAAACATTGTTAACACAAATATTCTCAGCCCTTAGTGTCAGACTTCCAGAAGCCACTTTGTACAAGTAATTTAGTTTTAAAACTATTCTACCTTATATAATTTCACCATTTAGTCTAACAGGATAATGTCACTTGCATAGTTTAATTTGTAATCAAGTGTGCGGGTTAACATTTTCTTTAGCAGGTTGCCAAATACCAGGAAGGCCTAATTTTGTCTCTCTTTTTCCACCACCATACGCTTCATATCTCTTTATCTCATTCTTGCAGGTTTGTTTTCATCTTGCTTCCTCACTTTGTCACTTCTTTACTATTCTTCTCTTCCTCCCTCAATCCCATTTTTTTCACATTTTTCTCTTTTGCTCTGGGTCAAAGAACAATGACAAAACAAAAGATCCGGGGCCATATTACAGTAAGTGCCCCTGGAGCGTTGCGCAGGTGCACCCACTTTGTGCACCCATGGGGTCATTTTGGTAATCCAGAAGTTGCCGCAGATGCTTGTGCGGCCCCTTCTGTAATGCTGATAGTGCTGGTGCACCTGTAGCAGCAGCGCTATTTCCAGAGGGCATTCCCCCATTTACATGGGGCGTGGCCCCATGCAAATGAGGGAATCTCTGCGCCCACATCATATTGTAAATGCAGGCGCAAAGAAGCTGTCAGTAGGGCACTGAAAGTGTGTTACAAAAAGGTAGTGCACTCCCTCATGGCAGCCCCTGAAGGGGGTCCCATGGACCCACCCAAGACATTCCCTAGCAGGCAGTGTAGTCACTCGCCGCACCAGCCTGCAAAATGATCTCTAATCTTTCTTCAAAGTGCAGGTAGGTTGCCGCCTGCACAGTGATACACGGAGCCGCTTTGAAGGAGTCGCTCTGTATTTTACTTGAATTTGCTGCCCCAGGGCTGCGTGAGTATGCAGCTGCCCAGAGGGAAGCGCATTTTCTGTAAAATGGTGCACAATTTCTAATTGAGCTTGGCGCACCTATTAAAAGGTGTACCACGGCGCAAATAGGAAAAGTGCACACTATGTGTAATAAAGGCCCTGGTCCCTAAAAATGACTGCTGGTGCCCACCATCTGTGACCAATGGTACAAATTAAGCGATGTTCACTTCCAGAGTTTTAGGCATGGCAGTATTTCACGTCCAAATGGCTGTGATTTAACGCATGTTAATCTATTATTTTTCTCCTAACTAAAGGACAGCATGTATAATTTTCCAAGGAGTCCTTGCACTCGCACACTTAAAGGTTTAAGCAAAGAGCAGTACATACCGTAACAGTGCTTAATCTTATAATTGCAAACGGCACTTATCCAGGTCTATCAAGCCCTAAGCTCCTGGAGGACTCTCTGACTCTTTATCTGTACAGCTGAATTTTCCAAATACCAGAAAATTCAAATCCATTTGTTGGTAAACATAGTCCTCGGGTAGCACATTTTTCCTATTTTGGAAATTAGTATTGTGCAACAAAATAATATCCACTTTAGAAAGAGAAATTCAGAATAAAACAAAAATTATTGGCATATACTTTTTCTGCACAAAATTAGCAAAACGATTACATCTTTCACAGCCTTAATAAAATGGTACATATAATTTTGAAAACTTTGGTTAATGTGATGTGCGAACAGCAGACCGAAATTATGCGAAAGGCAGACAGAAATTTAAAAAAGGTGCCAACATTTTATCCTGCAGGTATACAGAGGACTTTAAAGAGAATGCTGAATTATTCAAAAGTGCCTGCAAAATGAGAACAGTAGTTAGTAGAACACTGAAAAATATTTCGGTAAAAATAAATGTTTCAGCAAAAGACATCTGCACATCTATTTCTTAGGACGTTTCAATATTATGACACGTACACACTTGATTAACAGCCATAAACATGAATAATTCCTGCTCCAGGTACTCTTATCATTTCAACTGTAAGAGTATTTACTACTAAGTTGCATTATATACTTTTGTCTCAAATTATCTTTAATAAACTTACTTATTGAACTTAAAGTAAAATGTAGCAAAAAAAACCACATGATCAAAATTCCTTCCTTCCCATTCACTAGCCACTATTCCTTCGGCCCATCCACTTACCAACATCACCTATAACCATGAACATAGATTCAATAAAAATGCAAGTGAGATCAAATTTACATTGAGCCCGGTTGACATTACAGGTAGGGGTGGGCGGAATTTTTGCGAAATTCACTTTCGCAAACTATCGCGAAAATGTTAAAAATCTCCGCAAACACGTGGAAATATCGCGAAGACGCAGAAGTTTTTTTCCCGCCCGTTCGCGGTATTTTCTGCATGATCGCGGCTCGCCAACTTACCCATGCGGTTGCTCACGGGCGCGAGATCTCAATCATCTCATACTCTCGCGGTGCATAATCGCGAGAAGAAAGACGTGATCGCGTGATGCGACAAATGACGTTAATGCGGGCGCGAACTGTCGCGAGACAGCGCAAATGGCTACCAACAATCCAACATCTCGTGGAGAACGCGACCGAATCGGGAAAACTTGTCGGCGAACGCGGGGATTCAGGTAAGGCGATCGTGCGCACGCGAGAATGTATTTTTTTACAGCGCGAGCAAGAAAAAAATTTCCGGTAAGATGCGGATTGTGGAAATTTTTACATTTCTGCGCACTCAGCGGAACGCGAAAATGTCAAATTATCGCAATTTCCGCGAGCAGAATGGAATTTTAGCCCAGGCCTAATTACAGGTTCACCTTTTCTCCCACAATTAAACCTTCAACAGTCTTCTATTTGTAGAGGAAACAGTGAGGCTCTTTTTAAATTTTCCTCCAGCTGCTGAACTTCTGACCCCTGAAACCAGGGATGGCAAAAACTCCATTTGATGGAAATATTATCTCTATGTAAAACACTTACTATTTTTGCAGGCCCCCACCCCTATTGTTTGCTAGATTTTATTGCTGGTTATTAGACTCTGTACACTGGAACTTTTTTCCTATTGGGGAAGGAGGATCCTGAAGTCACTCCCACCCACAAGCTATTGCCAGGCTGCGTCCCTTCTTTAGAAGAGCACTAGACCTGTGGAAGCTGTTGAAATCAGGGAAGAGAACCCTTAGGTTCCCAGTCCAAAGATGTGTACTCCAAGTGTCAGTTTGCTGACCTTCTATTAAGCTACAGAGACACAAAAGCTGCAAGAGGCCACTTTCCTGGGGGAGTCAAGCTGACCAGTTTCAATTGGACCTCCTGCCCAGGATTCTGCTGCAGGCTTTTGCTGGAGTGAGTCTTCCCCACCAAAGTGGTCCCTCAGGTCCTGGATACTTGACTGGTGTTATAGTGTACTCCCCTTGCCCCCAACCTGCAATAAGTGGGACTTAGAACCTTTTTCTCAAATTTCTTCCTGGAGAAGTGAAAGAGACTGAGTTGCTGTTGAAGGCGCAGCTGTTGAATCGCAGTTCAGCCTCAACTTGTCAGCTTGCCCTGCTATAGGAGATCTGACTTCCAGAGTACGTGAGGGGCTTCCCCAGGACCAACACCGAGCAGAATGCAAATGAAGCAATAGACTTCCTGGGCATGGACTTCGTACTTCGCCCACTCTGAGCTTTCCCACCATCGTTGAAAACCTCACCAGGACTAGGAGTGGGCTGAACTTGCAGTTTCATTTCCCAAAATTCCATGGAGTTACATAAAAACTCTGCGAGATTCGAGGGAATTCCGCTAACGAGCGAAAAATATGCATCTCAAGCTGCAATTAATTCCGGTGTCATGAACAGTGATGAAAATCAGCGTGAACAGCACCATTCAGTGTGCAGGAGAGCATGGTCATTCGAGTTGATTTTGCTGCCGCTTGAGTAGAAAATTTACGTAAGCGGCAGAGAATCTACTCCAAAGTCCACGACTGCTCGCAATTGGGGAGATAAATTCCACCACGCTGTGATTGGCAGAATTTGGCTAGAACTGCGTAAAAGAGTGACCAAAATTCTGCAATTCCCCGGGAGAAAAAAAACATTCTGCCCATTCCTATCAGGACCCCGCTCTCTAGCAACCCGCAGTCATCAAGCCCCACTTTGGATCCAGCTTGCAGCTTGGCCTGCCAACCACTCGTTGACAACCACTTTTTTGCCATAAACGTTTCTAAGATCTAAGGTAAACTTTAGACTTGGATAAACCTGGTCCCTGTATCCGACCAGGGAGCCATCACAGTTTGCCTTAACTTTTGACTTTGCCCCGATGTTGTGCGACCAGTTGCCTATGGTTGTCGCTTTGTGCTTTTCAATGCTATTTTTATTTCAAACTTTAAAAGTCATATCTCCGATTCCCCACATTGGATTTTGGTTCTTTTGGTGTCATTTTGTTCATTAAAATATTCTCTATTATTAGAAACTGGAGTGGTATTTTTATTGTTTTGTGTATTTGTCTTTTTAATTCTTTTGGTACTTCTAAATACTTTGCACATTTCCATAAATTGAGTCTGTCTAGTCTGTGCCATAGGTACCAAGGGTTGATCCCAGGTCTAAAATACTGAAACATTTACTGGACCTAACAATAGAAGTGGCATTATTACTTGTGATGAACTGCCGTCCACCCCAACTAACAATCAACTTTCGCTCCCCTTCCCCAAATGAGGTACATTTGGAAATGTTGTCTCTGTTACCCTACTTGTTGTCCTCTCTCATTAGTAAGCCAGCTTTTCTCCTTTATTGAACAAACCATCCCTTCTGTTAAGCCACACACTGCCCCTGTTGAGCTGTTGAGCTTCTAAGACATACTCAAACTCCTTCCCGATATTTTCCAAATACACTCCTCTGCTTTATTGGAAGAGTCCACCCTGTATAAATACTTACTCCATCACTCCAAGACACCAACTTACCTAAGTTTCCTCTCTATGTCAGGAACACTGCTGAGATTGGGAAATGTTTAACTAAAATGGAGAGATCTGTTTCTGCAGGAATAAGGCAATTCAAGAGTAGGGGTTTAGTATACAGAAGAGAGTACCTAAAAAATTAAAAAAAAGATAGCAGGAAAGAAGTTGACGACTTGAGCACGTTGGAACAGACTGTGATCAGGAAATTAGACATGAACTAGGATAGCCTGCTAGGAAGACAGTATGAATACAAACTATAAACCACAGGAGGTTATAGCCAGGACAATGACAGATAATGCTAAATGATTGTTTGTATGCCCCTTGGAAAGTGATCTCCCTGTGAGGCAAAAACGTCTTACAATAAGGCAAGGAGCACTTGACCTCAGAGATACACCCAGCGCCTCTTATGGCAGAAGAGGGCTGGTAAGTCTCTGTGCCAGAGGCACCAACCCTCAGAATCTCACTGGCATCCTTGGTAACAATGATCAAGGTTGCACACAGACACAAAAAAGGACTAAAGGGAATAAAGCAGGAAACACTGAATACAGAATTAAGCATGGGGAAAAGCAGGACCAGAATTAAAGAAAAGGGCTGGATTAGATGTAAGCACAGAACTATAAACGCTGGAATCAAGACTGGGAAATCTGTACATTAACAAATCTGTAGGACAGAAGTATGCAAAAAGAATAGAACCAGCGGAATACAAGATAAGGAGACTGTATATAACAAGGACCAGTCAGGAGGTGTGCAGACAGAAGTAGAAGCAATGACAGGGAAAGGTAGGAAGAGATACTAAGCAACAGGAACAGACAAGACTAATTGCAAAAAAAAGGAAAATGCGAACAAGACCTACGGAAAACAAAGCTCACAGAATGAAAGAGCAAGCCTGGAAGCCGAGCAGCGGGACAGCATCAGGTTGCAAGGAGTAAGGACTGTTGCAAGCCACTGCACACTGAGCTCACAGGGCAGATCTAGATGGAAGCTTATGGAAGGAACACAGGTGCAAGAAGAGAGCCAGGTGTGAGTAAGTATTCAAGTGTTAGGAATCAGGGAATAGCCAATAAAGGGAAGACTGTGCTGGGACTTAGAAAGGGAAGGGCTACGAGAACCGGAAAGTGCAAGAAGGGAAACAGGAAAGCCATAAGCAGAGTACAGATCAGAGATGAGAAAGTGATAAGTCCAGAACGCATGCATAAGAGATTTAGAGTTTGTAGGGTCCAAGAGCTAAATCTGGGAACAAAGTTCCTCCATCGGGACTTGAGCTAGGCAGAGTTTAGTGACAGGGGGAACTACAAGGACCATGATGCATCAGCATGGTGATGTGGAAACTGGACTGGATTGTAATGTAAAGCTGGGAATGCAAGGTGTTGGAAAGTGTTCTGTCATATATTGGTGTAAAAGCAGGGCCCCAAAGGGCCCTGGTGAGTGTCATTTAGGGGTTGGATGTAGGAATGCCGAGACTTCATTCTTAACCATTGAAGGTCTAGCCATTCTTACAGCACAATATAAACTCATGCTCCGGCAAAAATATGCAAATAAAATATCTGCGGCTATCTGGTCAAACCTTCCTAGTAATTGATTTAAAAAAAGACAAGTGTTTGGGGTTCATGCAACTTCTGTAAACAATACTGTGAAGTGAGAAACAACCAAAGCTACAAGTCATTGTGCATAGAGAATAGACTCAAAATGTCTGCACATCCCAAACCCACACAGAACAAGGCAGTCATGGCCTGGAAGCGAAACAAGGACTTCATGTGCGCATACGGGTATAATGACAGATTTTGTAAATACCTCAATAAGCACCTTTCCTTTATATCCATAATACTGTCTTTACTAAGACATGACAAATATATTGACTGGTTGGAACTGGGAATTGAGCATTAAATCACAATTAATAAGCTCCATTTAACATAGGCTTCTCCCATGAGCCTTGTGTGGCTGATGTCAGCCAGAGCAAGATGGCACAGTGCTGTTGAAAATCTGTGACCATACAAAGCTGTCAGCCAACACCCCCTGTGCTGTAACTTTCCAGGCCTGAGCCCCCTCCCAGAATTCAGAAGGGACCTGCATGATATTAAAAAGCTGCCAGTTTTGATTGCTTCGTTTCTAATATAATTACAGCTAGGCGTGTCAGTGCACATTTATTCTGTGTTACAAAACTCGGGAGAATTCTTAATAAAACTGATCCTGTTTTGACTAGGTTCTGTCACGTGAGCTGCCCCATAAGAACTATTCTCTCTTTCAAGAAGTGTAATTGTGGTGATGGGGTCAAGCAAGGATACCATACCCCCTTTCCCAGGACCCAGCCTTCTATATTATAAGATACACCCTTTATCTGCGGTCAGTTTTGCGAGGATGTCTGAACCCAGCATCCCTCTGGTTTGCAGGGGGTGCTAGTAATTTCAAAGACGTTTTAAGGCATAGCCAAAGTGGGCTCTGGCCCAGGGCCACAGCCATTCAGGGGGGCCCAGATAGAGCCAGCTCTGTCCTGCAGAGAGTCTTGCCCTTATGACCATGAATGATTCCTAAACAGATTGTTTTAAATTCTGTTTTCCTCTAATTTACTTTTAATGCGGGTGATCTGTCTATTACAGACATTTTGCAGAGAAATGCTGTGTTTATGTTTCATGCAGCATCCATAAAAAAGTGTGTTTTTAGATCAAAACAGGACCTCACATATGAGAGAAGGGAGGGTGTCACAGAGATCATTTCCAGTAATATCAGGGAGCTGCTGCTGTGTTACAATATCAGGAACACACATCACTATTCCTGGGTATTAGATGTAAACACATTTAGAATTTCGAGTAGTGTCTGTGTGCACTGTGAGTGACCTGGACAAAGAGGGCATGGAAGCGCTGAAATTGGATCATAAATTCGAAATTGTCCCAAACAGGGGCCCCCAGAATACGTTTGGCCCAGGTGGCCCAAAAATCCTTAATATGTCCCTGACTGTAATTTTAAACCCTACAACGGTGAATGCTGTAAAAATGGAGCTCATGTAAGCAAACACATTTCAGCTGCCGAATGGTAATTCCAGCAGTAGAGCTGCCTGCTTTTTGCTTACAAAATGATGCTCTCAGTGCCAAAGGTGACATAGGTCATGACAGTGTTCTGAACTTGTACTTATTAAAACTTTCTTACACTCACCATAAGAACAAAATGCTTCATGCAAAGAAGAGTCTGAAACAGCAAATATAAGCATGACATGACCAATACGTTCATTGATGAATATATCTTGGGTGGGATAGTGTCAAGGAAAGATGTTATAGGATGTTTGCAAAAGGAGAAGATAACTACATTGGATACAGACCTCTAACAAGCATTATTGGAATCAAACTGTGATCTTTTTTACTTAGCTCATTTAGTGGTGAGACTGCCTCTTAGATGATCGTGTGATATTATTAAAATAATCTCACCATAACTCAGAGTGTGACATTGCTCCTTATCCACCCATATGTCTGCATGTCATATTATTACCGTGTCATTCTAAAAATGTGCATGTGTTCCTACTACAATATCCTGCAGTAACTCCTATAAACTCATATTACCATATTTGGCCTGCTCGTCGCATTTGGAAGACTGGCCCTTTATGTAATATCAACTCATGTCCGAGTTTTCAACTTGTGTTTAGAATTCGTAGGAGATATGGTAGATAGCTATGGTCTCATGATCCATCTGTTTGCCTACGACCCCCCCCCAAAAAAAACCGGGTGTCCTGAGCAGCTGAGATCTACCACCCAAAGATGCCTTTAGTGATTTGGGCGCATAGACAGCCATTTTTCCTCTGGTTTAATCAGTTGAAAACTGTGTTTTCATTGTTTCTCCTGGCAGTATTCTGCCAGTTTAATCTTAACTGTCCAAGTTACCCAAAGAGGGAGTTAATTCTCCATTGACTGAGTTGGATGTATCTCTTCACTTTCTTCCTCGGGGTAAATTGTCGTTCTGCTGTCAACAATGAGCATCCATCTTTTCTTCTCCAGATTAGGGCCTTCATTCCAGCTGGTAACTTCCAATCTGCCAAAATGAGATTGGCACTGTCTTAGGTATATGGTGGGAATAAGGCAAGTGACTGACTGACTATATGTCTGTAGGGTACACTACCCTACTGGGTCACTTGGCGGTGGGTTTTCCTAAATAGGCTTTCTAAGCTGTCTGGCGCAAAATGATGGGGTCCTGTTATGTGGCCCTAAGAGTCATTCTTGACATTGCTAAGTTAGCGTGAGCTCTGGTGCCATGATGCTGCTTTTGCACATCGTGTTCAGACTAAACTCCAGGAACAGCAGGGAACGCAGAAACGCTCATCCTATCTTAGCAATGTCGAGAATGACCCTAAGGGCCACATAACAGTCCTTTGCAGAAAGGGGTGAGGACTTCAGCGCTTAATTTGTAAAAACGTAAGTGTCACACACATCCAGTGCAGCTGGCACAACCCACGTCGCTTTAACTATTAGGTTTAAACCCGAGTTGTATAATTTTTTGATAGGTATATTGAAGAGCTAATTACTTCACTAATAAACTTTGCTTAAAAGTACACATACAGCGCCACTTTGTGGTGGATTCTCATATCTACGAACCTGTGCTTACAAAAAGTGCCAGTTCGGAGCCCCGGAAACCGCCGGCACAAATTAAGCACTGGAGGTATCCATGAGACTCCTATATCGCACAGAGGTTCATAGTCATTTGGCTTACGGGGGGCCCCCAATCCGGTGTACAGGGGCCTTTGTTGGGCGGTTTAGGGGTTGGGGAACTCTACAAGAAAAGAGATGTTCTTTTGTAAACTGCCATATTAAAGAAGGCACAAACTCTGTCAGGTTTTGGAACTATCCGCTTGGCCCTTTGAACCCTGGACCAACTAGGTTGAATCATTTCTCTGCCAATTAGTATTGTTTTAGCCTGTGCTGAGGTTTTAAGTGAAATTATGTTTTTTTTTTTCAATTTAACTTTTGATATAGTTATAAATTGTACTAAATTATGCATTTAGATAATAGATTTTTCATCGTTTCAAAGGTTGATGTGCTTCGAGCGCTGTGCTACGTGAGCCACTATCTGCAAAAATGTGTCAATAAATACAAAAAATAAATGGTAAATGTCATCAAATAAGTGACAGTCGCAGGGGAGTAACACAGGCCCCTGTAGTTCCTGCAGCACAGGAATGCCCCTAACACTTCAGGGGCCCCCAACCTTTCGTCGGGGCCCCATTCAGCCCAAGGAACATGAATATCTGTGAAGTATGGCAAACTCTGGGGCCCCTCTTCATATTCTGCATTGGGGGGGGGGGGGGGGGGTGAAGAGGAGACATCAGTTTCCATGATGCCACTGTCAGGCCGCCATTGGTTAGTCGAACCCTCACAACCTAATCTTTGCATAACAGATCACAACCACACATTGTTATCGTGGAGAAAGACATACTTCTGGAAAAAATAATGTCAAGTTCATAACCAGGGCTGCAGCTTGGTCAGTAAGATTTGGTGGTGTGAAATTCAGATTTTCCGTCAATCAGGCTGGCATATAATGTTTCAATACATTATTCAAGCAGGGTGCATGAGAGGGGCCTAAGTGGCACTGGAAAGAGAGAGGAATGCAGATTTGTAGAAGTATTAAGAGAGAAAACACAATATTTGTAAAATAACTAACATTTCAAGGGCTGTACCCAACTATTGATCAGAAAATAAATGTATTAGGGGTGGGGGCTACAACCCCCCCACCCCCTGAAGCTACGCCCCTGTTCATTACCAGGTAAAGGAGCAAGGAGGTAAATTCAACAAGCAGAGACAGAGGAGCTTTAAAGCCCTCAGATTTCATCCTGCCCAGTACAGGCCCAGTAGAAGCAGCCAATGGCTGATCCCATCTGCCAAATTTCAGAACGCAGACATCAATAGGATCAAATTCGCTCCAGCATCTACAAAATCTGAAGAAAATTTCACTTTCCCACTGGTCACTGGCAATAAAAGAAAACACACCTGCTTCTCCATGCCTCTCAGGTGCTTTCCTTCGGCCCAGACCACGCCAACCACCTAGGAAGTCAGCAATCCATGTTGTTTCTCTTGGCCGGCCGGTCAATGCTGGCCTTTGAAAAGGTTCTTTATGCCAGGGCTGCTGAACTGATGGGTAGAGGTTTTTTATTCAGTAAGGTACTAGTGGGAACGGGCATGAACAGTGTTTGGAGATTAAGCCACCACCACATACATATCCTCAAGTTTATCAATGTTGCCGGGACAGCTCAGTGCGAACATGTTAATGGGTGCGTGTGTGCCATATTTGTGTATGTGTGTCACAGATTTAAATCCCTACAGGGTTGGCTCAGCTTTTTGATAATGTATCTCTAAGATTGGCATCTCTTTTTTGGGCAAGTGGGTGGGGAAATATAAAGCGCAATCCTTACCATAACAAGGGTGTTAGTAGAGCACACCTTCAGCCCTGAGAAATATCTTGGCGCTACCAACAGATAACAGATGTTTATTGTTACCCAATGGTCCTCATTTTATCTACCTCAGAAGGATGAAAGCCTGAGTTGGCCCGCCTGGATTTAAACTTGTGACCATGAGGTCAAAAAGTGATCCTTAGCGTGGCTGCATTACTCCAGTGAATCTCAAGACCCGGCAACCCTTGAGGTCCTTGCATCAAACAGGAGAGATGTATCACACAATGTGATCCTACAGATGTAAGTCACTAGATGTGCATAGCTGATTGAGGTACATGCAGTAAATACATTACATTCGAAGAAGGGGATAGTGGTAAACCCAAGAGGGGGATTTGTTACAATAAAGCAGGTAGAAGACTTCTTCATGCTAGCATACTGAGCAATGTATGCTTACCATAGGAACACATAATGTATGGCTTTTGGTCCAAAAAAGGTGGTAAACAGAAGAGCGTTAAGGCTCCACATTCCGCTACTCCATTCTGTCTCTCGTTATCAGGCAGCAGACTACACAGAGATTAGAAAAGCCATGAAATCTCACCTCTTCTGCTTTGCATAGGGACTTCGATAAACTCTGGTCCCAGACTCCTAATGTAACCCATACACTTTCATCAATTTTGGCCCAAACCAGGAATTGCATTGATTACTGCCTATCCACGCCTGTACCATTTGAATTGCTTTAATTACTTTCAGTATCTACTATTGCAGTTCTCTTTATTTGGGGCTCCCAAAGAAATCAATACAAAGTTTGCAACAAATTTTTAACCTCTCGGTCAGGAGATTGGGTCGTCTTTTCTCCACAATGCCCATTGTGTTCCTTTGAGAACCTGCATTGGCTCCCTGTACAGAAGCTCCTGGTTTTTAAATGTCCCGTCTTCTGTCATTGTGTCTCCCATATACAAGGCCTCTTATTTATTCAATCATGAGTTTCCCACTATAGTCTTAGACGTTTTTTGTGCTCTACCTACAATCCGTGCTCAACTGACGATTTGGTGGAACAACTTTTTCTTACCTTGCACCAAAGCTGTGGAATACTCTCCAGATCTATCTGTATTCAGAGGAGAATTTCTTGAAATTTGGACAGGGTTTCAAGATTAGGTTCTTTTGAAAAAAAATTGTGACTGTAACAATTTTAGTACCAGGAAGCCCTAGCAGAAAATCAAATCATGTAAGCAAAGAAATATATACTCACAGCAGTTTGATACTGCAATCAGTATGCTTCTCTAGGCACATATCTTATACCAAGATAAACATGGTGTAATTGTACGTTCTGCAATGTTTGCGGAGAAGTGAACCAGTCCATGCGGTTGCTACAAGATCTGCCCTTAGGACCTCCTACATCATTGGTCACCATGTGTGTTTTTTATTGTAAGTTCTTAGGAGATTCCTCAGTTCCCTTACAGCTATGATCAGTGCCTCGCCTGTCGCTTCTCTGGTAGGCTCCAGGTCTGATTATTACATTTAACCATATCAGAGACTGCCTCAATACCTTCTCAACATGCCCAAGAGGAGGTCTAGCATACAATGGCATGACTAGTGTGTGGAGCCAGCGGGTCCAATCCTGATCTGTCCCAGCACTGACCATTGCACAGGCTCCATATGCCAGCTATAATCATCTTTCAGAGCATGTGCACGGTCTTTCAAGCTTTTCTCAATCTTGCTTCACAACATTTGAGAGACAAGATCTGATGCCATGCCACTACCCATTCAGCAAGTGAGTGATTGTTGGCCATTCCTATTTTAGAAGACAGTGCGCGAGAGATCAAGGCTTTACATATGGATCAGGAAGTGTGAGAGGGTGGCAGGCCTATCATGCAAAAGTAAAATAATTCTATCAGACCTCACAGAAAATACACAAGTCAACCAGCAAATAATATCCTGCTTAAAACTGGGCACTCGTGGACCACTAAATTCCTCTTTATAGCAGTGAGATAGGGTAATGTGAGTGGGGAGTAAGGGACATGGGCAAACACAGTACAAAGGGAATCACTGACTTTAATCTGCTGTAAGTTTCAGAAACCCTTCTGCTTGACATTTGTGGAGAGCACGTCCATTGAGAAGTACCTTTGCCCATGACACCCATGCCACATCTGAATGGGCGGACCAATGCAAACCAATGAGAAGATCTGTAGCATTGAGAACATTTGTAAGAAGGCACAGACGCTTTAGATCCTCCCGCAGCAGTCTAAAGATGGTCAAAAACCTGAGTGGGGGATTGTAAACTGTCGCTAGCTCTATCTGCAGGCACGTGGCAAAATGGATGCAAAATGCCACTTTTTGAATGCAAACATCATAGACACCAAAGAGTCTGAAAAATTGCACTGGTGGTAGAAGTTTCAAAATACAGAAAGGCACATAGTGTGAGCAAGCATTAAAATATTAGAAAACAGATGCCAACTGGCATCAAAGGAAATCAAAGGGTTTCTTGTAAAATCACACTTCTTAAGGGTGGTCGGACCAGCAACATTGCGCCTAAAGGCACTGACAAAGGCCTGTGTCCCAGTACGATTTTGGAAGGCACCAGGACATAGCTTGGGACTGATGTTCTAAGAGACAGACCACAGAAAATGTTGAGAGCAAGTTGTGAACCAAATGTGATTGATCAATATTAGGGGCTGCTTTAGAGATAGGTTAAAGCTGTAAAATTGCTGATTTTTAGCTACCAGCATCCACCACTAAAGCATAGTATTAACCGTCAGTGCAGGAGTAAACAGCTGACAGAGAACCGATTTTATGTATAATATTTGGTCCAATGATATGTTATGTGAAAGAGTTATTGTTTGATTTTACTCAATGTAAGTTTTACTAAAGTCAATTTATGGTTTTTCTTTTTGATATTTCATATCGAAAAATTAAATCACTGCTACCTTTGATTTATTATGAATTATCTTATCCCATAAGATTTGCTGAGGCATTTATTAATTGCAGCCATATAAATCATTTAATAACTTTTATGAGTTATTTTAAGTGATTCTAAAAGGTTAAGCCTAATATTTGAAAGAAACGAATCCAGTTAAACCAAAAACTGCTTAGAAAATAAATCAACGCAGGCTGTTTTTGAACACTGAAAATGGTAATTTTCGGCTGGGGAAAGCATTAATTTCACAGACCAAAAAAACGCAAAGTTCGCTGCCGGAAATGTTTGCTAATGCAATGCGCATTTCATTGCACAGTCACAAAAATAATAATAATTGACTACTTACAGTCAGCCAGTCATAAATGTTTAGTTAGAGAATATCTCATAAAATCTGAAGAGCCACAAACTCATTACAATAGCTCGTAATTGAGATCATACATAATAAAATGCCTCCAGTGTATAGGGTAATGAAAACAACATCATTAAAATTGATGACAAATGTAAAAAAATAAGGGAACATTTCTAATGTATGAATTTTATAATATGCCGATTACACTAATTAATATACCGCTTGGAGCATATATATATATATATATATATATATATATATATATATATATATATATTACCTACTGGCGGTCGCCAGTAGGTAGTTATAGTTAGGACCCTGTTTCCATAGGAAAACCGCAACATTCTATTTTGAATAACTTTGGCGCCGGTCGACGAATCCTCGCGAAATTTTCAAAATAGGTGGGGCGCTGCGCTCCGCTCCTACCCTGAAAGTCTCGGGGGGATTCGTCATGCGGGGGCTGAGATAAAAGGGGGGTCCCAAAACGCGTTTTTCCCATGCATTTTTCCATAGGACCTTTAGACACAGCTACAGCCCGAACGGCTGAACAGAGTTCCTTGAAATTTGGCAGAGAGGTAGTCTACAGGTCATGGAAGTGCCTTTTGTAGGTTTGGTGTAAATCTGTTCAGTAGATTCTGAGAAAATAGCCTTTAAATCAATATATATATCTGAGCCAGCTTACGGTGCGCTTACGGTGCGCTTACCGTACGCGTACGGGGACGTGCGCGAGCGCGAATCTGATTGGCTGTTCGATCTAAGTAAACATTCGAATCGGTCGAAACCAGGAAGCGGCGGCCGCCATTTTCTCTCTCGCACTCTGAGGGGGGCAGCAAAAACAAAGACAAAAACCATCTAAAAGGGCAGTATATTCAGTTCTTAACCACCCAGCATCGATATAGGTGTCCCCAAACAACTCCCAAGGCCAAAAAAACAATTTTATTTTTTTTCGAAAAATCGCCGATTACGCTTACCGTACGCGTACGGTTAAAATTATAAAAAAAAAAAAAAATTATCCTCACTCTCCACACCCCGTGTGCAAAAGTTTCCTCGAAGGGCACCAGTTGTGCATAGCTTATTTCACCACGAAATAGTACAAATGAATACCTTTTCACAACGAAGCGCATAATATGTCCCCCATGTGCGCACGGTGCGCGAAGCGCATCGTGCGTACATGGCCCATCCCGCATAACGTGGGAACGCGGTGCGCACAGCGCACCGCGTGACCACCGTGCGTGCACGGCATTAACTGCGTAAAGTGGGCGCGTGGTGCGCGAAGCGCACCGCGTGCTCACTGTGCGCGCACGGTGCGCGAAGCGCACCGTGCGCGCACGGAACGAACTGCGTTAACTGGGCGCGCACGCCACGAATGGCGTAAAGTAACTTAGCATTTAAAAAACCGTACAAATTCACTGAAAAAACCATAGGTTTCACACACAATATAGTTAGGAATTAGCATTTAAAAAACCTTGCAAATTCACTGAAAAAACCATAGGTTTCACACAAGTTATAGTTAGCTGTACATTTCACTCGTAAAAAACCAATGAAATTCCCCCGTTATAGTTAGTGCAGGCAACTATAACTCACGCGACCGCAATCCTCTGCTGATGACATATGTGTCTTTATGAAAAAAAAATATTTGTAATATATGTATAGCTAAAATTTAATGGAAGAAGACATGGGCAAATAAGTATCTAAATACAGTATTAGCATCAGCAGAGGATTGCGGTCGCGTGAGTTATAGTTGCCTGCACTAACTATAACGGGGGAATTTCATTGGTTTTTTACGAGTGAAATGTACAGCTAACTATAACTTGTGTGAAACCTATGGTTTTTTCAGTGAATTTTATATATATATATATGGAAACTTTGAAATATGCACTTGAAACTTTTGGACAAACGTGCTTTCATCCAGATTGACAAAGACAGGGAATGCCGAAACGCGTCTCTGGGAAGCAGCTGCGTAAATAAAGTTCTTAACCCCACCCTCCTTTTGAGTGACAGGACTCTTCTTTGAATCTAAGGAGGTTCTCTTGATATATAAACATATATATATACATGTGTGTATGTGTATAGCAAACCTTGCGAAAATCCATATTTTTCACTGTATATTTTTGTATACATTTCCAGCTGCCTACATGCTACACAGTTTGCTAACTTTACCACTATTTTTGTGATCCTTGTCTTACACAGTGGTCGGCTGTTAGGTTAGCTGCTTTCTAGGCATTTTTGAATCAAAGTTCGATTTTGGGTATGTGACTATAATTTGAATTGACGTTCTTGCCTGTGCTGAACCTCTGCTCTGTGCCTGCAGAAAATTAGAACTGCTGCTACCTGAACCTGCTCTGTGTGAGCTCCTATCATCTTTTCTATTGGGTGGGGGGTGCTGTGTGTGTGTGTTTGTGTATGAAACTTGTGATGCTCTTTTCTATGTTCTACCTTTTATGGTGTGTGTATGTGTGTGTGTGGGAGGCACTGTGAGAAGCATTGCTACTGCCTTGTGCTATGCGTGAGGGATGCTTGCAGTGATGTTTTGCATGGTGTGTCAGTTGTGCGTGTGTCGTATGTGTGTGGAAGGGGAAGAATTGACTGTTACAGGAGCCCCACTCCCTGTGCAAGGGCCCAGTGACCAGACCGACAATCAAACAACAACACATTCACTAATGCCCTACAATGTAGCAGCGCCCACTCCCTCGGAAGGTATTGAGGTCCAGGTAGAAGATATCCAGAACAATCCCAACAATAAGAGGGAGGTAACACCCCAATCCTTCACATGGTGCTGAAGCAGATTCAGTAGCATAACAAGTGTGCTCAAAGAACTGCCCACATCACAGGCTCAAAGCTTGAAACCCCAGAAGTGATGACCCCTCTCCCCTTCACTCCTGCCCTACAGTTTCAGAATGAGCACTGCTGAGTATGAAACACCATAACTCCAACCACTATCTGCGGCAAGGTAAGCCACTTTAAATATGCTAAACAAACACTGCTGTATAGTTCTTTCTGTGTACACCAAGCACTTATATAAACCACCATAGAGAGTAGCGTAAAATGAAACCTTTCCAACTTATCAAATGATTCATATATCTTTGTATTAAATAAAAGGAGCTCGTGATGCACTGGCAACAGATCAGTCAGCAGTGCCCATGCCAAAGAAAACTGTGAAAGCTGTAAGTCACGCTTCTTATCCCAGTGGCGCAGTGCTTGGTATTAAATGTCTTCTGCATTGTGAATTGTTGTGTGAGTGTGTGTATTTATATTTACTGGAGAAGAAAAACGTTACAGGGACATTATAGTTAGGCTGACATTTCACTCATACAAAACCAAAGAAATTTAGCAGTTATAGTTAGCTGAGCTAACTATAACTCGCCCCCTTTGCAATGCAATGTTTATGATCACATATTATATCACTCATGACATGGTCAGTTACATCACTTATGACATCTCAAATGACATCACTGATGACATCATCCAGTGACTGTGAGTGGTTTTTAAAAAGTCTATGAGTGTTACATATATATACACCAAGGTGTATTGATGAATCAGTGAGTGTATGAGTGCCTGTATGGATGATTCAGTGGGTGTGTGACTGATTGTATAAGTGAGTGATTGGGGTCTCAGTGAATGTATTGGTGAGTGAATAGGTTATCTGAATGTTTGCATCAGTCTGTCAGTTGGCGTCTAAGTGGCTGTATTGGTTGGTGAGTGGGTATGTGAACGTCTGTATAGGTGCGTCATTGGTTATCTCAGTACCCGTATGGGTGTATGAATGTCTGTTTGGTTGGTTGAGGGATGTGTGACTGCCTGTAGAATGAGTCAATAGGTGAGTCAGTGGCTGTATTGGTTAGTGAGTGCATCTGTGAGGAGCTGTATGGGTGACTGTCTATGTATGGCTGTGTTGGTGAGTGAATAGATGTGTCAGTAGTATATGGGTGAATATCTTCATATGTGAAAGGCATCATAGGTGAGTGTTGGAGTATATGAGTGAGTGTATGTGTGACTGGGTGATTGCAAGAGTGACAATATGAGTGAGTGTGTTCTTGTGTCAGTGACTGTATAGGTGAGTGAGTATGTGTTAGTATCTGTATGAATAAATGAGTAGGTGTGTTTATAACTGTATAGGTGAGAACATGGCTGTGTGATTTACTCTATAGGTGAGTGAGTAGGTGTGTGAGTAGCACTATGAGTGACTGACTGTGTGTGAGTGGCTGTTTGGGTGTATGAGGGGATATATCAGTGGCTATATTAGTGCGTGAGTTGGTGTATGAGTGGCTGTATGGGTAGCTGAGTGGATGTGTGTGTAGACCTATGAATCAGTGAGTGGCTGTGTAAGTACTGGTATGGGTGTGTCAATGGTTTTGACACAGTTAGTGTGGAAGTTGGACTGGGTGTATGAAAGGTTATATTGGGGAGAGTGAGTGTGTGGTCAGAGACTCTGTGACACTCGCCAGGGCAAGTCTTTAATGAAATGGGGAGGGGGCCATGGAGCCTCCCTCCCCTGCCGATTATGGCCCCGGGGACCCAATCCCCAAGGGCCCGGCTATTTATTATTTTTAAAGAAAGGGAAGGGGGGCCACGTGGCCCTCCTTCCCTGGGCCAGATTTGGCCCCTGGAACCCCATCCCCAAGGCCTGCACTTTATTTATTTTTTATATGGGAGGGGGGCTGCGCAGCCCCCCTACTGAGGCAAAATTCCGCCTTGGGGACCCCATCCCCCAGGGCCAGGCCTTTGTGTATTTTTTATTAACGGGGAGGGAAAGCTGTGCCGCCCTTCTTAATGGGACAATATTGTGCCGGGTACCCAAACCTCCCGGGCATGGCCAGATCGTTGGGGACTACACGGGGAGCCTGAAGGACTACGCGGTCACTGCCGGCTCCCCACCTCCTGCAGGAGCCGGCATTGCTTTACGACAGAGGGAGCTGCAAACATGCACCTGCCTCTGTCCAAAAGCAATTCTGCTCCACTTCATGGAAGTGAGAGCATTTAAGCCATAGCAAACTGCAATGTCTAAGGGGTGAGCAACCCGGGACATTGCTGGAGCTGGCCCTGGGGGGAGGTGGCCCGAGGGCCATGTAGGGGTACTGGAGGGGGGGCGCACAGCCCCCTCCTCTGTTCAGTAATGTGGATATGACTTTTGGTTGGCATCGCTCTTGTACCACCTTGCATGGTGCAAGAGCAACACAAACCGAATCATAAATATTGCCCTCAGTATCTTAGACTACAAGTATTTTAGCCTTGCTGGCATTCACTCAGCATGTCAGAATAGCAATCTAATATACCACTCTACCTCTGTCAGGGTCGGCCCCTAGTGGAAATTACACTTGACTGGTTATAAATGATTTCTACTGGATACAGCTGCTGTGTATAGTTTTGAACATTACACTGTTTGTTCCGTGCGGAAAAACGTGGGGAATTTTACTGCATAAAAAATATATATTCTGATACTAAATAGACATAAATCACTAAAAGCAATTCAAAGTTGTAAGTGAATTCAACTGGAAATTTCTCTATTGTCATTCGGTAAATATCCGAACTAAGACCCATACTCTAGGACTAGACAAATGAACAACACTGCAGCTTTGCATTCTGCAGTGCAACCAGGCCCATACACCCTGTTAGAAATTGAGTTTCTAGTTGGCTTGGGTATACAGCTAAGCCAGGCAGAACCCACCACTCTAGTCAGGGTAATGGACTTACACACACAAGATAACCCCTGCTCATCCCCTTGGTAGCTTGGCAGAGCAGTCAGGCTTATCCCAGAGGCAATGTGTAAAGCTTTTGCGCAACACAAACACCTGTAACACACCAGGCACACCACAAAAATATCCTTTCTTTTATACATAAGGCACAGACCACATAAATCATATAATCATTTTGCCACGAGGCAATTGTCATACATATAACAGTTAGGGCACTAGGTACATCAGGGCATACAGAAAAGGCATAACATGACATAATACCTAGCCTTAGGATTTAAAACAAATGTGGAGATTATAGGCAGAGTTCAGACCCAAGTGTGCTCATTTGAACCAACTGCCCCCTGTAGGGAGACGCAGCAGCCCACAGACCCGTGGCGCAGCCGCCGAGACACGTGCGGCCGGGGCCCGTCTTGGGCTTGCACGCAATTGTCACAAGAATAAAGCAAATCCCCCAAAAGGTCCAAAAAGTGGCAGCTGCCCACGATTGCGCATTGCAGCTGCTGGTAACCAGAACACGTAGGAGACATTTCCTAGTCTCATATGTCCAACCCCTAACAAGGCCTGCCCACCTGTGTAGTGAGCACCGAGAGCCGAGTGTGACCTCTGTCGAGGATTCCTGCCCACTCGGCTAACTGTGAGAGGGAAGTAGCCAAAGGGTTCTCCCCCTTTGGAAGTAGTACCACCGTGCTACTCGTTAGCGAGTGCACCGCCCTGGAGCACTCGTGCTGATTCACTTGCCGGCGCATACCTTACTTCAACCAGGTGGCCGGTGGGAAATCAAGCTTCCTGCCCCCCTGGTGGAGTCCCATCTGCAGGGAGGGGCACACCTCGTCAGCAGAATCGGGAGCCCTCCTTGACTCGGCTCGTTAAAGGCGCGAGGATCTTTGTGTTTCCCGGCTGGGTGCGCAAGGGAGGCTCCTGCTTCCTGTGTCAACGCCCGCGCCCGACGCTGGTGATCGTGGCCCTCTGCTCTCTGCCCTCTTCCGGGCTACGGTCAGAGTGATCACTTCCTGCTTGCCTGGGGCAAAGGCGGGGGAGGCTTCTTTGAGCAAACCAAGCGCCCGGTGTTTTTTTTAGGATTGTGCACAATTTCAGCAAGCAGTGCAGAAAAGTTCAGGGTAGTAGCAATAATTTTACCACCAATGAAGCTCTAGCACCCTCAGAGTAAGTGAGGCACCAGAAATCCCAAAATGACGTGTAGCACACAGAAGGAAAGTCCAGCGCTGTGCATGGTACATGGCAACGAAAAGCACTCCTTTCTTCTATGTTGCACAAGGAGCATATGCCTCGGGCTCAAGCAACAGGACTTAAAGCGCACAGGGCTTTCAGGGATTAAGGCCTCAAGTAAATGCACACTGGAGACTTCCCCTCAGAAACAAAAAACGCACAGAGGTTTCTTCAGTAATGATGCACAGGGAGGCTCTCAGCAACCAAAATTGAAGCGCTTCACCATGTGCTTGAATTTTGCAAGGACAAGGGGCATAACAGCACTCCTTGGAGATCACTGGGGGCACCAAAGCTGGAGTGCAGGTAGTAGTCCAGCACACAGAGTCCTTTTGGGCAGGTCAGCACAATAAGTAAAGTCCCATGGTGGTTCCTCCTGGCAGCATAAGAACTTCTCCTGACTATGTGCTGTTTGTAGAGCCAGCAGCGTCTGGTTACAAGTACATGCAGTGTCTAAAAATCATGGGGTCACAGCCCCGGTACTTATAGTCCAAAAGTCTTTGTTCTGGGGGCACTTCAAACAACTTCCAGAAATCCACAACACCCCCATTAAATCCCAAGCCCTCGCTCAAGACACACAACAGGGGGGCAGAGACAGCATTGTGAAAGTCAGGCACAGCCCTATTCTGGTGCTGGTGCAACTCCTCCCACCACTATAAATGCAACCAAAGTCTTTTCAGCCCAGTGCTGAGTCACCTAGGAAAGGCAGGATACACCTCACCACCCCCCGTAACTGTCTAGAGTGAATGCACATCCCCTTCTCCTGTAAGTCTGAACCAGACGGTGAATACACAACCAGGCAGGGCACAAAGAGTAATAAGCACACAGAAATGCCCACTTCTAAAAGTGGCATTTCTAAAATAGTAATAACATATTCGCTTTCACCAATAAGCAGGATTTATTACCACTATTCCAAACATACCAAACATGGCCATGCTACCCCTTTCTTATCAGAAATTACCACTGAAAGACATATCAGGAAATCCCCAATGTAAACCTATGAGAGGGCAGCATCACAGCAGTGAGAAACCAAATAGGTTGTTTGTCACTACCAGGACATGCCACACAGTTAAAGCACATGTCCTCCCTTTTAACTACACAGCACCCTGTCCATGGGGCTAGCTGGGGCCTAACTTATGGGTGACTTATATGTAGTAAAAGGGAAGTTTCGGACATGGCAAACACTTTAAATGCCATGTCACTGCGACAGTAAACTGCATGTGCAGGCCCTGCAGTGGCAGAGGCCTGAGACAGGTTTGAAAGGCTACTTCGGAGGGTTGCGCAAGCAGCGCTGGAAGCCCACTTGTAGCATTTAATTTACAGGCCCAGGAGATATGGGATACCACGGTACAAGGGGCTTACAGGTAAATTAAATATGCCAAACAGGTGTAGACCTATCTTACCAAGTTTACAGTTTTGCTGGTTTGTAGGATGCCACATACCACAACAAAACCACACCTCACTATAAGCCAGAGAGAAACTGATCTTTCACTTATTGAGTGAATGCTTCTAGGGACAGCTCAGCTCCATCAAACACTCAAAGGCTGTCTAACTGGTGATGCCTGGCCTCGCTGGTGCATGTGTCACCATCCCTTCCTCCTCCACCAAGTCAGGGTTTCCCTCTGCAGTGGCAATATTTATTTATTTATTTACGGTTTTTGTAGAGCGCAACACTCATCCCAGGGGATATCACGGCGCTTATACCGAGCAGAGACAACTGGAAACTGAAGCTGGGGATTAGAGATTGGGAAAGAGATGGGTTTTCAACTTTTTTCGGAACAAAAGATAGTTTGTAGTGTGTCTTAAATCTACAGGAAGCTCATTCCACCTCTTTGCTGCCAAGTAAGAAAAGGAACGACCCCCCGGTCTAACTTTAAAAATACGTTTTGTCCTGGCCAGTGCTGATTGAAGTGATCGTAAGTGTCTGGTAGGGACATAAAATTCAATCTTCCCTTGAAGGATAGTGGGACCTGTCTTATGCAGAGCCTTATGAGCATGGCTAAGCAATTTGAAGGCAGCCCTCTGACGCATCGGAAGCCAATGAAGTTTCTTCAAACATTCCGATGCCGAGTCTAGCTTGCCTTTGTTGCAAATAAGTTTGGCCGCCAAATTCTGCAGTACCTGTAGGCGAGAGAACAGATATTCATTCATTCCCACAAACAGCGCATTGCCGTAGTCTAAACGACTAACCACTAGAGCCTGTGTGACCGAGCGTCTGCAGTCCAGAGGTATCCAGGGAAATAGCCTAGTGAGAAGTTTTAGGATGGCGAAACCCTTGCCACATATGGATCGTACATGGTCCTTCATGGACAAGGCGTCGTCCATGATGATCCCCAGATTCCTGGCATGTTGTTTTGGAATGGGGGCCGAGCCTAAGGAGGGTGGCCACCATGAGGCATCCCGTACCCGTTTGGCGCCACCAAATAAAAGAATCTCCGATTTTCCTGCATTCAACTTTAAATAGTGTGAATGCATCCACTGGGCCATTTCTGAGAGGCAGTCATGTAATTTAGTTTTAGTGATGTCAGGCTTCTCATCCAAAGCCACCATCAGCTGCGTGTCATCCGCATAAGAACAGATGCCAATGCCCCATTTCCTTCCAATGTTGGCAAGAGATGACATATAGACATTGAAAAGGGTAGGGCTTAGTGAGGCACCCTGGGGGACCCCGCAGCTGATGGATTTAGGGCTGGAATGGAACTGACCCATGTGTACTGCTTGAGTGCGATTGCTCAGAAAAGAATGCAGCCAGCTCAATGCAGTGGATTGAACTCCTTTGCTCCGGAGTATGTTCAACAGGCAATCGTGGGATACCGTATCAAACGCCGCTGACAGGTCAAGCAGAATCAGTGCCACTGCTCCCCCTTGATCGGTGGAGGATCTGATACTGTCCGACACTGCCAGCAGCGTTGCTTCGGTGCTGTTGTTGGCTCTAAAGCCAGTCTGAGAGGGATCCAGGAGGAGGTTGGTTTCCAAATACCTCGTCAATTGTACATTTACCAATTTCTTCAAAACTTTGGAGAGATAAGGAAGCTGGGAAATAGGTCTATAGTTCTCTGGATTAAGAATGTCAGAACCGGCTTTTTTCAGGAGAAGGATCACAGAAGCATGCTTCCAAGCATCCGGGAAGATGGCAGTTCTAAGTGATTTATTAAAAAGTTGTGTGATCAAGGGGCAGAGCGTGGGCGCAATCTTTGAAAACACAAAATGGGGGCAGGGATCCAGAGGGGAACCGGATTTGACTGTATTCATGGCAGCTAAGACCTCGTCCAATGAGAGTGGTTCAAAACCAGTTAAAGGGGAAATAGTTCCCAAGTCTGGCGGGACTGTTGATGCATCTGTGATGGGCACAGTATTGGGAGGTTGTTCTGTATTACTGTGGACATGTTGGGGGGTGAAAGTGGAGTAAATATTCTCAATTTTCTTGACAAAAAAGGTGCTAATACGGTCACAAGCCTCAACCGACGGTGTTAGTGTTTGAGTGATGCTAGATAGCGTGCTTAGCTCTTTCACTATTTTAAACAGTTCCTTGGCTGAGTTACAATTCTCTTGAATACACTGGGTAAAATAATCTTTCTTAGCGTTTTTAATGGCGAGGATATACAGTTTCCGATTAAGAATATAGTTTAGTCTGGCTACATTATCTTTGGACTGTCTCCAAAGATGTTCACGTTTTTGACATTTCCTTTTGAGATTTTTTAGATAGGGAGTGTACCATTTCTCCATTGTAGCTTTTTTCCTAGGTTCCCGTATTGGGGCTAGTTTATTTAATATTTGCAGTATTCCAGCATCTAATAAGGTGACATCAGTACAGACAGAGGAATCCTCCGGGAATTTAAAATTAACCTCTTGAAAAAAGTTATTAAAATTAGATCCATTAACTGACCTCCAGGCTCGTTTAGAAATCTGAGAGACTGCCTTGTGTTTCCGGGACTTACAGGGAAGGTCAAGTGAAAAAGATATGAGGGAATGGTCGGTCCAGGAAAGAGGCTGGATCTCACATATGTTAGTGGATTCAATGTTGGTGAAAAGTAGGTCCAATGTGTGGCCAGCTATATGGGTAGGGCCCACTACCCACTGTTTGAGATTAAGGATCTCCATGTCATATTCCAATTGGGAAGCTCCCAAGGCATCCATTTTCTCATAATGAATGTTGAAATCACCGACAATTAGATAGTCCTTATGTTTTAAACAGAGTGGCAAAAGTTGGTTGAGCAGTTTAGCGCCAAAATTGATTTGTTGTCCAGGGGGATTATATATTACTGCTCCAGCTAAGATAGTGAGACCCTCATAGAGTACTCTAAAAGGTAAGGTCTGGTGTTCATCGTGGGCAGCTATTGGTTCCGCAAAACATGCTAAATGCTCCCTAAATATCACAGCGACCCCCCCATCTCTTTTACCAGGTCTATCTTGCGTAATAATTTTATAATTAAAGGGAAGGGCATTTGCTAGATCCAGGGCATTGGTGTCGGATAACCAGGTTTCGGTAATAAAAACCAGATCCGGAGACTTGGACGTTAATAAATCCCAAATTTCCAGAGCATGTCTAGGTAGGGATCTGGCATTGAAGTATAGACATTTAAGGTTCACGAGATTTTTAGCATGAGTTATATGATGGCCTAAGGGACATTGATCCATGCTAGACCAACGACAAGCGAGGCAGGAAATAGGTCCATGGGATAATCCTGGGGCCGTTTGAATACAACGCCTGTCCATATTTCCCTTTATTTCAGCATATCTTAGCAACTCGCTACGGGAATAGCGAATGGATGTTAGCTGAGTTCGACTACAGTCAGCAGGGGGTATGGCCCCTGGTCCCGGCTGGTCGCGGATGGGCGCAGACGGGCTTACCTTAGGCGCACCTTCGGCGCGCCATTGGCGCGCCTGCTGCGCCCGTCCGCTGCGACTCGGCCAACACATCGGAAGAAATAAGGGGGGGGGAGCGTGGGCTCCTGGCTCCGCCCTCCGGTTCGCAAGGCTGACCCCTGATTGGTCTGCCGGTCTGCCAAACTCCCCTTTGGCTCTCCACGCAATCGGCACTCAGCTGTGGTGGAACGGAGCCCGGGGATTGGCAGCCAAAGTTGTTAGGGGAAGAGGAGCAGCCTAATTTGCTGTCGTCCTCACAATAGTGCGCTAATGCCTTATTAATTAACTCTAAAGGCATAAGTGTTGCTAAAGCTATTGTTGCTGACACTTACTGTGATGTAGCACTCCCTCCCACAGTCACCCAAGCAAACAAGTGACTGACTGCCACTCAGGCAATACTGCAATACTCAGCCAACACTGCACATGCTGATTTGCTTTATTGCGGGACCTTTCTGCAATATGGCCATTTCTATAGTGAGCAGGTGCTGCTGGCTGCTGGCACCACAACGGGGTGTCACTAGCCTGGGCGTGCACAGTGCTGCATGTTAATGGGGCTCCCAGGATTCAGGGTAGCACACAGGGCCGGCTTTATGGCAGTGCGACTGGGGCAGCCGCACTGGGCGCTGACCTGTTGAGGGGGGGTGCTGTGACCTCAGGGAGGCGCTGTGTTCAGCAATATCTGATGATTGGAGAGATGAGAGGCACTTTTGCAAGTGGTAGGGAGAGAATCCGAGGAGGCGGTCATGGGACGTGGAGGCGCCAAAAGTGATTGTCGCACCGGGCGCCACCAGCGCTAAAGCCTGCCCTGGTAGCACACTGTAAATACGAAGTACAATCCACCATATTAATTTACTCCGCTACATTACTATGCAGAAAATTAATATTCAATTAACTTTCATTATACAAAAAACACTAGCCCCTTGTAATGATTTATTATAATTAACTAGTGACATCACAAACCCCTCGTAGGCAAGGTATATCACTGCAACGCAGCCTCTTACCTACTGTCAAAACAGTAAACAATGTAACTATACCTTCACTGAAGAAGGGCACTCTGCCAAAATTACGTTGTCTTTCAATTTCCTGAAGACATTTTCAGTATTATTTCACTTAAATCCACATTTTCAAAGTAAAAGGCAGAAAATGCCTGTAACTCATTGATTACACTGTTACATGAGAGGAAATCTCTGCTGAAAAACCACACAGACCCATGAGGCAACAGCCCTTCAAAGACATTTTTTCCAAATGACACATGTTTTTCCAAACCACTCTGTAGGGAATGCCTGAAAATGTTTTCCTCGGAAAAATAGCTACACTTTGGAAACAATAAAAGACGTCCTGCTTTTTTGAATTTCGGAACCTGATATATATAGAAACCTTTAGTAATTAACTTAACAATAAAACAAAAATCTATTGTTGCATTCTGTTTTCAGATACTTCATTTCATATTTTTGAACGATGATATAACCATATCTTTTTACAACTGCAGTGTATGCTTGTACAGACTACAGTAATTTATTTTCGATATTCATATTTTTTAATTTATATTCACCATCTTTCAATAATAATGTATTATACGGAATAAAATACCCTCAAATTTATATATGAAGGATATGTCAAGTTGCCAGGAGTGCCAGCAGTTAAGGAGGGGGCTCGTCCCGTGGCCACTTTAAACTATGTGTTCATGGAGCTTCTTGGTGAAATGCATTCTGGGGCCAAGACGGTCTGGCCAGTGTGACAGACCACATGGGCACACTGGCACAGGTGAGGGGGTAGTGGGAGACAGCAAATATTTTTAACAAGGCCTGCAGCAGCATATAGCCCGGACACTTGCTGGTATTTCAGTCCAACCCTGCCAATTGCTGTTGAAGTAGATTAACCTCTTCGACGCCGATGACGGAACGGTTCCGTCATGCACTTCGGTTGGGCTGTGCTTATGACGGAACCGTTCCGTCATGGCCCCGCCCGCGCTCAGAACTTTCAGCACCGCGTGGGAATCCGCGCAGCGCTGAAGAGGCTAGGAACAAATGTGGGAGATTGCATTTCAGGTTTCCTCTCATATTCTGACTTACGGTTGCAAAGGCGCTCGTGTAAAATGGTAAGCAACCTAACGCAATGCTTTGTGAGATGCGAATGCTGAACAAACCTTGGTAAATACACCCCTCTATGTCACAGATCTGAGGGTTTTGGTAGTGTTTGCAGCATCCTCCTTGTGGAGAAACAGCTGGATGGATGGTAGTACTGATCCAGTAAAGCCTTACCTGGTTCCGTGCAGTTCAGACGATCTAGGCTCCCATTATCCGTCGCCATTAGCTTCCTGTTCTTCCATGTGTCTGGCCGAAACGTGTTGCCTCCAAAAGATGTTTCATGTCCTACAATCACAGACAATAAACAGTACATCAGTTTTTTCCAGATCCATTTCAGAATCATAGGTTAGAAACAAATTACCCAATCTATCTAATGATAGAAATAAAAACAGGACTTATGTATTGAACACAGGCAGAAGAGACCAACCTAGGTAGATAATGATGCAGCACCAGTCCCTAATTTTGATTTCTGTTTAAATCCTGTTTCAGGCACAAACTGGAATTTGTACCGGAATTAGGATTTTGACTTTTGCAGTCTTTACTGTATATCAGCAAAGATCTTCGGATATCTTACACAAGAAAAAACCTGGTGAGATAGATGTGAGAAAATATGGGTGGAAACAGGTACAACATGCATCAATTGCATGTGTAAACTCTGATACCATATGGTATTCATCATTCTGATGTGTGAAACTGCAGAATGGGTGAGTGACACTGCACCTCATGTTGATGGCAGAGCCTGTAGACTTGTGTTCAATTGTTTAAATGTTCTTGTCAAAGGCAATAGGCCTTTCTTGAATCTTAGGAATGTTCTGACCAAGCCTGAAGGCCTTGCTGTGTTCACTGTGGAATGCCATATCGTGTTTCACTTGGCCTCTGTCTATAGGGATGCTGCTAGCTTGAGGACATTCAAATCGTCACTCTGTGCCTTGCAATACCAGCAGACTAGATAAATGGGGGTCGATAAATCTTCAGGATAGATAATATGCACCCGGATTATTCTACAAACGTCTCCTGCACCAGCCCTTGTGTTGTAAACTGGTGCCGATAACAATAACCCAGGGACTCTGAGATACCAATGGTAACCAACTTCGGTTGTGGCCCATTAATTTGTGTATGCCCTTGGGCTCCCTGGCGCATTCCTCACAACCAATGTGCTGGGTCGTGTCACCGCTTTACCTTATTAAAAGGGCTAACTGGTGGATCAGGGCTTTTAGTGAGTATTTACAGACAAGAGCCCGAAACACAAATTCATATAATCCCAGAGAACTCACATAGGAAAATACGTACAGGAAAATCCACACCACGGAAGAAGAGAAGGTTAAAAGTAGAAACCAAGAAGGTAAATTTAAAATTTGAAAATCATTACAGAAGACAAAAAGGCAATTGTCAATCAATGCAGAATATTAAAAAATGTAAATAAAATGTAAATCAGCATTGACAGAGGAAATTGAGCCCTAATCTAGTCAACAGCCAGAACTGAATACGGTTGAGCACAAAGTAAATAAGAATCAAAGAGCATTTGTCATAAGAATTGCTCAGTTATAATAAAAGAAAAAACATTAAAAAAATATTCCAATTTCAGATCAATGAAAGGCTTGACATGTAGTCTGCCGCTAAGGAGCGAGGGGAAATCTGTGGGTCGTCTCCCAAATTGAGAGTTTTTTAATACAATTTTAGACAGAGAAACTCTACAGTCACTGTGGCTCGATATAAAAGTTAAACATTATTACCCAATAGTAAAACAGAAAACGCATCACATGGTAATATGACGTTTACTCTACTCCTGTTTTATGCCCTACCACAGGAACAAAGGCACATTTAAAATATAAACAGCATCCCATCCCCGTTCAGCCGCAGAAAATGGCCTTCCATTGAAAACCAGTCCTCTCCAGGAAGATCATGGACAGAAAATAATAACTTGTAAAATGTTTCAGTGCAAACAAGACCGTATAACTAACTGAATTCCATACAATTACATGTAAGATTGAAGGTCACACCTGAGGCTCCTCAGTGCACAGGTAAAGAAAGACATGCACTAAATCTCACAGGCATTTTGAAAGTACACTTGAAAACGGCAAGGACCACTAATGTCAACTATAAAATTTTGTGATATTGAGCACAGTAAAAAAAATGCATTTGAATCTCTCTATTATTCGAGTAGAGCAGAACATAACCAGTTATGGACTTTGCTTCCACAGTCACAAAGGCCTGGTAGTGGTCTTCCTGACAGTGGTAATTTCTCTGGAATATAAATGTATGACCTAACAAATGATCAAGTGTTCTTCAAACAGATATAATCCTAAGGGACACTCATGCACTGCATTGCACATCAGAACAGAGAACTACTTTGTTCTTTTGAAAAATAAAGAGTTCTGTAGCAGCTTGGCTTTTGAAACCAGGCCCTTCCCTTTCACAGTGCCTCAGTATAGCCCTCTCCTGCTGCATACTATAGGCTGCTGCGACTGTGTTGAACTGTTGTTGGCTTAGTCGATCTTTGGGATGCACGCCCAATCCCACCGCTTCACCACCCCCACATCATGAAGAAGCCTCATTTGCCACTACGGTTAAACTGTGTATTCTTGTATACGTTTGTGTCTGTGTGTGTGTAAGCAAGAGACAAAGGGCCACATGCACACACATTAGGAATACCGATTTCCTAATTGAAAATATCTCCAAATCACAATTAGGGAATCAGTATTCCAAATGTATGATTTTTTTTCTCTCAAATAGCCATTACTAGTAGGTCACAAATCGACCTACATCATGAATATTAGTGCGGTAGGTCACAATATGTGACCCATTAGGAATTGCAGCCATCACAGGGATGGGGTGAGCAGACCACCATGTCTATGTTTGCTTTTTATTAAAGCAAACTTTTTTTTTAATGCAGCCAGTTTTCCTTAAAGAAACAGGATGTGTTTAAAAAGAAAAAAATTGAAGTTTGAAGTTTCATTTTTTAAGAGAAAGCAGTGGTCTGTGGGACCACTGCCTACTCTTAAAAATATGTGTTCAATATTCTCAAATGGGAAGTAGTCCTTCCTGTTTGTGAATGGGTTTCAACCACTTTTTAAATGGTCATAAAGTATCACTGTTATGTAACCAGAACCTGGTTGCAAAACAGTAATACATACCATACCGATTTGTTATTTGGAAAGGACGTTCAAAACACGTCCCTTCCAAATACTGAATCGCAAATGAAAATTGCGATTCATTGGCAACTACTGAACAGCAATTTGCATTTTTAGATGTATAAAGGCATTTTTCGGGTCACAAATGTCACCATTCATTCAAAAATGCTTTGTACATATGGCCCCATGTAGCATATTCAAAATGTCTTTGTTTGCAATGTATACCTCACTTTACCACTACATTACTATAGATGAAGTAGATTGTACCTTCTCTTTGAATATTTCCATCTCAACATGGTCAAAAAAGTCAACCGGCCTCTTGCTTTCGCAGTCCAGTTACTCCTTCTGAATTGAAACCTTTTGCCATAAATATCTTTAGAAACTGACATGTCTGTCTGACAGTCTGTCTTTCACTCTTCACTTACCATCTGATGTAAGCAAAATACATCTATCTCATCTCTTTACTGTCAGAGGCCTCCTATTTTACTGATATATTGAAATTATTTGACGAATTTCCCTAATGACGCCCAGACCTATGTTGAATTCTAGTCATTACATTATATTAATTGAATTTATTTGTATTTTGTTGATTGTTTTTGTGTAGTGATAACACTGCAAGGAGTCTGCTTCAGAGCACTTTCTATGGGAAGGGAAAGCGACAGGGGATCTGGAAGTAAGACTATTAGATGATATAGTGATAGGATAAACAGACCGCAGGACACTGAAACCATGACAGTCAGTTATAATTTAGCAAAAAGGATTTCTTTAACATGTGCCTTTTCAGAGGTTTCCTCCATCTCTGAAAGTTGCCCTTGGTGTGAAGTGCCAAAAGAAATGTGTTCTTAAGTTAGGAGATTTAGATATGGAGATATCTGTCCTCACACCATTTGTCTTCTACAGAATGCCTGTAGACGACTTGAGGTGTCGAACAGCAACATCAGTTGAAGAGGTATGCGGGTTGTCGGCCATGAATGACCTTCTGCACGATACACTGGGTCTTGAATTCACCCTTTCCATAGTCAAGAGCCAGCAGAGTGACCAGTTCAGGAGATATATGGCCATGTCACTTGAAGCACAGGATTTGGAAGGATGCCCCAGTTTACACCCTTTGGGGCATGTGAATCGTCTTTGCTGGAGGGCCACATAGGCGCATTACAATCATTGGTCTTGGCTGGCACAGCAGGTAGCACAATAGTGATAAATTGAGGAAGGAGTGGGTGGTTTGAACTCTTTTCATTGGAATGTAGAAGTCGCTTATGTCATGGTACCTGCAGAATGTAGAATGCTCATCAGGAGATGGTGAAGAGCTGCCCGAGAGTTCACAGTGCCACCAAGCCAGAACATTCCAGACGTAGTCCTTACAGATTTGGCTGATGGCACCCAAGTTATTAGCAATAAAAAAACATTTTCAAAGGAAAGTGAAGCTGAACTATATAGAGAGTGTAGCTATATATGTTTTATTCACTGATAAAACACAGTAAAAATTATGTTATGGTTCCAGAACAAAACCTCAACAAAACCTAAACACCCTGTAAATTTGCCACTTATGAAAAAACATAATATGCTGTTGGGCTGTTTGTAAACTCACAATATTTATACCAATACAACTGGACGTCATATCCAAACAAAGAAATAATATTGTATCTAGCATGATGGCACCATAATGTCAAAGATAAGGTGATATGTAATGTTACTGTTGATGCCATCAATATTTTTTGTGATGACATCCATTGTATTATCTGTGAGGTTTTAAGAAGCCTGCTAGTAAAGTTCAACACTGTGGACCATTCCATCCTTTAAAACATTTATTCACAGTAGTGAATGCTCCGGATAGTAACCTTTCATCGTTCCAATCTTTTCTGAGTGACAGGTCTCAGCATATCATCCTAGGCCCTTAAATATGCAGGGCATTATCTTCTACTTGTGGAGTGCTACAGGGGTCTCCCTCTCGCCAGTTTGAACATATATTTGTCTCCTGTGTCTGAAATGTTCCACAATACTGAGATAGCCTTACAATCGTATGCTGATGAAACATGGGTATTTATGACATTTTCGCAGAATTACGCAACACCTTCAAAATATTATAACTTGTACACCTCCATACACAGTGTATTCAATTTGGTATCCATAATGTATTAACTATAACTCGTGCCTTCTCCAGGCACTGCTTATACCGTTATATGTTATCTCATTTAAACAATTTAAAATAATAGTATTTAGAAGAACATTTATTACATTGCCAATCAAACCGTTTGTGAGAACAGATTGAAAGGCAGAGAGGCGAGTTATAGTTAATGTAGTGTGGTTACGGCGTTGAATGTACTGTGCATGGAGGTGTGTGAGTTATAAAATTAATTTGAAGGTGTTGCCTGAATTATAAATTAAAGTTATAAGTATAAGTTTAGAAATTTAGATTTTGGTATACTTTAACTTTTGTTTGAAGATAAAGAATAAATAATGTTATATTAATTTAAAGGTGGTGTGTAAATTATGTATTTAAGGTAAAACTATAACTTAAGAATTTCAAATGCTTGTGTATTTTCAGTTTGGTTTGTATAGAAAGACTACGTTTTCCTAACTATGACAAAGTTTTAACCTTTGGTTTTTCCACTGGATTTCGAAACTTTTTTATTTTTAAGAAATGTTTTTTTGAAATCCTTGGGCCCGATTCACAGAACTAACTTAAGACAAAATCCTAAACTTACTACCATTTACTAATTTTGGTATTCACAGAAGGCACTTACTCATCAATAGGTAAGTGCCTTCTGTGAATACCAAAATGAGTAAGTGCCTTCTGTGAATACCAAAATGGTAGTAGGTTTAGGATGTTGTCTTAAGTTAGTTCTGTGAATCGGGCCCGTAGAGTTTACTGTCATCGAGTCATGTGTCATTATGTGTAGTATGGTACAATAAAGTAGAGGAGAGTATCGTAAAGTGTATTGTTGCAGAGTATAATGTCGTAGAGTGGAGTGGAGTAGAGTGGAATATAATACAATGGAACGGAGTACCATTAAATAGTGTACAGAGGAGTGTTGTTCATGGGAGTCTTTTGTCAGTGGAGTGGGGTACAGTGCAGTGGAGTAGAGTAGATTATCATAGAGTGGAGAGGAGTGGAGTAGAGTGGAGTGGCATAGTGTATATTGGAGTAAAAATGCTATATAGTGTAGTGGCTTTTTGTACAGTACAGTGGAGTGGAGAGCACTAAAGTAAACAGCTGAGTGTAGAGCTGAGTAAATTATTGTAAATTGGAGTGGCATCTTGTACAGTACAGTGGAATGGTGTGTCATAGAGTGTTGGAAATTGTTGTAGAGTGGATTAGAGTGTGGTACACTGGGGTGTAGGAGCACAGAGTGGAGCAAAGGTTGTACAGTGTAGTGTAGGGGCATAGAGTAGAGTAGAGTACAGTGCTGTATAGTGGCACAGAGTGTTGTACAGTTGAGTGATATAGAGTAGCATACAGTGAGGAGCCATAGAGTGCAGTTGTGGAGTTCAGTGGAGAACAATGGAGTAGTGTCTGATAGAAGAGATTATATTAACTGTGGGTAGGCGGCTTAGAGGGAGCTGTCTAGAGTGGAGTAGAGTGGAGTAGAGTGTCGTAAAGTGCTATAGAGTAAAGTAGAGTGTTGTACAGTGGTATTGAGAAGAGTAAATTGTTGTACAGTGTAGTGCAGTGGAGTAGAGTGTGGTACAGTGGAGGGGCTAAGACTGTTGAGTGTAGTACAGTGTTTTTGAGTAGAGCATAGTGGAGTGGCATGGACTGGAGTTGGGTAGAGTGGAGTGGAATAGAATGGAGTAATGTAGCGTGGAGTGGCATAGAGTGTAGTGGCATACAGTACAATAATGTACAGTGCAAAGGCGTACAGTGGAGTGTCCTACAGTGGATTGACATATAGTAGAATAGCCGAGACAGGAGTGGGGTAGAGTGGATTTACATACAGTGGAATTGCATAGAGTGGAGTAGCCTAGAGTAGACTAGGGTAGGCTGAAGTGGTGTAGACTTAAGTGGCATAGAGTGAAGTGGCTTGGAGTGGAGTGACATCGACTGGAGTGGCTTGGAGTGGTGTGGCATAGAGTGGAGTGGTGTACAGTGCAGTAGTTTTACAATGGAGTGGTGTACAGTGCTATACCAAATATTAGAGTGGTGTACAGTGAAGTGGCTTACGGTGGAGAAACATAGACTGGAATAGCATAGAGTAGAGTGGAGTGCTGTTCAGTGAAGTTGCATACAGTGGAATAGTGTAGAGTGGATTGGAGTACAGTGTAGTTGTGTACTGTGCAGAAGTGTAGACTAGAGTGTCGTAGTATTGAATAGCATACATTGGAACAGTGTACAGTGTAGTGGTGGACAGTACAGAGGTGTACAATGAAGTATGTTAGCATGGAGTGGTGTATAGTAGATTAGCATAGAGTGGAGTGGTGTACAGTGGAGTCACATAAAGTGAAGTGGTGTACAGTGAAGTGTTTTAGAGTGGACTGGCAGGGACTTGAATGAGGTACTGTGTAGTGGCACACAGTGGGATAGCGTAGAGTGGAGTGGCTTGGAGTGAAGTGGCGTACAGTGGAGTGGCATGCAGTGTAATAGTGTACAGTGAAGTGGGGTAGAATGGAGTGGCGTAGAGTGGAATAGTGTACAGTGGATTGGCGTAGGGTGGAGTAGCATACAGTAGAGTGGCATAGAGTAGAGTGAGGTATAGTGTAGTGGTGTACAGTGAAATAACATAGACAGGAGTGGCGTACAACAGAGTGGCATACTGTGTAGTGGTATAGAGTGTAGTATTGTAGATGTGAATACTATAGAATGGAATGCTTTAAAGTGGAGCTGGGTAGAGTGGAGTGGGTTAGACTGTAGAGGCAAACGGTGTAATAGTATACTCTGGAGTGGTGTAGAGTGGAGTGGCATACAATGGAGTAATGTACAGTGAAGTGGCATAGAGTGGAAGGATGTTGAGTGTTACTTGCGTACAGTGTAGTGACGCGGAGTGGAGTGGCATATAGTGGAACAGGTTTCAGTAGTAGAATGGAGTGTTGTACAGTGTAATAGGATGGAGTATCGTAGGGTAGAACTGGCATAGAATGGAGTGATGTACAGTGTAATAGCATACACTTGATTGTTGTAGAGTGGAGTGGCGTATAGTGGAGAGGCATACAGTGCAGTGGCATACAGTGAAGTCGCAAAGGGTGGAGTGGCATAGAGTGGAGTGGCTTAGAGTGGAGTGGCGTAGAGTGGAGTGGCGTAAAGTGAAGTGGGGTAGAGTAGAGTGGCGCAGAGTGGAATGGCATACAGTGGAATAGTGAATATTAGAGTGGCATACAGTGGAGTGGCATATAGTAAACTGACAGAGCGGAATAGCATAGAGTGGAGTGGCGTGAGGTCGAGTTGCAGACAGTTGAATAGTTGTAGAGTGTATTAGCGTACAGTGTAGTAGAGTACAGTGGTGTGGCGAGAGAGTGGAGTGTCGTAAAGTTGAGCAGCATACAGTGGAATAGAGTATAGTGGGGCGGTGTACAGTGCAGTGGCATACAGGGAAGTGTGTTAGAGTGGAGTGGCATACAGTGGAATGGCGAAGAGTAGAGTGGCATACACTGGAGCGGCATACAGAGGAATAGCGAAGAATAGAGTGGCGTACATTGGAGTGGCATAGAGTGGAGTGAGATACAGTGTAGTGGCGTACATTGGAATACCGTAGAGAGGAGTGGAGTGGTGTATACTGGAGTGGCATACAGTGGAATAGTGTACACTGGAGTGAGGTAGAGTGGCGTAGAGTGGAGAGGTGCAGAGTCGAGTAGTGCAGGGTGGTGTACAGCGAAGTAGCATATTGTGGAGTGGCATAGAGGGGAGTGAAGTGCAGTGTAGTGCTGTACAATGGAACAGTGTAGGCTGAAGTGGTGTGGTGTGGCGTGGCTTACAGTGTACTTGCATAGAGTGGAGTGTTGTAGAGTGGCATACCACAGAGAAGTGTGATAGAGTGGAGATGGGTAGAGTGTAGAGGGGTAGACAGTAGTGGTGTACAGTGTAATAGCATACTTTGGAGTGGCATATAGTGGAGTGTTGTAGAGTGCAGTGATGTGCAGTGGAATAGCATAGAGTGGAGTGGCATAGAGCAGAGTTGCATAAAGTGTAGACGTGTACAGTGGAGGTGTATTGACTTGAATAACATTATGTGTTACTGGTATGCAGTGTGGTGACATATAGTGGAGTGGCATATAGTGGAATAGTGTAGAGTAGCGTGGCGTAGAGTGGAGTGTCATACAGTGGAAAAGCTTATATTAGAGTGGTGTACAGTGGAGAGGCATGGAGTGGAATAGCATTGAGTGCAGTGCCGTACAGTGGAGTTGCACACAATAGAATAGTGTAGAGTGGAATGGAATGGTGCACAGTGCAGTGGCATACAGTGGACTGTGTTAGCGTGAATTGCCGTACAGTGGAATGGCACAGAGTGGCATAGAGTGGAATGGCATACAGTGAATAGGTAGTGAAAAATATGTATACGTTTCTATATATCTTTTAACAAATGTACAGTGTATCGCAGTACTCCCTCAGGAGTACTGCAGTACAAAAAATTAATAAAAAAATAAATATGTAAAAAAAAAAAAATTACACTGTAACCTATATTTTAAAAGTTTGTGAAGGCAGTCATTAGCTCATTACATAATGACTTGTCAGCGCTATGTACTGTGGTACTTCCACTTTTGGCTTCCCTGACTTTTGTTTTCTGCTTTCCCACCTTGTTGCCCCACCATGCTCCACTCTCACCTGTTCCTTTCTGCCACTACTTCTGCGCCTTACCTGCCACTCACATTGACACTACACAACTGCACCCACCCTGCCCATGTCTGCGTGCGTCTGTCCACACCCAGCATAAGGATCCCTGGTCCAATGCCACCCCTGAGTAGACAAAGACACTACCTTGCCTCTTCCCTCCATGCACTGAACCCGGGACACATCTCCATTGACTCTAACACTGAAGGGGCGGTCTTCTGCACCGACTGCTGCTTCTCCTGCGACCCTGACAGTACCGCCCAACCCTTCTCTAAACCCGAACACCTGCACCCAGCGACACAGACATGCACCACACCCACTCCCACTGGCTTGCACCCTACTGAACAACTGCTCTCTCACTATACTTATTGCTGAAATCTGCGACCTCCTTCATGACCTCTCCCAGGACCCACTCTTCCTCACAGAGACCTTTCTCAAAGCTACTTCAGTCCCTGGCATCGTGACTGCCAAGCCTGCCCCCTAACTCCCCTCCCCCCCAGGAGGAACTGCAATTATCTACACGGAACACATTGTTGCACTCTCATCTAAGCTGACGCCGGCGACAAACTATAATACCTGACATTCTAACTCATTATCTCTCATCACAACACCCTTTGAAAAGCCTTGTTGTACTCACCACCAGGGCCAAGAGTGGACTTTCGAAATTCCACGCAAGATATCATCACCTCCCTCGTACTCAACTTCAGCTCCTTCATCCTCCTCAGGGACCTCAATTTCCACAAGGACCCTACTGACCCAAACACCACCAACCTCCTGGAAACACTGCACACTTTCTGACTCTCAAAACGGGTGAAAGACCCCACCCATATTGCCAGCCATCTGCTAGACATCAGCCTTACCAACTATAACAGACATCTCATTGGAAATGCCCACCACTCTAACCGGACCTACCCTTCTCTTGTCTGCTACGACCTTCACGTCAACCACCATTGAAGAACCTCCGACCACCAGAGCACCCCCTCCCACACTGCAACTCGAACACTATCTCCAAAGAAACCTGGTCCACAGAACTTGAAGACCACCACCAGCCACGTCAAGATGATGTTGCCCGCTCTGCTGAAAACTTTAATCTATGGCTCACCACCTGCGCAGATAGCATTGCACCTCTCAAAACGAAGACCACAGCCAGGATCAGACGACAAGATAGCTAGTGTGACAACAACCTTTCATTCACCAAGTGCCACTGCAAGCAGCTTAAGTGCTGCAGGAGACACACCCACAAGAACAGTGACAAACAAACCTACAAACCAGCTCTGTGACAATACCACCAACAACTGAACGCCACCAAGTACTCAGACCCAACAGACCAGAGTGATGGAATGGCAATGGAACTTATTTACGTATGCAAAAATATGGTTTGCAAAAGTATCTTCCAAAATTCAACCTTCACTATCTTTTCAGATTTTTTCTAATCATGAAAGAAGACTTTGAGGCAAGCTTCTGCTATACTCCTGGTTGAAACAAAAACAAATTGAATTTATTTCTAAATGGGCCACTCTTTAGACAAAAGCAACTTTACTGCAGTTCATAGCTGCAAACTGTTATGACATACATTTCTTTTAATATCTAGCATTCCCCAATCTTACACGTTAAGCATCCAACACTGTGGGCTGCAGAGTACACTTAGCAGTGACTCAGCTACGGTATAAATGCAGATTTTCTTCATGATAGAATGCTTTTATTTAACATGTATTACTACAGGGCTTTAAATTGCAATGGCGACTCTGGAGCTACTAGTATGTTATATCATCGGTATCATTGACGTTTCTTGATAATATCACCCCTTCCACAGCACAAGAAAGGCAGTTCACAAGGATTCGTGTAAATCCACCTTCAAATATATATATAGTGAAAAACAAAAAGCGTACAAATGGAGGCCTGCAAGAGACAGAAGTCTTCTTGTGCATTTGCATTTAGAAAAGGCCACAAGACCAAACAAATTAGCATATTTAAATATGAGCCATTTGAATTAGCATGCAGTGGCCCATGATGTGCTCTCTGCTTCCTTCCATGCCCACAACTATCATTCAAATAGTAGAAGCTGTCATTCCCCTTTGTAAATGGTCACTGACTGAAAATTTTCATCAGGACTCAATGCTTTGTGAGTACAGGAGAGACAGCAACCCATGAATGCCTGTAATTGGAACTCGAAGAGAGGATGGGAACTATCTTACATGCTCTTTGCCTTGTGACTTGCAATGTTTGTATTGCGAGTCACAAATGCGCTGCAGCAGAGAATGTCATTTTGCAAAGGAAAACACTTTTGCTTGGAAGGAATGGATGAAACAAAGTGTGAATTTTCTCTATGAAAATGTGCATAATTTAGAGCTTCTCCTTCTCGCTTGCTTCTTCTCAGTGACATTCCGAGATAGATCACACCGAAATATTTAAAAACACAATGATATATCACACCGATATATATATCACATAACAATCAATTTTGAAGATTGCAATTGAAAGCATTTCAAACAAACTAATGCTGTTATTGTGAGCCATGAATCCGAATCATTGTGTTCAACACTCGTGCAATGTGCCACTGTTGATCAGTGCTAAAGTGCATATGCTCTCCCTGTAAACTGTATGTCTGGATTGGTGTTTCCATAATTGGCTGATTTGATTTACTAGTCAGTCCCTAGTACAGTGCACTGTGTGTGCCCAGGGCCTGTAAATCAAATGCTGCTGGTGGGCTTGCAGCACTGATTGTGCCACCCACATAAGCAGCCTGTAAATGTAACTCAGGCCTCCATTGCAGAGCCTGTGTGCAGTTCAGTACTGCTATGTCGACTTGGCAAGTGCACCCACTTGCCAGGCCTTAATCTTCCCTTTTTTTACATGTTAGTCACCCCTATGGTAGGCCCTGTGGGCAGAGTGCAGTGTGTGTGAAAGGTAGGGCATGTCCTGCTGTGTGTGGCTTGTCCTGATAGTGAAATACAGCCAATTTCATTTTTCACTATTTTAAGGCTGTCTGTTCTCCTGGGATAACATGGGGAGTTTGCTTATAACATCTTATAAGTATAACTGCCCCTGGGAACCAGATAGGAAAATAAAGTTTATTGTGCCTGAACTCAGAATATTAAAATTCATCTTTTAGTAACGGTGATTTTTACATTCTGTGTTTGAAAATTCCACTTTTAGAAAGAAGGCATTTTCTTGCTTAGCCCTCCAGTCTTCCTCTGCTACTATGTGTATTGACTGTCTGGCTTTGGAGTGGCTTTTAGAGGGGCTGGTTATATGCAGGGGCTCCAGAGAGTCTGGATGAGTCAGCGCTAGGCTGAATAGGCCTGGTCTGCATTTTGAAGTGGTGGGAAGGGTAACACCTGCACTTGAATAGGCTGTGCCTGCCTTCCACAATTATGGCTCTGCCCCCCTGTGGTGTGTCTGGAGCCAGGGCTCACACTGACAATGGAGGTTGTTGTGCACTTGCAAAGTGCCCCCCAGAACTGGTTTGGACTCGGCTCAGAGCCCTGGGCCAGGAGAGAACAAAGAGATTTACTGTATAAAAAGAGGGGCCCAGACCCCAGACTTTTAGATCACTACTGGGAATCAAGAGGAACCTTTGCCAAGGAGAAGAGCCGGAGAAGCTGAGGAGGAATACTGCCCCTGTGATGACTGCTGTCTGCTGTCTGGGGTTGGCCTCTAGTGGCTACTTGCTGCCCTGGAAAGGAGAAAGGACTTTGCTGTTTGCTGTGTCCCCTGCTTGAAGAAGATCTTCAAGGGCTTGAATTGAGCTTGCCTCCTGTTCTGAAGTCTCAGGGAAACAAAGACTTCAACCCCAGTTCTCCCTGACCTCCTCTGCTGGGAGTTATGTATGACCTGTTGAGAGGTGCCTGCCAGTGTTCTGGGCCTCTGGAGGTTGTTTTGGGACTGTAGCCTGCAAGAAATATGAAAACCATCTGTTTCCAATACATCGCAGCGGTGCGAGAGAAGATTTCCGACTCATCGCCGCCACCGAAGAATCGATGCAGAGCCTGCTTGCGGCTGAAGTGTCTGCCATGCGACGAATCCTGTGCACCGATCTCCGACATCCGAGATCACCGCACAGATTCTGACACAGGCCCAGTTAGAGAAGAACCGATTGTTGGGGGACAAAGTAAGAACCCAACACATCACCTCCCAACACAGTAAGGAACCGACGTATCACCTCCCCCTGAGCAAGGAACCAACGCATCACCTTCCCTGAGTGTAAGAAACCAACGCATCACCTTCCCTGCGACCCTTTTTGCTTGCATTTTTTGATGCATCCAAGGTACTTTGTGTAAACGTGTTGCATCTCACATTTTCTTTGAACTGAACTGTTTCTACCTTTAGGAAGTCATATTTTCAGTACTGTATTGTGGATTTTTGTAGTTTGGTCTTGTTTTGGTTTAGATAAAGATTACTTATTTTTCTAAACTGGTGTGGTGTCCATTTGTAGTGTTTTCACGGTATTACTGTATGTGTGCATAAATGCTTTTCACACTGTCTCTGAGATAAACCTTTCTGCTGGTGCTAAACTACCAAAGGGGGGAGCAGGGGTTATTTAAAAGTGTATCCCCCTTACCCTGACTAGGAAGAAGGGTCCCTAAATTGACAAAGGTACCTGCCTCTGCCAACTAGAGACCCCCATTTCTAACAGTGTGATTAAAAGGAGTAATCCCTGCGTTCTGGATGGAGGTGTCACCACACGTACACCAATCTCAATTCTGTGATTTCCTTTTTTAAGAGAGCTGACATTGCCCCAATCCCCTCGTAGGTGTTCACATGCCTGTCCCTGTAACGGTCCCAGGCTAGGTTGTGGTCACCTCCCACTATGAGGTCTCCTGTGGCATCGCAAAGTTGCTGCTCCAGTGTGGTGCATAGGAACGTGTCTTTGGAGGAGTTAGGAGCATAGATATTCAACATTGTTAGGGTTGTATTCCCCTTTAGGACATTGAGCTTAAGACATCTACCCTCTGGGGCTCGGACTACTGTGGTATGAATGAACCCCAAGTGAGACCGCAACTCCCACAGTTTTGGTAGGGGAGGATGCCCAGAATTGATTTAAATATTGCCTATGGCTTATGCGATGTTGGTCAGCCTTAATCAAGTGTGTTGCCTAGAGAAATATAACAGTTGGGTCCTGCTGACTCAAATATCTCCAGATTTGCCTGCCCTTGTTTGAAGAGATTAGGCCTCACACTTTCAGTGAAAGAAGCCAGAACGTGTGTTGGGCATAAAGGATCAACATAGGACAATAGGGGTTGAGCTAATGCGGAGGACGAGGTTCGGAGACAATGCCAGTTGTGACACGCTTTGTAAGCTTCCCTCCCCTGTGCATCTCGTCCCAGTGAAAGGAAAAGAACTAGAGGAGAAACACAAGGAAAAAGTGCTAAAAGGCCAACAGGGCCTAACCCTGGTGGTCTTCCCATTGAAATTGTGGATTATAGCCTCAATTCCTTCAGGGGTGTGGCTCCCTATATGGGAACTATATGGGAAAATGTCATTTGTATTGGGGGTGTCAAGTTTTGAGTGAAAGTCACAATCCTGGTAATGGGCTAAGCAGGGGTGCTTTAGAGTACCTGCCATCCCTCTTCCCTCCCCCCCCCCCCAGGTGCCCGCGGTGCCCTTCCAGAGAGCCCTGTCAGTTTAGGTCTACCCTGGGGGTAGAGATCCCATCTGGGATTTCTCTCAAATAGGGGATTCTTGTTTCATCATCATGAGGTGGTAGATCACATCTGCCATAGCGTCGTCAGAGGAGCCGATCCTGCGCCTCGTATGCTTATTTCCTCTAGTTTGGGTTTGCCATACCATAAAGTAGTCCGGTATCGCTCGCTAAAGGTTTTGGGGCTAGGTTCCACAACGCTGGGACTGGGAGGAGCCCCAGCATTGACTTTGCCTCTTGTAAGGAGCGTACTATACAGGTCAGTCTGAAGGGGTGGCTCCATTGGTATTTGATCTTGCATTATTTCAGGGCTGCTGGCAGAAATCTCCGCCTTTTCTTGGGGTGGTCAGTGCGAGGTCATGGAGGAGTTGGATTGTCACTCCTCAGAACATTAGGGCAAATTTACCACGGGCAACAGCCATGATGTCCTCCTTCTCCTCAAAGTAGTGGATGTGTGTGGGTATGTCATGTACTTTATGTGCCTGATCTAGTCTGGGTGGGGGCAAGGATGTGACACCTCTGATCACACATAGGAGGTCAGCGACAGAGCCCAATATGTCCTCTCCCTCATCTCCCCTAGAGATGCACCTGATGTGGATTTTGTTCCTGCTGCTGCAGCGTTCAAGGTCCTCCTCTTTCAGTTGCAATTCGTAGTTTTTGCCTCCAGTGCCATGAGTCGCTGCCTTGGCATCTCCTGGTCTTCGATCCAAGAATCTGAGGTGCGTCTAAGTCTTTATTCCTGTTCACTGACCTCTTTTCGTATGTCACGTAGACATGACTTACATTTAGCCATGAGCAAGCCAATTTCAGATCAGATTTCCGAGTGAAATCTGTCCATATATACTTGTGTGACTGGTGTTGTTGGTGGAAATGATGGTATCTCTCTTGGTTTGCAGGCACCCTCGCTGATTACTCCCATGGTCCACATTTCAGCGATCAAGCTCTCCTTCTGGTGTTTGCCCTTGACCATGGTGTGCTCTAGGACCCCAGCCTGCCCTCCATTACTGGTTACTCAGTTCACACTTGGGGTGTTATTCAGCCAACCTCAAGTTGACCCAAGGGACTACCAGCATGGCTAATTAGTGGGCAATGGCAAATTTCAATGGTGTAAGGTCTGTCCACGGGCTTAGACGGGGATGGGTGTGTCGAACTGCCTCTCCGATCAGGTTGGTCGAACGTCGGGAATATGCTCCATGGGGAAGTGCTGCCAATGTTCCTTCAGAGGGACCCGCTTCTTAACAATCTGAATCTGGAATGGGGGGTGCTGTTGTGAAGGGTCACCCACCTCGTATCATCGACCCGGACCGGGCCCACCAGGGTCGGACTGGGAACAACAACCAGCCCTGGCGACTGTTGCCTGACCAGCCCTCGCAGGTGGGGGTGGTGCTAGCGAAACGCAACAGTCCCGGTTTTGTTCCAGGGGGCCGATATTGCAGCACTGCTGGAGGCCCTGCCTCCTGTAACAAAACCTGCCTCCACAGGCACAAATCCGGCCCACACCCCTCCGGCCACCGGGGAAATTCTCCGGTGCCCACTACTGCCAGTCCGGTCCTGACCCGCACCCCTCCAACTGCACAAGGACAGCTTTGAGGTTCGCAATGCTCGAGAAATGCGACCCTAAGGAGCTCAGCAGATCTGCTGTCAACTCAATGTTCGGCTTGGCCAAGCTCCATACATTACTTTTATTTAGTCCATTGTGTAAAATTTTCGCTCAACATATCGGCAAACCACATTTTGTGTAATTTTGCATAGCGCCGCAAAATGTTCCCAAGACTCAGCAGAAAAAAATGATACAGTTTCACGAGCCCATAGTTCTCACCTTGCTAAGTGTTATTAACGAGAGAGCTAGAATCGCTGAAGGGGTTAGCCAAGGCATGGAGCTATTCTACAGCTAGGTAATTCACCTTTGGGAGCTAAAATTCGCAGAGCTGTCACGTTCTCCTGGTTTTTGCATGAGTAATTTATCCAGTCTGGGTGCTTCTTTCCATTGTGGAACTTGCAGTCCTCCGTACCCCATTATAAACTCAGGGGGCAAGTACAGAGACTGCAAAGAATGAAAAGCGCGAAATATAATGAAGCGCGCACTTAGGACGTGGCCCCCGGGAACCCGGGCACGCCCCCCTTGGTGGTCCTCATCGATGGAGTAAACGTGACGGCAGTGGGAAGTACTTCGGGGCAGTGTCGTGACGTCACGTCCGGCCGGAGCCGGCAACACCAAGGGGGAGGAGTGGGCGTGGGCCTATTTAGGGCAACTTGCCCTGGTCCTCGCCCTCTCTTCCTTACGATGCTGGCCCCGGTATGCAGGGGTCTCCTTGAATCTGGAAGGAGTCACACGGCGGGGGAGAGTCGGCAGACTGCGTTTCCTGGTTTTCTCGTCCCTTACCTTCTTTCTCGTCCCTTCCGGTTCTGCAGGGCAAGAAGCATCATGACACGAGGCATCGCTGCGGGAATCCAGGAGAGAGTCGCACTGCCGGAAGACCAGGTGCTGCACTGGTGGAGGTTTCTCACCCAGCGCGGAGAATGTGCGCGGTGGAGGCGTCACGTGGGGGGCAGGTTGGCCCGTTGTTCGGTATGAGGGATTTGGTGATTATACGACCAAGGTAATGTTAAACGGAGCGTCTGGCGGTTGTTAGTTGTCTGGCTGAGGGGACGAGGGCAGCTCGCTGTGCGTGGCATGCACAGGGCAGCTGTGATCACACGTGTGTGGCGGAGTCTTGGGAAAGTTGTGAGGGCATGAGATCTCATAGCACTTTACGATTAGCGCCGGCGCGAATGGTGGGTTGTCCGCGCATTTTAACGTAAGCATCACTTGCGGGATGGCAGCATCATTTCACTGATATCTGGGACCGAGTTGATATTGTTGGTTGGAACTCATTGTGTGGGGCGCATGGTTTTATGGAGAGAAAGAGATCTCGTGACAACGGCGGGACAACGATGTGTAGAAGGTGGAGGGGGCCCGGCGTCCGACAGGTGTTATGCCAGCTTGGGGGTGCAGCGCATGCCTGGCCTACCCGGTTCTCTTAGGCAGGGAACTCTCAGCATAGCATCCTGAGTGTTGCAGGGGAGTATGAATTCAGTCAGTGGTCTGGCGTAACAGGATTCTTCACGCGAGTGAATGTGGCAGTGATAATTTATTAGCTACCACGGTGTAAGGTTACCGGGACATTTTGGGGGCAGAGGCCGAACAGGAGCTTTCTCTGGTAATAACCTCAGGCACGAAGTGTGTTTACATCTGGTTCTCTAAAGCTCAGGTAATGGCTGCGACTCGCGTGCCTAAGAAATGGGAAAAATGTACTTTGTATAGGCACTTTGAGGTCTTCTGGGGGAAAATGGCGGGCATTCTTTGGTTTAGAATGGGGGCGCCGGGGGCCAGGGATCTCGTTCACGTCGCTGGGTCAATCGTCTTTATTACTACCAGTGAGGGACGTGACAGAGGCCGCATCGATCAGATGAGGTTTGTGGTAATAGTTAAAGTTAACCGAAGGGCGTGTCCAGTTATACCCAGTGGAGGGGCAGTTTATCGCCACGGTTGGGGGAAGGTTCTGAGGCTTGGGCATGTACACACCATACAGGGCAGGGAGCGTGGTAGGTCCGGTGCTAGTCATTTGCGGGGTCGGGTTGACTTGCGTGCGAGCTCGTCGAGTTTGCTGTCTCAGGCTCATTGCGGCGTGCCCATTCCGTTGAGTTGGAGAAGTTACTGGGGCTTAGTGGTTTTCGGTTCCTAGCCCATACTCTGAAAGTGACAAGTTCAAATCATGGTCTTACAAGGGTTATAGGCCTTGAATTTGATTTTGAAACCACAGGTAATGACACCGTATTTGGGTTGTCTGCATTTCGGTGGTACTGCTGGGGTAGCGCCAGCAGGCTCTCGGGGGACGGGTACCCGCAGCTACTGCACGGTAGGGCGCGTATGCCAGTAGCTTCCGAAGTATCCGAAGGGCTGGTATTGGCGGCAAGCAGGAAGCAGCATCATGATGAATCCTTGGTTTCGATGCACAATGTGTTGCAGTACGAGAAGTTAGTAGGCATGGGGAGTCTTTAGTGAAGGGCAAAGGGCAGATTCAGCCACTAAGGCAGAGGATCGGGTATTACGGCTGGGGCGGTCGCCCATGAAGCTGAGGAGCCGGGTGCTAGTTTCGGCAGGAGGCTCTACAACTTATGATGCGGGGCGCATCAATTTATCCGCGTTGCGGGGGTTCTGCTGTAGCATGCGTGGCGCTCATGCGATGTGCGCTGACCCCCCTTTTTGGAATTCGGAGCATTTGTTTGGATAATTGGATAGAGTTGCTAGTCGGGAGGGTCACTGCGACGATATGCTACTCCGCTAAGACGCTCAAGGGACAGGGCATTTGGGGCAGGGGTAGCTTGGCTGCACGTCGATACTGTGTGATGGACTGTGGGGGAGGACCCCGTGGTTGGGTTCGATTTTGCGCCCAGGGCACGCAACATGTCATGATTCGGCGCCAGATCACGTAGGTTCGCCGGGTGGGTGTCCGTTTGTGATGAAATTGGCCTGCGTAAAGCACTTCGATACCTTATGGCTAATCGATTATCTGTGGGTTAATACTTGGGCAGTGGGAATAGTGCCAAATTCGCCAGGAAAATTATAGTGCCGTACGGGGCACTAGTATGTGCTTTGAGGGGCGGGGTTGCAATTTGTGGCTTAAATCTTCGTGGCGGTTTGCACCTCCTGTAGCGCAACGGCGTCCATAACTCGATTGGGAAGGAGTGCGGTAGGGACACATAGGGTCACAATGGGTGTAGAGGGTGTAGGAGTGGTGGGGGCGTCAGGTATGTCGTTTCGGAGAGTAGCGAGGTGGCAGGGATGATTAATGTGGTAATCATGATGGGTTGCAGGCCTGGGAGCGAGGAAGGTGGGGCGAGGTGTTAGCTTACACGCCAACAGCTCCTATAATGCAGCCATTAACGAGGGCCCGTATTTACGCAGCCTGACCGTGAAGGAGAGATATGTATTCCTGCGCGGGGGAAAGAGCGAGATGGGGTCAAGGAGTTATTCCTAATAGGCACTAGGTCATTGGTGGGGCATTGTGGGAGCAGAGATAGCTTCTTCCTTAAGGCTCTCTGCCCATTCTCCATTTCTGGGTTCCATTCCCATATGCGGCATTACCCCCTGCGGTGTAGAGCGCTCGTGTGCTAGAGGGGCGATGTGGACTTTACACATGCTTGCAGGCAGGCAGGCATAGAAAAATGAAGTCCCTTTCTTTCATGCGTTTCCAAAACACCGTCATCACGGGGGCCACCAGGCGTCCAGTGTTTGCTCATCTAAACAGCACAGCATTCCGTTAATATGAGCCCCATCTCGACTGTTTGTGGTAATTTTCGTACCTACCCAGGTCACTCCAGGGGGGATCTTCCTTGGGTTCATTGCTCGATTTAATTCACTTGGCCGGGCTAGAAATACTCCCTCAACTGTAACAGGGCACTGTTATACTCTTGTGTAGCCCAGGCCATCGTATGGTGTTAGCCCTATTCCAGCCAATGAGCGAGATTGGCGGCTGCTAGCTTGTCACCGGATCCAAGTCAGGGGTACACGCAGGTAGATGGTGCTGACGCACGTTCTTTCACAGGGGAGAAGCGGTTGCCCCGTACAAGAAGTGGGATTCCACTGGAACATGCAGACCGGTCTTGTCGGGGGGAAGTTACAGGCACTGGAATTTTTTGCAGCTGCACCGCCAAGTTTTTTGTTCTGAGGGGCCAGAGATGAGGCTTAGCTGGTTCCAGCTGAGCTGATAGCAAAGGCCATTGGGGTGTCAGCGGAGGGCCCCCCCCCTTGTCCGACTGGAGGTCCACTTGGGGGGACATGCAATTAGGGGGCTCACGGAGCGGGCTTGTATCTTGCGCCAGAGCACAACAGATGGTGGTCACTTTCTTCGCCGAACTTAGGGGAATCACAATGAGAGCAAATTCCTTCTTGAGGAGTGAGATTTTAGCAAATGACATGTGTGCTGACCTACACTTGGGGGGCGGTCATCCAACGGACTTACCTTATTGCCCGCATCAGGTGCAGATTTATTGTTTGGGGGCCCCTCAGGGGGGCAAACTGGTAGGGGCATCACGACTCAGGGTAATAAGGGGGTCGGCAGTGCTGGGGCTCTGGGTATTTGAGGTAGGCAGGCTCACCCCCTAGGGGAGGCTGTAACCTGAGCTGCTAGGAAGGTGTCTGTGGCGACGGGTTGATGCTCAGGGGGGCATACACGCCCATCGATTATCTTGAGCATAGTTAGTGCATATCACATGCCGGACTACTTCAGGCAGCTGGTGGATCTAGGTGGTTGGTGACTCTAATCAAAATTGGGGCAGCGACATGCACAGCAGGCCGGTTATTTCACCGGACAAGATTGAGGTAGTATGTCTGGCAAAGCGGGGTAGATGCTGGGTCGCTTGCCCGTGCGCTGGGCCCGTATTGCTCTTTGGCAGCAGCAGCACGAGTTGAAGCTGGGGGCGGTGAGAAGGTCACCCTCGGGTGAGTGACATGGGTGACCCTCAGATCCCACACATTAGCCGCTGGCGGAAAACGCCAGGTGCCATGGGGGACTGCAGTTCCCTGAGTTGGTTTCTTATACATTTATAGGGGTAATGATACAGTTGGTCTGGACACCAGGCCTCGAGGGAGCGCTGTCTGGGTTTGTCCATACGGGGATAGGACGTTTCCAAGATGGCGTGGGCCAATAGTACCATGACGAAATTAAGAGCGAGGCCTAAGGTCAGGTGCCCTGTTATGTGTCAGCTGAGTGCCCGGAGTGCCGGTAGGGCCTTTGCGTTACCCCAGCCAGGGGCACGCTTGGGGGTACACCCACAAATTGGGGCACGCGATCGTAGGATTCACTGCAACGGTGGGCACATGTATACCTGGGGTCCAGACCGATGAATCCGTGCATTTGAATCCGCCATAGCTCCAAGCTTGAAGACTGATGGGAAGCTAATGGTCCGGGGGTTGCCTCGTGGTGGGGAGGGTGAAGGGCGGTCTGCCCTGGTCCCCCTTGTGGCGGAAAAGAGGCCACATAAATTGCCTTTACATTGTTAAGGGGAGTCCTCCTGCATACTCCTTAGGCTAGCACTGAGGGGGAGAGACGGTAAGCTCACCCCAGAGAGAATGGAGACACCGGCTGGAGGCAAGGGAGCCAGTTTACAAAATAGGGCATGGGGCATCCGCCCCTGGTTATTCCCTACGAGCCCCGATGGGCAGCCTGGTGGTGGAGGGGTGGGCCCCTCAGGTGGCGGACAAGGACCAGATGGCAGGGGCTCACCCCTCAAGGACGCAGGTGGGTTGCGCCTTGCGTGGTTCTCAGTTGGTTGGGGGACGCGAGCCAGAAGGCCCCTTAGTGCTGGAGCAATAGACAACGTTCTTCGTGTAAGTAAATTGAGTTCTGTCCGACTTGCGGATGGATCATGAAGTTATGAGCAAGTTAAATGTAAATATTGCTTAGCGATTGAATTTAATAAATCCATATCGTATCAAGTTGTATGAATTATATATTGTCATGTTTGTGTGAGGATTTGTAATAAACATGGCCTTTTTTACCCACAGCTCTGGCTGTCAAGCATTGATTTGTGGGTTTGGATGGAGGCGGGGCCGGGAGCCATCCTGGGGGGTACGAGTCCTATGAAAAGCACGAAATATAATGAAGCGTGCACTTAGGACGCGGCCCCCCGGGAACCCGGGCACGCCCCCCTTGGTGGTCCTCATCGATGGAGTAAACATGACGGCAGCGGGAAGTACTTCCGGGGCAGCTTTGTGACGTCACGTCCGGCCAGAGCCGGCAACACCGATGGGGAGGAGTGGGCGTGGGCCTATTTAGGGCAACTTGCCCTGGCCCTCTCTTCCTTACGACGCCGGCCCCGGTATGCAGGGGTCTCCTTGAATCTCCCACCCACCCGTCCCTAAAGGTAGAGATTGGGGAGGTGTTGGATGTAGAATAGAGAGTGGCGGAAAAGAGGCCACATAAATTGCCTTTACATTGTTAAGGGGAGTCCTCCTGCATACTCCTTAGGCCAGCACTGAGGGGGAGAGACGGTAAGCTCACCCCAGAGAGAATGGAGACAACGGCTGGGGGCAAGGGCGCCAGTTTACAAAATAGGGCATGGGGCATCCGCCCCTGGTTATTCCCTACGAGCCCCGATGGGCAGCCTGGTGGTGGAGGGGTGGGCCTCTCAGGTGGCGGATAAGGACCAGATGGCAGGGGCTCACCCCTCAAGGACGCAGGTGGGTTGCGCCTTGCGTGGTTCTCAGTTGGTTGGGGGACGCGAGCCAGAAGGCCCCTTAGTGCTGGAGCAATAGACAACGTTCTTCGTGTAAGTAAATTGAGTTCTGTCCGACTTGCGGATGGATCATGAAGTTATGAGCAAGTTAAATGTAAATATTGCTTAGCGATTGAATTTAATAAATCCATATCGTATCAAGTTGTTTGAATTATATATTGTCATGTTTGTGTGAGGATTTGTAATAAACATGGCCTTTTTTACCCACAGCTCTGGTTGTCAAGCATTGATTTGTGGGTTTGGATGGGGGCGGGCCGGGAGCCATCCTGGGGGGTACGAGTCCTAAAAACCCTGACTGAAAAAATTGCTTGCTCGTGGCCCTAATAAACGAGAGATCTGATAATGATATATAAAAAGAAAAGCCAGATCTGGGCACGTTGGACACAGTGACATCACGACCCCCGCATTTGTAGAACTTAAAAGCTGAAATCAAAAAAAGTATTTCGTGATTTAAAAAAAAAAAAAAACCTTCATACTTGAAAAACGCTTTACTAGATGATAAAAGTGCGAGTGAGCTTGCGAGGGGAAGCAAGTTAAGTTTCCTGCACAGCCGCCAAATAAACTTACCATGGCGCTCCAGGAGCAAGGAGCATATTTTTAGACCCCAGAGAAGTTTCCCTAGGGCACGAGAAGGGAATATACATAAATCAGCAACCCAGACCGATCAGTTATCCTGCCTAATTTAATTAAACAGAATCGGACAAGATGAAGTGCTGCTCCCCTGTGGCCCGAATTGCTCATCAAGGCACAGTAATGAGGTGTATAAAAAAAGTGGGCCAGGAAGTTATCTGTGACATCTTGGGCCTTAGGCCGCCATGCTGCTAAAGCAACTGGCACACACAAGGAGTTGATGGGTGAACTGATACAGGACACGTGTGACCGGGCCCTTTTATTAGCAGGGTCACGTGACTGGTGACGCCTGTGTTGGATGCGTGACTGTGGATGTTAGCACGGCCCTTAGGGAGGGGCTGCGGAATGACGTGTACTGCAGGACTCAACAGTATGCACAGCTTTGAAGGGTTATGTGTTCATTGTATTTATGTAGCACTGAAGGTGGTTGCTTTCAAGCACTGGAGTCCCCACTGAGAGAACCACATTCGATAACCACACTTTCCAAAAAGTTGTCATGTTGCCCTGCGCCAGGAAATGTCTCTAGGGGCCGAATTACAGTATATGAAATGGTGACTAAGCGATTCTTCTCTGGTGATTGAGCCATTTGTTGACCAGTGTGTGCACCCACTGCCAGTGCAGAAACATTTTGCATCGATTTGTTAGTGCAAGAGGGACATTTGCATGGATTGAAAATTCCATGTTGCACTGGACAGGAAATTCCAGTGGTCAGTCGGCGCAAATGTCAGTGCAAGATTACCTAGTCAATAGCGCGTAACTGCTAAGGCATACAGCCTGAGTTACCAAATTCTTGGCATTTAGTAAATTCTGGAAGGTTATACAAAATGATGCATAATTATGTGAAATACAAAAAGGTGCTATATTTTAGCACACAATTTATCCTCATGTCCACTTTGGATGGGAGTGTGCTTTTGCAAATAATGCAAAAAAATAAAAGCATCGAAAACAACAGCTACTCACACCCTGCCATTGTTTGCATGTTTTTTCCTCAAAGGCCCCATTCATGGTACCATTTTGGGACATGGCAGAACAGCCTCCTTTGGGGAATTTCATGTAACAAGCGTAACACAAAATTATGCTATTTACGCCAGCACAATGCAAATTTCACCTAGGCTTAGAAATTGCGGTGTTGGTATGCTTTGATTGACTCAACTGGACTAATCTCCGTTGCACCGACACTCGTTGAAACCCGTAGAAAGGTTAGATGGCCCTGCCGGGATTCAAATAAATCACAGATTATAGAATTTTCAACAATAATTGCGTAACTCACTTAAATTATATTGCCGGCTAGGTCATGTTCATTTGAAGCAGCCTGGTGTTGTGTAATTTAAAGCCTATGTAACTTACATTAGAAAACACTGAGAAACAAACGCAAAAGTGTTTCACTTACTCCCATGCTTTAAGCCAGAGTTTGGGCTGGCTACACACACAATCTGAGTCTCAAGTTAACCCATGTGACAGGTCCTGTCCCACGCCTTCCAGCCTTAAAAGGGTACTAGCAAGATAGTCAGCCAGTCAAACATCTCTATTTCGGCAAATATGCCATAAAAAGAATGAAAACATCACAATGTATATTAACATAAATACATTTGGGCATAAACGGCAATTGTAATTGTTAAAACATTAAAAAGCTTGAATTTAAAATAACATAAAAAAGTAGTAACAACGATATAACATATACTAGCCAGGTCATAAAGTTCCTGTTTATAGGTAAGTGTCAGGTCTCTTCCTAGAACCATAACATTGTAGGGACCACATAAAAGTATCAATGAAGAAACTGTATGCGTTCCCTGCTGAAGAGGAGACTGGTCACTGAGAAGGAGATGGAAGGCTGGGCATCTGAAGCCTGCATGACTTGCAGGAGAAGCTTGGTTGAAAAGTGAAATTCCAGCTCATGGAAGGAGCTAGAAGGCTGAGACTGGTTACAGTATACTATAATCACCCCAGTCACAGCACTGATTATATGCTAGAGTCACTCAACTGAGAAGGCACCTAAGCACTTTGCTAGACATGTTGAACACTACTCCATAGGTTGTGCTTTGTTAGAAAGGTGTGGGTTGTAGTGTGGCCATGTGGGAAACATTTGGTGTCATCTGTGATGTACAGTGATTGAGAAGCCGTCGATCAGAAGCTGCTAAGTGTGGTCCAGCATTGAGGTGTGTCAAGGTGCGTTGAGCGGGGCCAGTAGTCACGTCGAGATGCATCGCGCTGGGTCGGTGCTTGCAAGGCTGCCAAACTGGAGCTGCAATATGCGGGCTTGCGCCAAGGTGTGTCGGGTTGCATCAGCAGAGAGGAGCCTCTTATGTCCCTGTATCTAAGAACAAGAGGCTAGCTAACTAGGCTTGGAGACACAATGGTGGTTCTGGGTTGAAATTGTAGATTCGGTCCATCTTCCTCAGACAGCAAAGCAGCAGATCAGTCCCCCTTGCAAGTGGAGCAGCAGGGCAACAGTGCAGCAGAGCAGCTGGCCGGTCCTTGCAGCAGAGCAACGGGGCAGCAGAGCAGCGGGGCAGCAGAGCAGTTCTTTTTCTGAGGCTTCCACAGGTCCAGTAGTGATCTGAAGAGCTGGGTCTGAGCATCCAATATTTATACCTGTTGCCAGCTTTGAAGTTTGAGAAGTTTCTGGTGTTTCCCCCTACAGAGGTGTGTAGAATTTCCTGCCTTCATTCCCTGGTCCCAGTCTGCCTGAGGGTACAATAGGTGAGTGTGATGTCCTTTGTGGGTGATCTGAGCCAGGGCCTTTGATTTGCAAGTATGGTAAGCCTGGGCAAAGCACTACGCTACGCTCACGTAGTTTGCGAAGTTCGCGCTACTTCGCACTACGGGAATTGCACGTAGCACAGTGCGAACACGCGTAGCGTAGTGTTGCGCAGTGCTGCGGTCATTTTTTGCTTGCTCGCGGTCCTCAACGTCAAGTTGGCGACCGCGAGCAAGCAAAATGACATCCCGGCGAGACTTTTTCCTTGTTCGCGATCAGCACCATCAAGTTGGCGATCGCGAGCATGGAAAATAAATCTCCCGGCGAGATTCCCAACGCGAGGAGGTCAGGTTTCTCATTGCGAGTGGTCGCGTATGCTCGCGACCGCTCACGATGAGAGACTACCAGTTCGCGTTGAGAAAGCTGCTGCTCGAGTAAAAATCTACTCGAGCAGCAGAAAACTACAGCTCGCACTGTGCAAGATGCCATTTTCAATGATTGCACAGTGCCGGTTGCTTGGCCGCACTGTGCAATCATTGAAAACGACATCTGGCACAGTGCGAACAAGGTACTACGCAGTTCGCGAAGTGCTACGCGTAGCTCGCGTAGTGCGAACTGCACTTTGCGTAGCTTCGCAAAGTGCTACTTCGCGAACTACGCCCAGGGTTAAAGTATGGTAGGTAACAGCTCCGCCCCCATCAAGTCAGAGATCTTCCATCCTGCCAACATCCAGAGCCTCTAATGTGATGCTGTCTGGGAGGAATGCACAAAGTCCAACTGTCAACTACAACTAGTCATGTGACCCAGGAACAGGTAGCATGCACTAAATATTTAGGACACGAAAATGACAACTTTCGAAAAGTGGCATTTTCAGAATTGTGGCTTAAAATTCACCTTTACCGTTAAAGCGGGTTTTAAATTACAATTCCTCAGATACCAAACATGACTTCACTACCTGCTCCGAATCATAAGTTATCACTTATTGAATGTAATAAGGTAACCCGATGTTATCCTATGGGAGAGGTAGGCCTTGTAACAGTAAAAAACAAATGTGAGAGTTTTTCACTACCAGGACATGTAAAAATTAAAAGTACATGCCCAACTTTTTAAATACAATGCACTCTGCCCTATAGTCTGTTTAGGGCCTACCTTAGGGGTGACTTGTATGTATTAAAAAAAGAGGTTTAGGTCTGGCAAAAGGTTTATTTTACCAGGTCAAAATGGCAGTCTAAAACTACACACACGGGCTGCAATGGCAGGCCTGGAACAGGTTTGAAAGGCTACTTAAGTGCGTGGCACAATTAAAGCTGAATGTCCACTAGTAGCATTTCATTTACAGACCCTGGGTACTTGTGGTACCACTTTACTGGGGACTCACATGTAAATTAATTGTACCTGTTGGGTGTAAGCCAACATTACTATGTTTAAAGACGAGCGCACAAGCACTTCAGTAATGGTTAGCAGTGGTAAAGTACACAGAGTCCTAAGGCCACCAAAAACAAATTCAGCAAAGCAGTAGGAGTGAAGGCAAAACGTTTGAAGGTAGGACCACCCTAAGGCTGACAGGTCTAAAATAAACAAATTACACATTTTTATAAACAAAGAAAGCAGGTAGAAACAACTTTGGCATTTTGCCTGGAGTTGAGCTCATCATCAAATATGAAGCCAAAATTGGGAGGAAACTTTCCCACTGTTGTTTTATCCAAAGTGATGGACAGCCTCCAGTTACCAATACCTCTGTCTTGTTGGAATTTAATTTTAGGCAACTCTCCCTCATTCTGGTAGCTAATGCATGTACAGAGCCGGTGAACCTAAACTGAGCTTGCAGTTAGTCTCCCTCCATTTTGATGATCTGCGTATCATCTGCACAAGGTCTCACTCATCGAATTAAGGGAGAGAATATACATTGAACAGTGTGGGGCTCAAAGATGGCGTAAAATGAGGTAGGGAGACCACAGCACAGTGGTTAGACAGGAGTCACTTCAGCCATTGTAATGCTAGGCCCTGTACACCAATTTCTCTTAATCATGTGATGAGGATGGAACGACAAACTGTGTCAAACGTTACGGATGGATCCAGTAATATGACAGCCGCTATTCCTCCCCTATTCTTGATCATTTACAGCTTCATCACTGCAGTAAGCACAACTGTTGTTCTCTGACAAGCTATACAACCTGGCTAAAAGTCATCTAACCTGTTATTATCCAAGATAAACTTAGATAATTGGAAGTTGACAATCATCTCTGCCACTTTAGGGATAACAATCAGTAATGAAAATGGGCAAAAGTTACTGTGGATCATAGGATCAGCAGATTTTTTTAGTGTTGGCCAAACAGTGGCTTTTTTCCAGTCCAAGGGAACAGTTCCAGTCTGAAAAAGGTGATTAATAATATTGGTCATACACAGAGCTATTTTATAAATGCTAGGTGAAAGATTTTAGCAGAACACCGCTCTAAAGGCAACCCTGATTTCACCTTTTTTGAGGTGTTGTGTACTTCATCTACTGAAATCGATGCTCATTGTAGCATGCTTTAGGTTGTGTTACTTGCATCTATTCTATAAATACATTTTGCATATCCTCAACTGAATCTGCTAGGTCAAAAATGATTTAAAAATTAAGTTAATCTTGTCTGAGGAATAAGTAATTAGAGTGTTACATTGCTGAGCCGTGTCATCAATTTTGTTGACACAGCACAGAGGGTTCCTATCTCATTTGGAACTTTACAAGCCTCTCTTGAGTTATTACTGGATGATTGTATATGTCACTGTGATTGTAGATGTAGTTGGGGAAAAAAGTGTGAGAGATAGGACACTTTCCTTTAAAATATGTGACTGGTGGCAAGTGTGGCCTGTGTGAGAAGTGTTTTTGGTGTTGGGCATAATGAGCAGTGGTTGCTCTCGTCGTGCGACTGCATATGGTTAGGGCCACTGGAATTATGCAGCAAGGGAGGGTCAAATTAGGAAGTAGGATTGACTACATTATGTAGGAAGTGAATGGAAAATTATGCAGCGTAATGCAGCACAGTTTCTGATAGTATTACTCAATTATTTTGACATTTTTACGCTTGTTGAAACTGTCTGGGTTGCACCTAATTAGTACCAGTTTAACACCCAAATATAGAAATAAGCAACAGAAATGCGACCAGTCAACATTTGCAAAGTGTCTTTCACTGCACAGCAACATGTGTCATTCTGTTTCGAGTAACTTTTGAACCGTTTGAGCCATGTGCAAATGTTTGGGGTTAAAATATGCAGATTATAATGCAAAGGGAGTGACACATCAACTAACAGCTTTCGGGACCCTGGTTCAGTTTTTTGATGGGACCCGCAGGCTCATCTCAGGTTTGCCAACACTCCACCCCAGTCCACCCACATCCAATCACAAAAGCAGGCAGACATCGGGGAAGACTTACCTACGAAACAATGGGAACAACTTTGGCATGACATCCTTCGGATTTCTAAAAGTATAGCACAACGTGAGACGTCATACAAAGTAATGACGTGCTGGTATCTCGCGCCCACCCGGCTTCACACTATCTTCCCCGCTACTTCCCCACTATGCTGGCACTGCACTTTGGCACCAGGAGACTTCCTACACATATGGTGGTCCTGCCCTAACATTGCAAACTTCTGGAAATAAATTCTTAGCCACATTAGAGTAACGATAGTCTTCCCGCTCCCGGAATCCTATGTGTCAGCTATCCTTGGTGTCCGACCCCAACACATGCAGGACATGACGCATGCTCAATGTCACTTAATCACCCACATGTTGCGGGCTGCCAAGCAACTGGTAGCCTTACATTGGAAAAAACGGAATGCTCCCCCCCCCCCCCCATAGCTCAATGGTTTACGTGTATGTGGCAAGTCCTAGCTATGGAATTGCTTTCTCGTAAAATCGCTTACACGGAGGGGAGGTTCACCGACACCTGGCAGCCCCTCGTATGAATGGATGCATGAATGAATGACCAGAATTTGTATAGCGCACACCTACACCGTCCGTAGTGTCCCATCGCTGACGGTTTACATGTGCATACAATACTTTTCCCGTCTGGAACATTCCTGCTTCACAGCGCCTAGACTTAAAGCACTCCAGCTCTTCGACGGAGCTCTTATGTCTAGCCTGAGTTCTTGGGCAGCTCCCCTTGCCCCATCGCTAGGCCTTTTTGGGACATCTGAATATAAGAGATGATTACGGTCATCCTAGAAAGACATGCCTTCTTTCAGTGCACGCCTCTGTTCTGCTTCCTTCCTTTGTGTTGCTGGCTCTCTCTCTGACTAAGCAGCACCGGTATTCCCGGGCTTTTTCTGTGCCCCTTAGCAGCCTTGCAACCACAAGAGATGTGTGCAATTAATATTCCTCCTCATGGTGGCCTTTGTCAGTGCAATGTGATGGAATACCGTGGCCTCTCTGCACTCAAGGTATGATGACAGCTTGTTTTGTTGTCCTTGTATCACAAAATCGCCACTAAAGAGATGGTTCGTAAAAAAAAAGTCTGCAGATTATGCCGCATGTGATGGATTACGTGGCAAATGAGGCAGATCTTAAATTATGAGAAATATACCGCAACCGCACAATCGCATAATTCCCTTGGCCCTCCATACGTATAGTATGCACATGTGAACTGTCAGTGCCGGGACACTCCGGACGGAGTAGCTGTACGCTGTACAAATCCTGTTCATTCATTCATTCATTCATATGGTGTTGCTTTGTTTATGCATGAAGCGAGCTGAAGGAGAGTGGGAAGTTGTTGTGCAAGGGGCCATTCCTACCATCCTTGTGGGAGATTTGGTTTCTGTACTTTGTTGGGTCTAAACCTGCGTCCAGGGCCACCGATGATCATGTTCACTTTATTAATACGTGAAAAGTATCGCACAATAAAACTCAACTTGAATAATGAAAAAAACAGAACTTGTAGCACAAACTGGAACACATTAATGACTTCGAACACGTTGGTCCTGGTACAAAGCTTCTGTTCACTGACTGGTTCGGGTCTGTGATGCCTGTGATGTTCACGGTCTCTGTACTGCTCTCACACAATCCTGATTGTGACCCTTCGGACAGGAAACAATTTAGACCCATTTTTAAAGAGGCGTCAGCACCATGGACAGCTCCTCGCCCTCTCTCAGAGAGATGAATTGATTAAACATGAGAGTCGGAGGTGCATGGACTAGAACTCTTAATTCTTCGGCCTGATAAGTGTCCCTGGAGTACTTAATAATGAAACTCCCATCTAAACATGAACTCCTTCTGGGGATCTTTTATGAAACATGCCCAGTGTTAAAATGGTAGAAATACAGTGATGTAAAAAGTGAATTAAATATAACGAACCTTGATAAGTATATATATTTTCCTGATGCTTGCCCTTGACTTTGGGAGGTGCCTCCAGGGCATATGGCCTTCCACTCCTCCTACCTCTCCCCACCTCTTACACATCTCTGCGTCACCAGAGGCGATGTGCCATGAAGGGACATCTCTCCTGTCAGTCATGGGTCTGTGCAGATCTGCAGCTGACCAAAGATGTCACTTCATCCTGTTCCCAGCCTGATTCATGGGGGCGCCATAGGTGACTGCCACTAAGCATGAAATCTTCTGGGGGACACTGGTCTGGCAGGTGTGTCTTCTACCCAAATAATTTCCTCGAGAAGAAGGAGGATGGAGACGTGGGAGATGAGTTGGCCCTGTTAATCTTCTGTGGGGAGAATCCATCCTCCATTTTAAAAGTTCTCCCTACTGAAGAGATGTTTACAATTGCTAATTAAGGAAAGCAAAGAATGGTCCAACATTGAGCTCATAATTATACTGCATACATCATTATCTTAGTGCTCACGCTCGCTCCTTTGTTTTTAATCACTGCAGTGGGTGAGCACCCTGCATATCAAATGAACAATATTGATGGAACAGAATATCGAGGACAGAAATATTGCTAATAAAATACTGACAGGAAAGTAAGTCTCGATTTTTTATACCTATCTCCATGTATATATACCTCTGCGGTACATATATCTTCAGGCTACGTAGATGTGGAGTTTGGAATAGTAAACCTATACTTCCCTATATGCACCTACCTTTTGATATTTTGTGCCTCGAAAGTCTGTCCTCAATATTAGAATGGCACAATGATGTGCACGTCAATATTAAGTAGCACAATCACCCCAGTGTTGATGATTCTTTCTTTGAAAACAGGGGTTACCTACTGGTGGGCCAATAGGTGTCCCCTTTAGGTGCAGTACCCCAAACTATAAACCACGCGGAATCCAGCTAAAGTTCTCCAGTGAAAGCTTTGGGGGTACCTCCCCTAGATCTCACAGATGGAGGAAGTAATTGATTGCACCTCCTCCCAAGCAGAGGGTTGCTGCAGGGATGAATGCCCTCAGCTACGTTATTGAGAGGATGTCACTAGAGCATAATAAAGTCATTTTTCCAGTGGCCCCTGAGATTATGTGTTCCTTGGACACAGCTCAGAAAGCAAACATTTAGGTATACTTGCTGGGAATACAGAAAAACATGGCGAGTGATGAAAAAAACTCAGCAACTTGGCTGAAACTTTTTATCCTTGCTGAAAGCCTTTGATCAGGAAGTGGTGTAACCAAGTGTCTAAGCTGGGGATTTCTCTCATTTGACCTAAATTCTGAAGTGCGCTCAAGCATTTAATGCACATTGGTTAATCCATGCAAAAGACACACAATTGATGGACAGAATGCAGAACATTCACCCCCAGTCAAGAGATCTGGGTTAAATCCATCATTCTTTTGCTCACCATGCCACCCCAATTAGACCTGGCCATATGCAAATCAGTCTTGACCCTGTGCCTCATGGGAACAGTCCAGCCCAAACGAATCGGTTAATCCATGGCATGTCTGTTTACTTCACTGCATCAGAGTTCTCTTATCTGAAATAAAGGTGAGTGTTTAAGGTAGCACATTCATGTATAGCAAATGCATAAACAAAAACACCTTAATAGAACTAGAGCTGCATCATGCTAGAGACAGAACAAGCTTGCATGGTGTAGCGTGGAGAATATTTGGTTACTTTGGGATATTTCTTATATGATATATTGGTGCTTTTCTCCCAACTTCTCCTAAGGGGTATATTGCAGGTTCATTTATTGTTATGACACATGATTCAAGCATTAGGGCGGAGACACGTTTTTCTTGCCGCTCATAGTTTAGAGTGAGATAAGGTCTTGTGAAGGTGTTCCAGAGCTTGGAGACAGACTGTATTGAAAAGGTCACCCCACGAATGCGCAGCATCCGGTATATCGCTATTATCAGTTAAGCTTCAGCTGTTGATAAGGCTTTTGGTATCGGAAAGTCAGCCCTACACCATGGACTGCTTGATTGTTACCTGGACCCTTCAGGGGAAAGCCAGCTAAGGGACAACACATCTCATGGTCCTCAGAGTGTTGAAGGAGGCTGTGTATATCTGGGATACCTGAGGCAGTGGCGAGAGCACAGAGTCCATGATGATGTAGAGGGCCCATGTTTTAGGAGAAAAACGGCTATGGGACGACATGTCTCATGGTCCTCAGAGTGTTGAAGGAGGCTGTGTATATCTGGGATACCTGAGGCAGTGGCGAGAGCACAGAGTCCATGATGATGTAGAGGGCCCATGTTTTAGGAGAAAGACGGCTATGGGACGACACGTCTCATGGTCCTCAGAGTGTTGAAGGAGGCTGTGTATATCTGGGATACCTGAGGCAGTGGCGAGAGCACAGAGTCCATGATGATGTAGAGGGTCCATGCTTTAGGAGAAAGACGGCTATGGGATGACACGTCTCATGGTCCTCAGAGTGTTGAGTGAGGCTGTGGATATCTGGGATACCTGAGGTGGTGGCGAGACCACTGAGTCCATGATGATGTAGAGGGCCCATGTTTTAGGAGAAAGACGGCTATGGGATGACACGTCTCATGGTCCTCAAAGTGTTGGAGGAGGCTGTGTATATCTGGGATACCTGAGGCAGTGGCGAGAGCACAGAGTCCATGATGATGTAGAGGGCCCATGTTTTAGGAGAAAGACGGCTATGGGACGACACGTCTCATGGTCCTCAGAGTGTTGAAGGAGGCTGTGTATATCTGGGATACCTGAGGCAGTGGCGAGAGCACAGAGTCCATGATGATGTAGAGGGCCCATGTTTTAGGAGAAAGACGGCTATGGGACGACACGTCTCATGGTCCTCAGAGTGTTGAAGGAGGCTGTGTATATCTGGGATACCTGAGGCAGTGGCGAGAGCACAGAGTCCATGATGATGTAGAGGGTCCATGCTTTAGGAGAAAGACGGCTATGGGACGACACGTCTCATGGTCCTCAGAGTGTTGAGGGAGGCTGTGGATATCTGGGATACCTGAGGTGGTGGCGAGACCACTGAGTCCATGATGATGTAGAGGGCCCATGTTTTAGGAGAAAGACGGCTATGGGATGACACGTCTCATGGTCCTCAAAGTGTTGGAGGAGGCTGTGGATACCTGGGATACCCGAGGTGGTGGAGGGAGCTCAGATTCCATGATGAAGTAGGAGAGGGTCCATGGTGCCATAGAGGTTTCTGACCGTGCTGACATTGCTGTGGGTCTTTACAAGTTCCTTGTGTTTCTTAAAGTACCTTCAAGTAGAACAAAGCTGCTAATAATGAACACATTATGAAGGACGTTGGCTATAAAATGCCTTGAAAGTGCCTATAGTCAGTGCAACTGGGGCAGAAGACTGAGCTGTACCTTGGAATCTAATCCTGGCTTCCTCGCTTCACCGTACCGAGCGATCCTGGACAAATCATACTGCCTCCCTGCGTTCCAGTCCTCCTATCTGCTAAAATGTGAGGGCTTATCTTCGAAAACGTTTTGTAGTAAGTGCTGTATAAACGAATGGGGAATTTGCATTGTGTTCAATGTTACCTCACAAGAGAGGTGCTTCCCAATGACCACAGAAGCTCAATGAAGTTGAGAGTGGCACACGTCATAACAGGAGAACGCAAAAGAAAAGCTGCTCAAACCACAGTCAAATGAACATTCATTAAAATGAACAACCAAAACTACTAGAAGAAAAAGTAAACATTCTATTTTCCATGTGCATCAGCATTGCCTCAAATGCGAAAAACATAACTGTGCATGTGCAAAAGCACCAACAATTTGATAGAATGCTGCATGTGCCCTCTCACAGTCTCTGAATTTCTAAGACCTGCAGAACGCCCTCACCACCAAGCATTCATGTCGCTTCCTTTCTGCCTCAGTCTTACTTTTATCTGGTGGGGCATAGACCCCTCTTCTATTCAGATTTTTTTTCTGTGTATGTTTCCAAAATTTAAATTCAGAAATGTAATTTTCTTGAAAACAACCGTTCTTAAAAAATTGTTGGTGGGGAATAGTAATGATGTGCAGGAGGTCCTTTTTAGGTCTGGCTGAAGAGGGCAGCTGTCAGCCGGCCTATTGCGACAGATTCTTTAAAATATACATAAAGAAAACTGTGTGCCCTGCACAGAGGAGTATTGCTCTCTCACTTCATGCTATTGGCTGTTGGGTGTGTCATTTAGGGGTGGAGGCAAACTCCGCTCCATCGGCAGAGTTCGCAGAGTTTTGCCACTATGCACTCCACTTGGAAATTCATAGCTCTGTTGTACTGATTACGTTTTCGTTGTTTCGGTGTCCATTTATTTATTACAATTAATTCTGTTTTTCTATATTGATTTGGGAAATTTCTTGTGTTGTGTTTTCACGTTAATACTGTTTGAGTGCTGCATAAATCCTTTACACAATGCCTCTAATTTAAACCAGACTACTTTGTGCCAAGCTTCCAGCGGGATCAGCACAGGTTTATTTACTGACTCATGGTTCCTGATAAGGATTGTGTTTATTAATTTAGTGGGGCTTCCACCAGTCTCAACTAGTAACGCACTTTTTTACATACACTAAGTCATCACATTCAATTCTTTATCTGATCGAGCAATTTTTTTACTGAAAGCTATCCTTTTCTTTAACCAGGGCTCAAATTGGCCTCCTGGCTCTACCAATGCTTTTGGTAAAGTTTATGCGACAGGAATGCAAGAACAAAGTAAAGCCTTTATTTTCTTGTTCAGCATCTATTTCCAAAATAATTGATCTGCATGCCATGCTTACACCAATGTGTGCTACCCCATGATGCACGACATTTGTTATAATCTATGCAAGAAGGCTGCAAATTTGAAGTTTCTTGTAAGCTTCCTGCCCAAGCCTTTATCTTACAATACCTGTGCAGTAGCCTTCCCTGCCTGCTGAAGCATCGCTGAGTCAAAACTAAACATAATTCGATTTTTATACTAAAAAAATATTGCGTTCTTCAATGTACACACTACTACAAATCCAGTGAATACCATTTACATTCAAATTACATTTTAGAAAATAAATACCTATAGTACAATTCATATTGTTGGCTTTTTAATGACTGTTTAGCTCAAATTTATCATGGATTCAAAGATAATGCTTGCGGGTCAGCACCATCAAACCCAAGGAGCCTGAGATTTCTCTGCATAGACTCAAACTGTTGACCTTATGAAGTCAAAGCAAGAGGGAGTGAAAAGTAATTTCAGAGGGTCATCTTATCTTCCCGAGACTAAGCACAGATCCAGACAACTAAGGAAGGTGCCCCCAAAGTGCACCAGCCCTCAGTTTTTGTTTTTCCCTTGTTTTGCTCTTAGAACTCCTACCCACACACCACTGTGTGGCATGCTTCATCCGCACATTCACCTCTGGTCGTCTAGGACCCCTGGTCGGTCTCAATCCTTATCCTTTCGCTCCCTTTGATTTATATTTTGTGGGCTTCAGTTTTGTTAATATATTGAAATATGCTTCAGGTGTCCCCTAATACCACTTTTCTTGGCCAGGGGCCGTAGACAGAGTTATAAAGATACGGCGATGTGAGGTGAGAAAGATGCATCGCCCCCATCGAAACGTGGACTCAAAAAACAGGAGGCAGATGTACTTCAGAGGGACCTCTCTTATTGGTCTGGGCCATATAAAGTCTCCAGCTTGTGCTAGTCTCAGACCTGCTTGAAGTCTATCACTCATTTTCTCACACTGGTCAGTTTACTTTGGTAGAAGATCTACCTAAGCTGTGCGCGGAAACACTGGCAGTGGACAGGTTAGACTATCTAATTAAAGAAAAAGCCCAACCCTCAACGAGCTGGTTTCCCTAATAATCTCTAGTTTAGGCAGGCCACGCCACACGCGGCTACCGTCTAGTGCAAGAAACAGAATGTTGAGTCTGATAAGCAAGGGTTTGATGGGGCTAAGCAGGAACACTAGCATTTTACTGAATTAAGAAATATCTAGCTATCTATCTAAAATTATATGAAATCATGTACTACCGGAGGAAGGCAGAAGCCGAAGCATTGCTGAGGAAATATATCTTTATTTCCTTAGTGAGTGAATTCGTTTAAGTCACTTCTTTTTGGACAATACATTAGTTTATGATTCGCATCATTTGGGATTCATATATCTTTGTTATAAGAGAGAACTGGTCTTCCATTCAGCACCTGTGCACAGTAAGTAACTTTTGGCTTGTGCTTAATTTGAGCTGGTTCTTGCAGGTGGGCCAACCAGCACTCATTTTTGGGGACCGGCACTTATTTTTCCGCATTAGACATTGACTGAGAGTAAGAGAGGGAAAAACAAACACACGAAAAAAGGAGGAAGAGAAAGTGGGAAAAAACATCCTGAAGGGAGAAAGTGGGAACCTGTAAGAGAGAGATAAGTGGTCAGGGGTCACTAGTAGTGAAATAAAGAGGCATGAGGTGGAATCAAGTAATCCCTTGGTGCCACCAGTCACAGGATTCTGAGCAGAGCAACACTCATTCTTTTACAAATCAAGCACTTGCTGTGGCTGATGCAAATGCATCGCTGTGGGCCCATACTCCTGCTGGAGACACACTCGGGTGCACTCACTTCACCTCCTGCCAAGAACAAGTTCTTTTTGTTCCTCCTCAGACCCTTCCACATGACCAGCCTTGATCCCATGACCTTTCCATGTGCCAGCGTCACGCAACTGGAGGAATATATTCCCTTCCTTTAATAGCCACCCTTGATGTAAATAAATGATCCTCCCTCGAGGCTCCTGCCTCCCTGCTGACAATACATCATTGCAGCCCTTCTCTGTGTCCCAGGCAATCCTCACGTCTGGACACGTAGGGTATGCACCGGGAAACAGTCTGAGTAGAGTGCGCACAATAAACGTCTGTTATTCAGCGCCAAGAAACCCTTCTGGGTGAACGTGCGCTTTACAAATTCACATTATGTTATGCTATGTTATGTTATGTTATATGTTATGGTATGTTAAGTTATGTCATGTCATGTCATGTTATGTTATGTTATGTTATGTTATGTTATGTTATGTTATGTTATGTTATGTTATGTTATGTTACGTTATGCTATGCTACGTTATGTTATGTTCATGGTTTACTAAGGTAGCTATACTTATACTAAGCATGAAGTGTGCATTAGGTGCAATAAAAAGGGCACAAGGCTGCCATTCATTGAACACGCTGGGATTTGGATGGTGATTCGAAAAGATGCGCACAAAAGTGAGTGTCACAAAGTGGTCATAAACATACAATACCCTATACGTCTGGCTGCCGAGGAGTATTATTAGTATTAGTAGTAACTTTGAAGCATCCTTGAGCTGTCAGGAATACACTTCCGACGTTCATCTGAGCACCTGGCTTAAAATGGATTTGGCGCGAGGAGGTGAAGAAACTGGGGAAAGTGCATTGCCAAAGAGGAAGAAAAAAATACTATGATCAAGCAAAATTATGATTTATACTGTGCATGTTCATTTCCATGCTTCGTATGTCAGCCACCCAGACCGGGCACGGTGCCCTAGCATTGGTCTCACCAGGGATCAGTGTAGTGGTAAGAAGGCTCCCTTTATCCTGTTGTTTAAACTACTCACTATACCCCCACCCCTTCACCACCATTGGCTCTCTGCGAGGGCGTAGGTTTCAATGGTGCATCAGATGCAGTTGCACCGGGTCCCCATGCTGAGAAAAGCTAAATTACGGCTATGTTTTAAAAAATACGGGCAAGCTGCCACAGAAGGCTTACCATTCCCCCGCCACATGCACAGAGCGCGCTACGCCACTGCACATGCAGGTGCAGGCCTGGAGCACGGGTTCTCTTTTAATCATATTGCCTTACCCAGGCGCGCAACACCCATTGGACTCACAGGGCTTCAGCCCCCCCCCCCCCCCCCTCCCGTCGTGTGTGGCAGCCCGGGATGAGACAACTTCCCGGGCCACACACAGCCGCACCCGAGCACTTCACAGGTCTTTAAAAAGACCATTTGCATGTTAATGAGGCCTTGCTGTTGTTTCACCCCTTCTAAGAGCCCCTGCAGCTCCACTCTGCCTATTGCTTAAAGATTCAGCACCCCCCCGCCCCCCCCCCGAAATGTTTTCTTATTTTGAGTAGACAGAGCCCTGTCGCAGTCATTAAGGTGAGAGTTGACAGGATATTGGTCCTTTCTTTGACCTCCTGCCTGACCTTGAGCCCTTCCAAGGACAGAGACCTTAACCTCTCCATAGAAGGCGGCGGACCACCAGAAAAGGAGTGAGGCGCCAAGTGGGAGCAGGTGGAGAAAACAGGCGCAAAAATCATGAACTGTTAACCAGCACCGAGGAGACGCGGGAGCTAACAAGGAAGGCAGCCTTAGAGGCCTGCAAGCAACCTCTGTGATATCTAAGCCGAGTCTGTCTCTCAGACAGCCCTTAATTTGAGCCGGTCCTTGCCGGTGGGACCACCAGCACTCATTTTTGGGGAATGGCGCTTGTTTTTCCACTTCAGACATTGACTGAAAGGAAGAGGTAGAAAAATAAACACAAGGGAACGAAGGAGGAAGAGAAAGATGTAAACCCGTCACAAGAGAGAAAGCAGACACCTGCAAGAGTGAGATAAGGGGTGGGGGGGGGGGGTGTCTGGTAGTGGACTAAAGAGGCATGAGGTGGATTCAAGACTGCGAATTCAGGGCGCCGACCTCTCATAGCACAGAAACTCATTCCTTTACAAATCAAGCACTGCTTCTGAGTAAGAATCAAATTGTTGACAGAGATTGTTGAACACTGGGGATGTGTTATACAGGTATATCTATTTAGGGAAGTGAAACAAGATGTCAGAATTGAAGAGGGAACCCAGTTGAGCTCTAAAGCAAGAAAATTACATTTTCCCTTCCAAGGTAGTACTGCAAAGTAGGTCAGTGAGACAGCTGAGTGGACAAGGCTCCTGCCACAGCCCTGCCAGCCAGAGTTTCAAATGATGGCAGGGCCAACTCTTCTGTTTATCCTTCTACTCAATAAACCCTGTACTGTTGAATTGTGTAACATTCATAACGCCAATTGGTCAAGCACCTAGAGGCCGTTGCGTTTGGGGATATGAGCTATAAAATCATTATTTTTTATGTCACTTAAGGTGTTTACAAGGTGCCCTTTCATTTCTCATGATTTGGTGTGAAAATATGCAAAGCTGATCATGAGAGGTGGAATTTGGACAGCACAGTGAACATCTAAGCACTCTAGTCGTGTAAACCCTTTATAGGGCATCTTAAAAGTAATATGCAAAGATGACACAGTGTATATACTGCGAAGCCACATGTGCCCCTACTTTTGAAGGCTGTGACACAGTAAACTCTCTCCAGGCATGTAGCCTATTCCTTCGGGGGGGGGGGTCTTAGAAACTAATATAAAAGATAATATTCCCTGATTTGCATATCTGTACTAAAACCAAGCAGATGATGAAGGCGCTAGACCCCGTGCCAGACACAGAAAGCGTGGGCGCTTAACTACAGATTACATGGGATTTGTCCATTAACAGTTGAAGACAGGCTATAATTTCTAATAATAAAACCACAACAATACTAATGATGTTAATACTACCGGCGGTTTTAATGATAAAAATAGATCACAAAGAATGATAGAAGTGCTGCTAGTAATAACTGCTCTTTATAATGTTTACTTCTTGTGTTGTTTGTTTTTTTGTCTTGTATAGCATGAACACGTCGCCTTTCAGCCAATTCTGAGCGCTTTGAGGAGCGGGTGCATATACAGCGCTACAAAGCACAACAGCAGAACTCAGACACTAGCGCTGTGGCAGCAAAGGGCGCGTGCAGTGGCGTGCAAAGGCGCGTGCAGCGGAGGCAGAGAGGAGCGCGTGCCGCGACAGGAAGAGCGCCCGCCTCGTGCAGACAGACCCAGGGATGTTCCTCGTTACTGACAAGCGCTTCAGAAGTTACTCATCCCGAGGAGGGTGCGTCGTGCCTGATCTCCTCCGCGTGGTCTGTGGGTGGGTGGATGGATCTGTGTGTGGGTGAGTGCGTGCACGCATGGATCACGGATCGGGTGGGTGGACACATACACCTCGACACCAGGGAGTCCCAGAGTGGTCACTGTGTGGGAGCGAGAGCTGATAAGGTGGGCTGATTATCTCATTGGTGGACGGATGATGGATGTGAGCTGTGTGAACGAATGCTTGATTTGGTGGGAACCTTAATCGCTGGGTGGGCAGATGGGTGTGTGAATGGGTGGTTTCACTGGGGCGTAGATGTATTAGTGCATGGATTCATGGGTGTTAGGATGCATGGATCTGGACATCAATATGTATTATGATATTCTGGTTACAGTATAGATGCACGGGTGGTTTAATACATCAGAGGATGAAGAGGTATGTGAATGAGCGGCCAAATGGAAACAATGGTCAGGGGCTAGGGGGTTGTGCAAGAAAGTGCACCGATGCGTGGTTTCGTTCGTGGGTGTGTGAATGGGTGGATGAATAATTTGAAAGTAGCCTGCATGGATGAGGGCGTGTGTGAGTGTCTAGACGTCTTGATTAATCAGTGGACGAACAGAGAATGCATGGATGGATGGAGAAAGGATGAGGAGGTGGTCAGGCGAATGGGCTGTGTGTCTACGGATGCATAGTTAGATGACTGGATGAAAGAATGGTTGCACGGATGGATGAAAATATCTTGGTGGTCGTAGTAGAATGGGCGGATCGGCATGTTAGTGGATGCATGAATAGCCAGGCAGTGGATGAGTGTTTTATTTGTTTAGAGGAAAGGATAGATTAGCTGCTTGAATCTCCAAACACAGTTCTTCACATACTATGGCATAACGTACATTGATGAACAAGCCAAGGAGTAACTGAGAAGTTGAGCGAGTAAATAAAGGCATTTGTAACTAACTAATTCACATCGTTAATGAAGGATGAATGAGAAAAATTGATAAGTGACAAATAAACATATGAAAGGATGAACCGGTGAATGATGCGTTTACGAACACACATATTACTTCATTTCTAGGTGAGTGACGCACTTTCTTACCTAATTTGTCCAGGAGGCTAGACAGGCACCAGACACTGAAGAGGAGGGTGCAGATGAAGGTGCCCTGCAGCAGGAGGCGCTCTCTCCTCCGCCCTCCTTTGCGCAGGTGTGACCCCAAATCTGGTCGTGTGCATTCTCCATGATTCCCGGAGGCAACCTGCTGGCACTGCACCCCCATATCTGAGAAGTGGGGGGCTGAACCCATGCCCGGGTAAGGGGGCCAGTCCTGGGCACTCCCCCACTCCGGCGAGGGGGGCGACTCTATTCACCTGAAGCGACGCCCCCAAATGTCAGATTTCCATGCAAGCTGGGAACCACAGAAATAATCCAATGTGCCGCAAACAACTCTCCTCGCGCCGCTGGACGCCCTAAGGTAGTGTCGAAGGTTTGCCAACAGCCAGGTACTCACTTCGCATTCCCGAGGTGTACCCCAGATTCAAGAGATCCACACTTAAGTACCACAATGTGCACCCAGGGTGAAGAGATGCTCGTGCACACCTATCACCTGTCCCAGGGGTGCACCCTCTCTGCAACCCTATAAACTGCCGTCCAGGAGACTCCCTGCCTCTGCAGCCAAACCAGCTCCTGCCAAGGGCTCTGCACCAACAAAATCCGGGGTGCGCAGGTGTCCATCAACAGAGAGTGCTGTCCATAGCGGGAGGAGCGGCAGTGAATGCAGGAGCAGTCAGATCTGCGCGAGAGGAGAGGTGCTGCTGCTGCCACACGCGCGCGCACACACACTCATTATCCAATAACAGCTCTACCCACCGGTAAAGGAAGCAGCATACGAAGGCACGCCACATGCCTAGGGGAGCATGCGCAGTTTGTGGCACTTGTTATGTGACAGCCCTTTGCCGCATGAAGTATTTGTGCCTTAATTTTAGTCGCCACACTACGATTTGTTAACGCTCGCCTCAGCGTCTTTAAATACAACTTTCTGTCAGGCTTTGAATGGCAGGATGGATGTATTTGCTGACATCCATCCTGCCATTCAAAGCCTACTAATACTACTGTATCAAATCAAATCAAATCAAATATCTTTATTCGAATGTAAAACATTACATTCATAAAAGTACATTTTAAAACATACAGACATAACATATTCCTTTGGTATAAAATAAAAGGAAACCATCCATTTCATCTGTGAGACGCAAAATAATGTGCAAGAGTTTTGTAGAGCCAGGATAACACATAAAATGCAACAGGTTAAAAATATAAATAGTTATACAAAGTTAAAAAGGGATAAAAATACAACGATAGTAGCAGCATAATTAACCTTCCATACTTTTCCTGAAAATAATAGCGAGTTTCAAAAAGCTACATACAAACAAAGTACAGTCATAATTCAGGAGTTGGAGGTAATAAAGTGCAGGTTTGATCTGGGTAAATTGTAGATCCTTTAGACAAGGCTTCAAATACAACTTCCGAGGTACTAAATAATAAGGACAAACAAATAAGAAGTGTGCCAAATCTTGCGGAGACTTCCCGTCGCAGCCGCAAGCAGGTAACACTTGCCCTCGGTGGGCTCCTCTTGGTGTTGCCAACAGGAGATGAAATAAGTCAAAACGGAACCTTGTCAGGAGATAGCGTTCATACCCGGACATAGGCCAGGATAGATATGGTTCCATTTGAGAACATGTTTTTAGTAGGGCGTGTTTCCTTACACTATCTTTCATCAGCTCGCCCTCCTCCCGGGCAAGATACCTAGTAGACATGAATGTCTTTTTCACAAAAATTACATCAGCTTTGGTTATAGAATTTGGGGATGAGAACAAATCCGGCCGCCCCATTTCAGTGAGGCGGTCGCTAATGTACCTCAGCCACGGAACCTTAAATCTACCTTCCCAGGTTAGAGCTTCTTCTAATATAGCATGAGTGAGAGGTATATCGTCATTTAGCCAGGAGTTCAAACAACATAATAGGGGATTTGCTGCTATTCTGTCAGTCAGGTATGGTACACCTAATTCCTCGTGTACCGAGAAATTTCCGGTGCCCCTTGGCAGCCTCAATACCTTCTTTAAGAAGTTATTTTCTGCAACCTCTAGGGCTCGTGTCTGGCAGTAGCCCCATATCTCACTGCCATAGCAGGCGATGGCGACACTTTTGGCTTGATATAGTTTGAGCAAGGCGGCCACCGGACTATTGCCCATTTTTCTAGCAAAGCCAAGTATTGCTGCATTGACACGTATTACTTCGCCCTTCTTTTTAGCAATAGCTGGGCCCCACTGTAGTTGGTCGTCGAGGAGGACCCCGAGGTATGAGAAGGTTTTGGAATTTGGAATTCTTTCCCCATTTGTATGAAAAGAGTTGGGTTTACGCGACCCCTGGCCTATTTTCATAGTGTAGGACTTTGAGTTATTGATACTTAAGCCTCTGGACTCCATAAATTCATAGAATGAATTTAGAAGTTTCTGAAGACCAATTGCGGTCCTGGAAATAAGGACAGCGTCGTCCGCATAGAGTAAGACTGGGATACCTTTTCTGCCTACATAGGGGTAGTCTGCACCTGTTCTCAACAAACAGTCCTCCAGCTCATTTATGTACAAATTGAAGAGAAATGGTGCTAAAATACATCCTTGGCGGACGCCCCTATTAATTCTGATGTCCCCTGTCACCTTCAGGTCTTGTGAGTAACGGACGTTGGCTCTTGTATCTGAGTGCAGATCGATCAGGACATAAACTAAGTTCTGATCAATGCCCATTTTTAACATAATGTCCCATAATTTACCTCTGTCCACACAATCAAATGCGGACGATAGGTCCATGAAGGCCATATGTATGGTTCCCTGGCGGGCTAGAGTGTATTTGCTTACAATTAAATACAGGTTCAGACACTGGGTTACTGTTGAGTGGCCAGGTCTGAAGCCGTATTGTATTGAAGATAGAATACTTTTCTCGTTTGCCCATGTTGTAAGTCTGTTCAAAATCACACCCCCTACCACTTTTGCTACGGAGTTAATTAAAGATATTGGCCTGTAGCATATCGGGCTACCGCGATCACCCTTTTTGAACACGGGGACGATAATTGATTGTCCCCAGGATTTTGGGCACCCAGAAATTACAGCTGCATTTATTACATTCGTAAGGATAGGAGCCCATAGCCGAATACAGGATTTAAAAAGATCCGGAGGGAGGCCATCCGGACCAGGTGCCTTATTACTAGTTAAGCCTTGAATTGCCTTTTCTACTTCGTTGACTGAGAAACAGGGAGGCTTCTCCACTGAGATTAAAAAGTCATGGTCTGAAAGTTGATCATGGCTTTTAAAAATTGCACTAAAATGGGACACCCAATCTGCCTCTGGGATGTTTGTGCCTATTGCAGTATCACTTGGGTTGTCAAACAAAGGTTTGTTGACAATCTCCCAAAATTTGCTGCTATTTCCCAGGACAGCTGGGTCAAGCAGGGACTCCCAAATACTGGCCTTAATTTCCTTTTTCCGCTTATCTAATGTTTTTTTATAAATGTAGCGAAGGATCCTGATTTCGCCTAGATCTCTAGGTTTGTTTTTTAGCGCCATCCTTAAATCTCTGCTTGCCACAGAGCATGCGTGATCAAACCATTTAGGGTGACTATCAACTTGCCCATTCACTGGAACTAATAACATAGAGCTTACTATTAACGCTACACCTTCAAAAGTGACTAAAATTTGCTTTGGGGACATAGAAGTTGAGGCACAGGTCGCTAATTCCTCACCACATAACTTATTAATATCATTGTAGAAGTTTTCTTGATCTACCCTATGCCATTTCAAGCGACGTTTACCATTTGTACATTGTAAAATTCCCCTATCTTTACATTGTTTACGTAATTCAAATATACCACCATTCAAATTAATAGAAATGGGGTTGTGATCACTGTAAATATTCATGTGGATAGTAAAGCAGGAGATCTGGTTAACAAGGTCAACAGATAATAATATATGGTCAATAAAAGACCCGTAACGTGACCCTTTGAACGTCGGAACATCAAAAACTTTGGATTCTGGAACCAAAGACATGGCTACAAACATGTTATTTTCATTGAGTAGATCATTAAGAAGAGAGCCACGTTTAGTATGATCAAAGTGAAAACCATCCATGCTGTTACACCCGAGGGATCCCATTGGGGTATCTCGAGGGTTACCGCATGGATGTACATTAAAGTCACCTACAATCAATACTTTACAAGGTAATATGTCTGTTCCCTCTTTCAACATTTCATACTACTGTATCATTTTTGATAGCACTTGCAGTTTTGAAATATCTCAAATAATGGGCATCACTCTGTACCCAAATCAAATGTAGTCGTTTTGGAGAGTCTAATATTGTGCCCCATATCTCATGTCTTTTTCTGACAAAATGACATTTTGAATCTTTTAAAAAAAATCTCCATTACTGTGAGCCTATTATTCCTCGTTCCAGTAAATACTCCATGACGAGAGCCTCTTACAGTCTCTGTTGTCCTATATCCTTTTAACAACCCATTGAAAATGTTTCCCACTATCCCATGTGAATGAAAGACCATGCCCATTGGAAGAAATACTATAACGCCCCAAGGTCTCTCCCAGACTAGACAGTAAGTGCCAAATACAAGGGCAGGAGCGTGGGTCCTAACTACTGGAATGAGGGATAATGGACTCAGAGTCATTGAATTACCAGTAAAAAATTGAAACTTTACATCCTTTGTTCCAGTCATTACTCTAGGAGGAATACTGAAACAAACTAGCAATTAGGGCTGAGAATGCTTTAAGAATGATCACATTGACCTTCATTAATGTCACTTCACTTAATGCCAAACTTTATTTTCTGTTATTGTGAAAGTAAATAAATAAAATGATGTTATTTTAGGTCATGGCTAAAAGGATATTCACACTCAACACAAAAACAATTCATTTTTTTTAAAGAAATGCCCAAGAAGCCGCCTAGGGAACTCCAACTCAGATAAACCCCAAACTTACGCACATGATTCAGACCTGGCTCTGGTTAACCTCCCTTGAAGCCCTGCTCGACAAGGCTTGTGGGATTCTTTGTAAGCACAGGAAATTGTTGAGCAAGCCCAAGGGCTCAAAGATGGAATGGAGGATGGTAAACCTAAAGGTCCAAAGTTGGCAAACAAAGAATTCTCTCTCCTGAAAAAAGCATATTCTCTGTAAACATCAAAACAGCACTTCTGACCTCAAGGCTGTGCAAAGCCTGCTGTTCTGGAGAGGCGGGATTAGGTATGAGTTCTGACAGAATAATTTCCTGATCTGGATAGGAAGGAAATTGAACCCTGTAGAGAAGAAACGGACATGATCTGAGAATTAATTACCTGGAAAAGCTCTTAAAAAATGCAATTCTAGATGAAAGTGATTTTAGCTTGCCCAGTATCTTTGGAGTAAAGGCCACCAGAAAAAGTCACTTTGCAGGTAACAAAGCAAAGACAAACTGTTTGCAATGGTTCAAAAGGATAGAGTTCAAGGGAAGAAAGAACCAAGAACAGGAACCAACTTTTCCTTGCAGGATGAGACAGAAAGAAAACGTTCAGCAATCTGATTACTTAATATTTTAAAAGGCCAACTCCCCTTCGGGGCTAGCGACTGCCAATTGGCCTCTGAGAGTAGTCTCCTAACCCCAAAGAAAACTCATTGCTTCTGAATGAGAGAATACATACTTCCAAACATGAAACTCCATCTATCCCTTAATAGATGCACCAATTCTGGAAAGATGACCAGTGATTCATATTGGAACCCCCATGTAGAAGATTTAATCAAAACCTGAACCACAATAGCTAAGCTCCTAGATAAACTGCAGTCTTAGCCTTTCAACCTTGAGGTCGTCATGTTTAGATGTGACAGCACTTTCTGGCTAGTAGGTGGCTACTTGAAGGGAGAAGGATGAATTGGAAAAACCCATTCATTGCCTTCCACCTTACGACTAAGAAGAGAAAACCAAGACAAATGGGGTCGAAAGAGTCCAACCATGATCACTTGAGCTTTCTCTCTCTTGACTTTTGCAAGAATCCTCAGAATCAGAGTGAAAAAAGTGAATCATTAATTATGGTGGATTCTAGTCAACCTCAAATAATGAAGTCAATGATCTGTTAGGTCCTGGCAAGGGTGTCAGTAATTTCAAACAGAGCTCAACTTCTGGTAGTGATGGCACAAAGAAAACAGGCCTAACAGAGAGAAAATGTGCACAGCATTTAGAAGTACCAAAACAGTTGAAAATTGAAAACAGCACAACACAAAAAAAAATCCCACTCAAATTTATAAAAATAAAAAAAATAGGGTAAAGTGCAATACAATGACATCAAAATGACAAAAATTCAATCAAGGGAACCAGCGAAAAAGCACCCAAAAAAGTAAAGCAAGTTAGCACGTGACCGGGACCCATTCCGGAATTGTTGGTCGATTAATATTGAGGGTAGGTTGGATACACCAAGAAGGTTCATCCCAGTCAAATATTTTACGCTATGACTTAGTCTGTGAAATGGAAGTCGAAATCCTACAGCAGGGCAAGGTTGCAGATTGTATCCGAGGAAGTCCTTTTAATGCCGGTTAGCCACTGGACGATGTATTGGGTTTGGTGGGAAAAGGTAAAATTTCGAGGCCAGGGCAGTCCACTTCTTGGTTGGATACCTTTTGAACCTTCCTTAGGTTAAAATTTCTTCTTCAGAATTAGCCTTTTTTTTGCAGCTCCGAATCCTTCAGCAGAGAAAGGATGCAGGCTGTGTCTGGAAAGGCTGCACCAAAGTGGGAAAGTTTTACAATGGGGGTCCGCTGAGCTCAATTTTTAGGTGGCAAATAGCTCCGAGCGGTGCGGGCCACAAGAAGCCTGGCGGCGCTAGGACTTCTACTCGCCAAGCGTGACATAGGGGCTTAACTAAGGCTGCAAGAATAGACACATGGAATGGACTGGTGCCCTATGGAAGAAGAATATATCTAGAAATCTGGGGTTGCAACCCCCAAAGAAAGCACAAGAAAATATGGGTCATGTACTTGTATTACTGCTTTCCAGCAGGGGGCCAGGCAGTGGTTACTTTCTATGTGCATATTTTCGTGCTGCTCTTTTTTACCCCGTATTACATTATGCAGCATTGTGATGCCAGATCTTGTTCTGTCATGTTGGTATGTTATTTAAAAACTAATAAATAATGAGGGAAAAAAAAAACTTGGAGCGGGACCAACCTGTTCTCCTGGCCAGAGAGGTTGCTTCTTGGGCGGATTGACTTGGTGGACTTGGAAGGCAACATTTTTCCAAGTCCAACTTTTCCAAGATTGTAGGTGAAGTCCAGCTACACACAGCCACAGTTCTCGGGAACTCAGGGATAGCACTCAGGGGTCAGAACTCAGTCCAGCAGAGACCATCAGGAGGGCCCTGTCCAGGTCCAGTTGCAACTGGTCCAGTGTGCACTACAGGAAAAAGGCCTTGTGCAGCTTGTTATGCCCCTCTAGCCACACAGGAAGCCAGCCAACTAACCTGTGAAGCCCATTTCTTTTTCCTGGGCACGAGTGAGAGAAGGTCCCACTTTTCCAAGATTGTTGGTGAAGTCCAGCTACTCACAGACACAGGTCTCAGGACCTCAGGGATGGCACTCAGGGGTCAGATTTCACTGTCCAGTCTGGGTCCAGTTGCAACTGGTCTGGTAGGCACTACAGGAAAAAGGCCTTGCACAGCTTGCTATTTCACTTTAGCCACACAGAAAGCCAGCCAACTTCTTTTTTCTGGGTACAAGTAAGAGAAGGTACAGATCTTCGGGCCTCCTCACAGTCTTCAAACAGCAGATGTAGCCCTTCTTCTGTTCCTCCAAAGGTCCAGAAAGTGGTCTGAGGAGCTGTGGGAGAGGTGCCAGCTTTCTACTTTTCGCTAGCCAGTGGGTCGGAATGATTTCTGTACTTTCCCTAACCAATAGGAAAAAAGTTCCCAGGGGCACCCGACCCGCTTTTGAAGCACATCCCCTTTATTTCACTGCAAACTGGCCCAGAATGCACTATTCTACATGGAATCCAAGATGGCACAGGTCTTCTGTTTTTAGGCATGGCCTGTGTTCTGGGCAAGGGTGTGTGTCGGGAAATGAGCAGTCCCCTTGTCATAGGCTACCCCAAACTGGTTCTGGTACCAACTCCCTCTCCCACCAGGCTGGTCCCACTGGGCTGCTACCCACTTCCCTATCCAGGGTCTCAAGAAAACAGACTTCCCTTTTCTCAGGACTCCCCTTCCTATAAACCAGGGCTGGCATTAGTGCTGGTGGAGCTCAGTGCAACTATGTTTGATGACAGCCCCCGATGACCTCCGTCTCCATGAATTCCCTCACTACCACCCTTTACCCCTGACCTTCAAGGCTCCATAATGACGCTCTCTCACATGCTTTTCTTTTGTTTTATAGTGCTACTCATACCAGTGTATGGTGTTAGAGCACTTTACATCACACACAAGTTACAAAGAGACAATAAATCACACGTGTAAATAGGGGTATGGCAAATGTTACATCAGAAAGAAGACTACAAGGTATAGGAGGAAGTCACTTGTCATCCATACCAGTAGGCAGTATAGTTTAAGAGTGCTTGATCTGGAGAACCACAAACTCAGAATTTAAAACGTACCACCATGGTTGGGGGTTGGCTTTACTAATAAGAATTAATTTCTACCAAAAATTAACCCTTTTTGCAACAATAGGATAATGAAATACTGGGGAATAAATCATAACGCTGTAACCTAAATCTTGCAGTTTTCATGCAGCTCTTTGATGACTGTTCTATATTAGGATTTCAATTTATAAATCCCAAGTATCAAAAGGATCTCTCCAACAAAAGCAGCAATCTACTGAACCATTCACATTATATGCACTTCTGTGATCTGCATGGTACACGTGCTTTGTAGCAGGCATATTAACAATCTGCACTACTTTATGATGAGTCACAACTTCCACTAGACAAAACATGATCTCTCTCCGGCAGTGCCTGAAAATTTCCAGAGGCAAGGTGCTTTTAAATCCACAATAGATTTGAAAATACAGCACCCCCTGAAGTCAGCGTCTGGTGCGGTTGCACCAATCACACCACACAAGAGCCGGCCCTGCGCTAGACTAGGAATGGGAAAGCACCACGTTTGTCAATTTCAAGTTAATGAAGTTTCTGGAGCCTACCCAGTTGTCCTTGCTGAGCCGATATGGATTACCTTCGCCACACTCAGCACACCCTCTCACCAGGCCTCAAGCATTGTCCAGTTCTAGAAGCAGTTTTCACACCTCATTAAAGTTAAGGACTGAAATTGCAGCAGGAGTCAAGGTAATGCAAACTAGCCTCCAGGAGCTTTAAAGGTAACTTTCAAAAAGACACATTTCCTAAATATGCAGTTAAAATCCAACTTCACAATTGAAATATAGTTTTAATAAATAGTAAAAATAATGGTTGAAAGTTTTTCTAGCTTATCCTAAGCCCAATACAGGAGAATTAATATTTTAATCAGTAATCTAGTTTTACTCAAAGGATAGACCAAGACTTTCAAAGGAAAATAGCTTTTAGTGGCCTGTGACTCCAGGGATATTTTAAGATGACATTTCTGCATGTCACAATTTTACATACTACACACACTACCTTGTGAGGTACAAGACGTACAAATGGGTGACTTAGTAATATTTTAAAGGAAGGTTTTTCCCCTCTCAAAAGAGTTACTTTGACAGGTTGGGCTGCAGGTTTAAACTGCAGCAGCAAGGCTACAGTGGTAGGCCAGAAGCCATGTTTTTCCGTGCCTTACTAGCTGAATGGAAGGAAACAGGAACAGGAGTAAGCCCGTTAACCCCGCTGAGACCGGGTAAGTGATGCAACAAAAGGACAATGTCTCAACTGGAAAATCATGTAAGGGGACAGTTAAATACGAGTATTAATCACATAGCACAGGAAAGGAACAAGGGAGACCAAGGCGGGGTAGAAGGGTTGTTATTTGCATATAGAAGCACAGAATACAACTAAATTGCAGTAACCATAACAACCAGATGTGCACTGGGAGTGTCATGGTTGGTGAACGGCGCAGTGACACATGCGATTAGGCAACAATGTGGGACGGCGAAAAAACAATAATGAACAGTGGGGGTCAAACAAAAGTATTTACAATTACAAACATAGTTCCATTATTTGTGAATGACCATTTGGTTGCCGCAATTGGCGTTGAGGATTCGACGGCGTTTCAACCTCTTTAGTTTGAGGTCATCATCAGGACAATGGTTACACGATTCAAAAAGTGCTCTGGTGACACTATGAGGGGAGGGAGGAAGTATCCAGAGCGTGGGCTAGCTGGTTTGTAAGCAGTGCGGCGTCACTGGAAACTGCAGTCTGGTTGCTGGGAGCAATCGCTGACGGTGGGTCTTGCGTCAAGGGACTCAGGCGTGCGAGGGATTTTGCAGCGCTGTAGTGTAGCTATTGAAGGCTCAGGGGTGTGAGGTCCGACTGTAGCTCACTATCGATGCAGTACTGGACAGGGGGCCGGGATAAGTCCGGTGGCGAGGGGCCGTGGGAGCGAGTAAAGCGTCTCAGGCCAAAGACGCTTTACTCGCTCCCAGGGCCCCTCGCCACCGGACTTATCCCGGCCCCCTGTCCAGGACTGCACCGAAAGTGAGCTACAGCATAACCTCACACCCCTGAGCCTTCAATAGCTACACTAAAGTGCTGCAAAATCACTCGCACGCCTGAGTCCCCCGACGTAAGACCCACCATCAACGATTGCTCTCAGCAACCGGACTGCAGTTTCCAGTGACACCGCACCGCTTACAAACCAGCTAGCCCACGCTCTGGATACTTCCTCCCTCCCCTCATAGTGTCACCAGAGCACTTTTTGAATCGTGTAACCATTGTCCTGATGATGTCCTCAAGCTAAAGAGGTTGAAACGCCGTCGACTCTGCAACACCAATTGCGGCAACCAAATGGTCATTCACAAATAATGGAACTATGTTTGTGATTGTAAATACTTTTGTTTGACCCCCACTGTTCATTATTGTTTTTTCGCCGCCCCACGTTGTTGCCTAATCACATGTGTCACTGCGCCGTTCACCAACCACGACACTCCCAGTGCACATCAAGTTGTTATGGTTACTACAATTTAGTTGTATTAAGTGCTTCTATATGCAAATAACAACCCTTCTACCCCGCCTTTGTCTCCCTTGTTCCTTTCCTGTGCTATGTGATTAATACTCGTATTTAACTGTCCCCTTACATGATTTTCCAGTTACTAGCTGAATGGCACAATAAGTGCTGCAATCCACAGGTGACATTTAATTTTCAGTGTCATGGGTGTAGTTTCTATAGTATGTATAACGACTTACCAAAAGAGAAAATTATGGCAAAAAGACCCTACCCAATTTGTACATGTTTTAGTGGCAGTGCACATACACTAGGCATTAAACAGCAGTGCTTAAGTGTACCTGAGTCTAAAAAAAAGCAATACACTTCCACAAAAAAATGGCGTGACTGAACAAAAAACAGGTATGTTCTCACACAGAGGGAAAGGGGGATGGGTGTAAAGAAGACCCAATGGCCACTGACAGTTTAAGGTCATGTACTCTCTTGTCTGGTCATGGAACTAAACCTCAGAAAGAGAGCATCCCTTGGCTGGCAAAAAGATTTATCAATGGTTGACCCCATTTCTTGTAGATGTTTCCAGAAAACTAGAGGACTCACTCAAATAATCTAGCGGGGCACACACTTCCTTCTAAGTTTGACGACTGCAGTATGGAGCTGTCCATCCCCTTGATATGAATTACTGTTAGGGAAAATAGGTGTGGCCAAGTCAAAAGGAAAATTTAATATGCTGTGAGAGCCACACTCCTGGACCAAGCCCCGTCCCCTCGGCTAATAGAGGCTACAGCTATCATATTGTCAGCCCTTATCAGTAACTCAGATCCTTAAATCTAGGGAGAAAACTCCAGAAGAGCCTGGCTGATAACTACCAGCTCCTTCATTTACAATGTCTGCAGTCTGTCCAGGTTTGTCTATTTGTGCTGGAGGAGAAGAGAACCGCATGTGGATCTTCATCCGTATCAGCTGACATTTGTTGTTATGATATTCAGAACTGGCATGCAGAGGGGAGTCCCTGTTGATAGATGTATCAGATGTAATCACTTCTGAAGGTCTTTCCTGATGGATTGTACTATGCTGATCTGGGTTAACAGATTAATCGAGGCTAGTGTCAATGAAGCCATCAGATGGCACTCAAAGATTGCTTGATGAAGTCTTGCCCAGGGAACAATCTTTACTGTTGCTGATATGTCCCCGTGGACCTAAAGCTAAAACGTAGCCTTTGGAAAGTCATCTCCCATCAAAGCCAGCACATCTCTGTAAGTACAAGACTATGTTCTCTGGAATAACCACCATATCATTGTTGGTCGGATACCTGGCCCCTGTAAACTTCAGATATTGTACTGGTGTCAGATCGGCCTACTTACCGTTGATCAGAAAACTATGTGTTAGAAGGAGCCTCATGACCAACTGAAGATGGTCCTCTCTCCAACTTTCCAAAAGTGAATGAGAAAGCCATTTATCCAGATATGGGTGTGGGGAATTTCATTGATTGCGCAGCATCCCCACAGGAGCAGCCATTACCTTCGTAAACACCCTAAGGCTGCTTTTAGACCAAATGGCAGAACACAGCATTGGAAGCGTTATTCTTGAACAGCAAATCTGAGATATTTCTGGTGTGTCTTGTGCATTGGGTTGTGTAAATATGCACCTTGCATCTTGATTCTGGCTGTGAAGATATGTATTATGCATCTTGATTCTGGACAAGAGGAATCATCTTTTGCAATCAATCCTTGTAAAATTTGACTGTCAACATTTAAAGTCACCATATTATAATCCAGTACTGGACTTTATCCTGCTGAAGCCTTTACACCAGTAAAAAGATGCAATACATTCCTTGACACTGCTCTTCCACAGGACTTGGAGCTATCACCCCCTTGTGCACTAGATGTGTTGTACCTTTTTAAAGTAAGTGCATCCCCTTTTGTCTTGTGCTCGGAAACAGAAGTAAGGATAAACACGCGGCCTGGAGACTGGATGAGGAGTCGGTAAGATGTGACATATCTACCACCCAAGCTGCTTCACATTGAAAATATAAACAGAAGGAAGCAGGAAGTATTTTTATTGTTTTGTGGAATGGATTGAACTGAGTGCTTCTAAACACCAAGTCATACAAATATGCCTCCTTTAGAAGAGGCTGGAAGCATCCATAAGTTGTGTGATACATGCTTCTGCTTCCCGCTCCTCAACACACAGCCTTTCAAAATCTCAGATATTAATTGCTTCAAACACTTTCAGGATATGAAACGTTATCAAATATAAAACAGATGAACCACCGCCTAAGTTCAACCTATCTATCTGTGGTTCTTTCTTGAGCATTTCAAGCAATTGAAACCTGTTTCTTCAGATGACATTATACAAACAATAAGTTGTGTTAGGTTGTCTTTGGCACAGTAAGCAGTAAGGCTGTGTGCATATGCTGAAATGGCTGCTGCTTCTTTTCAAGCTTTGAAAGCTTTAAATAAAAATAAATAGAAAGATGCTCAGATGATCAGTTCCATGTTGTGTTGGAATGTGTATGCTCTGAATCTCTTGGAATCCAATTACGTGGGAGGATCCAAGGACATTGGAAGCGTTAAGAAGGAGCAGGAGGAAGTTATTGATGATGCGCAATCAATACGACAATGTATGGTCACTTGTGCTAAGTACCTAAACTGTCTACGACATAATAACGGTGTACTGCTTATTGGTTATTTCAAAATAAAAATATTTTTTTAAAAAGAAGAAGGAGCAGAAGGGGACAGAGGTTAGTGGCTCTGCACAACTGCTGGCCAGGGTCAATAAATAAAGTAGTTACTTCTATGTATCCAGGGTTGTGTCTTCTTTACAAAGTAGTGATGAGTGACACCAGCCTACCAGGGCTGGACTGGCTGTAGTGGGCATTGGGCATTTTCCTGGGAGCCTGGAAGGGTGAGGGCTGCTTTTGCAGAAGTGAGGGCCTTTTTTTGTTACTAGGGGGCGGTTTTGCAGCATTGCTGCAATATCAGCCCCCAATAACAAAAGCAGCAATGCTTCACACTTGCACCTCTACCCGCTCCCCCTCGGGTGCTAGTCCTGCAAAATTGCCAGGGGTGCTTTGGGTTCACAGTCCGGCCCTGCAGCGTTTTCTTCAAACATTGGATCATGTTTACAAATGATTTAAAGCAGCATTGCTGGGCAACATATTCATTTAATCTATTGAATCTATGTCAATTTACACTGGAAGGATTGCCAGATAAGTGTCTCTGTAAAGGAATAGCTGCATATTTAGTTTTGAACTCACCCCAGTTGTCATGAAGGGTGCGCCGACCCTGCCGCAGCAGTGTGCGTGAGGAAACAGCTGCAGTCTTGAGTCGCCCCCACAACAGTGGCGGCTCCTCCACTAAGGCGGAAGAGCGTCGCCCTACTGCTTTTAAGAAGTGTGACTAAGGAACAATTAAAGGATAATAACGTGATGTTATCATTTCATTGTTTACATCTGCTTTGCAGTCAGGCGGGGCAGCTCACCTCCCAGAGCAGGGGAGGAGTGGTTTGCCCACTCCTAAGTGCGCAGTGACGCTTTGATTGGCCCTCTCGGGCCGGCGAAACCGTCATGAGCACTTTGCATGTTCTCCATGCAGGCTGCATTACTGTCTGCATGGAGACCATGCCTAGGCCCCCAGTTCCAGTCTGAGCGCCAAGCCACGGTGCTCAGACCAATCACAACGCTGCATTGCAGCATGGTGATTGGTCAGGGGAGCCTAGGTGCTTACCAATCACAACGCTGCATTGCAGCGTTGTGATTGGTCAGAGGAGCCTGGCAGTGCTTCCTGGTTCAGCCGAGTCGGACAGAGGAGAGACGCCGGATGCAGTGATTTGGTAAGTGGTTTTATTTTTAATTTTTAATTTTTAATTTTAATTTTTTGACGGCCGACAATGCCCCACACAATGTGTGGTGAGGACGTAACACGTCCAGGTCACAGAACATGACCTTACATGGCCATCATTTTGAAGGACTTATTTGATGTATACGGACACACCAGAGTGGATCGGAGTGTTTCTAAATGTTCTTCACGACCGTATCACTTCACGAGTTAAGCACAAATAGTTCTGTGACAGTGCTCTTGCATATGAAATTCTCCTTCATCCTTTCAAATTACAGTGAGTTCAAATACTCGAGCGACTGCATTACAACTTATATCAATCTTGAGGACTGAAATTACTGGTGAATTATTCTGTATGCTTAACTTTTAATTGCCTTGCTCCTTTTTCATCGTGGTCACCTCCTTAACATCATACGATTAATTATTCACAAAATGTGGACACAAACCTTTTCATTACCTCCCCCACAGCCATTTTAGTCGGCACCAGGGGAACTGGTCATGAAGTGGCCACAATGGAAGGCTTATTTTCTTAATTACATCTCTACCCTCGAAGATGAGACTGAGGAATTTTCATCTAAGAGGAGGAGTTCATTACACACACTCTCGGACCTGAAGGGCTAAGGTTGTAAGAATATATGGATATAAAACCTAGAGCAGTAGATGACAGTGATTTATTCACAAACACATTAAAGGACTTACACGACTGTTTTACATCCTTCATATGTTTTTCCTTGGATCGATATAAGTTTTTCAACAACATCAAGGAATTCAGGAGCCATTGATGATGTTGTTGTTGACTTAAAAAAATTATCCATACCTTGCAAATTTGGACCCCCAAATGGTGTCCGCATTCAAGATCAAATTGTCATGCATACCAATGATTCTAATGTTCAAGTACGCTTATGGGCTAACGGTGAAACACAGTTGAAAGAAGGTATTGCTTTTGTCAAAAAAGCTGAACTATCTAAACATTGTGCTAAGTCAGCATTAAGTAATACTGAGAAAAATATACTGTCTATGTACTTAATTCTTCCAAGTCGTCCAATAAGTATTACAAAAAAGATCCAGAATATTCAGGGATTTTTTTCAAAGACTAAAAAAATTGTAAATTGGTTAAACAAGAACACAAACGTTTGGGAAGTACGACAATGTGTTCCAGTTGAAGCATGGAACACTTAGCACAGGCTTCTTCAACGAGTAGCATATGAGCTATTGGTAGCTCTCTGGCTACCGGTAAGTAGCTCTCCTGTGTGCAACCTAGTCAACTAAATTAGAAGCTTTTGCTAGGTGGAATATTATATGTATACCAAAATTGAAATACAGGTCTTCAAGATGAACATATGTGCATTTTCAGAACTCAGAAGCTAATGTTTGCAGAAAAATTGTGAATTTCCAAAATATATTTAAAGCTCTTATTTAAGTTAAAAAAGTCAACCAGTGTTGGGGAGACTTATTACTAATAACATTAACTTGGTGATTGGGCCATTGCAGCTATGGCAGTTATGTAATACTGTAGGAAAGTCATCCTTATTGCCCTGATCAGCTCCACTATTTGATTGATGCTTGTGGTTACTGACTATAGACTTGCCATGGGCTCTGCTAACCAGGCCCAGGGCCAGTGCTCTGTCCTCTAAAGGTTTTTGGTAAATAGGATAATTCCAATTGGCAAAGATAACCTACCTATAAGTCACTAGTATATGGTATGGCATGTAGGTTTAGAGACTCCAGTGGACTCAAGTGGGCACTGATGTGGTGTCTGATGTCATTTTAAAGTCAGGCCTGCCTCGCAGACTTGTTTTAAAATTAAACTATGTCCACATATGCCTTTGGAATTAAAAGTAATACCAAAGTCCAAACTTACCTTTTTAATAACTTATAAGTCACCCCTAAGGTCTGCCTTAGGTGCCCCAAGGGTACGGTGTACTGTAATGAAAAAACAGGGACAATATCATTTTTATTTTATATGCCCTGGTAAGGAAAAACAGCCAAGGTCATTTTTCCCTACTGTAGTAACCCCATAGGCTAACATGGGAAGGCTTTATTACATTTTATAGTCTAACCTTTGATTGAAGCTAGCTAGACATATCATTCAAAGTAGTAAAAGTAATAGTTACATTAAATACAACAACTTGCCATGGTCGGATTTAATATAAAACTATTAAAGGAAAGTAGTTTTAGAACTTACTACCCTGAAGTTACCTAAGGCAGACTCCTCTGATTTTTACAGCCTGAGCCAAGATGCTACCTGAGTAGGTGTGAAGAGGCCTGGGTCTGGAACAGTCATTTTGTGAGAGGAGATTTGCTTCTGGGAGAACCCAGGGAGAGGAAGGGGGCTGGGGAGTTAAATTGGATTTCAAAGGCAGTAGAACAGACGTCTTAGAATCCAGTCCAGCCCCACTTCCTTGATCTTCAGCTAGATAGGATCCCACCTAATTAGATTAGGAGAGGGACTGAAAGGAGAGTGTAGTCAGATGTTAGCCACACCTCTGGGTTGGCTTATACAGACACACACACCAAGAAGAGAATGTCTGCATTTTGATTTTTGGGAGAACAGTGCATTTTGGGTCGAAAATGTGCCACACTTCTTAGGAAGTGGTCATGGCAGAGGGATGTAGCTTTATCCCTATTGGTTGCGGTGTACCCCCTCCTGCCAGCCTAGAATGGAGGATACATATCGGAGAGCTGCAAGAGTCCCTGAGAACACTGTCTGGAACAAAAGAAGAAGAAGGACTGCCCTGCTGGACCCTTGAACTGCACCCCAGAATGCCTGCACCCAAAAAGACAGCTTCTCAAAGAAAGGACTGTGCCTGACTCAAAGAAAAAAGAGTGGACTCACTGGTCAGCAACCGATACAATAGAGCTGGAAGAAGTCAGCTGCAAGCCCAAAGACAGGATCACCCCAGCTGACCATTTGCAACTGGACTTTTCCTGGACTGCGCAGGTGCATTGTAGAGAATTGAGCCTTAGATCCCAAGAGGCAATCCAAAGTCTCTGAATCCTTAGACTGAGCTAGTAGACACTTATTTTCTCCAAAGGAACCAAGAGACAGCAAGGTCATGGCTTATGGAAAACTCTAGGCTTCTGGGTCAGTGGGATAGGAAAGGGTTTTAGTAAAATTGGTGAATGGACAGCTTATGTAGGTAGAAGTACTTTACATCTAATCTTAACCCCTATAATAATTTAAATGATGTATGAAATTGTCTTGTTTCTTTTCCTAAAATGTTCTTGATGTTTGTTCAAAAGTGTGAGAAGAAAGAGAACAGTTTGAAAAAGATGAAACTGGAGGAACATGAGACGGTGTATCTCAAAGATTATGTCTGTAACCAGCTAAATATGTCGGAGGAAGATTCCAGGAAGAAGCAAAGAGTGATGTTGACTGACTGATTTTCCTGACTAATAAAGTTATTATTTTGTTTAACTAATTATAAAATGATCTGAGTGGGGGATTTGTCAGAGTTTCTTTAAAGTTCATATTTCTGTGCAACAAATAATATAGAGTATTAATGATTTATATGTTGGATCCCATACACTAATAATTAATAAGGTGCAGTTAAAATGAGTTTAATATAAGGTTTAGAAGTATATTTATTAACATCATTCAATAATGCCACATTTTGGTGAAAACATCATGTTGGATAAAATGCACACTGTTTCTGTCTCTGTTTTCCTCTCCTTCATTCACTCTCTCCCATCAGGTCCATGACACATCTTCTCTCCCAATAGGCTCTGCGAAAGCAAATACAGCTGACGTAATGTTTGCTAACAGTTATGATTAAAAGGCTTATTAATGAAACATTTAGTGCACTAGAAAGGTTGCAACATTTAAAGTCTCGTCCCCTATGTTTCCATAACTCAGCTTAGTTTAAACATTTATGAACTGCCTATGTTAAAGTTGTATATTTTGTTCAAAGCATCCCTGGATGACAGTGACACTGAGGAGCAGGATGGTTTCTTAGAAAATGGGATAGTGCTAACGTATAATGTCATTGACGAGAATTATTCTGATTCACCAAATCATTTTTACATGGCATCATGCCATGCCAAATCTGTGCTTTTAGCACATTTTCTATGCAAGAATTGTGTATAAGAACTCCTTGATTCTGGGGCAGAGCCAGATAGTCCTTTCAGACTTTCCTGTTTTTTTGGGGATGCTGTCCAACCTATTATTGATGTTGCTGCTCATTTGAGACTTAGAATGATTTCTGGTTTTTCTCTACTCTGTATTAACTTGAAACTTTGAGCATTCATTGCATTTATTCTGATCTTGTTATTTATGTAATAAAACCCTTTAATGTTTCCCTGATGTATAACTCAGTTATTGAGTGGTCTCAGTTACTTATTTTTGACACTCTGCTAAACGGATTTTGGCTGGGGTACTTTGTATGCATTTATTTCTAGAAGGAGAACTGTATGAGGTAAAAGTTTGGAGTTTCAAAGTTTTGAGGTGTCCTAAAATATTGTGGTACAGTTTTTGCTCTAGCAGGTCTGTGTGATTGTTTTGGGTATATCTATATCTATTGACACAATTGTGCATGTGTGTATTTTCATGTGTTCTGAGCATAATAGTTTGAATGTGTCAATATTTCCATATTTGTGTTTTTATTGTCATCTTATTGGCATCAATGCTGATTAATGGGGGGCATTTTGTGCAAATTTGCAGGGTCATGTTTAGGGCAGTTAGAGCCCTTGCTGGAGGCACAAGCCTTGTCTGGGCTCTTTAACTGTTTAATGTGACATTACCCTGCTGCCTGCGCTATGCCACTTGTGTAAGTGAAATTAACTTAGAGACCTGCTCCCTGTGCTCAGCCTGCTCTGCACATATCAGGGAAGTTTGCACTGTGGCTTCCCTAACCAGGTTCGGTCTGGGACAGAAACAGGCTCAGGCTCCAAAATAAAAGTGGCCCCTATTAATAAATCAGATAGGGAAATATGTGGCCCACGTAAGCACATCTGTCCAGTTTTGAACTTCTAAAGACATGCTATGCAAGTGTTCTGCAAGATATGGGAGACTCCACGGGTCTGTGTTGCTGCAGGCAATTTTTGTGGTAAGATCGGGGAAATGAACCGTTAAAACCAGTCCATCAGACCATTAAACAGGTTAACAACCAGCAACAAAATTCCACATAACAACCTGTCAGACAAGCCCTTCTGGCGCTGCCTGATTGCCTTATAGACTAGTCCGACCCTTTCCCTAACTATTTTTCATCCTACTGGGTCTCGTTCCATACAAAGGCAGCGTCCCACATGCTTCTGATGATAATGAAGTCAAATATATATAGGATCCATAAAAGCTACCTGAACCAAAATGGATACTACTGTGTTTTTCTTCAGCAGTTATTTCATGGTCCATTTTGGCAGTCCATCCTTTGTACTGTATTGTAGTTTTGTTGACTTTAACATCTGTCAAAATAACAAAGAGGGAGTATCCCCAGGACACAGCGTCCTAGTGTGCTGTAGAAATGGAGAGTGATACGATAAAGAAAGGATTCTTTCTTTATTTAAGAAACCCCTCACTCACCAACCTAGTTGGTGACATGCTTCACCATCGGGGTCCACCCAAGTGACCGAGTGCCACTTAGGTGTGCTTCGACACCTGTAACTACAGCGGAGCTGGGTTTTTTTGGAAAGTGAAAAGGTGTTGTAAGTGAGTGAGTTAAAAATGTCTTTGTTATACTCCCTAAAAATTTTATTTGGAGTCACAAGACACAATTAAAACCTAGTGAGATACTTGTATTGGCTAAATTGACCAGGAAGTATCAGTGATTTCGTGAAGATATGGTCAACATGTTTTAACCTTAAGAATTGACAGTGCAAGGTTTTCGTCAGGACCAAGTGTGTGAACCGGGAGGTCGCTATGGCGCACCCTTCCCTGATTCAACAGATCGCCAGACCGTCTACTTACGGTTCGGCATCCTTACAGCCTTCTATGTAAGTAAAACAAATGTTATCTGAAAGAAATAGAGCAGAACATATATTGCACAGTTATATACATTATTCACTGTGAGTATTTCGCTCCATTCATCATGTAGAGACTCTCCATGGTTCAATAGTGAAGAACTCAAACTTTAAAACATTTTACATGTCATACTTCCGTGACATGCTGTTCATGCACTCATGCAGTGATGCGTCTTGTGAATAGGAGTTTTTTGTATGTACTCCTCGCAACCAATACATACCCGCTGACATTCACAGTGACAAGTGGGTGTCATGCGCCTTCCTGTATTTTAGGAGCATTTTGCGTAATGACCAGAAATAGTCTCTTAGTCATGCATCACATATACCGCTTAATTAAGCTTGAGGTGATAGTGTATTTAAAATGACAGACGAAGGTAGGGGGATGGGGAGAACCATGGTTCAATCTAAAAACTACTAACAGAAAACTCACGGGAAACTAAATGAAGTTTCACCCCATGGAGACCGTGCAGGGGCTGGTTATAGATGCATTCTGTTGGTTAAAATGTAGAAGGAACTAGAAGGGATGGCACTGCCTCTTTGATCAAGGGAGAAAGATGGTACCCCCAGCATTAGTTGTGTACTCACGTCATATAACTATAGAGCCCGCCGAAATACCTGCAGTGGGGCCTCACGGATCCCGAGGATGTCAGCTGTACATTTTCGGCGTCTTAAATGCGGTGTCTCTCATTCAAACTTCCGCCCACCTCACTCGCGGTACTATCACGTGATCGCATGTGCGTATGACAAAGGGGGTGTGGTTGTAGATACTGATGTGCTATGCTCCACTCGCACGCTGATTCCAAGGGATATGGTTAAAAGTTTGGGCACTTTAAGTGAAATGCGGGGGATCGAGAGTAAACTCATAGTCTCTCGAGTCTAATGAGTTGCTAACTTTATTGTATCCAACATGGACATAGTGTATGTTAGTCCGCTGCCTCATCACGCAAGAAGGAGGTGAATGTGGGTTAAAATAAAGGTGTTAGTACTGCATCATATCCTGTTTGATTGTTATCATAACATGTACATAATATAGTGCCAGCATGTGGGATCAAAACCATGGTAGCTATCTTATATGAAGTTTTTCCAATGTATCAGGTTGATTACATGATAACTTATATTTAGGGAGATTTTTACATGTACCAAGTGAGATAGCTCCAAGTGCTGGTATGCGATAGGCTGGTGTGGAGGGACGATAATGAACTATGTGTCTATGATGGTCACCTCTGTCTGACAGTGTTCCACGGTATATTCTCGTTAAGGCCAATGGTGTTGGTGGCTAGCCTGTAGACCCAACGTTGTTCCTTTTCAAATAATCGTTGTGTTGTTTTTTGTCCTGGTTTTACTACTTCTATCACTGTCCATTTCATATCATTGGTGGTATGGTTGTTTGTGAGGAAGTGTTCAGTCAGTTTCGTAGTGACTTTTCCACACCTGATTGTACTGCGGTGTTCAGAGATCCTTTGTTTCACCTTTCTTCCTGCCATGCCCACGTATCGTGGACCACACGGGCAGGTTATCAAATACACCACATTAATGCTGTTGCAGGTGGTGTGGGCTCTTTGTGTCCAGACTTTGTCTTCTTCCAAATTGAGTGTTTTAGTTGCAGTAGTCAAATGGCAAACACTACAATTGCCACATGGATAGTGACCAGTTATTTTTGGGAGGCCCCATGCGCTGAGTACTGTGGTAGTTTGTTTGTGTACTTCCTGTCTTGGGTGAGTGTTCACTAATGTATCCCTGATACTCCTTGCTCTTTTGTATGAGACGAGTGTTTATTTATAGTCCTGGTCACTTGATTTGACAGTGTGTTATATGTAGTTACACACGTGAGTGGTGGTTCCTGCCTAGTTTTGATATGGTCCTCTAGGATTGCCTCTTGTGGTTGATTTCTTGCACGTTTTTGGCATTTCCTCAGCATGATCCCACACAGGAACTTAAACAGGAAATAAAATCACTGGTTGACACAGCCGAGTCATGCATTTATATCACCAGGCATGAGGCTGATTTTCTTACCATGAGTGAAGAAAAAATCCCATATTTTTATATACTGCCTAAGATGCATAAAAACAAAACCCCTCCACCAGGCAGGCCGATTGTGTCTGGCATTGGATCCCTCCTGGAACCTCTATCGAGGTACTGTGACTGCTTTTTCAAGATTATGGTGCAAAAAACTGACACCTATTTGCGTGACACCAAAAACCTACTGGTGCTTCTGAAAGACATTCAGGTAGATGAGACTACCATTCTTGTAAGCTTTGACATCAAAAGCCTCTACACTAGCCTCCCACAGGATGAAACCCTGGAGGTTCTCGGTAGAGCACTGGATGATACTATATGGACACACAACACTACTAAACACTTTATTTTGGAATGTGCCACCCGAGCACTCAAGAGGAATTATTTTGAGTTCGAAGGCAAGTTATAATTGCAGACAGGGGGTACTTCCATGGGAAGCACCTTAACTCCAAGTGTAGCGGGACTTTATGTATTCGATTTTGAAAAGAAGTTCATTTTAAGCGATAGTAACCCTTTCGCACAATACATTGTATTTTGGAAAAGATACATCAACGACGTCCTTGCCATCTGGCAAGGACCGGTGAACACTCTGAGAGAGTTCATAGACTGGATTAACACTTGTGACAACAACCTAAGGCTCACTCATTCAATGGACAACAAGACTATGATATTCCTAGACATAGTCATCACGAAAGAAGCAGGGAGGTTGGAAACCAGGACTCACAATAAACCCACTGCAAAGAACAATCTGTTAAGATTTGAAAGTTTCCACCCCAGGGCACTAAAAGAAAATCTACCTTACGGTCAGTACCTCCGGCTGAGGAGGAATTGTAGCAAGTTACAAGACTATCGTAACCAGGCCACTGACCTCACTAAAAAACTTTCAAACAGGGTTTACCCAGATCACATACTGAAGAAATGCCAAAAACGTGCAAGAAATCAACCATGAGAGGCACTCCTAGAGGACCATATCAAAACTAGGCAGGAACCACCACTCATGTGTGAAACTACATATAACACACTGTCAAACCAAGTGACCAGGTCTATAAATAAAAATTGGAACATCCTAAAGACTGGACACCTTAACTGGGAAAAACCACTCTTCTCATACAAAAGAGCAAGGAGTATCAGGGACACATTAGTGAACACTTGCCCAAGACAGGAAGTACACGAACAAACTACCACAGTACTCAGCGCATGGGGCCTCCCAAAAATAACTGGTCACTATCCATGTGGCAATTGTAGTGTTTGCCATTAGACTACTGCAACTAAAACACTCAATTTGGAAGAAGACAAAGTCTGGACACAAAGAGCCCACACCAACTGCAACAGCAGTAATGTGGTGTATTTGATAACCTGCCCGTGTGTTCTACGATACGTGGGCATGGCAGGAAGAAAGGTGAAACAAAGGATCTCTGAACACCGCAGTACAATCAGGTGTAGAAAAGTCACTACGAAACTGACTGAACACTTCCTCACAAACAACCATACCAGCAATGATATGAAATGGACAGTGATAGAAGTAGTAAAACCGGGGCAAAAAACAACACAACGATTATTTGAAAAGGAACAACGTTGGGTCTACAGGCTAGCCACCAACACCATTGGCCTTAACGAGAATATACCCTGAACACTGTCAGACAGAGGTGACCATCATAGACACATAGTTCATTGTCATCCTGAGTCCCTCCACACCAGCCTATCGCATACCAGCACTTGGAGCTATCTCACTTGGTACATGTAAAAATCTCCCTAAATATAAGTTATCATGTAATCAACCTGATACATTGGAAAAACTTAATATAAGATAGCTACCATGGTTTTGATCCCACATGCTGGCACTATATTATGTACATGTTATGATAACAATCAAACAGGATATGATGCAGTACTAACACCTATATTTTAACCCACATTCACCTCCTTCTTGCGTGATGAGGCAGCGGACTAACATACACTATGTCCGTGTTGGATACAATAAAGTTAGCAACTCATTAGACTCGAGAGACTATGAGTTTACGATCCCCCGCATTTCACTTAAAGTGCCCAAACTTTTAACCACATCCCTTGGAATCAGCGTGCGAGTGGAGCTTAGCACATCAGTATCTACAACCACGCCCCCTTCGTCATACGCACACGCGGTCACCTGATAGTACCGCGAGTTAGGTGGGCGGAAGTTTGAATGAGAGACACTGGCATTTAAGACCCCGAAAATGTACCTCTGACATCCTCGGGATTCCGTGAGGCCCCACTGCAGGTATTTCGGCGGTCTCTATAGTTATATGACGTGAGTACACAACTAATGCGGGGGGTACCATCTTTCTCCCTTGATCAAAGTGGCAGCGCCATCCCTTCTAATTCCTTCTACATTTTAACCAACAGAATGCATCTATAACCAGCTCCCCCACGGTCTCCATGGGGTGAAACTTCATTTAGTTTCCCGTGATTTTTCTGTTTGTAGTTTTTAGATTGAACCTTGGTTCTCCCCATCCCCCTACCTTCGTCTGTCATTTTAATACACTATCACCTCAAGCTTAATTAAGTGGTATATGTGATGCATGACTAAGAGACTATTTGTGGTCATTACGCAAAACGCTCCTAAAATACAAGGAGGCGCATAACACCCAGTTGTCACTGTGAATGTCAGTGGGTATGTATTGGTTGCGAGGAGTACATACAAAAAACTCCTATTCACAAAACGCATCACTGCATGAGTGCATGAACAGCATGTCACGGAAGTATGACATGTAAAATGTTTTAAAGTTCGAGTTCTTCACTATTGAACCATGGAGAGTCTCTACGTGATGAATAGAGCGAAATACTCACAGTAAATAATGTATATAACTGTGCAATATATGTTCTGCTCTATTTCTTTCAGATAACATGTTTTTTTACTTACACAGAAGGCTGTAAGGGTGCCGAACCGTAAGTAGATGGTCTGGCGATCTGTTGAATCAGGGAAGGGTGCGCCTTAGCGTGGGCAGACTTCCCGGTTCAGACGCTTGGTCCTGACGAAAACCTTGCACTGTCAATTCTTAAGGTTGAAATATGTTGACCATATCTTCATGAAATCACTGATACTTCCTGGTCAATTTACCCAATACAAGTATCTCACTAGGTTTTAATTGTGTCTTGTGACTCCAAATAAAAATGTTAGGGAGTATAACAAAGACATTTTTAACTCAATCACTTACAACAACTTTTCACTTTCCAAAAAATCCCAGCTCCGCTGTAGTTACAGGCATCGAAGCACACCTAAGTGGCACTTGGTCACTTGGGTGGACCCCGATGATGAAGCATGTCACCAACTAGGTTGGTGAGTGAGGGGTTTCTTAAATAAAGAAAGAATCTTTTCTTTATCGTATCGCTCTCCATTTCTACAGCACACTAGGACGCTGTGTCCTGGGGATACTCCCTCTTTGTTTTTTTGATATATGACCCTAGGGGACTGGGAGTTTCATCCCGACGATTAACCCTTACTCTCTCTGTGTTTAAACAGACTTTAACATCTGGCCATTGAGAATGGTATTACAAAACTCCACCTTGAAACTGTCAGTTAGAAGTTCAATAAGCTAGGGAATGGATATTTCCCCAGATTAACAATTTACAGGACCTCTCTCCCACTACTGGCCTGAGCATGTACAATGTCTGGTACATGAGGGTAAGTCTGCAATCAAAGTCCTGAGCCTGTAAAATCTTTCAGCATCTTCACTCTCAGATGTCTGGCCCCGTAAGATATGTGTGGCATACAAGATAGCTCATCTATCTGCATCCTGGGTTTGTGAGATTGTTATACCCTGATAGTACAATTTAAGGTCTTACAGAAGAATTATCTATCTCTGCATTGTGATGGATATGTTTGCTTTTCAATGCCTTTAGTTCTATGATCAGTGTATAGTGGAGAATTGTGTTGCCAGATACATTATCATGAATGATCTCTACCATGGGAAATAGTTGTTGTTGGACTTGGCACTTTTTGCAGGGTCAGCCCCGAACTTTTTGCCTTCCTCCTAGTCTTTTTGTTTGACCTGGTGTTGGTAGTTTTAGGACTCTGGGCACTTTAGCACTGCTGTCCAGTGTAAAGTGTGTGTGATCTCTGTGGTAAACAGGGTAAGATTGGTCTACACCTGTTTGGCGTATTTAATTTACCTGTCAGTCCCTTGTAAAGTGGTATCTCAGATACCCAGGGCCGGTATATTAAATGCTACTGATGGGCTTGCAGCGCTGATTGCGCCACCCACCAAAGTAGCCTTTCAAACCTGTCGCAGGCCTCTGCCATTGCAGGGCCTGTGCATGCAGTTTACTGCCGCTGTGGCGTGGCAAAGAAAGTGGGCACCACATCTGTGACCCCCCTTTTTCTACATATCAGATACCCCTAAGGTAGGCCCTATGGGCAGGGTGCATTGTAGGTGAAAGGTAGGACATATACCTTAATTGTGTGACATGTCCTGGTAGTGACAAACAGCCATTTTGGTTGCTCACTGCTGTGAGGCTGCCCTCTCATAGGAATGCATTGGGGATTCCCTGATAAGTGTTTCAGTAGTAATTTCTAATATGAGAGGAGCAGCGTGGTCAAGTTTGGTATGTTTCGATTAGTTATTATAAATGCTGCGTGATGGTGTACGCAGATTTATTACCACTATTTTAGAAATGCCACTTTTAGAAGTTGGTATTTCTGTGTGCTATGTGTCTTTGTGCCTGCCTGATGTGTATGGCATGTCTGACTCTGGAGTGACAGGGACTGGGGAGGTACCGTAGCTCCAGAGGGGCTGGGTGAGTCAGCGCTAAGCTGAATGGACCAGATCTGCATTCAGAGCAATGGGAGGAGTTGCCCCTGACCCTGAATAGGTCTGTGCCTGGCTGGTACGATACTGGCTACGCCCCCCTGTGGTGTGTCTGGGGCCAGAGCCTAACCTGACAAAGGAGGGTGTGAGCACTGTAAAGACAGGCTTCAGTACCCCCCAGAACCAGTTGGGACTGGATCCCCAAACCCTGTGCCAGGACAGAACAAAGGAGGAACTGCCACTGCGGCTGGACCTGCTGCCCTGCTTGGCAGCTGAGGGGTCTGCTGCCTGTTTTGAGCCCCAGTGCGCTGGCCCCCCTGTGCACTGCCGGAGGGAAGTGCTACCTGCTCCCTGCTGGTACCTGCAGGTGAGCTCTTTAACACTGCCCAAGCTTCAGATGCTGATTTCGGCCGACAGCCCGTGGTGAGTGCTTTTTCCTGAGCTCAAAAAGGGCGGCTCCTGCTGGCCAGCGCCTCATGTGTGCTCTACCTTTATTACCCCTGGACACCAGTGCCGAGATGCGCCCGCCTCTCCTGCATTCTGAGGACAAGAGCAGGTGGCGGGGCGCTTTGCTGCTCAGAGGGCCACGGCGGGGTTTGAAGTATGGGGAAAGTGCGGTGTCCACACCCCCAAAGCATGTTGATGGCACATTTTCCTGTTTTCTGCCTGATTGGAGGAAGCAGGCAGAAGTAGGGGGAAGTCAGGCGGGATGAGCCTGACAGTGGGCGGGACATCACGCCCTCAAGGAAGGAAGCTGTACCCGGGACCCGAAGTCAGGTATCGGTTGCCTGGTGGTGGGCGTGGTCGAGGAGCCACACATGGAGACCAGGCAGAAGGTTTCCGAGTTCCCCGTGCTTGCATTGAGAGGTACGGAGCCTTGCGGGCTCCTGTGGTCCAGCTTCACGCATTTGCCCCACAGACGGACGTGCAGCGCTGCAACGAGAAGCCCGGGTGAGTGGAGCTTGAGAGGCACTGTTGGTGCCGAATTATTCTTAGAGCTGCACCGCCAGGGTGCGGGCAGCTGCAACACAGGGGCATTCTGTGAGAGAGACAAGGGTGAGGGGCACCCTCGCCTCCCCCATTATTTTACAGGCATTGTTCTTGCTTCCAGTGCAGCCAAGGGGCTGGCGGAGGCCTCATTAAGGGGCACGGAGTGGGGAAAGGCCACACTTGGAAAGGGGCATTGCGGGGTGGGCCCAAGACAGGGCCCCCGCTTGAGAGTGTCCCGATTTGGGTACGACGACACTGGGTGGTAATCCACCTGCTGAGGGGCTGAGGCTCCTGATGAGACCGCAGTAATGATGGGACCCTAAGGTATTTAGAATCCGTGGTTCTTGTGTCCTACTGTAATGTGTTTGCCTAGTGTGTGCCCTGAAGAGTGGGTAAGATAGTGACCTGTTGCTAATTACGATGTATGTCTAAAGTGCTATGCATAATATGCTTATGCTAAGTGTACCAATACCAGTAGTTACTGGTTGTTCTCACTAAGGGCCTCATGTAGGTAGCTAAATACCGGTCGGTAACGGCCGAAATTCGGTAAATATCCCGTTACCGACCAGTATTTAGCTATTTGGGATGTAGGAGGCATAATTCAGGATTCGGTAAATTACCGAATTGGTAAAATACCGAATCGGTAAATACCGAATCGGTAAATACCGAATCCTGAATGTAGGGAGCACTCTAAAGAGTGCAAATTAGAATTAAGAATTCGTTATTTACCACCAAATACAGGTTGGTGATAAATAACGAATACCTTGCAAAACGCAATATTTTGCAGATGTAAGAGTGCCATGTGGCAGACATACATGCCCTTAGGGCATGTATGTGCGCCACATGTGCACACATGCAAGAATCAGGGGTGCAACAGGGTGTCAATGTGACACCCTGCCACCCTTGTATATGCTCCGCCCATTACCGAATCGGTATTTACCGAATCGGTAATGGTGACTGGCTTCCCATTGATTCCTATGGGCCTCCAGGCCCATAGGAATCAATGGGAAGGTATGCCCCATTACCGAATCGGTAAATACCGATTCATATTTACCGAATTTTTCCGATTCGGTAAAATTTACCGAATCATTACCTACATCACATTTACCGATTCATAAATACCGAATCGGTAAAATTCGGTATTTATGAATCGGTAAATGTGTTGCTACCTACATATGGCCCTAAGTGTGATGGTTATGCCCGTGATTGATGCATAATGTGTTTATACTATGGCTAGGGGTACCACCTGGTTATTTCCTCATGTTTACTACCTGTGAGTTCTATTGGTTATGACAGTGGCCCGATTGGCCCTGTAATGTATATAATCCCCTGTAAAGTCATACCTAAGTGCCAGTTAGCACAGTGTATATTTATGATTATGCTCTGATGTGTTTTATGGATAATGCAAAGGCTATTTTTATATAACCTTGTGTGGAGTTTCTTTTGTAGTGTGCCTAGTGGGTCGCTGCTGTGTGAGTGTGTTGTGCAAACGCTTTACACATTGACTCTGGGATAACCCTGACTGCTCGTGCCAAGCTACCAAGGGGGTAAGCAGTGGTAATCTTCAGCGTGTAACTCCCTTGCCCTGCCTAGAGTGGTGGTTTCTGCCTGGCTTAGGCACAAGCTCTAGCCAACCAGACATCCCATTTCTAACAGTTGTACTATAATAGGCCTGAACCTATGAGTTCTTTGTAACCTGATATAACCTGATGTTACGTAAACTAAGGCTCAGGCTTAGTTAAAAAAGGTTTGGCTTTCCCACCCATGGGTGCACGAATTAGGTTTGGAGCACCAATGTTTGAGCATGAAAGTCCGGGTTGTTGTAGCCCCACACAACCCTCCTCAACATACTTGTCAATGAGGTGTCCTTGCTTTATTAATTACTAACAGTCCCTAAAAGAGATCAGAGAAGCAGTGGTAATTCAAACCCAATTTCGTTCTTTAGAATATCACACACAAGTACTGCACTAAGAAAAGACATTTTATATTTAAACGTGTTTATTTCAACATTCTCGTTCTGTTGCTGATCACATGAGTAATAACCACCCAGAATAAAATTAAAACAGAAGTAATGTGTGTCGCTAACAGCAAGAATAATATGAACATTTCTAACATGGTTGGAAAGTCCTTAGAAACCTAAAGACTACTTTTATGTGGCACACTATGAGAAAACGGAGTTGCTAACTTGCATCTAGAGTTTCTTGGGATTCAGTGCACAGAAAAGAAGCTGTGATTATCATACTATGGCCGGGAGAGAGTGTTCCCTCGAAAGAAAACACACATTAGCTGGGCTGAGCAAATCTCCCCGCGGAAAGGGCTTGGCATCAGCTCTCAACATATGAATGCTGTAGCAGTAAAGCAGCCAGGCAGTCTCTGGCAGAATCTCTGGCAGGACCTCATGCCATAATCTGGTGTGAAGACCTCTATGCATAAGTGGTCACTTCATCATGGGTTTTTTATAGGATTGGCCACGGACCTTTACCCTATATTGGGGAATTTCCACTTAATTCCAAACATAACCTGTATGAGCCATTATGATAGTTCAAGACAAACTTGTATTAACCAGTATGAAAAGTTCTTAAATTCAGACGACATTGTTTACATTATACATTCACTGTCTGGCATTGAGACATAGATAACAGGGAACATGTCTCAGACTTATGTTGTCTTAGGGATTTGTCAAGGTCGTTGTCTTGATGATTTGAAACTTTCACAGATTCCTCGAAAGACAAAGAAATACAGTGTCTTGGTCGAAGGTAGACAAGCTAACTTAACAATGGGATACGAAGTGGAGTCTGGCTTTTGAGTCTTGATGACACTGTGTGGTTGCCTTACGGTGATATGCCGAACTTGTAAGATCTATATGACCTGAGGCTACCTTTGCAGACAGATGCCAGAGCCTAGAAGAGCTATGGAACATGAATGGTAGCTTTGTTGCCATTGGCTGGAGCCTGCTTAACCTGTGTAACCAGAGGTGTAGCTTTGCTGTTAAATGCCTGAAGCTGTACAATGTCTGAAACCTTGGGGATAGGTCTGTTTACATAAGGCCTGTCCTGTAAGACTTAAGGGACCCCAAGGATTTGCTGTTAGATGATTGAGTCTGTAAAATATCTGAAGCTAAAGGATAGCTTTGCTGTCCAAAACGTGAACATGATGGGTAGTTCTTACACATGAGATCTTAGCCTGCATGACCTTTGTAACTTGTGGAACAGATTTGATATCTGAAATCTGTAAGATATGTGTACGGGGTGCCGCTCGTGGGTCTGTGTTTGCCCTCAAACCCCTTTTGGATCATCATACCTGGAACTTGCTGGCTGACACGAGGAACACCTTGCAGACTTGGGGGGCCTTAATCTTATCCGGACAGCGCTGAGCTGAGTCGGGACTGCGAGGACCAGGCTGCTCGCTGGTCACCGCAGCTGATTCCTCTTCCCGGCTCCTCCCCCTGGAAGCTCTTAAGCCTCGCGGCCCCCGCTTCGCGGGAGCCGCTCGTGGGTCTGTGTTTGCCCTCAAACCCCTTTTGGATCATCATACCTGGAACTTGCTGGCTGACACGAGGAACACCTTGCAGACTTGGGGGGCCTTAATCTTATCCGGACAGCGCTGAGCTGAGTCGGGACTGCGAGGACCAGGCTGCTCGCTGGTCACCGCAGCTGGTTCATCTTCCCGGCTCCTCCCTTTCCGGCCCTCACTCTTAAGTGCATAGCTTAGTCCCGCGCACTAGCGGGACGCGCGCGGGACTAGAGCCGGGGCGAAGACCGGGCAAAGAGCGGGCCGTTTGAGGCCGTTCGAGACTGGAGACACTGGGCTGGGCCACCCCCCCTTGCACGTCGACCTCATCATCGAGAGAGGATAACCAGCACGAACACTGCAGGAGGTATGCCCAGAGCCAAGAGCACCGTCGCTGGTACCACCTTGGCTGGAACTCTGGACAATTTCATCGTAAGAGCTGCTAATCTTTTAGAACGTGAAATTGATCTAACAGAGCGTCGTCTCTCGTTGGACCCGCTTACTGCTAAACGTTCTTCTTTAGGGAAAATCGCTTCAGCTGTTTCACCTGCGCCTAATAATGTAAACTCTATCCCAAATAATGGTACGATCAGTGAGGGGGAAAGTATTGATCTAACTATGGCTTCTAGTCTGGAAAGGAAAAGGGACAATGTCGTTAGAAATACTAACAGGTCCGATACCATCCACTCCGATGTTGTGATCACCCAATCTGATGGTGTATCCACCCGAGCTCAATCACATGTCACTCCCGATGTTACTTCCCCCTATCCCGCCCTAACTTTAGGGGCTAAACCTAAACAGAAAGCTGCACCGCGTGGAAAAAAGGGGAATCAATTAACACTGAATAAATCTAAAACTGATAAACTTCCATCTAATCAAATCCTGGGGATTGTCGAACAACCTTTGATTGAAGCAACTCCAAATATATCCAGGCAAATAGACGATGGTTTTTTCTTAAAAATAAGGGAAGCCTTTGAACACTCAACCCGTCCGATCCTGGACAGGCTTACTAAGATAGAGGAGCGCCTCAAGAAACTAGAACAAACTGCCCTAACAAACCTTGAATTTAATCAACTAATGAAGATAGATTTACATAGAGAGCATTGTGAACTTCTCCTACCTGCTAATACCGCAAGTAATTCTAAAGAGAAAACCTCCCCTCCCTTGCCTATCCCCCATTTGGACCGGTCCTCAGGAATATGCCGGGGTAAAGGTGACGACACTGCTTGTACTGAAAACTTTATTAGTTTTAGTGCCTCCAAAAATCCACCTACAGGAGAAATGCCTCAGCAGATATCTCCCGATGCCAATACAACAGGGAAAAATTATACAGTACAGAATACTAATGCAAAGGTGAATAGAAGGGTCTTGCCCAATGAAAATGCACATGATTTACCCACTTTAGATCTCCCACCAGAATCCGCACCGTATGTTATTGTATTGACGGGTGTACCTTGTATTGGAGAAAATATCACTGAGTCATATTATGAGCTAAAGAACAAAACAATGCACTGGCTCAACAATAACCGACCACTCCCTCCTGGTACCCATGCTAAGATCTTGTTTGTGCGGAGAGTCAGCTGGGTGGGCAGAAGAAATAAAGATATACGAGGGGACTGTATTGTTGTTAATTTTAGCAACACACTGGCGGTAAAATACATTCAACAGGCACGACCCTCTTTACATTTCACTAGCATTACCCCATTACCACTTGCTTATTTTTACCCTTCCCAAGTTAATAACAACATGTGGGTTCAGGTAGGGCGAAGTAAAACTAATAGTAACTCCGTAAGAGGCGGGATGGCTACAACCGAACAGGGTTGGCTGGAGTCCTTCTCAAGTGCAAACAGGTACAGCTGCCTAGACTCGGTTGACTGACTACCCCCAAAAAAACCCCCTGTTTCTGAATCTACAGGGAAGGTTCTTAATGAGGATACGTCAACATTATTGTCTGACCAACAGCCAGCACAATTGATAGCCTCCTCCAGGGACAACTCTGAAACCACCATTATTAACACCACGATGGTAGAGACATTAAACCACTCCACACGATTAAACAGAGGAACGCTTGACAACGTGGTTCCCTGTGAAATTACCATTCTTCCCTCTCTGCTAGAGGTCGGCACATGTCCTGCCCTTACATTTTTGTCTTGGAATATTGCAGGCCTGTCCTCTAGGCTAGGAGACATGAATTGTATCACCTTCTTAAAAAAATTCCAGTTAATTTGTCTCCAGGAATGTTGGACAGTTGATCCAATTCACATGACTGGCTATCGTACCTATCACACGCCTGCAATACACACCACTAGAGGGAGAAACAAAGGGGGTCTATGCACCTATGTTTCCAACTGTCTAAAAGACATAAAAATTTCCTTTTCACCAGTTTCTGCTTTCTATCAAATTCTGCATATAACGTTTGGGGGCAAGTTACATATAGATTTGATAAATTTTTATAATAACATCCCAAAAGACTCATGGGCCTCGACACTTAAAGAACTACTCGAGACTCTAATAAATATGGATGATAAGGACTCCTCTGACACCTGTGTCATTTGGCTTGGTGATTTCAATCATATTTTATGTCCATTTAGTGACCAAAATATATGTGATCTAGGGGAGAGGGAGGGTGCCCCCTCTGCACATTTTTCCCATACTCTTTTGGGAAAATACTTAAACGACATACTCTTCTCTCTGGATTTGGGCTTCGCAAATGAACTCTGCTCCCCATTAGTCCCGTTTAACCCCACTTTTATAGGTAGAGGCTGCAAATCAGTCATTGACTTCCTGCTAATATCTAAACGTTACTCTCATTACATTCGCACGTTTGAATTATGCGAGGTAGCAATGAGTGATCATTTACCCCTTAGTATGTCCCTTGCCATTCCGAAGGGCAAAAGTAACATTGTTTCTACGGTCCAGAACCTCTATAACTATAGATTACGGCTTGCCAGGAAGAATGGCTATACCTTAAAATGGGACAAAGTAGAACCAGTGGCCTTCCTTGGCACTTTAATTCGCTCCAAGGAAGTGGAATTTAACACCTGCCTCACTGAGAGCGTTGACTCTCCAAAAGTGATCGATGCTTTCCTTAGCATCACTGAGGAAATTGGAAATTTACTCACAAAACCCCTGCATCTCGGGGCTAACAAAAACAAGAGATGGTTTGACAGAGAGTGTAGCAGGACCCATGCCCATTTGATGATCCAACTAAAGCGAGATCCCAGGGTAATGGCTGAAGTAAGATCGGTTAGATTCGCCTATCAACAGGCAGTCAAAAAAAGGAAGAAAGAAATTAAACAGGATGCCTGGCATACCCTTCGGGAAGCCTGCCAATCCAAAAATAATACTGCTTTTTGGAAAGCGGTGAATGCTCCTTTCTTTACCAATAACGAATCAGACTCTATTGAAATAGCCATCACTGAAGAGACCTGGGTGACTTATTTTCGGGAGCTCTATCAAGAAGACCCTCAAGTAGTCATAGAAGGGGGGCTAAATTTAAGATTCCAGGATAGATCGTACTATCCAATTAATGTTGTCTTTTCCATAGAAGAAGTACTGATAGCCATTGACAAGAGCCCAGCGGGAAAGGCTCCGGGCCCGGACGGAATACCCGTGGATATATACAAGGCTAACAATAAGTTATGGGCTCCTCTTTTAACCAATGTTCTTAACAGCTTTACAAAAGTGGGTTTTCCGCGGACTTGGCAGGAAGCCATCGTGGTGCCCATTTTCAAGAAAGGAGATCGTAACACACCAAAGTGTTATAGACCGATCTCCTTACTTGACTCACTCATGAAGATCGCGGGGAGAGTTATACTCAACAAATTGCAAACATGGGCCGATGAAAGAGGCATTCTCTCCCAGTTCCAATATGGCTTTAGGGAAGGTCTGGGAACAACTGAGCAAGGATTGAACCTAGCTCTATTAGTAGCCAAATATGTCGAGGCAAAAAACGAGAACTTATTCCTCACATTTGTGGATTTAAGCTCGGCTTTCGACTGCATTAATCATAACAAACTTTGGCTAACTATGCAGGACATGGGAGTGGACCCAAACCTTCTAATTTTTATCAGAGAACTATATCGAGATGCGGGTGCAAGGGTGCGTTTTGGAGATAAGGGGGAGTGCACTTCCAAATTCCCTATAGGAAAGGGTGTGAGACAAGGCTGTATTTTAGCTCCTTTTTTGTTTAACTTATACATTAATTCAGCTGCATCTCACCTCCTGGAAGATAAGCAGGATTATCCAATAATTGGCAACTCCCATATCCCCATCCTCTTATATGCAGACGATGCTGTAATTATGGCCCGGACTCAAATTGGTCTTCAAAGATCGATTAGCAAATTTTCAGAATACATGGGCAATAGGGGCCTAAAGATTAATATCAGCAAAACTTTTAACATGTGCTGCACAAAAAAGAAGAACCTTCATTGCAATTCCTTTCTATCCAATATAAAACTTACGACCGTTAATACTTTTTCCTATCTGGGTATTAATTTCGATAAAAAGGGCACCTGGACAGCAGCAAGGGAATCAGGAAAATTAGCCTTCTCACGAGCTATAGGGGCTGTTAAACATTTCTCTAACAAGGTAGGGGGCCGTCCTGTACCAGTACTGTTAGATATTTATAGAGCCAAATGTGTATCAACAGCACTGTATGGTGCAGGAATCTGGGGAATAGGGAACGCCTCGAGCATCCAGATTTGCCAGAATGCTTTCCTTCGCTTCCTATTGGCAGTGCCTGGGTCTATCTCCTCTTATGTCTGCCATCAAGAGTTGGGTGTACCTTATATCTCAGACCTTATCAACTTAGAGCCCATTCTGTTGTGGCACAAAGTATGGACTGGAACTGAGACAGGTTTGAATAGGGACATTATCAGGGACTGTCTTGGTTTAGATGGGTCCTCAAAAATTTCCTGGTTCAAATATCTTAAACGCTTTTTTGCTGAGATGGGTCACCCGGAATTCTTTGATTCCCCAGACACTATGGCAGACTTGTCAAGAAAGAAACTCAAGAAATCTTGCTTGCATTTTCTAACAGAGAAACGCTGGTTGCTAGAGAAATGCAAGAGCTCTGTTATGGCCAACCACCTACTTATCCAAAATCAAGGTATACAGCCATACTTGAACCTTGTCCCTAGCTGTTACTCCCGTATGCTTTTAACCCGATTCAGGGTAGATGCCTTTTTTAGACTAGTCACCTTTCCTGAGATGAACTGTTGGCTAAAGGATCTTATTCCTTGTCCCTGTGATGAGGTCTCTGTTCAATCATCCCTTCATTGTATCCTTTTTTGTAAATATTACTTAGAACCAAGGAAAAGGCTGCTCCGACCCGTTCTAAATAAACTAGGGCTGAGGCAATGCAGAGTGGCGCTGGTCAAACTGCAAATGTTGGATGATGAATTTCTCATTTTTTCTGTTTCAACGTTTCTAAAAACCATTATAAGATTTAGGATCTCCATGAATTAGGTTATCTTTTAACGGCATATTTTGTATTGTTTCTTGTTAAAGATGAATTTTTATATATGTATGCTTTTATGGTTTTGTTTTTAAAATTGAATAAAGCTGTTTTTGAATTTGAATTTGAATTTGTGTAATATAAGAGCTAATTCAGCTGAAGCTGAGCCTATGCATTCTTGTTTTCCCTGGGGGCAGCTTTGAGATCTGAGGCTAGAGGAGGCTAGAGGAGGTTGGAAGATGAGTAAAGTCTCTGGGTTTGTAATGCATATGTAATCTAAAGGGTAGCTTTATTTTGAGAAGCTTTGTCCTTTGGGATCTGATGGCTAGCTCTTCTTTGTGAGACTTCAGTTTTCCCAATCTCTGTAACCCGAATGATGCTTTAACCGTACAAAGTAAGAGAGTTGAATGTAAAATGTGTAATAGTGTAGTAGTTTGAAGTCTCAGAGTGTACAATCTCTGTAACCTAGGGAAGCTTGAAGAGCTTCTCTGATGAGCGCCAGAGCCTATAAAATTCCTGCAATTTAATATATTGCTTCCTGAGTCATTAAAAATGTGCAATGTAAGACATAGCTTTGCTGTCCAATATATGTGTGTGTGTGACACCTGTGTGCCATTGAATAGCTCTGCTGTCTAAGTCTCGCAATCTCTGCAACTCAGGGGACTTTTCCCTCTGCCTGTAAGATATGCTCAGCCAGGAGAAGAGGCTCCCTGTGTGAAGCTTGAGTCTTGATTAGGATTTGTGTAAGCTGAGAGACTTACTTGCTGCCCAGATCTAACATCTGTCGGCTGTGTGTACCCTGGGTGGAAGCCGTGTGTGTGCTCAAAAGTCCTAGAACAGACCTCGGTGTTAACCGCATATGGATAATAATAAAAATATCCTGTTCAAGAGTTGGAAATAGACTTTGTTAAGCAGGCTACCTCTGTGACTTTCCCAGTGAAGGACCATCCCAGCCCATAGCTGTTTGTTCTTACTAACACCACTGCATGAATTCTGCAGAATTGTACGTGCAATACGTATTTTATAAGCATTAACAAACTGTGGGGCTTGTGAATGTACACATCCCCAACATCAACACTGCACTGTAAGCAAGATGTATCTACTGCTATTGTTCCAATCAGCAATTAAACCCTGCAAGCACATTTCACAAATAAAAAACTCTACCTGAAAACGACTTAGAGGAGCGGTGTAACCTTTTGATTTCTTTGGACCCCCTGAATCTTAACTGGAAGCAGCCCCCCCCCCACCCCCCCGCTTAACAGTTTATAGCATAGAAACCTCAAACAATACACAAATATACATCAAACCAGTGCACAAATTATGAAATATCATATTTAGTTCTCCAACAAACAATATGTAGGGCCATAATTACAATGAAAGTGACTCAGTGCGTGCCGCAAGCCATTTGGCTGCGCCGCACTGAGTCACTTTCAAAGCACAGGGATGCGACATATTTACACCAATATGTCGCATCCCTGTGCTTTCTCCTGCGCTGGCGCACAATCAACTGACATGCGCCGGCTCAGGCACCCTTGGACCATGGTGCATGAATGCCTGCGTCATGGGGAGATTGTTTCTGTGCAGGAAGGGACATCTTCCTGCACAAAAACAATCAATTGAGGTTATTTCCTCTTTCCATGTGTGCTGTAGAATGCAGCACGCATTGAAAGAGAAAAAAAACGAGGAGAAATGAAAACATTTCTACTCCTTGTGCCTCGCTACGCATAGCATTCTGATGCATTTCCAGGTTTACGATTTCTCGTAAGTCTAAAAATGCATCAGAATACATTGGTGTTGCTTGGGAACAACCACAGCAACACCCACGCCACGCCCCTTACACTCAAAGTGTTGCGTGAGAAGGGGCGATATTTACAAGCACACATAAAGGCACGCAGGGTCGCTTTACATGTCCTTATAAATATCAGGCAGCAGGTTGCACCGCCGGAGCATCACGCAACGTGACATACACATGGCACAAGGGGCTTGTAAATAAACCCCGTAGAAATTGAACGTTTTATTTTAATGGTAAGGTTGGAGATTTTCAAAATATTCTTTTATTTTAAATAATAAGATGAAGTGATAAGCTAGACTCTAGCAAATACTTTGCCTTTTTTTCTTCTAATGCATGCTCGTGTTTTTGTTAGTGCGTACCAGTGCTTCAATTGAGACCATCAGTCATCCTTAAAAGATTCTGTTTGTTGCACATACGCTGCTCCCATGAATCAAGATATGGATAACAACTTACATTTCACTCTCAACTTTCATAAACCTTCACATGTACACAGTGTTTTAAAATGTACAATTTTCAGTTTTTTTTAAACAAAATGCATATATACTTTAGTAATCTGATAAAAATATTTAATTTTATAAACAGTGGTGGCCCCCTTGAGTATGCATGATGGTCCCCCAGGTGCCCAAGGACCTCAGGTTAAGAACCATTGTTTTTTTAGTTGAAAAATGCCCTACTTTGTCGTGAAATTATTAATATCAAACACAACTCCTACATAACTGTCAGTTTACCCTTTCTTCTATGCATGCAGGCAGATATTCATTAATAAAATAATAACTTGTCCTTATGTAGTACTTATGTAGTACTTTACACTTCTGCCCTTTCTCAGTTCAATTTCAGCCTGTATTATATGGCTTTGCATACTAACACATATGAACTGCAGATGTTTTGAATGCAGGCCTCCAAGCTGTGAAGATGTGTTTCTATGAAATCATCTCCCAGCACATATCTGCATATTGGTGCATGGTACTTATTTCAGCGTTTGTAATCACACACAAATAGGTCTGGTTGGTGTATTTATTGATACTTCGGTCGGCGTGCATGTGTCTGTAGTTTAAATTGATATTTTTCCACGAAGACTATTGGGTCGTACACATTTTAGATTTTACTATTTGTGAATTGTGCAGATCTTTCACAAATCCTCCAATCAGTGAAATCCTCCACAAATTGGAGGATTTTCTTGAAAGACACTAAATCACACCCTAAGTCTTTCAAAGAAGCGAGGGTGTGAGGCAAAAATAACACAAATAGCAAAACAGCCAAGAGACAAAGAACTGACAGGTTTAATCCAAGATTAGAAAGAAATCGTAAATCAGTGACAACAGGACAATACAAAAACTAAAAATAGTAAAAGTAGATATAGGAAGATAAAAGCATAAATTCAAGCATTTTCTATTAAAGTTAATAGGGCCAATATTTAGCATGAGATGAGAGTCAATGGGGCCAATGGTAGTCTCTGGTAATATGCAGATACTAAGAAGAGGTAGGTCCATCAATTGATTATAGTATGATGCGAAACAGGTGATGACGAGTCATCCAAGCTGTCCTATGGTCCACTTGATGATGTTGTCTGTGGTAACTTTATTGCTTGATGGCGCTTGAGTGGTGTCGCAACCTCACTGCCCAAACAAATGTCCAGAAATCTTTCAGTACTAGGTCCAGGGAACATTTTTCAGGGTCAGGGTGGAAGGCACACAACTTTTATCTTTAGGTGCTTGTAAGAAATTAGGTTGTTGGTCGTCTAGGTTACAAGCCCTCGTAAAGCAGTAACCTCAATCCTTGTCAGGCACAAGCAAACCCCAAAATAACCTATGCTCACTCCCATGGTAGCTTGAAACAGAGAAGTCAGGCTAAACTCAGAGGCAATGTGTAAAGTGTTTGTGCAACACTTAAAACAGTAAAACAATGAAAACACATCACAAAAGGAGCCCACAACAGATTTGGAAACATTTAGCACGTTTTAATAAATAAAACCAGACCAAAATGAAAAAATATCAATTAGTAGAACCGGAGATGTTGAATTTGAAAGCTTGTAGTGCAAATAGCGCCATAAAGGACGAAGCGCCACTTGGGGCTATCTGGTCCCGCCGTACCGGATAAAGTCACAAGTTCAGGCCAACTGCGATGAAGAGCGGGCTAGCTACAGGGACCCAGTGAGGCCTGCTGAACAGGTTGTGCAGCATTAGGTGGATCTGTGTCAAAGATGCGCTGCTCAGCCGAAGTGATGCTTCGGGTCTGAGATGCAATGAGGCTGTGGTGCGAGGTCCTGTTGTGTTGTCATTGAGGATCCTGTCGATGGGGCTGCGATGCAAAGGCCGCCGTCGAGGATGCTGCATGCAGATGGCGGTGCATCAGTTCTGAGGAGCTGCAAGGCTGCAATGCGTAGTCCGTCGTCATCAAGACTGCTGTCAACAAGAGATGTGAGGTCCTGGGCTTTAGATGTGCAGCGCTGCCAGGTGATATATCGGATTCCGAGGGCCGCGGTGGGTGATGCGGGTCTTTGCAATGGGTCCAATCCATGCAGTGATGCATTGTTTCTGCTCGGGAATGCGCGCTGAGCCATATAAATGTGTTGGTTCTGCTCAGGGATGCATGGCTCATCAGAGAACATTTGTCGGTTCCGCTGGCATGCACCTTAGCCCCACTTCCAAGGGCCCAGAACTGGGGTGGCCCCCTCGGCAGGGTAGGCTCACAGGTGGCAGAGTCTAGGTGCAAGGTGGTTGGAAGCCTGTTATGTCCCTGAGACTTCAGATCACGAGGCCAGCCAACTAGCCCTTAGAGTCACTATGGGTTCTGTGTTCTGGCTTCAAGAGATGTAGGTCCAGTCATTCTCATCCAGGCAAGAGGGCAGCAGGTCAGCACAGAAAAAGAGCAGGAGTCCATCAGAGTGCAGTCCAGCAGAGTGGCAGTCCTTCAGCAGCACAGCACTCCTTCTTCCTGACAGAGTTTCCAAAGGTCCAAAAGTCTACTGAAGTGATGGTGGTTGATGTCCCTCTTTTAATCACAGTTGGGCCTTTGAAATGGGAAGATGCTTCCACAGGCATGCCTTTGAAGTGCACAGATGCCCTGCCTTCCGTACCCAGGCTCCAGACTAACTACACATTTTGTTACTTTCAGTTCATAAGTTGCAATCCTTCTAATATAGGACAGTGATCTGTTTACTGGCATCAAGGAGCTGCTTGCAAACTGATAGTCATGGGTTTAGATCCTTAATATGTTTCTCTCAATCTTTTTTTATTCAAAGATTGCAGCAACTGCATTACATTTTATATTCAGACTTTGTGTTTCTTGTGACCATTCATTAATAACATATAATGTATATACATTTGAGTGATATGTAATTCCTACACCTTATAACCCTGATTGTCTTATCTAACATTTCTTGCACATAGTTTCACACACTTTTATGATTTGTTGTGTCTTTGTGATGTAAAGCGCTCTTACACCCTACACTGGGATGAATAGTGCTGCAGAAGAATTCAATTAAATTAATCACTAGGTGCCATTTAAATGATTATTTTTGTAACTACTCATACATACAGATACATCTGGCTTTCTTACGGTGCATGCACACTTCTAAATAAGGGGGTTGAACGAATTGAAAAACCTTCCTCCAAGTCATAGTTTTTCTAAAGTACTTGTGAAGTGATAAGCTTTGTGCTTGTGTTTCCTTCTATTGCATTAGTGTCTAGATGTTAGGCTCCAGATGCTCCCAGGCAAGATGCTACTTCAACAGCGTAGATGGCCCTTTAAGTCAGGCCCTTGTTTTGGGCCCAGCTGGGAATGAAAAGAAGAGAGCCTCCTCACCACCTGAACGTTGCTGCTCCAAGTAAACGGAAAGCTGATAATGTGCAGAATTGTATTCTGGTATCAGAAAATTACAAAAGGACAAATTCAGTATATTTCCTTGGGTCGGTCGGATCACAGATTTGGCCCACAAATGGCTGCCAGAACTGGGATACTGTGGGATCCCCCTACTTTACAGCACTGTAAGATTTCCATACAGCAACAATCTTCTACTTAAACCTGTCAAAAACATTGAAACACTACAAGCTAACATGAGACCCTAGAGTGAAATAGAAGAACTTTGAATATAAATAATAATGGTTAGATTTTCTATTGTTCTTAATAGTGAAGATAGACTAGTTCTTAAGGCTTTCACTACAGGTGCCCTGGAGGAGGGTGCAATATTTATCACACCCAAAAGAAATCAACACTACATGGTTTGGAATTTTTAGAGTGAATTAAAAAACATATATTCTGAGATTGTGGTGCTTACTGGATCAAAACCAGCATTTTTCCCCTGGTACATTTTGGTAGGTTTGACCATCTGAAATGTACGTGGAGAAAATTGTGGGGGTGCAGTGTTTGCGTCCTAATATGTGCAGTAGCATTTTAGTGTTCAACAGATCGACTGTAATGTGGCCTGTAGTGTTAACAACAGAGTCAAACTATTTGGTTGAGGGGTTAGAGATGGAAACTCAGGACTTTGTGCTCCAGACCACACTTGTAGCGACTTGATTATAGAAATTGGCCAATGACATTTTTAGAAAGCCACAGATATAATTTGCATGTACAGGGCACATTGTACGTAAAGGATTACTGCAAGGAGCTTGTAGCCCTGTGATGAGATCCTATCTCTTTAGTCAAATGATGTAATAGCAAAAGAAACATGTCACTGTGTTCACTTGACAACCCCTGAAGAGGTCCCTCACCTTGTGGTAGATGCTCCCTCATCCTTTGATTAACTCCCCTTTTGACAATAGACAACACCGTTTTGGGAATCTAGAATACATTCGGATGACACCATTTTGAAGTGACCACGAGGCCCCGGTCACCCAAGGACAGGGCGGTGATTTTCCTTGAGCAACATGCCAGGTTGAGGTGAGGTCTGCTTCCTGACACTTACGGGGACCACCAGTGATCCCTCCAAAAAACTACGACGGAATTAGGATCACTGGATGGTGAGGGTTTAAAAGGCTGAAACATGTCGACCACCTTTTCTCTGCTATATAGCACCGTGCCTGCAATTCAGTAGTAATTTGGAGCACACTCTCGAATGGTAGCCTAAATTGCTGGAGTGAGGACACTGTAAAATGGAGCCATGGCCAAGATCGTGGAGGAGTAGGACCCATCTCTTCCTTCCGTTCCGGTCTACCTGAGAGCAGTCCTTAATTCCTGGTTGCTGTGTAATGAAGTGGGGATCCATTGTCCATCATCAAGCATGTAGCACTGGGGAACACACCCCAAGTGGCATGGTCCTCAGACGGCCCTATGAGCAAAGAGAGAGCTTGACGATGGAACGCAGTGCCAAGATGGCAGTGCAGCAGAAGCAACAAGATGCTGAGGAGCCATGAGACTTGGTAAGGGAGGAGTACACCAGGCAGAAGTGAATGTAACAAGTAAAAAGGCGAAAGAGGAGCAGCTGAACAATGTGGGAGACCCCACTGCCTGAGTCAGAGATGGCAATACAGCTAGGAGCAGCTGGAGGATGCAGTGTGAATTCAGGCAACCAAAGGCTAGTGCCACAGAGTTTATCACCCACAGGAAGCCCCACCAAGACGTAGAGTGAGATGAAGGTACACACTTGGGAAGCTGATGTGTAATAAGGCTAAAGAGTCAGCAGCTGAGCTAAGAAAGGCCGCTATGGCAGCAATGCTGGTGTCATTCAATGGATGCAGAAGACAATACTGGCCAATTGAGATTCTGAGATAAACATTGTGATACTCAGCCGCGGTCCGTGCAGGTAACTGCGGTGGGGCCGAGTAAGGGGGGATTTCGAGGGATGATGCAGAGGAAAAATTAAATAAATAATTAATTTTTCCTCGGCCTCGTCCCTCAAAATCCCCCTTACTCGACCCCACCACAGTTACCTGCATGGACCGCGGCTGGTGATACTCCCTGTGGTCCAAAGCTGGTGGGGTCTGCCCTCTCGAATAAAGTGTGGGGCTGGGGCAGATGCCTTGGATAAAGTGCATTGAGTAAAAGCAGACAGTTACCGTCTCATATAGCCACTGTGAACGAAGGTCTTTGGTTGAAGCCCATGAGCCAATAGTCTGCCACAGAAAATAGGGTCTCCTGGGTTGTGGCGAGTGACGACAAATCATTGAGCGCTAAGCTGGGAAAACGAGGGCCAGCACTACAATCTGAAATTAGTTGTACCTCCAGAGTACGAGATTTGCACATGTATAAGACCTTATCTGAATCTCACTGAAGAGCAGGGTTCCACAGTTGCCACTAGACCAAACACAATGTTCTCCCCAACTCTGCATAGGTCTGTCTAAGTTTGCACTGAGGATGGCTCCTGGGAGGCTTGGAGTGGCCAAGTTGCCTTTTGAACTTTCACCTCATCTGCTGGACGCAGACAATATGCGCACAACAATGATGGTCTCCACTAAAGAGAGAATGGATTATTTACTTAAAGAGCTACTCTTCAAGCTCACTTCACAGATGGCAGAGCTGCAATGGAAGAATTAACAATTGGATACACCATTGGTGGACCCCTCCAGTCCGGACCTTATGGACAGCGATGCTTCTATAACAAGGAACTATGTGAAGGAACTTTTAAGAGCCTGCGGGATCCGTTCTCATTTTTCAGGTGGAATTAAAACAAGAACTATATGAGGTGAACAGATATCTGAATGTTCTCGGAAATGATTCTCCCTGAATGGGAATGGTGACGGTCGGACTAAGCATCACGAATTTTTCAGGTCATTGTCCTGAAAGAATAAAATGTAATTTTACAAAGACACATGAAACCCCCAAAGATCCACTCCTGGAGCAATAATGTCAGGTTTCAGGTGGTGCCTCAGGGAACCAGAGCTATGGATATATCCGGGTATATGTGCATTCTTCAGACAGATACAGTGAAGGGTATCAAGTTAGACAGAACTCAACCGACTGGAAAGCTTGACTCGCCATCCAATAGGCCACGGGATAGTCTGACAAGGTTACGCAGCTTCCAATAGAAAGAAAAGATAATGGAAGCAGCAAGAAAAATGAGGGATTTTAATTTCAAGAGTCACTCCATCCTCTTGCTTCAAGATTTATGAGCTGCTACTCTACTGAAGAGGAGGGCCTTCCGCTATATGACAGAGTTCAATCAATCAATCAATCAATCACTGCATTTGTAAAGCGTGCTACATACCCAAGAGGGTCTCAAGGCGCTGGGGAGGGGGGGGTGCTACGGGTCCAAGAGCCAGGTCTTGAGGAGTCTTCTGAAGGCCAGCAGGTCCTGGGTCTGGCGTAGGATGGTGGGGAGAGTGTTCCAGGTCTTGGCGGCGAGGTAGGAGAAGGATCTGCCACCGGCGGTGGTTTTTCGGATGCGAGGGACTGTGGCGAGGGCGAGGTTGGCTGAGCGGAGGCTTCGGGTGGGGGTGTGGAAACTGAGTCGGTTGTTGAGGTAGGTGGGTCCAGTGTTGTGCAGTGCTTTGTGTGCGTGGATCAGGAGCTTGAAGGTGATCCTTTTGTTGACGGGGAGCCAGTGCAGGCCTCTCAGGTGGAGTGTGATGTGGCTGCGGCGGGGGACGTCGAGGATGAGTCGGGCCGATGCGTTCTGGATGCGTTGGAGTCGTCTCAGGAGCTTGTTTGTAGTTCCTGAGTAGAGGGCGTTCCCGTAGTCGAGTCTGTTGGTGATGAGGGCCTGGGTAACGTTTTTTCTCGTGTCGAGGGGGATCCCTTTGAAGATCCTGCGGACATACGGAGGGTGTTGAAGCAGGACGCGGAGACGGCGTTGACTTGCCTGGTCATGGAGAGAGTGGAGTCGAGGATGACCCCCAGGTTGTGTGCATGGTCCGTGGGTTCCGGGGCTGTGACTAGTGACGTGGGCCACCAAGAGTCGTCCCAGGCTGATGGGGTGGGTCCGAGGATGAGGACCTCTGTCTTGTCTGAGTTCAGCTTCAGTCTGCTGTCCTTCATCCAGTCGGCTACGGCCTTCATTTCTCGGTGGAGGTTAGCGTTGGCGGTGTGGGGATCTTCGGTGAGGGATATGATCAGCTGGGTGTCGTCGGCGTAGGAGATGATGTTGAGGTTGTGTTGTCGTGCGACGTGGGCGAGGGGGGCCATGTAGATATTGAACAGCGTCGGGCTGAGGGAGTATCCCTGTGGGACGCCGCAGATGATCTCAGTGGTTTTGGAGCGGAAGGGTGGGAGGCGGACGCTCTGGGTTCTGCCGGAGAGGAAGGATGTGGTCCAGGCCAGGGCCTTCTCTTGGATACCGGCGTCATGGAGGCATGCTGATAGGGTGCGGTGGCAGACCGTGTCAAAGGCTGCTGATAGGTCCAGGAGGATGAGGGCGGCTGTTTCTCCTTTGTCCATCAGGGTCCGGATGTCGTCAGTGGCGGCGATGAGGGCGGTCTTGGTGCTGTGGTTGCTGCGAAAACCAGATTGGGAAGGGTCCAGGATGTTGTTAACTTCGAGGTAGCGGGTCAGCTGTTTGTTGACAATCTTCTCGGTCACTTTTGCCGGGAAAGGGAGCAGGGAGATGGGCCAGAAGTTCTTGAGGTCCTTGGGGTCCGCCTTGGGCTTCTTCAGAAGGGCGTTGATCTCGGCGTGCTTCCAGCTTTCTGGGAAGGTTGCTGTCTCGAAGGAACAGTTGATTGATTTCCGGAGGTGGGGCACGATGGTTGCGCTGGCTTTGTTGAAGACGTGGTGAGGGCAGGGGTCCGATGGGGATCCGGAGTGGATGGAGTTCATGGTTTTGATGGTGTCTTCGTCGCTGACACTGGACCAGACGGTCAGGCGACTGGTGCGAGTGGTAGTCGCAGGGGTGGTGGACTCGGTGGTGGGTGCGGGGGGGTCGGAGTTGAAGCTGTCGTGGATGTCGGTGATCTTGCGGTGAAAGAAGGTGGCCAGAGAGTCGCACAGGTCTTGAGATGGTGGGATGTCGTTGGTGTTGGAGCTGAGGTTGGAGAGTTCTTTCACGATGCTGAAGAGCTCTTTGGTGCTGTGTGCGTTGTTATCTAGGCGGTCCTTGAAGGCGGTCTTCTTGGCGGTCCTGATGAGTTGGTGGTGTCTGTAGGTGGCGCTCTTGAGGGCTGTGTGGTTGTCTGGTGTTCGGTCGTGGAGCCATTTCTTCTCCAGCTTCCGACAGGTGTGCTTGGAGATCCGGAGGTCCTCGGTAAACCAGACGGCTTTCTTGTTGGTGTGGCTGGTTGTAGAGGTCTTGAGAGGGGCGAGGGTGTTGGCGCAGTCGTTGATCCACTGTGTGAGGTTGGTCGCGGCAGTGTCTGGGTCGGTGGGGGGTCTCAGGGCGAGGGCGGTAGTCAGTTGGTCCTCGGTGACCTTGCCCCAGCAGCGGCGTGGTAGCTGTTGGGTACGGTGGTGTGTGGTGGGTTTTCTGAAGGTGAAGTGGACGCATCTGTGGCCGGTCCAGTGTGGTTCGGTGGTGTGGTTGAAGGAGACGTGGGGGCTTGCGGAGAAGATGGGGTCGAGCGTGTGTCCAGCGGCGTGAGTAGGTGTCGTTACGAGCTGTTTGAGTCCGAGGTTGGCGAGGTTGTCGATCAGGGCAGTGGAGTTGGCGTCGTTGTTGTTCTCGAGGTGGAAGTTCAGGTCCCCGAGGAGGATGTAGTCCGTGGAAGCGAGGGCGTGGGTGCTGATGAGGTCGGCGATGGTGTCACTGAACTGTGGGCGGGGTCCGGGAGGTCTGTAGATTAGAGTTCCTCTGGGGGTGGTGTTGGGGTCGGTGTGGATCTGGAAGTGCATGTACTCGGCGGTGGTGAGGGTGAGATTTTGATGGAGTCTTTGTGGATGATGGCGATTCCTCCTCCCACTCCGTTGGTGCGGTCTCTGCGGGAGATCTTGTAGCCCTGTGGAATGGCTATGGCGATGTCTGGTGCTGAGGTGGCGTTCAGCCAGGTCTCCGTCAGGAAGGCGACGTCGGGGGCGGTGGAGTCTAGGAGGTCCCAGAGTTCGATGGCGTGCTTGCGAGCGGAGCGGGTGTTGAGGAGGATGCAGCGGAGGTGGTTGTGTTCTCTGGCTGGTGGTGTGGAGGGTTGGATGCTGGTGAATCTGCAGTTCCGGCAGGTGAAAGGCCCCTGGGTGTGTTTCGGGGTGGCCCGGTAGCAGGGGTGGTCTCGTCTGGTATTGAGTGCGTGGAGGGTGCTTGCATCGTAGTGCAGTCTGACGTTGCGGGGGGTGCGGGGTCCAGGGGTTCTGGCGCTGGGTGCGCCTTCGCGCGCGTCCGCTACGAGGCCGCTTCGCGGCCTCCATATGAGGGCAGAGGGAGGGAGGAGCAGCTGGGAGGTGGGAGCGGGGCGGCCAATGGGAGTGAAGGGGGCGGGCCGCAGGGGCTCACCGGCGGGGGAAAACCCGGGGAAAACCCAGGGAAAAAACGGTGGGAAAAGACGGCGGGAGAGGGACAACAGAGCACAGGGGTACAGAAAGCAAAACACAGGGGCACAGAATGAAAAAACAAAGTGGCACAGAAAGCCAAGCGCAGGGGTACAGAATAAAAAAGGGAGCAAGCAGTCATGCGGCAAAAGCGGCAACGGAGGTTCAACCCACAGGGGGCTGCGTGGCGGATGGGGGGAGCGACCTGCCTGGTGACAGGGTCAAAGGTCGCTGAGTTCCTCAGATTACTTGATGTGGCGTAGAGGTGGATGTTTATTTTTCATCTATCTTTCCAAAGGCAGGGGACCAGGTGTACCAGATGAAATCTCAAGCTGATACAAAGAAGATCCTCAGCATTGCAGAAGACAGTTGAAGCAAAGGAGTGACACTACACTAAGAGGAGCACTAAAGGCCGCTAAGGTAGAAGTAGAAAAAATGTCAAGGAAATAGAAGGGAATGAGGTTAATTGTGGCAGATTTTGGAAGAGAGTCATCAACCAGCTCCAACGGACTCATCCTTCCTCAGGGGGCTAACCTTAGAAGAGTCAGGGTTCAATTACAACAACAGTCTTATAAACTTGCATTGCATGGAGGGTACACATCTTATAATGATGTATCAGGATACCAGTGGGGGAAATATGAATTGGATCGTCTATGTTTGGCCACAAGATTTTCTGCGAGGGCATAGTATTTTTGTTGAATCTAGGGAGGAGAAGAGATGGGGCTGTTAGTTCATTGTTTAGTGGTTGGAGTGCTTTTCAAAGGGGGAAGCTCTGGGTGACAGGATTCATCATCCAGAGGGGAAGAGCTCCTAAAAGCCAAAAAGGCAGTAGTTTAACAGATATCCTATGTATTGGAAATAGGTGTGTGTTTCTCCTTGATTTAAGAGGATTAAACGTCCCCACAGAAAAGTTGATGGTCCTTCAGCTCCTTGAATGTTTAAAGAGTGACATATGCTTTTTCCAAGAGATCCATCTCCTGACTTGAGACATGCGGCTGCTTAGGACTCTGTCATATCCCACACAAGATTTTCAAATGGCTAACCCAGAAATTAATGGAAATGGTATACTCTTTGCGCCCCATTCTGGGAATTTTGCTACATGATTCTATTATGGATTTTGGTTCCTTGTGAATCGCCTACACAGGGGGAGGACAGTCTCTTCGACTGCAGTTTAGGCTCATATTCAAGGCAGGAGTCTTTTTAAAGGCTGACAATTCAGATGGTGTTAGACAAAAAGCCACAAGACTCCTTATTTTGGGGGGTGGCTAGAATCTGCAGGTGGACAAATAAGGTCAGCGGTATGGAGGCCCAGCTTTTTTGCAGAAGAGCATGATTGGCCTGCAGGTCTGGGGCTAGTTGATGTGTGGGTGTGAAAAGATCTGAGGATAGCTGGTGTTTCACATTTCCCACAAGCTATGGTCATATGCAAGGATGCACATCATTTTAAGGCTGAAGTTTTACGCAACTATATTAGAGAGGTGGAACATGGGGTGCTGAGACTGTTGGACAATGCTTTGGTACCTTCTACTGTAATATGAGAGGCAGTGGATGAAACAAGAGATCATTCATGGTGCCTTAACGAATATCTACTTATGGATCTAAACTTGGCAACTACATAAGAGATTTCGTTCCTTTGGTCCACACATGTCAACGTCTTTGGATTCCTCCAGTCTCCCTATTCCGCTGGAACAGTGGCCTTCCCTTCGTTGTTAAATCTTGAGTATCTGTGCATGGTGCCGTGGGCGGTAAGACAAGTGGCAGGAAGCCAAAAATGTTTTTTTCTGAGAGGGGCAGGGGAATATACAAAGTATGGTGCGGGTAGTTGGCAGGAGACCAGATATGTTTTTTTATATTTGGAGTTGGGAGGAGGAGCATTTTTTCAGACGGTGATGGGATTGGTGACAGGAGACCAGGGGGCAGATTTACAAGCCCCTTGCGCCACTTTTGCGAGACTTTTAATATGGGAAAGTGACGCAAAAGTGCCGCAAGGGGCTTGTAAATCCGCCCCCAATCATAGGGAAGAATATCTTGAAGATGGTGCTACTAGCTGGCTAAAGGTCATGTTTTTGTGGGTAGCAGGGGAAAATGATTTGAGGAGGTCATATGCAGAATACAATTATAGATGGGGAAAATGTGAGTGATGGGTACGGTTATCATCTCTGGGTTCAGAGTAGCATTAAAGACAACTTCAGCTTCCATCATGTTGTTGTTTGATGTCATACGGAACTTGTCAGTGAAAAACATCCCTGTTACCCATCTATAAATTTATATATGTGTATACATAAGCCTCATTTTCACATGAGTAGCATTTCCCACTTTTCACGCATATTATTTCCCAGAAGATAATTGGTATTGTAATCTTTGTGCATCCTTACCTCACCAGCAGAGTATAGGAAGGTAAAAAACAGCCTCAAATCTTGAAGGACACTTCCTGTCTTGTTGATCACTGAGTATCTCGAGAAGACATAGATCAGATGTCATATTTCAAATCATTATTTAAGATGTTTCTGCGCACCGGAAGTGGTAACGACAAAGCACATAGCCAACCAAACACTCCTGTAACTTGAAGAGTAAACAATAAAATAAGGTTTTGGTTTCCAAAAGAAGAGACAAATCATGATAATTCCTGAAAACTATCAAGTCCCGGTCTGAGGGAGCCCCTGGTTCTTTTCCCTTCTTGTGACAGACATGCTTTTCATTCCACATTCTCTCTACTCGCCCCCAAGACGTTTTACTGGTGGAAAGCTGGTGAAATTTCCTGGTGAGGAACATCCACAAAATGGGGGTTTACTGCAAGAATTGAGTGCAGTAACTTTGATTCAGTGAGCTTGAGTGACGTAGAACTGGGCCATTCGACTTTTGTGGTGTTTGACTGTTTATCAGTATGGCTGGAGTGGAGCCAGTATGGCTATAGGTGAAGGGTTACAAACATTGGACACTTCTGAAGCTTTTTCTGTTCAAGTGCCCCACTTACTGTTTCACGATCAGTGTTTATGTAACAGCCGACTCTAAAAGAAGGCCCTACAGCCCTGATGGACGCTTATGAGTTATTAAGGACCGGATGTGCTAACGCATGTTGGGAGTTCAAAACCCTACAATTCGCAAAGTTGTAAGGTTTCCAACCACAAAATAACATTTTACAATTTACTAAACCTATTTTGAGATTCAGAAAATCCTTTCTGAGTCATAAAAGGGGCTTTGCGACGTATTCCGTTTCACAATTTGCAGGGGGAGTGAAAGGGGCTTCCCTCCAAATGACACAACACAGTGAGCTGTATCAGTGATTGCCGTTTAAAACCACAGAAATGTTATCAACTCCTCAAAGGAGGTGGTAACAGATTCGCAAGAGGAACCTGTCCCTGTCAGACAGCTTCCACTTTGGGCATTTTGTCAGGTGGCCTTTGGAGGAGCAAGCAATGCCCCAAACTGGAAACATTTATTTTAAAACACAGCCTATACAAACGTTTTACCTTTGGAAATGCAAACACAGTGATGGTGCTCTACTGTTGCTTGCAGGACAACATCACTGTGGTTGTTGCCATTTACATGGGGTTGTTTATAGCCATATTCAGTAGGCAGATCATTCTGCAACCCTCTACAAGTGGAGATTTTGCCATGTTACTTAACAGTACAGAGGTATCGTTGCAAAATTACAGAAAGGTCAAAATAGTTAGTGTGCAGTTTGCATATATCAGGGCCGAAGACTCAAGACGTTCGGCTCAGCCTAAGCCAGTGATCTCCAGTGATGGTCCTGGAGGGCCCGATCCATGGCGGATTTTTATAATAACTCCGTTTATTTAATTGTGGGTATGCAAAAAATCTGGTATGGATCTGGCCATCCAGGGCCGCCATTGGAGAACCCTGGCCTAAGCCATCAGACAGACCTATAATCAATATTACCTTAACACTGATAATTTGTTACTTCACAATTCAACACTTTTTCCAAAAAAAAGAAACATTGTAATAGAATACATATAGAGCCCAGTGTAAAAGAAAGCAAGAACCAAGAAAACAAGCATTTGCAATGCAATAGGTCTCGCATTTGCGAGAGTTTGAGCTATTGGCATTGTAAATGACAATACCTTTTATTTATGTGTTTTGAAAACCTGAAAGCGGTGCATAAATAAGCACTTTGTATTTGTAGTCCTTGCTTACAACAAGCAAGTCTGGCAATAAACTAGGTGCAGTTACTGCCAGCCTTGGTTCTCCTAAGCAACGGCTATAAGTAGAAAAGTGCGTGTTTACGACCGCTTGCAAGTTTTTAAAACACATACATAAAAGGCATTGTCATTTTCAATGCCAATAGTTCAAACTCTCACAAATGCGAAACCTATTGCATTGCAAATGCTTGTTAGGGTAAGGAATTGGGAGAAGAAAGCAAGATTGCAGATAGCTGGTCTCTCTAGGGTAATCTGATGGAGGGAGGACCCAATAGGCATGCGCAAAACACTTATCACAGGACTACTCCCGAAAACTGTGTGCTTGCTATCCAGTGCTGTAATTAGAAACAAGCAGTGATGGGAGGGAGGAGGTGGGGAAAACAGGGTAAGCGCAACTAAGGGAAAAGCATTGATGGGAGAGGCGGTGATCTGTAGACAGGGCAAGAGGGCAGGTGGGAGGAGACGCAGCTGGTAAAAGCACAAGCACTGTGTAGAGTGCCGAAAAACAAAGAAAAAAGTATGCCCTAAAAACTGTAGCACTGGATATTTGCAAGTACTTGTTCCATGCTCTTAGGGGAAAACTAAACACAAGAAGAGGCATGACCAAGCATGCCACGGACCAACGTTGACCAAGAATATGAGACAGATGCTGGAGTGAACAAATGGGAAGCGTTTATGCGGGCTGAAGCCCACAGATTAAATATGTCTCTTCGAGACAGTGCATGCACTGTCTAGCCGAGACCTAAAAAACAAACATTACCTTGCTGTTGCAGGCATGAATTGCAAAAGAATTGGCATATCAAGTCGTCCAAGTAAATTACAAGTGTAAATCTTCAGTACTAGCATGATCGAACATTCCTCTCTGAAATCTACTGAAAGCAAAACAAACGCACAGGTATGTGAGTATTACCCTTGTATTGGTCACTATTTTGGCAATCACTGGGAATGATTTGGTTCCTACACAGTCAAGCAGGGGGTGTCTCCCCTCTATAGGAGGTGACAAAGAGGCCTTGGGGAACAGGCTCTCCCATGGACACCAGTGAACATATTTCATTAATTTGACTGTGGTCCTCTTCTCCCCCTAGGCTTTTTGTAGGCCTCCCAAGTAAAGTTAGGCGGTGATTTGCTAGTTGGCACACTTGGTTTATTTACTGCAGATAGCCAAATTATTATTTATTTCTATGGCTCTTTTTATTGTGACTGTTATCTACCATTGCACACAACACAAACAGATTTTGGGGAAAAGGTGTCGCACAGAGAAGAGAAAGTTTGGGCCTTCATAAATGCAAGGGGGCAAACTGCCATCTGTGCAGTTGCCAACATGTGTAGAGAACACTATCCTGTGTGCATCAGCGCTGGATCTGGACACGGACACGCACACACACACACCTCCACACACCCCCCCCCCCAAATATATGAAATGTTGCCCTAATGCGAGAGGAGGAGGGCAGTAAAATGTGAGTGGGAATGGTTAAAAATCTCAGCACTAACCTGTACGTCAAGGGCAAGTTAAAAAAAATAAATAAAAAAAAGTCGAGAGAGGTGTATGCCTTGGTTTTTACATCATATAATGGACTCATAATTTCAATCTGAGTGATATGTTGATAGTCTGAAACGTTTGCAGTTTTCTACTGTGCTCAGGCACAGTATAGACTTGCACCAGATTATACCAGCATATCTTTGTTCGTATTTTGAAAGATTAAAATAATGAAATTATAAATTCAAGGTCAACATTGGAGACATAAAGCTAATTTAACCACAACACAACTTCCTGTGCTGCATCCACTACTGTGAGATTTGGTTGCGAGTGTATGAGCACTGGAGTGTTCCCTGGTGGCTCTGTGGTATCATCCGCCCGTACGTATGTATCTATGTGTGTGTATGTGCATGTATTTGTTGAACGCGACGGTGTGCTAACCCGTCGCAGAAGCTTGGCTACGAATCAATTAAATTGTTTTGTCTTTCGTAGTACTGTAGTGTCTGCCATGCAGGTTTTGAGTTAGTAACAGAAGCAACACAAAGATAGGTGGCTAAAGATAGGACCTTCCAGTGTAACAAACACCAGCTCCATACAATAGGGATCTGTGAGTCTGCATTGCCAGGGCTCGAAACCCAGCAGGCCCACACTACCTACCATTCATCCTTGCAAGGTCGACAAACCAGTACCATCGGTTTAAGCAACAGCAAACACGTTATCAGTTCCAAGTGACTCTGGGATTGAACATGTGTTTTACAAACACATTGATTCTATTATTTAGTAACCCGAAATACAGCTTTGAAGAGAGTTTACTGTGCTCAACTTCTACGGAGTGCCTATCGCCTTAAACGTTAATGTGCAGTAACCTGTAGAAACTGGACATCCTGCTACCAGAGAAAAACAAAGCATGATAACTCGTATAAGGGCACACGAGGTCGCCTTAAAAGCCAACCTAGAACACATTTAGATGTTTAATCATAGAACTGGAAAAGGGGTCACATTCCTTATTAAATCAAAAAATTTCCTCGGGAGACGTGGAGTGCTAGCAGACCTTTACTGTGACAATTAAATACTGCCTGCAACTTACTAACGTAATGCCTACCATGTAATGCACAATTCACAACATCTTCCAGAACGGGAGAAGCGTGTGAAAAAGCAGGGGGGGGGGCAAGTGGGGGGATAGGTGAAGGGAGAAGTAGGGCTGAAAGATAACATGGGAGAAAGAGGTAAGTGGAAAGCGGCAGGAGACAGGCAGATGAGGGAGAAGAAGGGTAAAAAAAACACAGATGCTAAAGTGGAGGAACCGGAGCAGCCAGTCCGAGGTGTACACCAGCAATGCTGCACGAGAGGGGCAAACACGAGCTGGACGGTCTAAATAAAAAAAAATGCTACCAAATAGAAAGTAATACAAAGTGAATGACAAAACAAAAGACACTGTTAACCAATGGGCAGGATGCATTCCTGGGCCAGCTTTTGGCAAGTTCCTAAGAAATCTTTCGCAACCAGACATCGAAAAGGGCTCCACTTCACGACAATGGGAAGACCCAATTGGTGTTACATGGGTGTGTAGAGACGCGGGGGCAAACACACATTCACATTTTTCAGCGTGTATGCCCCTCCAACGCTACAGGACCAGATGCTCAAAAAAATAGCACAAACTCAGACTGGAATCACTGTGCGTTACGGGGGTGGGGCTTTAATGAAGCATGGACAGTTCACGTGACAGATCCCACCAAAGACATCACGGAGATCGGGCGGAGATACAACTGACAAGGATTTGATAACGGGTGCAGCTTGATCAATGTCTACAGGAAGATGCTCCCACACGAACCAATCCTTCCATTGCTCAGGGGCACATCGCACTCGCACATACTCCTGGAATGACTAGATCTCCCCGGGGAGAACTACCTACGGTAGTAGGAGCAGACAAAGGTCCATAAAACATCTAGGGCCGCTGGAGCCAATATGGGTGCAGCCTGCTAGAGGTAAATTATAGCTGATGAACTGTCTTCTATTGCTGCATTGAAAGGTTGGCTGTAGAAAGATCTACAAGGCCTCGGCTAAAGCTTTCAAGTATTATCTCAGTTGATTTTGGATAGTTCAATATTCTAGCCCACTTCTCCGCTAGCTGGCAATATAACCTATTACAGTTTGGAAACTGCTGTTTGAAAAGTGTTGCGATTCTTTAGCGTAGTGGCTTTCGGACTGCTTACAATCTCAATTACCTTAATTTTATGCACTGGTACCTTCGTTTTATTTAAATAGACCCTCATTTGTAAATATTTTTTAAAGCCGCCTTTAGGAAGCAGATATTCCTGGTTATCATATCGTATTGATTCCTATAGAGGAAGCCTAATTGAGTAACCATTCTTTTGGCACATTTTATTGCCATGTCATTTTAGAAGGCCTGCAACAAGCATGTTTGTACACCAATGTGTATGCATGGATTAAATGAACGGCTATTTAAAATCTGAACCCACTGTAAGCAAATATTTCTGGAGTCCCTAACCATCTCAAACCTGACTCGCTTGTAAAACAGTTAATAACAAGCTTTGGCAACGCGGGCGCGAAAACGCGGCCGCGAAAGTGAAAGTGATCGCGATTACGATCGCGATCGCATGCTACGGAGGAAAGACACATGGCGCTGCGCGCGTGCACGTTCACGTGCACTGTAGCTTTAGGCCACGGCAGCACTTTTAAAAGCCTGTATACAAAATGTCTCGGCCAGATCAGCGCAAGCGCTGGATCAGGCGAGACCTAAAAAGAGGTGAGATAAAAAGGTACAGGACATACTAGAACAAGAAAAGGAAAAGGAAAGAGCTGAGAGCAGCAAGGGGAATAAAAAAGCAAGGAAGGCAAGAGGAGAGGAAACATGAGGTATGAGGTGATACCTAGATGCCTGGCTCTGGATCAGCTCGAGTTCCCCTTGGACCCTCGAGCCTGAATAAGCCAAACTGTAATGTGACTGCTGTCCGGCACTCTCACTTCAAAGGCGAACGAGGGGGATTTTAGACAGGCTCATCGTAGAGGTGATACAGAGTGGTGTGAATGTGCTTTGAAAGGGGAGGTATAATTGCTAGTGATTTATCAAACAGGATTGAATCCCCATCCAAGGTCTTTTACAGAACTCACCACCGACTTCACAAACAGCCAACCAAATCACCAACAAATCACCCCCCCCCCCCCAACACAGAAGAAAACAAAAGTTTGTGTTCTTTGTAGAAGTCCGACCAAAGCTGTGCTCTGCACTTGTCTTCTGCCTCAGGGGAGACCAGTAACTGGGGGACCCCTGAAGTCCCTTTTTATGTCCTTCACTAAGGTGTTGAGCCTCGCCTGAAGTCATTCACTTTGTTATGTCCCTGTGTTGAGGAAGTCGTGAAACCAGCATTAAAACAGAGTGCCCTGCCACCCCATCACTTAATTTTTTACTGTTTTCTGAAATTAATTCATTCTGGTGTCAGCTTCGGTTAAGGAGGGATTATGATATATACTTAATGCAGTGTACTGATTTAGTCCTTCGAAAGTTAAACACAAAATACTGAATTTATTAAAGGAGGAAATTAGGAGATAATCCCGTGGCAGACATGTACACTGTGTTATCAATAAACCGGAGTTCAGTCCTGACTTTCTGCTTCATGGGCGTCAATTAGGGGTGGCCAGGGGTCAAACCTGAGCTCCTTGCAACCTCTAGCACTGCTTTTGTGACCCGTGGCCTCAGAGGTGGCAAAAGCAGTACCAAGCACAGAAGGTAAAGATTGTTCCCACTTGTAAATTACACTTTAATTTAGAATAAATAAATTCAGAAGTGGAATGGACACTCTTAACAATACAAAATAAAATTAATTTTAAAAAAAGTTTTTTTTTTCAATTGTTTCCACAGTTCATCACCGTAAGTACGTGAAACAAATATGTTTTTCAACAGAAACGTCCTCTTTGTGTTTGCATAATGTTATATCCTGAGTGTTACATTTAATTGTAATCAGCCTAGGTCCTCCTAGCTGCTTAGCCAGAGTGAGAGCTGGTAATAGAATGTTGGTGTGACTGTGATGAATAAAATGCTTGGCTGCCTGTGTGGATGAGTGGTGACAGTTGGAGATGGGCTGAGCAGCTAGGCAGGCTGCTCCTGGTGGGGCTGGTGAAGGAGCTGGTACATGGCTGATTCTTGATTGATACCACTTGACCTGGAACTAATAAAGAAGACTTAGAAACTTACAACATGGCTACCAGTGTCTTCATGTACAGAGCACAACATAATTTTGGCGACGAGCGGACCTGGACCCAAGTGGGCTTAAGGACTGAACAGTAACCCAGAGTCTACAAAGAAACCATTGTAACCAGCGCATCTACAAAGAAAAAAGAAAGACAAATACATGAAGCAGAATGGAGTAAAAGGCAAGCCAGCCCCACCAGTGTCCTGTCATCGGACGGCCCCAACCTGTGTCCTGCCTGATCTTACTCCATGGACTTGACCACAGGTATGGTCTGTATGTTAGGGTATGCCTGATTTAAGAATCACCCTACCATTCCTTTAGTATCTGCCGTATGGATGTATCCACTGCATAAAGGAAATGTGGCTGCACGGATTAGAGTTATGGACTAATTCTGTGAAGTAAATTTCTCAGGTGTCACACAGGAGCGGTGTGGTTCTTCTGAGATTGCTGTTTTATTGGCACATATGAAGTTCTACTATTGTCAGTGAACTCTGTGGTAGTAATGTGCCTGGGGATCTGTTCACATCAGACTATTATTATGATGTGACCCCATGAAATCCACAAGCGCTGTGAAAGAGGTGGTCATCCAGTGGAGGATTTACAATTATTAATGCCTTGCCTGCTGACAAATTTGTTTTTTCTTCAAGTGGTCATGAGGATATGCCAGCAAAAGGATTGGTCTTTACAACTGCCTAAGTGATGTCGTTTGACTGGTTGCCTGTCGACTAGTGTTGACTCATTTGCATCTATAATTGGATTACCAGAAAGTATATTTCTGCACACCATGTCTGCATGTTTTTAACATTTATTTTGACTGTGTTGATTGAGCTGCATGTACTTCCTCTTTCGGTAACCTGGCAGCAATGCCTGCGACAAAAGCGTTTATTGTCTTTGGCACGCTACTAGGTCAAGTGTCAGTTTAACTGCATTATTGTGGTTTGAAAGTGAAGCGCGTGATCCTTTCAGCACGCGCACTCCTACCTGCATGGTGACTCTGATCTTCAGTCATCAGGCTCTCCATGATGCACTGTTCCTCGTGGGATCCACTATGACGTTTGCTTCTTTGCCGCATCACAGCTTCTTTGAAGTGCACTGGGGTAACGTGAGCCACTCTGCAGCGACGTCCAAAGCGTGCCGCCATCTTGTGGTTGGCTTTGGCACTCAATTCAGCTATATTGTTTTTCCATCTCTCTGTCAACCACGCTGTTTTGGTTTGTCCAAATAAAGTTTCAACAAGGCCTGACGGAGACCGGGGACACTGCGGTGCTCATTTCAGTACAGAAAGTTGAGGAATCGTCTTCGAGGGATCCCTTTTGGTGGTTTTTTCTGCTTTACTCTCTTTGAGATAATCGTTACATTGGAAGTATAGGCTCCTTGTCTCAAAGTATGTCGCTGGATGCCAGTGGTTTCTCCCGGTCACATTTTTTGGGGGGGATTGCTTTGGGTGCTTGTCATCAACGATACTTATGAACACAGTCTTGTTACGATAATGACTAGTTATTGGAAGCATGATGTATGTCCACGAGCTCTCCTCCATGGATGTGCTACATTTTTCAGACTGTATTTTTGGGGGCAAATTGCTGCGGTGCCAGAAAGATTCATTCCTGGTTTTTTTTGGTGTCATATTGCAAGGAACATTTAATTCAATTGTATTAGATCTATACAATGTGATGTTGCTGGTGTACTTACACTCAACATATTGAGGATTTATTTGTGTAAACTAGGTAACATGGCACAGTATTGTCATTACGTGTTATTGTTACTATCTCTGCAATGTTTTGCTCCTTGTGTATCATTACTTTTAGGTCTGTTCTCTATTTAGTTCCCTTACGCAAGGATGTTTGTTTCCTGGCACAACTCGGGTGAGAGATCCCTCACCAGCGTGGGACACAGGTCACTAGTGTTCTACTGTAGATGGAATTGTATTAGTAATATCAAAAGTTTCATATTTCGTGATGCCACAGTTTTTTGCTGTTCAATCGGTTGGGACGTCCTAGTCTCCTGGTGGGTGGTCATCACAGTTTATCCCTTATATTAGGGTGGTTCTGGTCTTGGTGGGTGGTTCCCATCTTCTTTGTGTTGTGTGTGTAAGTCGTTTTACGTTGCACGTTGGTCTGATGTGTTGGTAAGTTGCCTTGCGCTGCACGTCTTGTATGTGTGTAAGTCGCCCTGCGCCTCACATGTTGTCCTGTGTAAGTCGCCCTGCGCTTCAGATGTTGTTGTGTGTAAGTCGCCCTGCGCGTCACATGTTGTCCTGTGTAAGTCGCCCTGCGCTTCAGATGTTGTTGTGTGTAAGTTGCCCTGCGCATCACGTGTTGTCCTGTGTAAGTCGCCCCTCGCTTCAGATGTGGTTGTGAGTAAGTCGCCCTGCGCCTCACTGTGTGTACCCTCTATGTGGTCCATATTGTGGTACACATGTATCTGTGGTGTTGGTTCACCCTTGTTGTCTGTTTCTGGCCTCGGGTATTTGTCGTGGGGTGTGTGCACCCTTCACTACCTGATTTTCAAATGTTCATGGGGAAGGATGGGGTTATTGCTAGTTTGTAATTTAAATTGCTTGACAATTTTTATTCCTTCCCAAAAGTACGCAATGTTAGTCTGTTTCTCTGCGTTTTAACATGGTTTGTGATTTAATAACTATATGTCTTAATAATCTTCATGAGGGAGGATGGGGGATTTTGATGCACGTTTTTTATGTGTCGTATTTTGCCCATCTTTTCTTTATTTGCATTGTTCTCTCTTTTGCGATGTTTTACTTTTAGTTGCATCCTTGAGTTACGAACATTACTGCTTCTTTTGTGTATAGTTCTCTGCTTTAGTATTGTAGTCTTTGTTTTCATTTTAAAAGGAAAGGGATAATGTTATATCCTGAGTATTACATTTAATTGTAATCAGCCTAGGTCCTCCTAGCTGCTCAGCCAGAGTGAGAGATGGTAATGGAATGTTGGTGTAACTGTGATGAATGGAATGCCTGGGTGCCTGTGTGGATGAGTGGGGACAGTTGGAGATGGGCTGAGCAGCTAGGCAGGCTGCTCCTGGTGGGGCTGGTGAAGGAGCTGGTACATGGCTGGTCCTTGATTGATACCACTTGACCTGGAACTAATAAAGAAGACTTAGAAACTTTCAACATGGCTACCAGTGTCTTCATGTACAGAGCACAACATAATTTGTTAGATATATTTTGTTACAAACAATGATAAATCAAAGTGTATTCTTAATTGAAAGAAGTAAATCAAGCCAACATCATAGGTCATTCCAAAATTAATAGTCCCTACGAATTATTACCACTGGGCGTCACCACTGCTGTTTGCTCAAATCTCTTTTTCATGCAGCTTCCCATCATTTAACAATACATTTTCACTTTGAGGAATAAACTAGGCTTCAGTGATGTCAATTACCATGATGACATCAGGAGTAAGGTCTTGTGGCATAATTTCCTAGGATTCAGGGTCAAAGGGCATATGATGTCACTTCCTGTGAGGACTCTTGAGGTCTGAGGTCACTGCTGCTAACCCTGGTGTTTTGGGGAATCAATGTTCATGTTCTGCTAAACCAAACTGCATGATCGTGTCCTATTAATTTGCTTTACTTTGTCTTCTTTTCCCTGAAAATCATGTTTGAGAGTGTATTGCATTCAAATAATTCACTTCAGTATATGCACTGTTCGCAAAACCTCTAAACACATGCTTTAAAAGACTATAATGTGCACAATCTATGATAACAATAATTGCTCCTAATAGAAAGCACATGAAAACTGAACAACTAAGGGGGCGATTATGATGGCAGGCGGACTTGAGTCCACCCACCATCGTAGTTGGAATTGGGACCGCCCACCAGTCATGCGGCGGTCCCGCACTCCAAATTACGATGCGACCGCCACCATGGCGGTCGCATATTGCACTTTAACATTGGGGCGGGTGCTGCTGGTTGCAGTGCCCACCGTAATGCATATCGTGCATTTCACTGCACTACGTGGCAGCCACCACACGGTGCCTGCCACTTAGTGCTGTGAAATGTAGGGGGTACCATGGGTTCCCCCCAGTGCACCACCACCTCCCCCAACACAAGGGGGGGCCCACAACGGGCCCTCAAAACCAATTCCCGCCAGCCTTTCCATGGCGGTTCTACCGCCATGGAATGGCTGGCTGAAGCCAGCATCTTAATTTGGCGGATGGTGCCTGCTAGGTACCTCCATCATTTCACAGCTGCAGACTGCTCTGCCAGGCAACCGGAACGATTGCCTGCGGTGGATCTGTGGCGGGCGGTCTTTGCGCATCTCGACTTGGGTGGAGGCATTCAAGCGTGATGATTTCACTGTTACCTGCCCAGTCTTCAATGTTTTTTTTTTATTAATGTTTAGCACTTTGACTCTACTCTGGCCTAATGTGGTGCTTGATGAATCCATAAATATAAGACTAGTGACAGATTTCAGTGAATTACACGGAGCTCATTTTGTTTGGTTTGTCAAAGAGTGTGGCAAAACAGTTTGATCTAATTGGCTTACAGAAAGGCTCTTATAAAACCAAAGAGGATTGGGACTTGGGTTTCACTTAAAATCGGGGTGCCATTCTAGATAGGTTGTATAGAGTTCATTCTGCTTTTGCGCTTGACAGAGTAAAACTGATTTTGGTCTAGAACTTTGTGGGATTGGCTAGATGGGAGCTGATCAGCCAAAGTACTCCTTGCGACTGCTATTTCTTTACCAGATGAGAAGATTAGGGTTTGGGAAAATTAGTGGGTTTGATTTCAATGTTTTATCATTTAAAAGGACTAAGCAGAATGCACTGTGGGTGTTAGGCTGTATGTGTGGCGCACACCTACACCTTCTTCAACGACGTCTGGTGAGGACTCCTGCCTCCCATCTTCCCTCTGGCATGTTGGGTTCTACCAGTACTATTCAATTTCAACTCATCTACACTTTCTAGACTCTTCTCTCTTCTATCCCTCCATTATCCTTTTTTTCTGAGTTTTATATAGCGCGAACTTGACCTGATGGTATCAGGGCACTTTACATGAGCACTAGTTGTGTTACACAAGGACACTTTAATTTTTGTTAGACACGGGGAGATTACGTGATTTGCCCAGAATCCCAGGATGTTGAGCGTCATTGCCAAGACTCGAACTTGGTTCCCCAGATATGAGATCGACCACCCTAGCTGTTAGACCACATTCTCTCCTCTCTTTCAATACGACTAACAGACTCACATGTCCACCGCTCAAATTAACTCATACTTCCCTATACTAATTCCCCACTAATCCTTTTTAGGTTCCGGAGTAGTGTGCTTCATGCCAAAAAACACTTCAACACCTAGTCAGGGGTAGTAAGCTCTATATAAATACAATTAAGAGACTTTATCATGTTTATAAAGGGTGTTTATTGCACGATTTATGTGCCAAATATTTTAATGGCTCGGCTAATATTCTGGCTTTCCTGACCCCTGGCTCTGCTCTCGCTGTTAATTTGCCAGCCTTCCGCCTATAGTGATACCCCCTGTAAGGAAAAAAAAACAAAAAACACAACAGACAAAAAAGGTAGAAGTAGATGGCAAAGAAACGAAAACCAGACAAAAAACACAAGAATACAATTGTAAACACATGCTTATGAAAAAAGAAAAAAATCCAAGCAACTAGAAAAAAAATAAAAATTAAATTGGGATGTGAAACAAATTTGAAGGAAAAAAAAGAATTTATGAAGCTCATTCCAATGAGGTTGGGCAGCCTTTCAATGAAGCCTATTTACACCTTTCCATAGTGTACAGGGGCAATTTCATGTTTCATCATACAGTACTCAAGGCCACTCAACCTCTGATCCTTGGTATGTACTAAGCAACACTTTAGTATTTCATGTTGTGGTAGCTCATCAGGAGGAACTTTTCGGTAGAAATACTTAGAGTCCTAATAATATTATGTCATTCTTCAAGACTCACAAAATGTAAACTGTCCGTTTGACACTGCTGCTAAAATTGTAAATGTGCTAGTTTCGTTTTGGTGTCAGTTAATGCTGAAATGGGAACTAATGCACGGAAAGTACAGTGATTTGTCAAAGATCACACAATTTGGCAAAGTGCTGAAACCAGAATTAAAGGTAAGATCCTGTGGCTCCACATGCAGTAAATGAAACATCTGGACCCTTCTCTACGGCAGACTTAGCCGTGTCCATCAAGTCTGCAAGAGCACTGTTTGCGACCTAGAGTTAGAAATCAGCCAGCTATTGGTTTCTTTAAAGTCGTATTTTTTTAAAGTTATATATGGTTTCATATCGGTAAAATCTAATAAGTAGAAACAAATATATATGTATATATCCAGCCCATCAGAGGCACAAAAATGTATATGAGAGTTTTAGAGCTGCTGTCAGATCACAACGAGATCTTCTGTTTTTTATTGGAGAACCAAACCCATGAAAGGCCTCATTAAAAGCTGCATGGTACTGGACATTGGAAACTACTCACTGGTAAATTCTGGTACTGTGCGGTAACATCCTCCAATAGTATGAAATTATGAGTGAAACACTGAATGGGGAATAGCTGTACCATGGTGTTTGACGCATTCTCAATAAGTTTTAATAGTCTGCAGGAGTTGTGTGCGTTGGGAATCACAGACAGTGTGGCAGGAAGGAGAAAAAGTTACCTGACAAAGTGGAGCATTAGATGCTCCCTTGTGGCAGAGCCGAGCAGGGCCCGATGATGCTGGCCCGTCTGCATTGTAGTCCATTTCCTAAGGTGATTTTACCGGCCAAAATTTCCAGACCATAAAATCAGGTCTTGTGTTCCCATACAAGTGACCTAACACAACATGATGCCCCCGCCCCCCTGCAGAATGTGCTGAGGGGCCCCTGAGTCTCCCATATCTCACAGATATCCATTGACCTTGGGCTGAATAAGGCACTCTTGAAGGGTTGGGGGGCCAGGAATGTTGGTGGCCCCACTCCGATGCAGGGCCTCTACACAGCTCATAATCGGGTCCATGGTCAAAACCAATGAGCACCCAATAGTGAGCTAGAAGAAACAACAAGGTGCCCCAGTAATAGCCTACACCCTTCCATGCTTTAATTGAGGAACCTATAACCCAGCTGCAAAACTGTGCACTTCCAAAGAAACTGACATGCGCTGCAAGCAAGCACACCAATGGCTGCTGATGCATCATCAATGGACTTGGGCCACAATATCGAGTGTGCTTGGTTACTGCTGATGCTGGCCGTTGCATGGCGGTAACATTGGAAACACTGCGGTGCAAACGATATTCTTTATTTAGTACACCATTCGCATGGGTAAACAATTAATTAATATATATATATTTTAAAAAATTGTTTAAAAGGCGTCTTCAGAGGTAACGAGTGTCACCATCCAGAATGTGCAAAGTATCCATAGCAACCTGGAATTTCTTTTAAAATCGTACGTAGAATTTGTTTTCACAGCAATTATAAGTAACCCATGGAGCACTTAAAAATAGCAGCTGGGGACAGGCACTCTCGTGGCCCTAGACTACGCAGGATGAGAGGAAAATTCAACGCTGTCCGCCACACGGTAAGGAGAAAATGTCCATCCGTGGAAGAAAAACTAAACTAAAACCAGGAAGCTTCAAGCACAAAAAGAAATGGCGTTCACAAAAGGGAGGATCCTGGGTTTTCGACGGTTGAACGGACGATATTCCTTCAAGCCTCAACGATAAGAGCAGCAAGAACATGTCTCCAGATTTACAAAGGAGTCCCCGATGAAGGTAGCTGACTTGCTCGTGTTGAATCCTGAGCCGAGGCAGAAGTGTGAGTGAGAGAGGTTCATCAAAGCCGCAGGGTTTGATTCAAACTCGCGCTCATTAGCGGGGCCTGTGGTCCATGATGCGCTCAGCCTGGAACTCTTCACCCGCCGTGGCAGATGGATTTTTTTCAGTTGGTTTAAAGCGCTACTACTAGACAGACTGGGCAATACCATGGTAGTAAAGTGGCCATGGGCTGTTGTCAAGTGAAAATGCAGTGCCATTTTTAGGCCACCCCCAATCTAGCCTTTTAGAACACTCCTCCACAGCAACTAATTTAACCAGCGTGTTACCTTCTTCACATATGCACTAGCAGGCCACTGAACTATCGAACTTGATTTCCACAGGGATATTGTGGGACCCCCAAAATAAAGATTGTCTATCAGCTATTAATTATGTCTTAAAAGAGACATTCTATATTGACCGGCTTCATCCTCTACTACCCTGATGACTGAAAACAAAGGAATGAGAAAAAAGGAAACCAAAACATAATAAAATGTAAAGTACGTATGTGTAACTTAAAGTGGTTCACAAACCAAAAATGACTACGTGGTGGATGAGTAAAGTCACAATTATCCACACTACTCAAACATAATAAGGGTTTACTTTAGTTGTCAATAACATGTAAAGCTAGTACTGTGATTTACAATGAAAGGTTGAAATGAACTTGCATTCATTTTGGCAACACATAATGGGTACCTAAAAGAGCCTAAGTGCAGTAAAAAGTGGGGTGAAGTGCACCAATTAATTTGGAATTAGCAAGATGCATAGAAACAAAAATAATACAATTAATACAAAATCCCTAAACCTAAGTTGTGTTATAGCAAATAACACAAAAGTGCAGTGTAGAAATAGGAGTAAGTCAGATTTCTATGTGAATTCCAAAACTTGACGCGCTGCCCTACGCCAATTCCTCATAAATGACGACCTTAGGGGCATATTATCAACGACCAGCGATAATTATCGCTGGCCCCCCTTAAAGATAGATTTCTTATCGCAGGCTATCACAGGAAATTATCACCATGCTAGCGCTGTATCAACAACGCATAGCGCAATGGCGATAATTATTCCTGCGATAGCTGTGTTTTCCATGGAACATCGCTGGTTTCCCTGTGATCGTATCAGCATAATCCACCCCCTATATTGTGAATAGGTAAGTCAGGATTTTAGCAGATGTTAGTTTTTGGCGAACACCGTGGTTTTCGCCAAAAACGAACGTCTGCTAAAATCCTGAGGGCCACCTTGTAAATATCGCAATGTGCATTTCGCGATAATTTACAAGGTAGTCCGTCAGGGGTACGCCCAGTGACGCCCACTTTGCATCTCATTAGAGATGTTAAGCGAGGCGTCTGCAAAACGACTGCTAACATGCGCTAATGCACGTTAGCACCGGCTTGCAAATAGGGCGATAAGATTATCTCCTCTTTTTTGGCTTTTAAAGCCAAAAAGGCAGAGATAACGCCCTTGTTAATTTGCCCCTTAGTTTTTCCGAAAGGCCAGGAAGAGAATCATCTTATATCATATCATTTTGGGAAGCTTGAGTAACTTAAGAAAAGACAGCAAATGCAAACCTAAATCTGTAATCATTGCTTAAAAAGATGATTATTGAAAATGGAAGAAATCAAAGGGTATAGTGTGTCCAAAAGAACAGGTAGGTAATACAACCTTAAATGCAGTAATGCTAAGCCATTGTGTTCATTACCTAATTGAAGGAATTTGATTTTTAAATGGGGTCGATGATCATTCCAGGCAAAGTTACAAACCAGAGTATCCACCTGACTAAAGGGAGATTCTGAAAGGAGGTGTTAAATAACAAGCTCTCCGAAGTCCCCTGATTAATTTTGCAGCTACCAATCTTTGTAAAGGCCTGACTTCTGCCCAAAATGCTTTGTAAGTTGGAATCTTTGGCTTTTAAATAAAGTAAAAGTCGTCAGCATGTAATTAAAAAAAATCTCAACCCAGATATGGGAGGGCGAAATCCAGGTGTTATTATGAATAGATATTGCTAGGGGCTCTATAAATAGAGCAAAGAAGACAGGAGACATATAACACCCTTGTGGAGTCCCCTGATTGACTTTAATCTTCCCTGCTGCTACAGCATTAATTAAAATTGTTGCTGAGGAATCTTGGTGTACATTTTTTAGAACTTTAATCAACTGCTCCGGAAATGTATAGGCTTCAAGAAATTGACCGGACCAAATGCATTTTCAACATCAAACATTATTATTGCAAAGTCAAATGCATTTTGAGAAACAAAAAATCGATGGGTTGGATTAAGTAATTTGTGTCTACTGAAATAGATGTATTCACTAAAAACCCATTCTGGTGAAGGTGTATTAAGCAGAGGCAGTAGCTGAAATTTGGCTAGCCAAATTTGGGGGGAAGATTTATAATTTGAGTTTAATAATCTGAGCGGTAGGAACTAGGATCTTGAGGTGGCTTTCCAGCTGTTAAGATACTGATGACTATTGCTTTAGACAAAGAGGGCAAGACAATCTCATCTTGAAGTAAATTATCAAAACGTGTCAATAGCACCTTTTCCAACTCTGGGAAAAAGTTTTAAAGACCACAATGGGTATTCCATCGCTACCAGTTTCTTTGGCCCACAGTAGACTATCCAATAATCTGCTCAGACCTAATCGGCTGGATCAGCCTCAAAATCTGATTTTCCTTAAGTTTTGGAAGTTGTACTTGGTCTAAATACTGAGAGTTTGATTCTGCATTGATTTTATCATGGTTATGATAAGTTGTAGTATAGCGCTTTTTCAAAAACTTGCTGTATTGGCATTTTTCCCTGACATAACAGAAGTAGCCTCGGTATCAAATATCTTGCAAACGAGGTTTTTTATTATTTTTAGATTTTGTGGCCTGTGATAAGGCACTATTACATGATTGTTGGACCTGCGATGGGCAAGCCCAGCACAAAGGGGGGTAGCTTGGCTCGAGTGACAAGGCGGTAGAAGGCTGTTGTGTTAAGCCGGCTATGACCAAATAATAACTCCCTGCACACCACATAAAAAGAAGGACACCACACCACTGTTATAGAAAAATACGTTTTGTTTATGTAAAAGTTCTCTGGGTTGGAAGAAGTTCAATTAGTTAATCACATTCACCTTTCTTACATGGGTTTGATTAGCTGTGTACTGGTTGCGTAGGAATAAATGGTTGGACTCTAGTAAATAAATATACTGGATAAATATCAGGATTCAATACATTTGGAATAAATATCAGCAATGACTGGAATAAATATCAGCAAAACATCACAGTTGCATAGCAAGTTAGATACCGATCGTTTCACATAAATATCTCAGGGTCATACTGGTATCGCTGCCACCAATTAATCACTTTCAGGGTAAACACATTTAGATTGCCATTTAATGCGGAATGCGCGCTCTTACAGTTTTTGAAGTATTCACGGGTTCGGGCTCTCTGGGCACAAGATACTCGTGATAATCCTTTAGTTGCACTTAAAGCATATTGCGCGTGTATCTGGAAGATAAAGACATACAATGACTACGGCAATTACACTCCGCAGCCAGCCGGTTTAATACTACTGCGGCCGGAGGAGTCTGTGCGCTTCTGTCAACGCAGGCGGGGTCTCCAAAGGCGGCTTCAGTTCACGAGTCCTCAGACCGTCGAACGGGCTGCCGGAGGGGTCAAACTACCTGCGCGCACAGTTCAAAATTGGAGCCGCACCTCAGTCCCGGAACAATGCGGCAACTTCAGGGGAAAAGACGGTCCCACCTCACTTTAGCTGCGCCAGTAAGCGCTCCAGTCAGTATGGCCCTTCTCCCAAGGGCGAAGGGGGGTTCCAGGGGCTCCGCGATCCTCCCTCCGATCTCACTCACGGGGGGGGGCTCCCGCCCACAACAACAGTCCCCAAGTCACTCGGGCAGGGCAGAGACGGTACTCTCGCCCAAATGAAGGCCAGCCTTTCCCCGCCTCAGCGCAGCACCTCACCTTCTGTCCACGATCAGCGCTTTGACGGCGGTGGGTTCGGAGACATCCGAACGCCCGCCAGGAGGCACTTAAGTTGAAGGGGCCCTGTCAAGGGTCGCAGTCGCGATCTCACCACTGGGGGAGGCGGGGAGGCTCTAACTATGGCCAAAGTCTCTGAGGGGCAATTGCGCACTCGCTGGCCAGGCGCTGAAGGCGAGAGGTCACTGCTCGCGCTTCTGACTGGAACGCCAGTCAGGGTCCACGCCAACAACCTCGGCTGTACTTCTGCCTGCGCTATCAGCTGCCTCAGGGGGGGGGAACAGGGCAGGTGTCAATCTGGTGTCAAGTCCTCTTCTATGTTTCTTCTCTTCTCCACTTTTTCTCATCATGGCCGCCAGGGACTGGGCCTTTTATAGCCAGTGCCCTGGGGTGCCAGCACGAGCCAGAAGGTTCTAGAACCTTCCCTGGCTGTGTCAATGACATGGCCCTTCCAAGGTGTCTTTTTGGTCATTAGGAGCCACCATACTGGGCTTCCTAAGGCAGCCATTTTGTGTACTTGTAACTTCTGAGGGGATTCCTGTCAGGTTTGCAGGTTACACAAAGTGCGCCAAAACCTCCAAAGGGTCAGAGGTCAGAAGGACTCCAATGGGAGTCACTCTCATAGGGGACAATGGTGTCCACCATTTTAGGGTTGACAACCTCAGTGTGTAATGCCACCGGTTCCGTCATGCGCCTTGTACATAGGTGCCAGGAACTTGGTGAGCAACTGAGCATCAAGGAGCATCTAGCCCCATGGGACAACACACAAAAAGGTCCTGGTAGACAAATAAAAAGCGACAAATTTTAGGAGGCACGGGGGAACAAAATAAATCATGGTGTGAGGGTACTCTCAGAAGCAGACAGGTCTAACACGCGTCCCCCCCAGCTGACAGTGGGGAGAGCTACCCAACCCCTTGGGAGTCCTCAACACTAAGGCGGAAATACCTGGAGAGACCGTCTGCATTGGCGTGGTCAGCTCCGGGCCGATGTTCCACCCGAAAGTCCATTCCCTGTAGGGAGATAGACCACCTCAACAGTTTTGGGTTTTCCCCCTTCATCTGCATGAGCCAACGAAGGGGTCGGTGGTCTGCCTGAACCAGGAAGTGCGAACCAAACAGGTATGGTCGCAGCTTCTTCAGTGCCCAGACCACCGCAAAGGCTTCCCGCTCAATGGTACTCCTTCTCTTTTCCCGGGGAAGTAGTCTCCGCGACAGGAAGATCACGGGCTGATCCAGACCCTCTTCATTGAGTTGCGATAGCACCGCCCCAATGCCAATGTCAGATGCATCTGTCTGGACAATGAATTCCTTCGAGAAGTCTGGAGCCTTCAAAACTGGAGCGTTGCACAATGCCTGTTTCAGAGTGTCGAAGGCTCGTTGGCAAGCCTCGGTCCAGATGACTCCCCTGGGTTGCTTCTTGGCCGTGAGTTCAGTAAGGGGAGCCACGATAGTGCCATACCCCTTCACGAACCGTCTGTAGTAACCTGTGAGGCCCAGGAAGGCTCGGACCTCAGTCTGGGTCTTGGGGGGTTCCCAGGCCACGATTGCCTCAATCTTTGCCTGAAGGGGTTGCACCGTTCCCCGGCCCACCAAGTGACCTAAGTACACCACCGACCCCTGTCCAATCTGACACTTGCAGGCCTTGATCGTCAGACCAGCTTGTTCCAGGGCCTGGAGAACGTCTTGCAGGTGCTGCAAGTGATCCTCCCAACTGCTACTGAAGACAGCAATGTCGTCAAGGTAAGCAGCAGAGAAGGATTCCTTCCCAGTGAGGATCATGTTCACCAGCCGCTGGAAGGTTGCAGGAGCGTTCTTGAGCCCAAAGGGCATCACACAGAACTGGTAGTGTCCATCAGGTGTGGAGAAGGCTGACCTTTCCCTCGCTCCACCAGTCATAGGAATCTGCCAGTACCCTGCAGTGAGGTCAATGGTACTCAGATATTGGGCAGCTCCCAACCGGTCAATTAGTTCATCCGCCCGAGGGATCGGATGAGCATCGGTCTTCGTGACCGAATTAAGTCCTCGATAGTCCACGCAGAATCGCAATTCTGGCGTGGTGCCAGGTGGTGCAGCTTTAGGAACTAAAACCACCGGGCTAGACCAAGGGCTATTTGAAGGTTCAATAACTCCGAGCTCCAGCATCTTAGCTACTTCACTTCGGATGCTGGCCTTCACCTTGTCCGACAGCCGGTAAGACTTAGACTTCACAGGTGGGCTGTCGCCGGTGTCCACGTCATGAACACACAGATGGGTCTTACCCGGGACAAGGGAGAACAGAGGAGAGAATGACCCCAGGACCTGGCGGCATTCCTCCTGCTGCTCCGGAGTTAGGGATGGTGAGAGTTTCACTCCCTCCAATGACCCATCCTTTTCTTGAGACGCCAACAGGTCGGGGAGAGGCTCAGTGTCCTCTTCCTCCGATCCATCAGTCACCAGGATCAACATGACTTCGGGCCTCTCATGGTGGGGCTTGAGGCGATTGGCATGCAGCACCCGACGTGGATGCCGTGGTGTCTTGACGTCCACCAGGTAGGTAGACTTGCCCATCTTTTCCAATACCTCATATGGCCTGTCCAACGGTCCTGAAGAGCGCTTAGCTCTCCCGGCTCCATCACCCACACCTTCTGTCCAGGCTCCAGCTCCACTGGGTGAGCGTTGTGGTCATACCACGCTTTCATCACTGCCTGGCTGGCTTCCAAGTTGGCAGAAGCTTGCTTCCACAACTTAGCCATTTGGCTCCGGAAGGCCAGCATATAGCTCACCACGTCCTGGGGAACTTTCCGGGGAGACTTTTCCCATGAGTCCCTCACCAGGCTGAGAGGTCCACGTACAGGGTGCCCATACAGAAGCTCGAAGGGGCTAAAGCCCACTCCCTTCTGTGGCACTTCCCTGTAGGAAAAAAGTAAGCAGGGTAGGAGGACGTCCCATTTCCTCCGCAGGCTTTCGGGTAGACTTCTGATCATACCCTTCAACGTCTTGTTGAACCTTTCCACAAGGCCATTGGCCTGTGGGTGATAAGGAGTGGTGAACCGGTAGGTCACTCCACACTCCTTCCACATTGCCCGCATGTATGCTGACAGGAAGTTGGTCCCCCTATCAGACACAACTTCCTTGGGGAAACCCACTCGGGTAAAGATCCCCATCAGGGCCTTTGCCACCACCGGTGCAGTGATGGTTCTCAGAGGAATTGCCTCTGGATACCTTGTGGCATGATCCACCAGTACCAGGATAAACCTGTGACCGGATGTTGTCGGTGGATCTAAGGGCCCAGCAATGTCGATGCCCACCCTTTCAAAGGGGGTGCCAACGATGGGAAGTGGTTCCAGGGGAGCCTTCAGCTTCGTCCCTGTTTTCCCACTGGCTTGGCATGACACACACGACCGACAATATGCGTCGGACGCCACCCTCATTCGAGGCCAATAAAAGTGGGGGACAAGCCTGGCAAAGGTCTTGTCCTGACCCAAGTGTCCTGCCAAGGGAATCTCATGTGCCAACTCTAACAGGAAGGCTCAGTAACACTGTGGGACTACCAGGGCCCGTGACAATCCGTGCACTGGCGCCCTGGGTTCACTGTAGAGGAGGCCATCCTCCCAGTAAATACAATAGTTCCCAGACTCGTTACCCGCTGCTTGGGCTTCAGCCTGTTGCCTCCGACCCTTGAGGGTGGGACATTCCCTTTGTCCCCTGCTCAGTTCCTCCCTGGACGGACCTCCCTCCAGTCGCCAATCGGCGGGGATAGGTAAGTTCTCCAACGCAACCATGTCCTCCTCCGTGGACTCCGGGTCCACCTCCGTAGGAGGCCTATCCGTCTCACGGGGCACGGACGTCGAGGCAGGCTCCTCCTGTCCTTGGCATGCTCCCTCATCAGCAGCTACGGGGTGGGCCATTGTTCCAGACTCCGACCCCTGCGACTTCTCCTCCCGAGCAGTCGCCGACCTGGTACTCACACAGGCCCAATCAGGTGTACCCAGCATCTCTGAATGAGTCCGGTATTCCACCTCCTTCCAAGCATTGTGCTCCATATCATTGCCCAGCAAACAATCGACTGGCACGGCGGGGCTTACGGCGACTCGAAGTGGACCTGCAACCCCTCCCCACTCAAAGGGAACCTCGGCCACAGGATAGTGGCCCATTCTGCCGTCAGCCAGTGCGGCTGGATGAAGTACGCCCGGAACCACCTGCTCCGAGGACACCAGATGACTCCTTACCATAGTCATACTGGCTCCTGTATCTCTCAGAGCTTCCCCTCTATGGCCATTGATGGTGACCCACTGCCCATACTTGGTAGTATTCGAGGGCACCTGGATCTTTGGAACCATCTCCCGATCACCCAGGGACACTAAGGTGACTCCCGCCCACTCCCTTCCCTCACTTAAGGGCATCTCCTCCCCGAGCGCTACACTAGCGACTCCCGGGGCCTTTCCTCCAGCGGGACGGGGTGGTCTCTTTGGGCATTTCGGGTCTCCTTTGTAATGTCCAATACCACCGCACTCAAAGCAATGGACAACCCTTGGCTGCTGACTCTGGCCAGGGTTAGGGTTCTTCTGCGGGTTAGCCTTAGAGTTGGAAAAGGTGTTTTTCCCCTTAAAGTTATTTTGGGGGCCTTTGGAGAACTCCTGTTTCTTGTTATCTCCCCCCTCTTTCCTTAGGGGAGCGCCCTGTCCGGACTTCTGAAAATCTCCTCCAGTCCCCTTCGTGGACACTCGGGTACTTGCCCAAATGTCTGCCTCCTCAGCAAGCTTACGGGGGCAAGTAAGTTTGCTGTCTACCAGGTGTTGCCTCAGCTCGGGAAGGCATTTCTCGAGTAGATGCTCCTTGAGGATTAAGTCATACAACCCTTGATAGTCCTCCACCTCACTACCTTGGACCCACCCTTCCAGGGCTTTCTTGGCAAAATCCAGGAAGTCAACCCAATTTTGTGAGCTCAGCTTGTGGCTAGCCCTAAACCTTTGCCGGTATTTCTCCGGGGTCAACCCAAACTTCCTAATGAGCACCACCTTCATGGCGGGGTAGTCTACCTGTTCCTCCCGGTCTAGGGCCAATAGGGCATCCCTTCCTGTTGGAGGCATGTAATGGTATATTCCACCACCCCAGTGCTTCCATGGATCCCATGGGCTCTTAAGGAGACCTCATAGGCTGCCAGCCACTTGGCTATGTCATCCCCAGCGGAATAACTGGTGACTACGTCCTTTGGTAAATGGGGCCTGGGCTCCCTGGCAATTTCCTTGGACTCGACACCCCCCGGAGTATTGTTAATGGTCTTGAGGTCGAGTTCTCGTAACTTGAACTCATGTTCCATCCTCCTCCCTTCCATCTCCAGCTTGGCCAACTCCCACCTTAACTGTCTTTCCTCTCTCCTGTCGGCTAACTCGGTTTCTGATAACCCTCTTGATGACACACTACTGCCCTCCCGTGAGGCTACCTTGGGGCTGATAGACATCGCACCCACCCCCAGGGGACATTCTGTAATCATCTCCCTGACAGTTTCCCTGTCTGATTCCTCCTCCTCTACCGTTCCCTCCGTGTGTGCTTCCACCCAGGCTCGCAGACTAGTACGGAGCTCCTCTCTCTTGGCTCCTCGCCTAACGAACACTCCCCTTTCCTGACAGAACTCCCTGAGCTGTGCCACAGTATAGGTCTCCAGCTCTGACATTTTGAATTCCATTTTTGTCAGTTGAAAGTGTGGACCACCACCCCGAAGTAGGTTATGAAGATAGGAACTTTCTCTGAGGATCACCTCCACCCACCTCCAGGAAAGAATTAAAAAAAAACAAAATCACAGAATTAGAAGGCCGCTGGGAGAATACTCCGGGTGTGTACCTGTGATGCACACTGAATTATTATGAGGTTCACAACAGCACGGCTCGTAATCCCAACCGCTGCCACCAATTTTATGTTGGACCTGCGATGGGCAAGCCCAGCACAAAGGGGGGTAGCTTGGCTCGAGTGACAAGGCGGTAGAAGGCTGTTGTGTTAAGCCGGCTATGACCAAATAATAACTCCCTGCACACCACATAAAAAGAAGGACACCACACCACTGTTATAGAAAAATACGTTTTGTTTATGTAAAAGTTCTCTGGGTTGGAAGAAGTTCAATTAGTTAATCACATTCACCTTTCTTACATGGGTTTGATTAGCTGTGTACTGGTTGCGTAGGAATAAATGGTTGGACTCTAGTAAATAAATATACTGGATAAATATCAGGATTCAATACATTTGGAATAAATATCAGCAATGACTGGAATAAATATCAGCAAAACATCACAGTTGCATAGCAAGTTAGATACCGATCGTTTCACATAAATATCTCAGGGTCATACTGGTATCGCTGCCACCAATTAATCACTTTCAGGGTAAACACATTTAGATTGCCATTTAATGCGGAATGCGCGCTCTTACAGTTTTTGAAGTGTTCACGGGTTCGGGCTCTCTGGGCACAAGATACTCGTGATAATCCTTTAGTTGCACTTAAAGCATATTGCGCGTGTATCTGGAAGATAAAGACATACAATGACTACGGCAATTACACTCCGCGGCCAGCCGGTTTAATACTACTGCGGCCGGAGGAGTCTGTGCGCTTCTGTCAACGCAGGCGGGGTCTCCGAAGGCGGCTTCAGTTCACGAGTCCTCAGACCGTCGAACGGGCTGCCGGAGGGGTCAAACTACCTGCGCGCACAGTTCAAAATTGGAGCCGCACCTCAGTCCCGGAACAATGCGGCAACTTCAGGGGAAGAGACGGTCCCACCTCACTTTAGCTGCGCCAGTAAGCGTTCCAGTCAGTATGGCCCTTCTCCCAAGGGCGAAGGGGGGTTCCAGGGGCTCCGCGATCCTCCCTCCGATCTCACTCACGGGGGGGGCTCCCGCCCACAACAACAGTCCCCAAGTCACTCGGGCAGGGCAGAGACGGTACTCTCGCCCAAATGAAGGCCAGCCTTTCCCCGCCCCAGCGCAGCACCTCACCTTCTGTCCACGATCAGCGCTTCGACGGCGGTGGGTTCGGAGACGTCCGAACGCCCGCCAGGAGGTACTTAAGTTGAAGGGGCCCTGTCAAGGGTCACAGTCGCGATCTCACCACTGGGGGAGGCGGGGAGGCTCTAACTATGGCCAAAGTCTCTGAGGGGCAATTGGGCACTCGCTGGCCAGGCGCTGAAGGCGAGAGGTCACTGCTCGCGCTTCTGACTGGAACGCCAGTCAGGGTCCACGCCAACAACCTCGGCTGTACTTCTGCCTGTGCTATCATCTGCCTCAGGGGGGGGGGGGAACAGGGCAGGTGTCAATCTGGTGTCGAGTCCTCTTCTATGTTTCTTCTCTTCTCCACTTTTTCTCATCATGGCCGCCAGGGACTGGGCCTTTTATAGCCAGTGCCCTGGGTTGCCAGCACGAGCCAGAAGGTTCTAGAACCTTCCCTGGCTGTGTCAATGACATGGCCCTTCCAAGGTGTCTTTTTGGTCATTAGGAGCCACCATACTGGGCTTCCTAAGGCAGCCATTTTGTGTACTTGTAACTTCTGAGGGGATTCCTGTCAGGTTTGCAGGTTACACAAAGTGCGCCAAAACCTCCAAAGGGTCAGAGGTCAGAAGGACTCCAATGGGAGTCACTCTCATAGGGGACAATGGTGTCCACCATTTTAGGGTTGACAACCTCAGTGTGTAATGCCACCGGTTCCGTCAGGCGCCTTGTACATAGGTGCCAGGAACTTGGTGAGCAACTGAGCGTCAAGGAGCATCTAGCCCCATGGGACAACACACAAAAAGGTCCTGGTAGACAAATAAAAAGCGACAAATTTTAGGAGGCACGGGGGAACAAAATAAATCATGGTTTGAGGGGACTCTCAGAAGCAGACAGGTCTAACAATGATCATTCTCCTTGTAATATTTTTGACGACTATGATTTTGGTTTAGCAGCTTGGTCGTGAAATAGTAGTCTCGTAATTTTTGTTTCGCCTATGCTAAAATATATTGATTAGATGGGGAATAACAAGCCTGCAGATTAGTCATCTCATCTTCAACAACCCTTTGACGGGTGGACCAAATATCTTTCCTCTTCCTTGAAAGCTTAGCTGAGTTTGCAATAGAATGTCCCTTAAAAGCGGACTTAAAGGTGTCCCAACAATAGAGAGTGATGTGGTATTCAGATTTATTTAAAAACTCATGAATGAAGTACTGAATAGTAAACACCCATTCTTCATCTGATAGAAAAGACACATAAAAGACAAAGCTAGAATTCAAAAGAGAACTAATGTAAACTGAAAAGAAATGAGAGCATGCACAGAGAAACTATTGACAAGTGTTGATGATCTCCACGTGTCTAGATTTCGAGATGTTAGACGAAAAATCTTTTCTTGATGTAATTGTAAACCTTCCTGAAAAACATTTATAATCCATTCTAGTCTGAAAATCTTCCCAAGAGTCAATTAATCGATAATCAGATTTTAGATGCGATATTAAAGCTGCGGTTCTTGGTTTGGTCTGCCTTTTAGCACTTAGAGTGGCATCCAATTTGGAATTGTGCAAAAAATTAAAGTACCCATCGATAATTATAGGACCAATACAATTCATAGCATAATTATAAATAAAATTGAGTTAGACATTCTATCGGGCCATATATTGCAATAATTTTGAGATGTGGCAGGCATATTCTACCCTCCTTTGCAGGTGTCTTATCCTGTCCAAGTCGTTTCTAATACTGGAGGCAATGCATGAGATTTTCAGCTCAATTTCCAGAAGAATTAGTTAAAGGTCTACATGTAATACAGCAGGCATCTCCAATCAGTACCTCGAGAGCTAATGCTAGCTCTCCAGCAACCTGTAAGTACCTCTCCTCCTACCTACAGCGCAGCCCACTAAATTAGAGGTTTTTGCTTTATTTAATTGATACATGTCTGCCAAAATTGAGGGTGTGTATCTGAGCTGGAAATATATGTAGCTACAGAACTCACAAGTTAATGTTTGGAGAAAAATGGTTAAATTTAGAAAACATATTTAAAGCTGAGATTTGAGTGATAAATCACGTGGTGTTGGGGAGACTTACTAATATTACAACCTTGATGCCAGGGGACTTGCAGTTATAGCTGTAATGTTGTAGCTGTTAAGAGACATTCCAAATTGACAAAGCCTTTTTACATTACTGCTGGCAAACATGCCTGATGCTTTGAGGTGATCACGGCTAGTAATCTGGCATATGGTGGCTACAAATGTATTACAGTCATATAAAAATATTTAATTATTTGATTGGGGAGAGGATGTAGCCTAACAGGTAGGGCGATTGACCTCGAAGCTGGCTAACCAGGTTCGAGTCTCTGCAACAGATGCTCTACATCCTGTGATTCTGGGAAAAATCACGTAATCTCCACGTGCCTAAAAAAAAATAATGAATATATCTGTCTGAAATGCAACTTGTGCCCATGTAAAGCGCTCTGATACCTTCAGGTCAAGTTTGGGCTATATATAACTCTGAAAACAAAATTTCACACGGCCAGTCATTTATTGAAAAACAGATAACATCTTTCTTTACTTCCTTTTTGAATTGTGTTCTTCCAAGTTGACTCATAGTCAGAAAATATGGCTGAGATTCTATTTAGAAGGATCTAGGTGTAAAAATTAAAAGTTATACAAAATATAACAATCATATACAATAGGAAGTACTAACAGGCAAATTCCAAATGTTCACACAGCAGTGCTACTGTTCAGTTACATAGAGTTTTGAGAAAAGTGAGTAAGCACACAATCTTACATACTCATGCCCCAAACAGGAGCAGGGATAACAAAGAAAGGTTTTGTAATATAGGTGAAAAAATGCTTGCACAAAAGCCATGAAAAAATTGATATCGAGTAAATCACCACCACCAAGCAACCTAAATTAGTCTACTGAACGCTGTATGAATTATCCCTTAAATATTCACTTTAAATATTGTATTGTATTGTAATTGAATATATATAGCGCTTACTACCCCTGACGAGGCGTCAAGGTGCTTTTTTGGCGAGGAGCACGCTACTCTTGAACCCATAAAGTATTAGCGTAGAATGAATATAGTGAGATATGAAAGTAATGTGAGTGGTGGATAGGTTAGTCAGTTATTTGGATTCAGAATGATAGCGGAGTAATAGAAGAGGGAAAAAGGAAACATGATTCCAAAATGCAATAATTTTGACCAAAACAGTTTCTGAAAATAAAAAGATTGTATCATGAAACACAACATTATCATTGTTGATAAATGAGCTCAACCTCAAAACTGTATTTTTGTCCTAAAGTTTGAGATTGTAATGTTTTGTCAGTACATGTTTGCCCTCCTAACAGCAGCTTGACATTTGCATCAAGCACTCACATGAACTACAGCAATGCATGGACTGATCCTCCCTTCCATACACATTTATCAAAACATCATAGACCAGGCTGTCGTTTAATGGCAACGAGTTTCACCAACGTGGCGCCAGAGATAGCCTGAATGTTGTTTCTTCTGGTGCTGTGTGTCTGCCCGATCCTTCCTTCAGCTTCAGTGGCTGGCCCTGGGACTGGTCAGCCAATCGGAAGAGATGGGATCTGGAAGGCTGAGCTCAACACTTCAAGGCTCAGAGTGAACCCTGTGCTTAATCTCAGCCCTGGAAAAATTGCTGGTTTTCGAAATGAATGCCCGCCTTCATCACTGTTTCTCAGACAGACCGTGCATGCAAGATTGGGGTGATATTGAGTTTTTTTTGCATGACCAGTGTGTATCTGGATTTTTAGAATTCAGCAGTGGGTGATCACCGTACTAGCCTATCGAGCTTTCAAGTCTGGTGGGATCATTCCTCAAGCACCATGTGGAACAGTCACTGGCCCTGGCAAAGAACAAACTCAGTGGAGCATGGAAGGCTCATGGGGGCTTGCGTAGGTTGCAATTCTAGCGTTACCCGTGGAAAAAAATATATATATATTTCCAAGGGTGGGCCTTAAAGCCAGTTCAGGGAATTCACTGTCAGACCACGTGGGTTAGGCAGTAGAGACTGCTGATGTAAGTAGGACTCTGTCATCACACATGGTCTCGATAATTGAGATGCCCCCTGCCACAGACCTTGGTCTCCAGTAGGAGTTTCTTTTGAGCACAGGTCTCTCTTATGACTCCAGGGCTGGGTGAATGCAGCTCTCTTTGAAATCTTGCATGAGTGACTAAATCCCTTTTACCCCAACCCTTACCATCTTTAGGTCTCTTAAACTATTGGGGGCTTATTTACAAGCCACCAGTACATCACTTCTTTTGACGTACCGGTGGCGCAGTGTGCCTGCCCCTATTTACAAGGCCTCATAAAGGCACGCGGTGTGGCTTTTTCTGGCCTTGTAAATATGGGCCCCTTTCACACATTACTCTGAGTGAAAGGGACATTCCATGGGTGCTGCTGTGGGTGTTCCCATGCAACATCCATGGAACCTGAGGCATTCCCAGATTTACAGGGTTTTGTAAATCTGAGAAACCTTCAGATTCCTATGCCTCCACAAGGGAGGTGTAAGGGAGTCGCAAAAAGGGGGAAATACCTTTATTTCTCCTTGTTCTTTTTCTTCTTTGTGTGCTCCATTTTGTAGCACACTTAGAAAGAGGGAAATACCTCTCATGATTGTTTCTTGATTGTTTTTGTGCAGGAAGGTTTCCATTCATGCACAAGAACAATCACCCCTACAACACAGACACACTTGCACCATGGCGCATGAGTGCCTGCATTGGCATATGACAGCCCACCGTGCACCAGGGGAGAAGGACTGGAATGCCCTTTTGTTTTGACGCACGGCAGCGCAGCAGGAACGTTTGCTGCACTGCCGTACATCAAAATATCGTAAATGTGGCCCTTGGTTTTCAAGTATTTGTTTGCAACTGTCATTGTGCTGGCATATAGCAAAGCAGTTGACTACACAGATAAGCTTCAATTCTCTAACTTTCAATGAGCTTACTGACACGTCCATTAAATATGTATATTCTGTGGGTGGATTTATTTATTTACAAGAACAATTCATAAACCATTACTCTGTCTCTCTCTCTCTCTCTCTCTCTCTCAGAATCTTTTATAAAGCGTGTTTCAATGAAATGAGCAAAAGATTATGTCTGTGTATCTATTTTATGTTCATGGTCTGAGGTTACTCACTTAATAATAATACTTGGCATTAAGAAGGAAGCTTTAGATATTCCAATAATTTCCATTATGTAGCATGTGGAGTGGTCATACTTGTGAGACCAATTCATGTTGTCTTCATTTAGTACTTGATCACGGCTTCCACCCACCAGTAGGGGACCAGCTTTGGAAGTATTCCAGGCCTTTGCTACCATTTCCTTTTTGAACAACACAAAAATAATGTCTAGTACAAATGCAGAAAAGTCTCAACACTTGAAACTCCAACATCTGTGATATGGTCTTACAGGCATCCTAAATACCATAAACATATCAAAAGAGGGGGGGCCAAGGAGCTAATAAAGGTCCAGTGTCCATGCTCCAAATGCTTACGTTTCGTTAACACAAGGGGCACTGTTCCTGTTTGCGGGGTGCAAAAGTCACTCACGCATGAGGGTGCAATTAGTCACCCGTGCAATGAAAAAAAGGGGGTGAAGGGATAAAAGAAAGAAATTAAAGGTATCCTAGGTAAAAATGGGGGCCCATTCATGAAGTGGAACAACCACTTGTACTCTGTTGCCCTCACACACCCCAAGGGGTGTCATGCTTCATCATCGGGCTGTTGCTCCTCGTGGGGCCAGCGCTGCAATTCCCCACGGGTCCCCCGAAGGGTCTCTTTTTCGGAGATCTTTTTAGGCCTGCCGGATGGTGCATGTGGGTGTGTGGGGTATGGGTCCAATTGAGGGTGAAAGTGGTGCGTGCAAAATGGTGCGATATTTAATAAAGGGTAAACATGCAGCGAATGTATGGATAGTAAACCCTTGGCAGATTGCCTGCCGATGAAAAAACTTGCCCCGGAAACATTCTATGTCCGGGTGTCAAAAGGTCATAGGTCGACATGTTTCGCGCCTGTGTCGCCTTAAGGGTCGTTGGCGCTTCTTCAGGACCAGAGCAATGATATATAAAGTGCACGTGATAGAAATTCCAAAACCCTCTAAATCAAAAAAAGGGGCGGGGCAGTAACCTGATTACCATTAGTATGGTTACGGCTGCATGGTGCAAGAACGCTCCTGATAAAAACCTAGGAGAGGGAACAGAAAAAGTAGATAAGAGCATCAGTAACAACTTGATGTCTCATAATGTGACACATCTGTATTCACATCAATAAAAGCAATAAGTAAAGAAAGTGGCACAGGGGGCATATAAGTACGTTCAATGGGGCAGTGGCCCAGTGTGGTATTATTGGAACACCATGCCATATGATAATGTCAATATCGATACCACTCGTAACCCTCCCAAGTGGGGATTATGCTTTACAATAACAGCAGCTGATAAAACGAATGTTGTTTCGCCTATTGGCGGTGCCGTGAGGTCATTGGTTATAAAAGGTGCTTACCTCATAATGTTATGAGGGTACCTCCGCCGGCAAGAGCAGGGAATGCCCGCAACATTACTGGGCTGTAAAAAATGGAAATGGACTCATACACGTAGGAACAGAAACCCAGCACAGACTTTCCTGAGCCAAACGCTCACCATGTCTGAATTTATGCCACGGGAATCTACTTACTGTTTCTCCGGGGGGCTGCCTCCTCTACACCACCCCTTCCAAGTCACTGCCGGGAGTGAGACAGTGGCCGCGGAACTTGGTGCTAGTAAGGAAGTGAGGTCAGGTGTGGGCGTATACAATTTCCGGGTTGTCCTCACAGATCAACATGGAGCGCGCATGCGCACAAGCAGGGGTAAACAGCGCATGTGCGTAACAAGGGAGAGGATCTCTCGAGCACATGCGCAGAAGCTAAATGGTCAGCCGCATACCAAACTGGGCTAAGAAGTAGCAAAAAAAGTTTTTTCTTTAAGGCAAATGAATCTTATTGGATCGTTGTAATAGCGATCACGAAATTGCCCACAAATTGAAGTGCCTTCTGACCAATGCCTTGTTACTCGCGCTAAATATCCTGCCGCAAGAACGCCGCTCCCACATTGTTAATCCGGGAACACCCCGTGCTAAACAGAGTAAGAAGAAGGTCTGTGTTCCTAGTGTCAGTTCCTAGTGAATATACCAACTAAATCTTCTAAAGTTAAGACCATTGGGAGGTAGTGGGTTGTGGTGAGAAGGTGTCTTGTGGGTAGTGACTCTTGTGTACCCTCAAGACTATTTTCTCATTTTTCAGAAAAAGGGAAGGGGGAGTTTATGTTGATAAGACCCCAAGTTAAAGTAACAATGTCTCGTGTGCCCGTAGAAACGGAAAGAGAAAAAGAGCAAATATAGTACTGGCCCTCGGCTGAACCGCCGTGCATAATTAAACATATCAAAAGAGGGGGGGGCCAAGGAGCTAATAAAGGTCCAGTGTCCATGCTCCAAATGCTTACGTTTCGTTAACACAAGGGGCACTGTTCCTGTTTGCGGGGTGCAAAAGTCACTCACGCATGAGGGTGCAATTAGTCACCCGTGCAATGAAAAAAAGGGGGTGAAGGGATAAAAGAAAGAAATTAAAGGTATCCTAGGTAAAAATGGGGGCCCATTCATGAAGTGGAACAACCACTTGTACTCTGTTGCCCTCACACACCCCAAGGGGTGTCATGCTTCATCATCGGGCTGTTGCTCCTCGTGGGGCCGGCGCTGCAATTCCCCACGGGTCCCCCGAAGGGTCTCTTTTTCGGAGATCTTTTTAGGCCTGCCGGATGGTGCATGTGGGTGTGTGGGGTATGGGTCCAATTGAGGGTGAAAGTGGTGCGTGCAAAATGGTGCGATATTTAATAAAGGGTAAACATGCAGCGAATGTATGGATAGTAAACCCTTGGCAGATTGCCTGCCGATTAAAAAACTTGCCCCGGAAACATTCTATGTCCGGGTGTCAAAAGGTCATAGGTCGACATGTTTCGCGCCTGTGTCGCCTTAAGGGTCGTTGGCGCTTCTTCAGGACCAGAGCAATGATATATAAAGTGCACGTGATAGAAATTCCAAAACCCTCTAAATCAAAAAAAGGGGCGGGGCAGTAACCTGATTACCATTAGTATGGTTACGGCTGCATGGTGCAAGAACGCTCCTGATAAAAACCTAGGAGAGGGAACAGAAAAAGTAGATAAGAGCATCAGTAACAACTTGATGTCTCATAATGTGACACATCTGTATTCACATCAATAAAAGCAATAAGTAAAGAAAGTGGCACAGGGGGCATATAAGTACGTTCAATGGGGCAGTGGCCCAGTGTGGTATTATTGGAACACCATGCCATATGATAATGTCAATATCGATACCACTCGTAACCCTCCCAAGTGGGGATTATGCTTTACAATAACAGCAGCTGATAAAACGAATGTTGTTTCGCCTATTGGCGGTGCCGTGAGGTCATTGGTTATAAAAGGTGCTTACCTCATAATGTTATGAGGGTACCTCCGCCGGCAAGAGCAGGGAATGCCCGCAACATTACTGGGCTGTAAAAAATGGAAATGGACTCATACACGTAGGAACAGAAACCCAGCACAGACTTTCCTGAGCCAAACGCTCACCATGTCTGAATTTATGCCACGGGAATCTACTTACTGTTTCTCCGGGGGGCTGCCTCCTCTACACCTACCCCTTCCAAGTCACTGCCGGGAGTGAGACAGTGGCCGCGGAACTTGGTGCTAGTAAAGAAGTGAGGTCAGGTGTGGGCGTATACAATTTATTAAATATCGCACCATTTTGCACGCACCACTTTTACCCTCAATTGGACCCATACCCCACACACCCACATGCACCATCCGGCAGGCCTAAAAAGATCTCCGAAAAAGAGACCCTTCGGGGGACCCGTGGGGAATTGCAGCGCCGGCCCCACGAGGAGCAACAGCCCGATGATGAAGCATGACACCCCTTGGGGTGTGTGAGGGCAACAGAGTACAAGTGGTTGTTCCACTTCATGAATGGGCCCCCATTTTTACCTAGGATACCTTTAATTTCTTTCTTTTATCCCTTCACCCCCTTTTTTTCATTGCACGGGTGACTAATTGCACCCTCATGCGTGAGTGACTTTTGCACCCCGCAAACAGGAACAGTGCCCCTTGTGTTAACGAATCCTAAATACCATAACATTTCACTCAAGTTGAAGCACACATATGCAACCATGGAAACATGCCTACATGCACGGGTGCACGTACACATACTCATCACTAACCCTGGGTGAAGGACTACGCTACGCTCGCGCAGTTTGCGCAACTACGCGCTACGTGAATTGCACGTAGCACAGTGCAAAAACGCATAGCATAGCGGGCATTTTTTGCTTGCTCGCGGCCCTCAACATAAAGTTGGCGACCGCAAGCGAGCAAAATAACATCCCGGCGAGACTTTTTCCTTGTTCGCGTGGAAAATAAACCTCCCGGCGATATTCTCAACGCGGGGAGGTCAGGTTTCTCATTGCAAGTGGTCGCGTATGCTCGGGATGAGAAACTACCAGTCCGCGTTGAGAAATCTGCGGCTCGAGTACAAATCTACTCAAGTGGCAGAAAACGACCGCTTGCACTGTGCAAGATGCCGTTTGCAATGATTGCTCAGTGCGGGCAAGCATCCGGCACTGTAAAATTAGTGCGAACAGCATTTTGCACAGTGCACTACGCAGTTCGCGTAGCTACACGTAGCTTGCATAGTGCGAAGTGCACTTCGCGTGGCTACGCGTAGCGCTACTATGCGAACTACACCCAGGGTTACTCATCACACCTTCTCACTCATTCCCTCTCACCTGACTCATTCCCTTTTTCTTCCCTTCCCAGGTCTATGAGGCAGCGTCATCATATGCTCAAGAGGTTTCAGTTGCAGAAGAAAGGTTTACGTAAAGAGCTCTATTTCTAAGTCTTTACTATGATAAAATATCAACGTGTATAATAAAAAATATGTGATATGTGGATTCTATAATTTAATAAGGACTTTAGAAATGCATCACCCTCGTCAGCACTGCCTTGAAAATGTATTTTTAATTGACTGGTTCTGCATGAGGAGGTGTGGCTGCCCTCATTCTTTGAAAGAGGTGCAAGTTATGTTGGCTTCTCTTGATTAATGATTTCCCTAGCGACAGTGAGGGCTGATCTGAGCAGTGGCTGCTTATTATGTATTATGTACATCAAATTCTATTGTGTTGAGTTAGTTTTCTTCAACTCTTCCTTTCTACTAGATGATTATATATCAATCAATCAAGAAGTTTATTTCGGTTTCAAAGATCCTTAAAAACCACATAAGATGCATAATCAAAACTCGTTAAAACAGGATAAAAATTCTAAAATATCAGCGAAATGTGTAACATCAATTATTTGTTGCAGTTGCACTAAAATGTTGATGTTGGTACATGGTAAAAGTTGATAATCACAGCTTTAGATTAACACTTATTCGCAGAAGTAGATAAAAGCAGTACACAACATTGCAGTAACCCTTCAATTAAAGGTCGTGACCAAGCACTATAGTGGACACTTGCATATCCATGACATAAAACATCAAGGAGCGTCAACATCAAATCAACAAAAAGTGACCCGTGCCTTATCAACCGACATGCCTATAAAAGCGGACTAGCATGGCTGCTTATTGAAATCTAGAACATCACTGGTGCCCCACTTGATTGAGGTGAGGAAGATATACAATGTTAGTTCTCTTGCAGAGAATGGTGGTTACATCGAAGATGGTAAAGCAACCAAACCGCTAAAGACTCAAAGAATGTTGCCTCACCATTGTCCGTTTACGGGTCAGCCATGCAGAAGCCAAGCATTTGGAAACACAAATATAAATCTTCTCATCAGTGTATGACTTCATTATTCTCAGTGAGTGGTCAATATTCCGTACACCTAGCAGAAGGCACATAGGCGGAATGCATTTCTTGGGGCAAAAACATAAGCTTGGCAAAAGAAGAAGAAATTGTGCAGTGTTTCCTCATTTCAATTGCATGACAGGCATTGGGTACCCTTGTAATAGTCAGTGCCCCATCTTATGCAAAAACATATTGATTGGAAGTGTACCATATCTAAAACGTAAAAACTGCTGTTTCGCTAAGGGGGATAACATCTTATCCAAAAAATGCTCAAACAAGGGAACAAATTTGTAATCCAGAAATCTATCAGTGCAGCTCCCCGGGTTTGTTTTCCTTATCTCTTCTTCCCAAAATAAGAGTTTCAGTTTTTCTTTTAGTGTGGACCTAGCAATTGTGGAGAGACCCTGGTGAGTCCCAGAGGGTGGCCAGGTTCAGTTTGGAAAGTGTTTCCTTAATGTGCCTAAGCCATGGGATCTTTTTAGAAATAATGGCGCACATTAGGTCTCGCGGCAAGATTCTGTATGGTGCCAATTTCTCCTTTGACCACAATCTGTGCCAGTAGACCAGAGACACATTTTATGAAGCAAAGCAATTGGGAGTAGGCCTACGTCTATAAGCTCTGGAAGGCGAAGAGTGCTCTGGGGAAGGTTCAACAAGGCTCTTACACATTTTTTTCTCACCAAAGAAAGGCTTTTCACTGTTTCTGGGCTACAGAGATCCACACCATATAGGGCTGAACTCTTGGCCTTAACGTTGTACACCTCCACAGCTGGGTAAAGTGGGCTTGTTTTTCTCCTCTGAATCATCATAAGAATCACCCTCTACTCTTGTTGTAGCTTAAGAGAACTCCGGATTGTATGTGTGTGCCATGATAGTTTACTAGTGAGTTTGACCATCAAATAATACAATTCCTGCACTTGCTTTAATACCTTCTCCTGAGCTCTAATATTGCACCCCCTGGAACGATAGGTGTTAAAAGCCATGAACTTGGTCTTCTGAATATAAGTTCCAGCCTGCTCTTTTTGCAGAATTGTAAACATTTGTTCACTAGGGTTTGTAAGCCAGAGGGTGTCTTTGAAATGAGCAGGGTATCATCCGCAAATAGTAGAGCTGGGACTTTTCGTTCACCATTTTTCGGTGCATCACTGCCCAGGATGTCCAAATAGTTTACCAGGTCATTAATATACAGCAAGAAGAGAGTAGGGACTCTGACGCAGCCCTGCCTCACTCCCTTCTGGATCAAGATGGGACTTGTCAATTCTCCTTTCCTGCCACATCTGACCCAGGCAAAATTCTCTTTGTGTAATCTTATGATGAGGGATAGAATCTCTACAGGGACCCCCATACATACCACAACTGACCCCAATTTGCATCTAGGAAATTAAATCAAAGGCCGATTTTAGGCCCAAAAATACTACGTATATGTCCTGCCTCTTTTACCACTGTCTTCCAGTAGAAAGTGTACAACCTGAAAATGTGGTCCAGGGTGCTTACGTTCTGTCACAAACCTGCCTGAAAGTCTGTAAGTATGTTTTTCTCTTGGATCCACTCAGCTAGCTTTCCTAGGACCTGCCTGCGAAACAGTTTTTGTAGCCCATCCATCAAACTGATCGCCCTATAATTACGAGGGTCATCCCGATTTACTTTTTTAGGTCGAGCCTGAGCCAGCGCGCATGCGCTGCTCTGCCAGACTTGTTGTGGTGGAGTAGCGAATAGAAGACTAGCCCACTCTCCGCCCATATTTGCCATTGGCTTGTGTCATTGTCTGTCCCAAATGCTGCCTTCTGATTCGTCAATAGGCTTGTTAGTCCCTCCTTAGTACCGCCTCCTCTTCATTTGTCACCTCCCATGGCAACTGGCCCCTTCACTTCGAGTGCTACATAGTACGTGTTATTTAGACTGTGAGCACTATTTTCTTTAATGAGGTTCCCCTACTGCAGATACAACCTGCTTTGGTGACTTCTTTACTCCCTCCCTCCTGTTGTCGTGCCTTCTCCCCTCCCTCCCGCTCCCCCATTGTCCGTGCATTCTCCCCCCGCACTCCCTCCCGTTGTCTGTGATGACTACCATTTGCAATGCAATAGGTCTCGCGTAAATGCTAGACCTGTTGCATTGCAAATGCTTGTTTACTTCAGTCACCAGTCCCTCCCTCCCTCTTCTCACCTCTGTGCTTTTAACTCCCACCCTGTCTCCTTTGTGTTGCTGCTCACTAACGCTCCCTCCCCGCCAATACCCCGCCCTTGTTGCTTGATGCACTCTGTTTATTCTCAAACAGAACTGAATCGCTGAACACTTCCTAACATCCTTCATTTCCGGCCTCTCTTCTATATTGCATCTGCATTGATTGAAATTGACTTTCAGATCTCGTTTTATTTTCAGTATTCAAAAAAAGTTGAAAGGGGAGTGAGGAAACGGTGATGTGGATTTGCGTAAGAGTTTGCATCAATGCCGCCCCAGTGATGAAATTTAATCTGGTATTGCTACTTTGCACTGCAGTCTGTGCCCGTTTAGCAACTGATCGTTTGTCCTTTGCCTATTTTCGATCCCTGCCTGTAACTTCCTGTTTGGGATAAGGAAATGTACCGTCATACTCGCACAGGGTCCGTTTTACAGTTGTACCTACGTTTTTTATCTGGTTTGTGGTCGCAATTTCTGCCCGTGCAGAGCTGTTCCCTCAGAGGTCCCTTCCTCAATGAGCACGTATGGAGCATGGAACAATCTTTACAATGCAGCTCTGGGATGGCCTGGCGCAGCGTTCCAGCATCCTGCATGACCTCGCGGGGGACTGACGCCTCTTGCTGGAGTGACTTTTTCCCTTCCTGACTTGTCAGTCCGTTAGCCAGTGCACGGACTCCGCAGATGGGTGCAGATCATGCTGTGTCTCGGGCAATGGTGAACTTGTAACCTCGCGAGAAACAAATAATGCTCTCCCGCCATGACTTGGTGACTAGCGGCAGCTCAGTGTGACTCTGGGTCAGGGCGTATTTGTGTTTATTTCTTGTGCGCGTGTTACACCCTAAATGGAACTGTCCTCCACAAATTGAGGCGGGGGGAGGGGGGGGGGGGGTTCGACAGGTCTGCTATTTATTTCTAGCTCTGCCCCCGGCTGTATGAGTACCTGAAATAAAAAATAAATGTGTAGTTTGCGTGTAGAATTAAACTGAATAAGCAATGAAGAATTGTTGAGCCCTTTTGTGGAGGCATTTCTGTTTTGTTTAAATTTGAATGAGTACTTATGCAATATGTTTGCGTGATTCAGGTTCTTGTGTGAACTTAGAAGGGTATAGAATAATGACACCTTGGTTCTTTAAATAAGTAATATGTTATATTGTTTCTGAAAGATGTCTATTTTTTGTGAAAGTAAAGAAATCTAACCAGTGGGTTCTCTATGTTAATATTTCAGAATGGAAAATATGTAATTTGTCTAGCTTCCTTCAGCCTGACTCAGAACTATTATTTTTTTTTTCATGTTTGTTAAACTGCAATGATCTTGTTTCCTTGAACATTTTATGGATTAATAAACTTTTTCCGAAGGTATTTTTTATTTAATGCCTTTCACGTTTCCATTATGGTGTAGATTTCAGTCATTTTGTGTAAATATTTGCAACAATGACGATCTGTGATTCTTGTTCTGTAAAGAACAGTCGATCCAAAGAAAATATTTTCTTGGGGTACGATTTTTTCATTGGCCTAGTAAAGTCACTTCAGCTGTCTTACCTTCTCTTCTCTGTGATCCTATAACATAACAAGTGTATTTGTAAAGTGCACGATTACCCGTAGGTGTCCTGGCACTGAATAAAAGATGTTTATTGTTACCCAGCGGTACTCATTGTATCGACCTCAGATGGATGAAAGGCTGAGTGGACCCACCAGGGTTTGAACCTGTGACCATGAGGTCAAACACAGGTCCCTGCAGAGGCTGCTTTAGTCCACTGAGCCACCAGACCCAGCTAACTGATTGACAGTGGGATAAAATGTAAACCATTTACCAGCCAAAGAGTTTGAACAAGCATTTGCAATGCAACAGGTCTTGCAATTGCGAAAGTTTTTGCTATTGGCATTGTACATGACATTGCCTTTTATTTATATGTTTTAAAACCTGCAAGCGTACTTATAGTCCTTGCTTTCAAGAAGCAAGGCTGGCAGTAAAAGAGGCGCAGTTACTGCCAGCCTTGCTTCTCGTAAGTAACAACTATAAGTACAAAGTGCGTGTTTACGCACCGCTTGCATGTTTTCAAAACACATAAATAAAAGGCATTGTCATTTACAATGCCAATAGCTCAAACGCTCCCAACTGCGAGGCCTATTGCATTGCAAATGCTTGTTATATATGGGCACTATCTCTGCTAACTGCCATGACTTAGGAGTGGGGGCTCCTTTCAAAATGGAACTGGACAGTAGGTTTAGATAAGGGCCCCACACTTGGGGCTCTGCAGCAAATAGACGCTGAAGATTCCCTCGGGCCTGGGGCTTTTCTGGGGTCCATGGCAGCAATGACTTTAAGGGATTCGCCAAGAGAAAATTCAAGAACATTATGCTGTTGCCTAGAAGTGGGATGGCCCAGCTTGAGGACGTCAATGGGGTGAGTTTCCTTATCAGAATAGAGCTTTTGAAAGTGGTCACCCCACGTTTTAGGCGGCATAAAATAGTCAACATGGGTTGTAGCAGATTTACTGCCATTAGCTATGATGCTCCAAAAGGATTTTGTGCCCCTAGTTCTCACTGCAATGACAAAGTCATCCCACACGTCAGAGTCCCAGGTTATTCTTGCTTTTTTAAATTGATGTTTCTACTCCCTTCTTGCTTTTGGTATTAGGTCTCTGTTCTTAGTTTCAATAGAGTCGATTAATACCGGCTTGGTTAGACTGCATTGGTTGGGAAAACTTGGATGTCTTTTCCATGCCTTCGGTGGTCCTTTATACTCTTTGTAGAAAAAGATGCCCAACTTGTCAAAAAGGTTATGATGATGTTTTTGACAATCCACAGGATTATTTCTGTTGGGATCTATTCCAATCATATGCTCAATGGAGTCAGCGACCTTCACGTAAATCAGGGTCATAATAATGGGGTCGCAGCAAACTGAGGGCCATTTTAGGGCCGCTTGTTATTAGTAAGAGCAAGGTCCCCCTGAAGCCTAGAAAAAGACCAGTCTTCCTTTGAAAAACAATTCAGAGAGATTAAGCTATGATGAATTCTACTTGCGAAATTATAATGCTTGAAAGTGTGCCCGCTCCTCACATCTGAAGGTGTTCTGCCATTACGCGTCTAAGGCCTAGTGACAACATGAGCCCTAAAAGTTGTGTTGCCAGGGTAGATCACTTTTTCAGTGGTTCTAGATCTAATTGCAGAATTCTCAGTGTACATAAAAACCGATTTTGACAATGAAACTCTAATGTGCACTTGGCACACGTTTTGAAAATTAACATTGAAACTGAGAAAGGTAGAAGGACCATCACCGTAAAAGAGTGCTTGAATGTGTAGAAATAGAAGAATTATGAAAATGAAGAGTTCAATATGCTTATTAATTGATTACCTTGCTATTTAACAATCATAGTGAGAGATTATTGAGAAAAAGATGTGATATAATAAAAATTAACAAAGATTATTAAGGTAAAGCAGTATATCTATGTATAAACGAGTCTTATACACACTTGTGCAAGTATCGCTGATGGACATAGGCATCTTTAGCTTCTTCATTGTAATGCACCATAGCAAATGAAAAGTCTAGTGCAACTAATTTTCCTTTTATGATTCATAAATGAAACTTTCAGCATGAATGCTTTATATTGCTAGAGTCTTAGATTTCCTAAAAGAACAATTTTATATTGACTTTTAAGAATAGTTTGCGCATACGTACTTTCAAAATTTTTGTAGTACGCCATATTTAAGAGTTGAACATTTCTATGCAATAACCATTGATAAAAGCTACAATTCTTTCATTATATGACTTGCTTTATTGATTTTCGTTATGTATCAACTTAATTATGAGCTCATTTATCAATTTGGCAATGTTGACTTAAAATGCATTAAATTGCCTTTTTCCTTAGTCCTGCACTGTTTCATAGTTTGGTGAGAAGAATTCTTGCTATGCTTCACCCATAAAAGTAGCTTTATTTGTACTATTCACATGACATTACTAAATAAACAGATTCTTTTCTTGATACTTTTTTGTGAGTGAAATCTTGAGAACTTGGACTCCTAAACCACTACATGAAGAGCAACAAAGTGAATAGGCTCTTTGTCAACTAACCTGTATGGACAGAATGGACTGTCGTCTCTCATGACGAACCTGGGAAACAATTTAAAGATGACCATTTTGTAGCATGTGATCAGAAGGTAGTCACATGTCGATTGGATCATATAGAGTTACAATTGATGTCACAATTGGACAATTTATGGTATAAGAGGTGACTCTCCTTGGAGGAGGAGCCTCCGCTGCCCTTTTCCTTGCTGTTCTTCAGGGGCTCTTCTGTCTGCGTTCTTGTGGTTTTTCCCTCGTTCGGTTTTTACCTTGGACAGGGAGTCCTAACATGGATTCCCTTTGTCTGTTATCTTCAACTGCCATTAATGCCTGATGAACCTGCCTTCTGACTGATTTGGAGCTGTCTGGTGAGGTGATCAGACCAGAACATTCCTGATTATAGCTCCATTCCCCTTGCCCATGCCCATTGACTTTCCTTTAGTCGACTTTAACCAGACACCTTTGCTCATGCCCAGAGAACTTTTCTGAACTGTCCTCCTACCCTTGTGGTGGAAGAAAAACTCTAACCTAGATTCTTTATTTCAGCAATAGACCTATTTGGCAAATGTATAGTTTTATACTACGTGCTTCAAGACTCATGACTGAACTACTTAAAATGTGACTTATATGCATTAATCTTGGATCTTTAATACAATAACCAAATAATCTGAATTTGTCTGAGTCTTTTATTATTTGTGTCCTAAATGTTCTTTCCACAGAAACTGCGCTTACTAAAATCTGATTTCTAATCCATAATAGATGGAGTCATGGATTGTTTCAGAACCTCAGGTTTCACTGCTGTTGTTCTGTGTAGCTGAAGCTGAGCTACTGGATTGTATGATTCTTGTCTGATTGATGTTTTACAGAAGGTTCGGTCTTCCGGTTGCTATCCTTTACATTTATAGTATGGTTCTGAGGGTGGAATATTTAAATTTGATCACTAACATGTATGTTGCCAGTTTTCTCCCTCTGCATCAGGTACATTTCTGTGTTGTTCTATCTGTGACTGCCTTGCCTCACAAGGCAGTTCAGCGTTGGAATAATGAATGTTGGCGGGACCATCCTAACTAGGCTGGACCCTTTATCGTCCATAGACGGGGAGCTCTGTGGCAAATGGGATTCTGGATCAGGTTGGAGCCAGTTAAGGCTTATACATCAGAAATCTAGCAGTCCCTCACCTGTAAACAAAGCAGAGGTACCATGAATTTGACAGGACACCTGACCCCACCAAACTCTAAAAGAAGAATAATGGTGGCACATCTATGGTACAGAATCATGGATTCTGTTCACTCCAAAATCCAAAACTTTTCCCAATGTGGTTATCTATGGTCAGGGTTGTAACACAGGCCCCCGCAGCCCCCTCATTGTGGGGGGGCCACCGTGCTCCAGGGGCCCCCTCACTCAGCAAGCCTCTTCATCATGAATTAAAAGGTGCACATGCCCGGCCTCTTAAAAAATCAAATGGTACGCACGCACGCCTGGGCCCAGGCGGGCCTCTGAGGCTCTTTATTAATGGAATGGCGGGAGGGTGCGCGCAGTGCGCAGTTGTCTCTGCGCGGTCTTTAGGGTGGGGCTGGTGACCAATGCCATTGAATTTGTCATGCGCATTGAGGAGCGCGCACAATTAAAAGTGCGCATGAGACTTGTGAGGTGAGGCACGCCACGCCACGCCAGCCCAGAGACGGAGGACCATTGCAGCGATGTGAGGCCTGTACAATTGCCGTTCCTGGAGTTGGCTCACAAAGTAAGTTGTGCCTCAGCGAGGTATTTTGCTTTTCTTCAAATTGTAATTTAAATTCTGTTAATAGCGCTTGCCCCTCATCAGTGCTGCCAGTCCTATAATACTTTCAGTGACCTTAATTCAGAGCACAGCTGACTTAGTCTGCGCCTGCCAGTGAGTGTCATTGTAGTAGCTCTGTGACAGCCCATAACTGAAAACAAATGTGTGCAGGAGCCCCTCTGTTCATCTGGGCAGTGTGCGGGCTCTGCATTCACATTACATCACGGTATGAAAGTTAGACGTGTTGCAGAGGCCTGCTTTGGTATTGCTTAGCAAAGTGACACGAGTATATTTAAATCCGAACCCCTCTACTTATGTTCATGCTCTGACTGCTTCTGATCTCCATGACTGCGTTTTTTGTATAAAGATTAGATTTTATTTTCAACGGGCTGTTTCTTTAGTGCATTATGGCGTCTTGAGGTCATCTAAAAGCGCTGGGAGTTCTGGAGTCAGGTTTCATGTTACAGAGTGCTGCCATCCGTGTGGGAGGGTGCACGTGCCCTGCTCTCCACATGCGGCCTGAGCAGCATATTGCTTTTAAGACATGAATGCTTCTTGAAAAGCAGTGTGAAAATGGAAAAGGAAAAAATGGTCCCTTAAAAACGGTCCCTTAAAAAAAAATCACACTTGGACTAAGTTACGGTTCACAGTTAATGGTTCTAAAATGTATTTCTCAATTACCACGACTGGTTATCTCTGTGCAATTTCTACCTCAGTGGAGTTTTAAAAGACAAGCCTGTTGCTAGCCTGAAATATGAAATGGCTCCTCTCAGATCCCCTTCCTGTAACACTCACCTTAGAAAGGGCAAGTAGGTTAGTAACTTTGCAATTCAGGGGTTTTGCAGCAACTTGAAAGTCTTTCCAATGCTCATTATTGTTTTAAAGGGCATAGTTTTGGAAATGTAGCTTGTTCCATGGACTTAAGTCCTTGATTTTATTTCAAGGGAAAACATTTCTCTGTCACTGAGAACTGCAGTCACGCAGTCTGTCTCCGGTTAGTGGCCTTCCTTTCATATCTGGTGTTTTGTTGAGGTTTTAAGATCTTCTTAGAGTTTCTTAATGCTCCAATGGGTGTCATTTCTGATATTTATATGTTTCCCTCATCTTCATTGCTTGATTTTGCTCACTAGAAAGTGTCACTCATAGTCATTGAAATGTCACTCATAATTATGCTGACAAAATGAAAATGTCACACATAGCAATCTGAAACATAGGCAGCTATGAATCCCTTACACACCGGGTAGGAGTTCAGCTTCTTAATCCTGAGTCACAAGTCACTTAAAATTGGTTTCAGAGGACAGTGATGGGCTAGAGCCCATCTGGAATGAGCCGTAAGTGGAAAAGCATTCGGACCAGGGGTGATTGGAATACATTTGTCAATGTATGTACCTCCTTCTAGTGACTCCGGGGAAGTCAATCCCGCCTAGTTTCCCAGGTCCATGTGTGATGAGCCGCTCTAGTCCAGGTTTCTTCCTTTAGTCTCTATTCCACTTTAAAACCGGGGCTACAAGTTCTGAAATTCAGAGAAAAAACCTGGACTGGAGCAGGTCATATTTATTTATATTATTTATTTATACATTAGTAGAGCGCATGGTTACACTGCCGGTGTGTCCCCGCGCTGGTAGCTGAAATAAAATAGCGGACAGTAGGGTAGAGCGTCATGCAGTATCAGTATTCCTAAACTAGCTCTATCACAGGAGGTCTGTGGAGACAATTAACTAACTAGTGGGAAAGAGCCATGTCTTCAGCTTTCTCCGGTAAGTCATTTCACTGGGCTCTGTTCTTATTTCAACAGGTAGAGTATTCCAGTGTTTGGCTGCCAGGAATCTAAAGGAGCAACCGCCCATCCTCGCCTTTTTGAATCTAGGAATCCTTGCTATCGCTTTGCCTCCGAACCTCAGGATCCTGCTAGGTGTGTAGGTTGCTATCATTGTTTGAAGGTATCATGGTCCTTTATTTGCCAGAATACGATGGCAATGGCACATTGTCTTGCCATATGGCCATGTCTAAACTGGGGTGGCAGAGTGGACTAAAGAACGGTGATGGATTAAACCCAGATCAGTTGACTGGGGGTGAGTGCTTGCAATGTTCAACACTCCGTCCATCATTTCCTTTGGTTTTTGCTTTGTTCGCCATAAGTTGGCAGGGTATGCTCAGACGTGAGTCCCTTGCTCACTTTGCCACTGGATTCAAGCAAGCCTGGCTGAAGACGGCTGAAATGCCAGAAACCGGTCCTAGGAAGCTTGTTTCCGGTCCAGGGAAGACATGGCTTAGCAGTTCGGGCTGGACTGTTCCCATGAGGCACAGGGTCAGACTGATTTGCATATGGCCATGTCTGAACTGGGGTGGCAGAGTGGGCTAAAGAACGGTGATGGATTAAACCCAGATCAGTTGACTGGGGGTGAGTGCTTGCAATGTTCAACACTCCGCCCATCATTTCCTTTGGTTTTTACATTGACTTGAACAGCATTCTCTTTTCGACTGGTAGCCAGTGCAGTCTGGCTAGGGCTTTAAAAATGGAAGTTCTTTTTGGTAGATTCAGCACTAGGCAGGCTGCTGTGTTTTGTATTGATAGCAGTTTCATGATTCTTTTTTTAGATGCGGCTAAGTATAGGACATTAACGCAGTCAATCTGAGAGGTGACCACGGCATGTACTATAGTTTTCCTGGCATTGACTGATAATAGGTTGAGGACCTTCCTCAGGATTTTTAGTGTCCCAACACATTTACCTGTGACTTTCCGAATCTGACTCTCAAATGTCAGATTGGAATCAAGCCAGACTCCTAGATTTTTGACTTCTGTCTTAGGAGTTGCAAGTTGGCCGAGAGTCTCAGGCCACCATGCTGACGACCAGATGGATGGTGTTTTTCCCACTATCATTAGTTCCATTTTTCTGTCGTTCAAGTGCAGACAATGGTTAGACATCCACCCTGTCACATCCTCCATGCATTGAGGGAAACGGTGGGCCATCACCCATGGATCTGGAAAACTTGGCAGCTGAGCATACTGACCCATGTGTGCAACATGGGCACGTCCTGCCCCTGAGATGCCGCCCAATTCCACCACCGGGCTTAACATGCAAATACAGCCACAGCCAAAAGAAAGTTGACCACTCAACCTTTATGAAGGGCCTGCACCTGGGCGGCAACACGTGTGGCCTCATTTTAATACGTGTGAGCAATTTGAGTTAAAAAAAAAAAAATCGTTACCATCTGCAAATTATGCAGGTGATGGGTTACGTGGCAAAAGTGTCAAATCCATAATTATGCAAAATATGCGACAGGCACAGAATTACATAATGATAGTGGACATGGTTACAGCGGAGCTCTCAAGTTTGGTCGTCCATGTCAAGATTCTTTCAATGCATACAGGATTTGCTGTCCAGTTTAAACCATTAAACAACCTGGACTACACGTCCCACAATTCAATGGAAAGTCCTGGACTTGATGAGCTGCTCACTCATGGAAGCTGAAGACTTGAGGCCTCTGCTTAAAAGCACATATTGGTGACAAAGAGAGTTTCAAGATTCCATTCACAAGCACCTCGTCCGGTTGAGCTATTTTTCTTTCTATTTTTCTGTGTCCCATAATTGTAATCCTGAATTTAATTTAATCAACAGTTCTACAGGTCCTAAAATGCGTAGAATAAAGGTAACCACAGGTTCTTTGTTGTGGTCTGCTACTTGTAGTGCTGAATTTACGCTAGGTACACACACCTACAAGCTCTAGGAGATAAAGAAACAAAAGCTGAATTGGATAAATCCCATGTCAATGAACTTGTGAAGCGCTGGTGCTCTGGGTGAGCGTGTGTTTCGATTGTGTTGGTTTGCTCCCACTGCACAAATTTGCCCAACAATGATAGTTATATGTAGGTTAAAAGGTCAGGACTGAAAAAGGTTCGGTCACGCTACTCCAATGCCCAAAGTGTGAAAAACATACAGAGGGAACCCCTAAAGAGAATGTTAGGTGGTGGCAGGGTAGCGAAAGGGGGAGGACAAATTGTATTGTATTTATATAGCGTTTTCTTTCCCTGATGAGGCGTCGAAGCGCTTTTCGGCAAGTAGCACGCTACTCCAGAACCCAAAGAGGATTAGTGGTGAATTAGAGTACGGAAATATGAAATTAATTTGAGCAGTGGACATGTGAGTTTGGTAATTGGATTAAAAAGGGACAGTGGAGGGATAGAAGAGGGAAGGGTTTGTATTTCTATAACATGGAGGGGAAGCGTTAAAGGCACACAGGCTAGAGAGGAACATGAAGCCAGTGGCATAACAATAGCCCCCTCAGCCCCCGCCGTGCAGGGGCCCCCCAAACTCCAGTGGACCACTTCAGCACATTACTCTGGCCGGAGAGCTCATGTTTGAGTACGTAGGGGCCCCTCCATGTGCCTTGCAGGGGGGCCCCCTCAAGGTTCGGTACGCCACTGTCTTTGGTGTGAGAATTTTGAATTGGACCCAATGCATATATTAGAGGGATGTTTGTGTAATGGTATTGGTCATGGATAGTGTATAATTTTGTGAATGGTAGTGGGCACGATTTAAATGTGGTACCCATCGTCCATGTGCTGCACTGGGTTAAGATTAGTAGGTTCTTGTTAGCTGCACAGACAATGATTCTTTTCTGCATTGTTTTCCTTGTCAAGCAGAAAGAAATCTTGATAGGGTGTTTTTACATTTTGAGGGATTTTGTATATCGTCATACGTTCTAGGTGTTGTTCGAATTTCCTGGTGATTCTCCTTGTTCTACTTATTAGTCTTTTGGGGGTCTTCTATGACAAGGAGTAGGGCAGTTGGTTCTTCAGGAACCTGGGGTATGATATACTTGAGTATAGTTTCTGAAAGGTTGTGTTTGCTACTCTTAGTTGTGTAGGACATTCCTAACTTGAATTTCAGTGATGTTTGGAGGGCGCTTGTGTTTCCTTACACTCTAAACTATGTCTTCCTTGGTGGCGACTCTGCCATAGCAAGCATTGGAATATTATTTAGTGTATTTTCAATGCATCCTTTCACTAGAAGTGATTTCTTTGCCATAGATGTATACCTCCGTGAGAAACCACGAGAATTGAAAAATAAAGACCTTGAATGAATATTGGACACTTCTACTTTTTCTGAATTTTTGATTGAAACATTGATGGAGACTTATACTGTTTATTATTGCTCAGGGAATTAACTTTTGTTTTGATCTTAGCAATTGCTTGCAATCGCAATCAACAGTTTCCAAGGATATTATTCACCATAAATATTCTTTCCACGGGCAGCATGTCCCCAACATCCTCTTATTTAGTGTCACCTGATACAAAAAGAAATATTCCCAAAGTTAGGAGCCCCTTCTCAGATACTGTTATTGTCACCGAAAAACAAATTCTAAAGAACTAAAAAGGTCTTATAGATACAAGTGGATTTAACTTTTTCCTAATCAAAATCCGCATGACACATCAGTTCCCATAATTAAAAGATAAGTCTTCCGCATTCTACATCTTAACGGCACTACAAGATAATATTTATCTTGCCATATTAAAAGTAGATCGTCCCTCTCAATTACCTTAAGAAACATGAGAGTCTATTGTACTTCTACTTTTTCTGAATTTTTGATTGAAACATTGATGGAGACTTATACTGTTTATTATTGCTCAGGGAATTACCTTTTGTTTTGATCGTAGCAATTGCTTGCAATCGCAATCAACAGCGTGGGGTGGTGGCTGTTTACATTTCCCTTGATGCAAATTTTATGGATTTGTTTGTTAAGACTTAACCCATCAGACTCTGCACAGTAGAAACCCCACTACCCTATTATAGATAACATTAATTGACATAGTTGAGAATTAAAAAAAAGAACATACAGGAAAGCAAGGGGGATACACAATTGCATATCCAGTGTACTACATTGTCAAATGTAAGGGGCATTTTTCATTATAGCCCTCATACATGTAGTCTTCAACAGTACTACTTGGCCCTATTACAGTAGTGGTCAGAGCTTACAATTATGTCCTTATGAGATTTCTTTGATTTTGTCATCCGTGATGCGCAGTTTTATGCGCAGATGTTGCACTGGACAAAGCACTAGGAGGAAGCTGCTGGACTGGAACAGGAAGTTGAAGTCACTGGGGCAATTCCTTCCTGTTGGAAAAAAAAGAAAAAAGGCAACTCACACTAAAAACAACTTGAACGGTCCGTTGGAAAGAAACATCCACTTGAAAACCTCTTTGTCAGTAGATTTAGTGGCTTGTCGAGCAGAAAAGCTACTTAAGGTGCGTTCACAATCGCGAGCTACACTGTATTGGCGCTGTCGCTGCCGGAAGCTGTGCAAGCGGACGTGCAATTTGGCAGGTGCTCGCTAGTGGCCTGAGAGTATTGTGACACTCGCGAGACAGCCCCAAACAAAATCTTGAGTGCGCGAACGGAAGCAGGAATTCCACTTTGTGCTGAAGGCGGAATACTAATACTAATACTGAAAAAGCAGTCCTTGAAAAAGGCCTGGGATTTGTGCCCACACCTACACCTGACAAATTCAATGAGATGTGTGAACTGCAGGATTTCTTCTGGAAGGTTCGCCGTAAGGCCTTCTTTCACGACAGGGTCTCACCTGAACAGGATGACACCAAGCTGAGTAATCCTTCGAGGTTCACCCCCAACAACAGTATGGTCCCCCCTGAGATTCTGGCTGTTGTGGGAGCCGTACTTAAAGAGCTGACTCACATCTTCAAGAAGGACACTTCACAGCAAGGCAGCAGTCTTCCTCAAGGATCATTTCTGAACATTGCCTGCCAACCACAGATGCATGTTCTGTCTACGCAAGACTCACCTCTACACAGCCCTAAACCAACAGGTATATCTTTACAATTGCCTACACATTCCTCCCATGAAGGTGCATCTCTGCTCATTCCTCAATCAGTTGAGAGAGATAACAACCCTGGGGAGAAACAGACACAACCATTCATCATTCCCACCCCTCCTACAACTGCCCAGAAGCAGCTCTCGGTGCTGGACAACCATCTGACCATGTCAGACAGCCCTTCATGTTTGGGGGAGGGTGACATAATCCGATGCCGATCTCTGGGAGGATAATTCTTCGAACAAAAGTCTAATGTACAGAAAGATAATGATGCAATGAAACTACCCTCCACAAGATAGCTGAATATCTTTGCAAATGTTGCCATGACATTGCAAGGATGCACTGAAAACATCTTCAAGGTGTTAGGAAAGAAAGTGCAAGGCAACATGCTTTGGCCAGGAAGACATGCCAATGTCGATCTCCACAGTCAAAGCATGCTCAAAATTCTACAGAATTACATCAACTGTTAGAAATGGGGGCTCTAGTTGGAAGTGGTTTGCACCCTGTCTAAGTAGGGACCGTCATTCCAGTCATGCTAAGCTAGTCACACAGCTAAAATAATCCCTGCTCACCCCCTTGGTGACTCTCAGAGGTAATGTGTAAAGCATTTGAACATACACACACAGTAACCCGATGAAACATCTACAAAAGGACACTAAACCAGTTCAGGAAAAAAAACCAACGTTTATCTAAATGAAACAGGACAAAAATTATAAACATCCAACATACACAAGTCAAGATATCACTTTTAGAAAGATTACTGTGAAAATATAGCACCTAGAAAACAATAGCTCCACCTGTGGCTATCTTGACATTGTGGCAGGTACTAATCTAACAGTCGGCGTCAACCGCAAGAAGTGGGTCACATGGACCCTCAGTAACAGTACCTTGAAAATGATGAAAACAACGACTTTGTATGGCGTCGGGGAGGTGAGGAATCGCTGGTGCAGCCGCGTTTCATTACGATGATGCAGTGTCGATGAGTTATTGACTCCGCGATGATGCGGTTGAGATGCTGGTGTCGAAAGGCATCAGGGCTGCAGTGTAAGTTGGGGCGGTGCATTGTGCTCTTCAAGAACAGTGTTCTCAACTTCGGTCCAGGCAGCGGTGCGGCATCGGGGCGAAGCGCTGCAGTCGGAGAGGTCCGTGCTGTGCTGCAAGTCGGGCGGTGCGTTGTGCTCTTCGCAAGGGGTGCCCTTGGCTCCTGGGCAGGCTGCGGCCTCGACGAAGTTGGTGTCGATAAGTTTCTGTCATCAGCAACACCAGGGCTGCAGTGTAAGTCAGGGCTGAGCATCGTGCTCTTCACAAGCGGTGCCCTTAGACAACCCAGACGTGGATTCTATAGATTTAACAAAATGGTCAAGCAAGAAAATGCCTGTTTCTAAAAGTGAAATTTTCAACCAAGCAATTTAAAAATCAACTTCACCAAAATATATATTTTGAAATTGTGAGTTCAGAGACCCCAAACTCCAAATTTCCATCTGCTCCCAATGGGAAATTACATTAAAAGAAATGTCAAGGCAATCCCCATGTTATCCTAAGGGAGAGATAGTCTTTGCAATAGTGAAAAGCGAAATTAGCAGTATTTCACTATTAGGACACACCAGCACATGTCTAATACTGTAGCAAGCCAATGTTTATATACAATGTTTTAAGAACTATCAAATAGTAAGTAATGGTAAATTACAAACATGTTTTATGATCAGGCACTTGAAGGAAGTTAAAGAGTTGGTCAAAAAGAGAAGATGGTTTTATACATAAACATGTGATTAAATGATTAAAAGATATTTTGCAACATCTTCAATACATAGCCTTTCATAGATAAGAATTACAAATTGTATGAATTTAGAAATGTTTTAATGGAAATATACATGGTATTTTGAAAGGAAGATAAAGCTACACAGCGTCAGCATAAGTTTGACAAAATGCAAGTAAAACAGATCCCAAACGTGAAAGTTGAGTTTTACTTGTTATGTTGACTCAAAATATAGACCTTGAAACGCATTTCCATTATGTCCAAAAAAGATGATTAGTTAATCCACCCAAAACTATAACAATGCATGCTTGTTAGTATTTTTAAACGTTCATTCCTTTCATTACACACAAATAACACAAGTTAATTACGACAAGACAGTTATAACAAAGCTCAAATTGAACACATGACCATGGGTGGACTGGGGAAAACCAAAGGAAATGATGGACGGAGTGTTGAACATTGCAAGCACTCACCCCCAGTCAACTGATCTGGGCTTAATCCATCACCGTTCTTTAGCCCACTCTGCCACCCCAGTTCTGGGGTGGCAGAGTGGGCTAAAGAACGGTGGTGGATTAAACCCAGATCAGTTGACTGGGGGTGAGTGCTTGCAATGTTCAACACTCCGTCCATCATTTCCTTTGGTTTTGCTTTGTTCGCCATAAGTTGGCAGGGTATGCTCAGACGTGAGTCCCTTGCTCACTTTGCCACTGGATTCAAGCAAGCCTGGCTGAAGACGGCTGAAATGCCAGAAACCGTTCCTAGGAAGCTTGTTTCCGGTCCAGGGAAGACATGGCTTGGCAGTTCGGGCTGGACTGTTCCCATGAGGCACAGGGTCAGACTGATTTGCATATGGCCATGTCTGAACTGGGGTGGCAGAGTGGGCTAAAGAACGGTGGTGGATTAAACCAAGATCAGTTGACTGGGGGTGAGTGCTTGCAATGTTCAACACTCCGTCCATCATTTCCTTTGGTTTTGCTTTGTTCGCCATAAGTTGGCAGGGTATGCTCAGACATGAGTCCCTTGCTCACTTTGCCACTGGATTCAAGCAAGCCTGGCTGAAGACGGCTGAAATGCCAGAAACCGGTCCTAGGAAGCTTGTTTCCGGTCCAGGGAAGACATGGCTTGGCAGTTCAGGCTGGACTGTTCCCATGAGGCACAGGGTCAGACTGATTTGCATATGGCCATGTCTGAACTGGGGTGGCAGAGTGGGCTAAAGAACGGTGGTGGATTAAACCCAGATCAGTTGACTGGGGGTGAGTACTTGCAATGTTCAACACTCCGTCCATCATTTCCTTTGGTTTTGCTTTGTTCGCCATAATTTGGAAGGGTATGCTCAGACGTGAGTCCCTTGCTCACTTTGGCACTGGATTCAAGCAAGCCTGGCTGAAGACGGCTGAAATGCCAGAAACCGGTTCTAGGAAGCTTGTTTCCGGTCCAGGGAAGACAGGGCTTGGCAGTTCGGGCTGAACTGTTCCCATGAGGCACAGGGTCAGACTGATTTGCATATGGCCATGTCTGAACTGGGGTAGCAGAGTGGGCTAAAGAACGGTGGTGGATTAAACCCAGATCAGTTGACTAGGGGTGAGTGCTTGCAATGTTCAACACTCCGTCCATCATTTCCTTTGGTTTTGCCATGGGTGGACTGGGACAAAAAAAATAGGCCCTGGTACCAAAATAAAAGAGGCCCCCATTAGCAAAGCAGATAGCTAAAAAAGTGCAATGCAATGCAATAGGTCTCGCATTTACGCGAGTTTAAGCTATTGGCATTGTAAATGACAATGCCTTTTATTTATGTTTCAAAAACGAAAGCAAAAATAAAAGGCGTTGTTATTTGCAATGTCAATAGCTTAAACTCGTGTAAATGCGAGACCTATTGCATTGCAAATGCTTGTTTTAATAGCTGTTGCCTGCCTTCACCAAAACCAGCTGGCCAGATTGGCCTAATTGAGCCTAGCTGGGGCGGGGCAGGCCAAAGACGATGAGGCTGTTGCTAAACTGCATCTGCATGTCACCTGGCTTTCACAGCCTGGCACCGAGGTCTTAATCGTGCGCAATGTTTGCTGGAGCAAGCAGCAGGTGGACCGGAGTGCAGCAGCAGGTCATGGAACGCCTGCTAGCATGCAGGTGGCGCAAGTAGTATTTTAACTGCTATGAACCTTTGCTTCCTGCCTGGCACATTATATTTCAGCAGCGGATAACTGGTAAGCACTGGCCTGGCCAGTAAACAACTTAATGCTCTGTTCTCCAGCTTGGAGTTGCGATGTGCACCTTCTATACTCAGCCGGTTGTATACCACGGACACGAAACATTGGGAATGTCTTTCTCCTGCTTTCCAGCTCTGGGCTATAAATTAGGGTGAGTTTGTTTCCTTTACATAAGGCACAATACAAAGTTCTCCCCGTCTGCACTACTAAAAAGACTGTAAATTGTTCCACTCTTCAGAACAGCTATGAATTAATGATCCAGTGTCAGCCCTTTCATACCGTCTGTGGCCAGGTCACTGACAGGGCCAAGTCACACTCGTCCAAATGATATATGTGTTTATAATATATCCAGTATTCAGGGACAGTGATGTGTGTGTTCCAATATTTAACACAGCAGTAGCTCACTAACATTACTGCAAATAATCTCTGTGACGCAGTCCCATTTCTAATGTAATATCCTGCTTTGTTCTAAAAGAAACTTTTATGGATATTGCATGAAATATAAACACTCAATTTCTCTGCAAAATGTCTGTAACACACATCACCCACATTCAAAATAAATTAAAGGAAAATGATATTTAAAGAAATCTGTTTAAAAATTATTAAAGGTCATTCGGGCATGGCTCTCTGCAGAACAGAGCTGGCTCGATCGGGCCCACCGAAAGGGTGAGGCTTTGGGCCAGGGCCCATTTTGCCCATGCTGTCTCTGTTCCTTGTGCATGCGGTAACCAATACTATAGCAGTTTCTCTGGGTAGCAAGGTTCCGAATCATGGACAGATCTGGAGTATTCTAGTTTAATTCTCAGTTTAGAGGTTGAGTTTGACTGCCTCTTGGAAACAGAGTTTATCTGTTAAGAGTGCTTTGATTCCAAAATAGCCAGCCTTACTCTTTATTCAATAAAAGCAGTTAAAAAAAACAACAGGTGTTCAACATACTTTCATAAAGAGTCGGATCCCAAAGTTGTTTTACAGATGAATTCATTGTGAGCCTTTGCCCTGGCCTACTAGCTGCATAGGCAATGCAGTATTGCAGATCTTACTTGCACATTAAATGCTGTCAAAAAAAAATGGTGTGAAACTCTGCTTTATTAATGACTGCATTCAATCAATGAAATAAAGCAGCGTTTCAAACTGTTTTTTCTCCAAATAAATAGCATCTATCTCAGAAGTTATCCTGTTTACAAAGTACACTGTGGGAGGGTACGTACCTGCCTAGACATAATAGCCACATGAAAAACTGGAAACCTTCACATTGGCCCCGGGCATAGAGCATCTGTGACTGTTTAAAGTATTTTTTTCACAAACTCAGTTAAGCTTGCACTTGATTGGGCCAAGTATTAAACTGAAAAATATGCATTCTACATAAAGAAAAATCCCCTTTCACCTCCACTAAGAAAACATAGTAGAGAATAAAGCCCTTTATCAATCAAAAGAGTTAATTATTTAAAGCTGAACCAGGATGGAACATTTTAAAACTGTAAAAAAAAAAAAAAAAGTGAATGAACAATAATTGGTCATAATAAAATGAGTTTTTTTTTAAACTAGTGACTGCACATCTAAGCTAGACTTAAATAAATAAGATTTGGTAAGGCATATGTGTTGAGGTTTAACTTTTGCAGTGCGTGAACAAATTGATCGAGGATCACAAAAGGAGGTCATAGGCTTGTATTCTGCCGTAGCTCGTTACACTTTCCAGGAATTCTTCCATGCAAGGCAAGCTTTTGCTTTAGGTGGCTCAACCTGTAGCTTCAAAAGAGGGAATGTGGCCCCTTTTGTTCAAACCACTGTATGGACGCCGAAGAAATTAGGCCTACAGCCAATGAAACTGGGCGTGGGTAAAAAAAAAAAAAAAATTTAAAAAAAGATTTGCTTGCCCTTTGGTAGCTCATGACGATTTTCACTGATCAGAAGTAGCTCTCACTACAGAAAAGGTTGGAGACCCCTGCTCCAGAGGTACTACTTTATATAGCCACAAATGCTATTTAATAATGACCCAATTCACATAGGCATCTGAAATAGTACTACTGCATTAGTACCACTTTGCATAATACCAAATGTAATTCACTGATGTGCTGGCAGATGTGTATGTCCTTGTACCTGGAGCCTAATGCACAAAGATATACTCTTCAGAGTATGCCAGAACTACAAAGGGGTAAATTAGTAGAGGTTCTCTAAAGTTACAGGCACAACTACTCTAGTAATACTACAGCAGAAAGGCTCAAATCTACTCCAGCCAAAACCCTGGAATACGTCACCACACACAGCCATTCACAGACAACGCTAGGGAAAAACATATGGTCTACAGAAACAGGGAATAACACTACCAGCACAAACCAAACTCCTAAAAAGGAAAAAAAAACATTACTTTGGACATTCCAGACACCCATGTACACAACATAAAACATCAAATATAAAAGTAATTTTAAAATAAATTCAAAATCACATTGTCATTCCATACACCCATATGCTTCACAAATACTAAGTAGAAATAAAAATGTAAAAAAGTTACATAACTAAAACACTGCAGCCACTTATACAAACTAGAAATTGAAAACATATGAACATGTATGAAAGTTACTATTTACATTGATAATGAATGTGAAAATACTTCATGATCTCACATCTAATAACCTTCACATGCTCTAAGACACCTCATAACATAGGATGACTCAAACAGCCATACAATGACACCATCCCAAAAAAAAAATGGAGGCAATGCTGGGCGAACTTTGTGTTTCCAGTAGTAATGTGTGTCAGATGTCATTTTCTTCAGGTGATGCTCGTTTCCATATTCCTTTCAATTAGTAGTTCAACATAGCATAGGCTGATATTGCCACCAAAGCAACATATGATAGTTTGATCAGCACACCCCTAAAATAAGCTCAGTTACTAGCAGTAATTTTATGGACATGTTTTGTGTCCCCATCCTGTCACGCAAGAGGGTGGTGTGCGTGTGACAAACTCCAAATACTAGGTGTATATCTCTGGCCAGAGGTAAAACTATTTCTAGGCATACATTTACATCTAGATAAATATAAGGTGCGAGACGCCACTACGCAGATTTACTTTATGAACTAGGCCTAGAATTAAGCCAGTACTCAAGAAATTAAGGAGTAGCCCAGGAATTCTACAAGGGCATGGCATACCCAATCATAGCAAAATCCATGCGAGCCAGACCCCAAAAGCTCTACGTGACTAGATAGACTTCGCTAAACAGCATGGTTTGAAAGGATCCCAAACATTGGTTGCATTGTTCAAAAAAATAATCCCCAATCGGAGTGAAAGCACCATAAAATTAAGCAGTTTTGAGTGTAAACAGCAAACTATGAACCTCATCGAATTTAAGTAGTTTACGATCACTTGAACCTAGAAATAAGATATAGTCACAAATGTTGCAAATGAAATTTAAAATACTTACTCATTCCATAGGATGTGCCACATTGTTTTACATCTTACCTAACATATAGATATCTGAAATGTTATTAGTGAAATGAAGAGTCTGCTTGAGAACTGCTGCCACTGCTGTGATGATCAGACATGGAGAGATATCTTACCTGGCAGATTGTTGCTGTGCCATAAGTTGTTTTCTAATTCTTCAGCAGTTGATCAGTTTAAGGTGCAAGATGGGTTAAAGGGGGTGGTGGGGGAGCGTGAGAAAAGAAGAAAAGAAAACAAGCATTGAAAGCGTGCGTCATCTTGATCGCGATCGCTCTGAAAGTGAAAGTGATCGCGATGACGCACGAGTTTTCAAAGTGCTGCTGGCGGCTGGCTGCGCGCGTGCACGGTCGTGTGAACGCAAGTGCTAGGCCAGCCAGGAGCACTTTGAAAACTCACATTCAAAATGTCTCTCCGAGCCAGCGCATGCGCTGGGCTCAGCGAGACCTAAAAATGGCACACACACTGATCTGCCAGACCAGCCCATCAGGCACTCCCTGTTTTTCTATAGGCCAGTACGACCCGGCACATGACTGGACACCACTCTCAAAACATATATGCTCTTACGTGAATATACAAAGAATACACTTACCACTTGTCTGCTGCTCAAACTTTTCCAGCTGGGAACAGAGGGTTGGCCAGGCTGCTCTTATGACCTTTCTGTGCAGCGGTGTCAAGCAGGGGTGCAAAGAAAGTGGCTTGGAGGACAAACCCAAAATATCCTGGGTCGTAATGTGGTCCCAGTAATGGAGGTCCTCTCAGTCCTTGCACCACAGCATCCCCCGCTGAATGTGGAGATCCATTGCACTTGGTGATGTCTCTTCAAATTTGGGCATGCGCAGCGGTGCTTAGTTGGGCCTCAGGATCCCCATAAAGCTGGGTTTACATTTCGAAAACCGTCTAAAAAATTATCTCCAATTCAGTGAATGTGCGGCCCTCTAATTCTTGCTTCAGCCAGGTTGAGGGGTTTAATGAAGAAAAGAGCAGCATGATATTGGAGGATGCTGCTGTGGTGAAAGGATGTCTCGGAATGACCAGAAAATAGCTGGCTTCTTGTTCTTGCATGTAATTTTCTGAGCTGCATGCGAGGCAGAGATGTCTGCATGCGGGGCGGAGACTACACATGTGGGTTAGAATACTGCACATGTGTGGAGAAACCTTTGCGTGCAGGAGAGACACACCTGCATGTAGAGGAACCCAAATCAATTTGGTGGATCCCAAAGATTGTACCTGTTATTATTTGTATATGTCATTAATTTGTCAAGCATAAGTTTTTGATTAAGTATGTTGTAAACAATGAGTGTACTATGTGGGAGCTTGTACTTAAGTTTTGTTAATGTAAAGTGTTTGAATGTAATTGAAAACAATATAGCAAATTATTTTTTACCACAGCGTAGCATATTTTTGGATGGCATTATGCAATTTAAACTGAGTTGTCTCAAGATGGTGTATCTGTATTGTGTGGTAGTCCATCCAGCATTAACAAGAGACTGTCCAAGCATATAGATGAAGCCACCAGACTAGCAGCTCAAGAATAATATAAGTTAACTATCTGATCCCGCACCTGAATACACTGAACTCTATTCTGTACTCCCGTCCCAGGTATGCGGATGTAGTAGTAAATCATTTAAGGTCTATATGTAAGCTCCGTCACATGGCGATGTTGTGCAACGCACGATTGGCTACAACAATTTTGTACACAGCTTCTAGGGTGTACACCAGCATTCTCCCTGGATGATCAAGACATCTGAATCCTAACTTAGACATTTGAAAATTGCTTTCAATAATGGCTTTGGACATATGTGTGCCCTAATGTATGTCTGCTGTGGTAGCGTGGTTGGACATCTGCAGGGTATGAGGAGATGGGGAGAGAAAGCTTGCCCAACATCAGCTGCAACAAAGATATAGGAAATTTTTTAAACTGCCATCTATTCTAAATGTAATACATCAGATCTGCATACATGCAGTGGGTTTCAGGGTAATGAATGTGCATTGTGTTTTAGAGGTTAATGAGTATTGTGAGAAAGTGCCTCTTTTTGTTTTCTCACCCCCATTTTTGTGGACTGATTCTATTGTTGTTTTACTCTGTCCACTGGGACACTGCTGACCAGGCACAGTGCATGTGCTCTTACCTCTAAAACATGCTGGAGTTGGCTAACTCCTGATTAGCATATTTAACTTTCATATAAGGCCAATGGTGTATGGTGCCCAAAATACACCCTTGGCATGGAAAGTTAACTGTCACCCATGCAATACATCACTACTGTGACATCCACTAGTGTGATCGGCCAAACATGACCATTGTAGCCCGGCTGCTGCAGTTGAAAAAGCTACAGCACAACCTGTCAAAATAGTCCTTTTTGATAGAAGAAAACCTTTCTTTTAAATAGTAATAAGTCACACCTATGTAGGCTTTGTAGTTCACAATGCAGGGTGCATGGTATTTAAAAGTAGGATACGTAGACATTTGAAATGAATGTTTCCTTAAAGTGACTAGCACCCAAAAACTACTTTCACTATATAAAGGCTGGCTTGCCCATTGAGAAACACTGGGAAAAAATATTAAATATTAACTCTGCTATCTACGGTCTGAGACCAGCTAGAAAAAGAATTAAACATCTAGTTTTAATATTTATTAGAAGACGAACTTGTTGTATTTGCAATAAGTATTAAGTGAAATTAACTTTCGAAAAATTACCTTTCTCCTGCCTGACGCTCCTGGAGGGTAATTTGCATTAGCTCTCTTATGTAGCACAGCCCATAAATAGTGCCTGATGAAGTGTCAAAAGGGCTCACATGGCAGAGACAAAGGCTTGGGTGTGGGGGGGATTGTTTTGGTTCCACTAGCTGGAAGACCTGTTGGGGGGGCAGTAATTTAATTTACTTACAATAAGCCCTCCATGATACCTGCAAAGGCCCCAGCTTTTGTCCTCCCAGTCAGACTTCCCGGGGCATGAAAATTGAGTTTCCCCCACTCATAGCTATTCCCACCAAAGCCAACGGCTCTTGCAGGACCTCGTCCAACAGCTGCCTGACTTTGTGAGGACTTCCTCGGATACAGGCTAATACTTTGCACTGTTGAAAGATTTTGACTTCCAGAAAAGAGACTATATTGAGCTCGATTTAAATGTTAGTGGCATGTCCACTCCGTCACAACTGTGACAGAGTGTATATGCCGTCAACATGAAGGTCCACCTGCCCAATATAAATAGAGGTGCAGACCTTCTGTTTGGCTATGACAGTGACTACTCCGTCATCACCACAGCCAAGCAACTCTAATGGCTTGATGGAGTAAGAGCCATGAGAGAAATGGCTACATGTGTGACCACCCAATCAGGATAGACGGACACGCAGCCATTTTATTACTGTCTATCACTGCCAGGCCATTACTGGTGGTAAGGGACAGGAAAAAAACAACAATGCTCTCTCTACCATAGGAGATGACTCCCATGGCGGGGGGGAGGATTACTTTTTTATTTTCAAAAAGAAAATCCCATTTCAGGATTTCCCTTTAGAACATAAGAAAAGAAAACTGTTTGGTGCAGTGTTGCGTCATGCGGACGCAGCCCTGCACCAAACATTGAGATGGACTGACAACAACTGCAATGACGGCGGTTCCTGCCAATGCATTATGAATGACTGCCTGCTTGGCTGTCATCTATAAATTTGACGGGTGTTCCCTCCATCATGGGGATGGAATAATTTACTCTACCCCCTTGGCGGAACAGGGGGTCATCCGTCAATATATAAATCTGACCCCAAGTTCCAAGGTAAGATCTTCCACCTGGTCAACCAGATTGGTGTACCCAACCCGTGTTCCATCAAAGTCAGCCTGAAATCACACATAGCTCCTGGTCTACCACAACCATAGACTATTATTGGAATTTACCATTTGTGCTTTTGGCACTATTTTTACTTTAATATTTTAAAATCCATATCTTCTGTTCCCCTCATTGGCTTGTAGTCCTTTTGAAGACATTTTGTTTATTAAATTATACTCTATTATTCTAATTGGAGAGGGATTTTTATTGTCGTTTTTAACTTTGTATCTGTTTTGCTATTTCTAAATGCTTTACAAATGTTCTCTAAATTAAGCCTGTCTGCTCAGTGCCACCACTACCAGGGGCTGAGCTCTGGTTTAAATTACTAAACCCTTAAGCTAGACCTAGCAAGATAGTGACATTATTACTTGTGGTGGACCTCAATCCACCCCAACTAATAAACCATTTCTTCACAGGTATGCTTGAGATGCCACCCACAGGTGCATGTTCAGCTCCAGTGTGAGGGGCTATTATTACATGTCACCAAAATCCCCAGCAACCAAGTAATGTACAGTAGGTGAGTGACAGAAGATAGAGCTATTGTACGTGCTTCTAGGAGAGGCAGCAGACACATCAGTGAAACAGCATCTGGTATTGCAGACAGCTTGCACATTGATAGAGTGCCAAGGTGTCTTTGCAGAGATGGTGTGCTATGTGCTACGATGACTGAAGTGCCACGTGGATGCAGTCAATAGCACCTCACTAAAGATGGAAGTGGGCAAAGGCAGAAAATTCCCCTGTCACACAATGTTTTTCTGTCACTGACTATTGCATGGTGATAAACTTCTACACTTTTCTGTTGAGGCATCTCAGTATCGGATGCAAGCATCTATACTGGTTTACCTGTGAGAGGCCAATCTTGCCAGAGCTGCTATATGAGGTGGCAGCCAGTATTTTGTAATAGGCAGGGGCAGGCTGGTAGCAGGCTGCATGTGGAATCAAACTGTGCTCCCAGTTTGCAGCCACCTCAAGGACCATATCAGGTGGGAAGCAGTATCTGGCAATGGCTGCTTCTCTGTACATCCCAAGAATGATGATCCTTTGCCTGCAAACTATCTACCTCCTCCTCAAATCATTCTTCCTAAAAATGGAGGGTAAGGCAACAAACACATTCACCAACATAGCGAAGGTTGAAAAAGTTGTTTAGTGTGAAAGTTAATTTCTTATGTGGTCAGTGTTGGAAATTGGGGTCTCTAATTGGCAGAGGTATGTACCTTTGTCTAAGTAGGGGCCTTTGCTTCTAGTCAGGGTAAGGGGGATACAAACTTTAAATAACCCCTGCTTACCTCCTTGGTAGCTTGACACAAGCAGACAGGCGTCACCACAAATGAATAGAACAGCAGTTTCGAAAAATAAGGTATCTTCATCTAAACCAAACAAGACCAAAACGACAAAAATCCAACATACATATATCAAAATTGCCAATTAAAAACAGTTACTTGCAGAAATAGCACTTGTAGAAACAAATAGCTCCACATGGGGCTATTCCGACGCCGTGACAAGCATAAATCCATAGAGTATGGCGCCGACCGAAAGGTGCGCAGTGTCGGGCATGGAGTCATGTAGACCCCCAAACAACAGTACCTTGGAAAACGAAGTCTATGGATAATGCATGGCATTGTGGAGGTGAGGCATCAGTGCCGAGGTCGAGGCCGGTTCTTTGGTTGCCACGGGGGAAGTGAGGCATTGGGTCTGAGAGGAAGCGACGTGTCGAGTCCAGGACAGGGGAAGTTGACGGTGAGGCGTCGGTTCCGGTGAGGCGATGCGAAGTCGAAGAGTTCGTGAAGTCACTTTCGTCAGTTATTGTCTGCGTGATAATGGCATGCTGGCGCTGGCGGTGATGGCATCGGTACGATCGCTGGTACCGGGAAGGCCGATAACTACAGGCATCGGTACACGTCGAAGGGCATTGGAGCTGCGGTGCAGGTGGGGTGGTGCGTCATGCACTTCACGAGCAGTGCCCCTAGCCTCGGTGCAGGTCACGGCATCACTGGTGACGTCGCTGATGACAACAGAGTGGTTTTTCTTGCTTTCTTTAAGTTTCTTCCAGCTCCCAAGAGCAGGAACAATCTCCAGTGGCCCAAAACTGGAATACGCACCTCCTGGCAGGCCAGAACTCCCAACAGTGGAGTTCAGGGGAGCTGGTGGTGAATTCTTTGTGTCCCTGAGACTTCAGAACAGGAGGACCGCACACACAAGCCCTTGGAGATTCTTCTTCATGCAGGCACACAGCAAAGTTCCAGTCTTTGTCTTATTTCTTGGCAGAAGCAGCAACTGTAGGCCAACCCAGCAAAGCACACAGCAAAGGGGCTGTACTCCTTACAGCTCTCCAGCTCTTCTCCTTGGCAAAAGATTTTTCTTGAGTCCAGAAGTGATCTAACTCTCTGGGGTTAAGGTCCAATACTTATACCCCATTTTGTCTTTGTTCTCTTTGTGGCAAGGGTCTCTGAGCCCAGTTCATAGCAGTTCGGTCCTCTCTAGTGCAGCATCACTACAGGAGGTGGAGACAGAATTGTGCAGCGGAGACTCTGCCTATTCAGATGTAAGTGAAACTCCTCCCACTACTCTCAATGCAGCCACGGCCTAATCTGCTCAGCCCTAATTCACCAAAGAAAGGCAGGGCATACCTCATACCCCTTGTAGCTGTCTGCAGTGAATGCACACCCCCAGCCCCTGTCACTACAAAACCAGAGTTTTTACCTACACTGCACCCTGCCCATGGGGATACCTTGGGCCTTCCCTGAGGGGTGCCTTACGTGTAAGAAAAGGGAACGTGGGGGCCTGGCAAGTGGGCGCACTTGAAAGGTCGACATGGCAGTTTAAAACTGCGCTCAGACACTGCAGTGGCAGGTCTGAGATACCTTTACAGGGCTACACATGGGTGGCACAACCAGTGCTGCAGGCCCACCAGTAGCACTTGATTTTACAGGCCCTGGCATACTCGGTGCACTTTACTATGGACTTACCAGTAAAGCAAATATGCCAATCATGGATAACCAATCATGATAACAATTTACACAAGAAGAACTTCCACTTTGACACTGATCAGCAGTGGCAAAGTGCCCAAAGCATCTAAGCCAGCAAAAACGAAATCCAGCACAGCATCAAAAATACAGGCGGTAGAGGCAAATGGTTAGGGATATCACGCCATGGATGCCAAACCTAACAGTCAGGCTGAATGTGATCGGTTGGTTTTTAAAAATGTATCACCGGCACATGTGTGGTGGAGTTCAGAACAACCAGTCCTTGCATTACTAGGTCTGTTGCAAGTTTTGCAAGCCTTGTTATCAAATTCAACCGGATTAGCTTCAAAGAAAATAACAACCTTGGATGAAAAAAACTGTAATAACATTCCACAGAATTTCCTTTAAAAAGTTACAAAACATTATTAGAGCCTAAATAATACCTCTTTTATGTTTTAATTGAGGTCTATAGTTATTTGGTGGTTTCATTATTTCCGATGGCGGGATCTTGGAATACCTGTAAGTGGCCATATGTGGTGCTGGACTCACTCAAAGGTTGAGCCACAGTACAGGCACTGCTGTTTCATTTTGGCACTAGTAACTTTAGAAGTGCAGTTTTTGAATAACAATGGCCTTGCACTTTCATGGGAGTGTGTTTGTCCCTCCCTAAACTCCTCCTTGCCCCACCCCTAAGCCCTCCCTTTTTGTAATAAGTACTCCCTATTTTTGAGTCATTCTTCTATATACCACCCACATTTAGTACAAAACGTACATGTACGTGTGCAGTGATCTCTGTAGTTGTGGTGGTGATTTCAAGAGAAAACATACGATTGGTGGAGGTGGAGACCTCCACACATAGGTTTATAAATAGCATTTTGCAGTATGAGTAGTGCTATTGGAGTATTACTAAACGTACTACAAAGTGCAGTTTGTGAATAGGCCCCTGAATGTGTCTACAGGTGTCATTCTGTGAGGGTTCCAGAGTGGTACTATCCCACTATATCACGTGTTATATTGCATGATAAATATATTACATCCACCACATCAACCTAAGGATAATATTGCAAGTTAAGTATAGAGCAAGCAGATGCTAAGTTAGGAATAGTAATTATATTCTTACCTTGGAGATTGTTAGACCTGGCACCTTGGTGTGGGTCTCCCTTCCATTTTCTTGCTGTTACCTCATGTGTTTTTGCTGGTGTTAGATGCTTTGGGCACTGTGCCACTGCTGTCCAATGCCACAGTGCAAGTGCTCCCTATTGTAAATTGATGTGTGGATTAGTGATTCCATGATTGGCTGGTTTGGTTTACCTGTCGGACCCTAGTACAGTGCACCAGGAGTGCCCAGGGTTGGTAATCCAAATGCTGCTGGTGGGCTTGCAGCACTGGTTGTGCCACCCACAGGAGCTGCCTGTAAAAGTGTGTCTAAGGCTTGTCATTGCATAGCCTGTGTGCAGTCCGGTACTGCCATGCTGACTGGGCAAGTGCACCCACTTGCCAGTCCCTAAACCTTCCCTTTTCTTCATATCAGACACCCCTATGGTAGGCCCAAGGGCAGGGTGCATTGTAAGTATAAGGTAGGACAAGCCCTGGTGTGTGTGGCATGTCCTAATAGTGAATTACAGCCATTTTCGTTTTTCACTATTAACTGCTCCCCATAGGCCAGAATGGGCGGTTTGATTATTACATCTTATAATCCTAACTGACTCAGGGAGCAGGGTAGAAATTTGAGTTTAGTATGCCTGAACTCAGAATGATAAAATACATATTTTAGTGAAGTTGGTTTTAACATTCTGTGTTTGAAAATACCACTTTTAGAAAGTAGGTATTTTCTTGTCTAACCATCCAAACCTGCCTCTGCTAGGTTGTGTATTCCTTGTCTGGAGTTTGAGTGACAGGGGTTGGGGGATTCCAGGAGACAAGGTGAGTCAGCACAAGGCTGAATAGAGAGATCTGCATCTAGATGGGTGGGAGGAGTTGCACCTGGGACCTGAATAGGGCTGTGCCTTTCCTCCACAATACTGGCTCCTCCTCCTGTGCTGCGTCTGATGTCTCTGACCTGCACTCTGAAAGGAAAGAAGGAGTCTTGTCAACAAAGTGCTCCAGGACTGCCCAGAACTGGTTTGGACTAGGCAAAGGCCTCTCTGCCTTCAGAGAACAAAGAGAAACTGGGTATAAATATTGGGACCCAAACCCAAGAACTTTAGATCACTTTGGGAAACACGAAGAAACCTTTGCTGAGGAGAGGAACCAGAGAGACTGAGGAGAGACTATCCCTAAGCTGAAGTGCTGCTTGGGGGATTGGCCTGCAGTGGTTGCCTGACTGCCAACAAAAAGAGAAAGGAACTTTGTATGTACTTTATTCAACTTGTGAAGGATCTCCAAGGGCTTGAGAAAAGAGCTTGCCTCCTGCTGAAGTCTCAGGGACAACACACTTCAACCACCAGCTCCGCAGAGTTCTTTGGAAGTGCCTGCTGCTGTATTGGGGCCTTCTGAGGGACTGCGTGTCGCAAGGAGCTGGAAGTGCGACTCACGAAGAAGAAGCGTATTGCCGCCGCATCCGCTGCCGTCGCATCACGGAACAAGGGTGTCGCCGCTGTAGCTGTCGCATCGCATCGCATCGTAAAGAAACGTCTGGCAACTTCAAAGAAGCGTTTCGCTGCCACAGCCGCGGCCGTCGCATCACTGAACTAGGGTGTAGCCGCTGCAGCTGTCGCATCGAGCCGAAGCACCTCGCATCACCGGAGAAGCGTGCCACCGCCGCAGCCACTGTCGTCGCATCACTGAACAAGGGTGTCAACGCTGCAGCTGTCGCATCGAGCAGAAGCGTCTCGCATCATCGAAGAAGAGTGTCACCGCCATAGCCGCTGTCGCCATATCACTGAACAAGGGTGTCGCCGCTGCAGCTGTCGCATCGAGTCAAGATGTCTCGCATCATCGGAGAAGCGTGTCGCAGGGCCTGTCGTGGCTCAGAAGAATCGTTGAGTCGCCGCACGGCCATCGGGCGTGCACGCATCGTGTCGCAACAAGAAGAAGACGCCATCTTTGTTTCATTGCACCGGATCTTCATTGCATCACGGCGTTGCGGACTGCATTGCCACGGAAGCGCAGTAAGAAACCGACGCATCACCGTTCCTGCGTGTAAGGAACCGACGCATCACCTTCCCTGCAACACTTTCGTCGTATAACATTACGCATCCAAAGGTACATTGACTCAAAGTGTTGCATTTTAACATCTAAAGAGAACTAAGCTAATTCTACCATTTTAAGTACAGTATTGTAGATTTTTGTTGTTTGTGGTCTTGTGTTAAATCTATTTAAAGAATACTTATTTTTGATATAAAACTTGTGTGGTGTCCATCTGTAGTGTTGTCACTTGGTTACTGTATGTGTTCAGAAATGCTTTACACACTGCCTCTGAGATAAGCCTGTCTGCTCGTGCCAAGCTACCAAGGGGGTGAGCAGGGGTTATTTTAGGAGTGTACTCCCTTACCCTGACTAGACGCAAGGGTCCCTATTTGTCAAAGGTACCTACCTCTGCCAACTAGAGACCCCCAAATCTAACAGAGATGCAGTGGATGCAATATTTTTTTAGACTAATATTACCATCCTCAATGTCGACAACTTCCAGAAATGGCATGACGTATCCTTTGCCCTCGGTGACATCACAGGAAGTACCATATAAGCTATGACCTAAAATGGGACAATGTATCTTTATTTTCAAATACTCTTTATTGAAAACTTGAGCATTTAACAGGTCATTTAAAAGCAATTGATAACTGGAACAGAAAAGACTCCAGCATGCAGCGTGGAAATTAAAAGCAATTGATAAGAGGAGCAAACACACATTTACAAAAGCTGGCCTAAGGTACAAGAACAGCTCTTAGACTGGGGAAATCACACAGGCTGCAAAGCAGGTTGCAGGCAGCAACGCAAGGGTAGCAGCAACACAAATGTAGCAACTGCTAATGCTAACTGTAGCATCCTACCAGCCCAGGTACTCACCAATAACTACATCACACACGGAGAGTAAATATACATTTCTTTATTCCGCTGTGTCAGAACTCAACATTCTAAGCCTGCCTTCAACTCAACCACCCAATGCTTACGTCACAGGCCGCCGGTGTACAGTGGGTACCAAAATAGTTCCAGTGTTCTTTGTTTACAAGACACAACACTAACTACACCAAACAGAAACTTATAATCTGTACCCTGGACAGATATTGAGCAAGAAAGAACGAAAATACAGATGATAGATTCAAATATCATGCAGGGTTTTAAGTGGGCCGGGTCTCACCGGGTCTGAGCACCGGCAGTTTTTTTAAGGGGGGCACGAAACGGGTCTCAATCAGGCTCTGTTTTGTGCCCTGGCCCAGCGGTCTGTTTTTTTTTTCTGGACTGCAGTGACAGCAGGCACATCGATGTGCGTGTAGTGAGCGTTGTAAAGGAAGGGAAATCCTTTAAAGAGAGTCATTTTCTCTCTGGATTTCCCTTCTCTTTTTGAAACTCAGGAGCAGCAACATTGTCGTGGTGTCACCAGGGCTTTAAGTGGAAGCTTTTTCAATATTATATACAAGCCATAGTTGCTGCTTATTTATCTTATGCAACTAGCAACCATTGGCAAAGCCAATAGTCCTGACTTGTGGGTATGATGTGACTTGTTGTATCATATCTGAACACAATGACAGAAACAGAAAAATACAAGTCGGGCGGCACACTGTGCTAAACAGATTTTTAGCTTACGTGTTTTGAGCCACGCCCTTAATTACATTGACCACGCCCCTTTGAGAGACCCCCCCCAGTTTTTCCATCCCACTTAAAGCTCTGATATCATGTTAACCTGCTTGGGAAAACTGCAGTAAAAGCGGACAACGACAAAGTGAATGTATATGGTCTTTTTAACTACTCTTAGCAAAAATAAAATTTCTGTCTCACTCATGCCCACATCACACCTTTGATATAGACTCACACAACACTATCAACACTGTCAAAAACAGGATGCTCTTCCAAATAAAAGCTGGAAAGCTGCTGTGGTGGTCGTTCAGCAGTAGCAGTAGTACAGGTGAAGGCGATGGTAGTATTGATAGCAGTGGCCACAGTAGTAGCAGTAAGGGGGTAATAGATGCATGTTCGAAATTACAATAGACTTCGAGAAGATAAATCTATCTCTATGCCAGACTTAGGAAAAAGGTTGGGGAATGTGCCAAAAAAGTGGTTAAAATTGTATCCAACTTGCCATGAGGATTAATGTAAAAAACAAGTATTACCTTTGAATTTTAAAAGCCTTAACAAATGATCTCTTCGTTTAAGTGTTGACTTCTTGATGAGTGTTGTTTTCTTTTTTTTTCGAAGCGAATGTAGAAGCATAACCTATTGCTATTTGCCTAAGAAACATACACTCTTGCAAGTTCATTTTCTGAGAATCGGCTCCTTGCATAAGAAGGTCTCGGCAAACAAGTGATTATGAAAGACGTCGAAAACAAAGCTTCCCTGTCTTTCCCATATGGACGGCGAATGTGACATAAATCACACATTCAGGAACAGAAGGACTGGTTCAAATATCAGCCTGTGTTGCTATCAGTAGGAAAGGGGAACATGCTCAAACAAAGCACGGCAGATTGGAGGTGGGTGGTATTTATGGATGACACATTTCATTTAAGAACTTTTTTATTCGCAAAAGGTGGTTGAAAATAGTAAAGACGTTTCACGCATCTATATTTGCCTCGTTTATGATTGCGGTGGGGGAAGAGGGCATTTTTGCCACTTTCAAAAACATGTATAGGCTTATTTACAAGCCCCTTGCGCCACTTTTGCGTCATTTTTAATATGGGAAAAGTGACGTAAGGGTGGAGCAAGGGGCTTGCAAATAAGCCCCGTAATCTTTAACATTGTTTATTATCAACCATCACAGGCTGTCAAGTACTGTTTTTCTAGATTAAAAAGATAAAGACATAAAGCTTTATTACGAGTTTTGGTGGCCCTGGAGCGGTGGCATGCCATCAATCCGCTCGAGGACTGCCGAAACTCACCTCTGCCCACCACCAGATTTCACGTAATTTTGTGGTCTGGCAGGCTGGCAGTGTTGCAGTCCCATGGTGGTGCTGTTTAAAGACTCATTGTGAACCTTAAACAGCACTGCTGCGGGACCGCCAGTGCACGTTCCTGCACGGGAAGGAATGCATCATGTTGTACATTCCTTCCAGTGCAGGAACTGGTGGTACAAAACTTATAGGGGCACCGGAGGGCAAGACGTGCCCCTGCATGCACTCCCGTGCACAGAGGCAGCGCGATCACCATGAAAAGGATGGCGGTGAGGCAACTCGAAATATGCTTGGTGATGCTGCCGCGGCACCGCTAGCATATTTTGGCCACAAACTGCTGCCAGACTGCCGCAGGATCCTTGATCCACGGCGGTAGCAGCGGTTCAGTGGCGGTCCAAATCCTCATAACCATATATGAAAATCTGCAGAAATATTGTCAAATTCTTACAGGATAAAAAACGAAATATGCTGGGAAAATTTAGGAGAAGGGTTAAAAAGTGTGATAATGTTTCTGAATTGAATAGCAACATTAATGAAGCAAAGTAAACCAAAGACTGTATCATTTGCCAAGACAAGCACCTTGAAGTGGGCTTTCGCTCCACAAACCTCTTCTCTCATGTCAACTTCTGCTCCAATCACAAACAACTTCTCTGTGTGTCGTAACGGCAGATTTCCCTACGGGTGTGCCAAATTTGTGTAATTTCATTATCCGTACTTACCTGAAATTTTGGGGAAAATATAAAAAACTACCCAAAATGCAAATCTGACATTTATGGCGCAATGGCGTAATTTTGGTAATTTTATGTGACAGGCAAAACGCCAAATGCCGAAAAATTACATGGCATGATAAAAATTTAATTCGGGCCCAGTTCTCTGGTCTTTCACAGCCTCGGCGCACAGGCACTTGCCACATCCACTTGCCACATCCAGCCTTAGGGATACATGAGAGTCTTTGACTAGTGAATCCGTCTGAGTGGCTTACTTACTCAGACTCAGGGTCTAAGTGCCCCCTGCAGAGTGGAGCCTGAACCTCTGCTGATGGTGATTGCTGTTGCTGTGGCAGTTATTTAATAATGTTTAGGTACACTTTCTAGCTGGCTAAACATTTAAGCAGGGATAGAACATATGTTTGAAATTTCCAAACTGTCCAAAATCTGAAGGAAATTTCCTCAGGTTTCCATGTCTGATGGAAACTAAGAAACACGTTTTTTACTCTGAAACATCTACCACAAATATTTTCTGCTGCATCTACTGGTAGTAGGTCAAGGCTGGCTTTGGTTACCTCTTTTCTGTGTTCTCTTCCTATACTTCTCTGTTCTCACCTTCCCTGCGTTACCCCTGCATTATCCTGAGCTCTCACCTTCTGCTTACTTCCAATGATAATGTGTCCATTCATTCAACCATACCCCACCCAACCAGCTTCCAAAAAACGTATATCATGTACATGGGAGAGAGGCGGCGTCTTCATCCTGCCAAGGGATTAAACAATCCCTCCAGCGCATGCGTAGCTTGGTGCTAAAGCAGCGGCTGAACGACTGCCAGTGTCTGATGCCACCATGCTTCCAATATCCTTCCCCGATGACCCCTCATCTACGCGCGCATGGCACATCATGTGCACAGAGGGATTACAGAAAGAAAGCTGCCTCCACTGTGGTGGGCAGGAAACGGATTGAGCATCTTATTTCCTGTTGAGTCATCTCCTTCCAGTGCCCCCAAGACATTCCTGGACAGAAAGGCTTAAGCTGGGAGGAGGTTGTTCAGTTTGTTGAGCTGTCGGAAGTGGGACTGAGTAGGGTCTACACCATGAGCAGTGAGCCGCTTTGGTCCTTTCTCCGGGGTGAGCAGTGTCCCATACCCTGCTCACTCACCTACCAGTGTAAGTGCACATTGAGTACACCACCCAGATTCCAACCAGCATGATGTTGGTCTAATTCTGGACACTGTTAGTCCTTTCCCTCCCATCACCGTCATGCCACTGTCATTTGCAGTGCCGAAGGGGACGGGGAGGGACTTCTTCACATTCAACATCCCCTAATGCAAGTGACCCCCCAACCACTAATCTTATGTGTCTACGGGACAGATGTGTGTGTAGCAGATGTAAAATTCTCCACCTTTTAGAACCATTTTCTGTCAGTAAGTGGACACGGGGATTCACCCAGCAGTTTTCTTCTGCCTTTTGCATAAGGACAACCATGGAGCTTCAAGATGTACCGATTTAAGGTGTTATTTTTAGTTCTCGCTTGCTGACAGCAAATGCACTGTCGCTCCAAGGGGTATTGTTTACCATGAAGGGCTTGGAGCCTGACAATTACTCACTATTCATTGGCTTCATCATCACACTTCTTTGCTGTCTTCTAATTGGCCAGTGCATACCGGGTCCACTTCCTTTTCTTTCGTTTGTAGCATGGACCAAGCACAGCATGGTTGATCATGATTAGTTACCGGCAGCTGCTCGCACTGTGATTGAGGTACTATTTCCTCCTTCCCTCCCACCACCCATCCGTGTTGCTTCTTTCACCTCCCACACATCGATTTGTTGTGTTGCTTCTTAGCCTCCCACCCACCCTTTCTCCGTGTTGTTTTTCCCTCTCGCCCTCCCCTTCTCTATGTTGCGTTTTACCCTTCCCACCCACCCTTTCTCCTGATGTGTTCGGGTTGTTGCTTTGTGTCCTTGATCTGCAAAGTGTCAACCTACATTTAAGATGCAGCAAACTTGGGGATTGGGTAGTTTTTGTTAGGTTGAACACAAGAAGCATCTTAACTTACACAGTTGAATGTTATTGCTGCAGTATTAGCTGGATCACTAATGGATACAAACATGGGTGAGACAAAGGGCTTTGAAGATGACTCGGGCATTGCCATGTAGCCACTGAAATATCACTAGTGTTGGCGAGATAGAGACCCCCCTACATTTCCTTTTTTTTTTTTTGTGTCCTCATATTACCAAAGAGAAAGCTCTTGATGGGATTCCTCCGATCTATCCAAGCCAACTGTTACTGACCCTTGGGTGAGGCTTATGGAGAGAAAATAGATCTTTCCCTCCAAGATGTTACCATTACCTTTTCCTACTCCTGTTCGCATTTCGTGGAGCGCCCAGTGTTACTTAGGAGGACAGGACCAACGGTACCTTGGCTTAATCAGAGGACCAACTTTACTTTTCCCTCCAGTCCACCAGAGCTGCCCAGATCTTACTTTCACTTATTTGGTCACAAGCCACATCTAATTCGCTGGTATAAATAATATTCTTTAAGCAATCAGCAAAATTCGGGGGGGTTTCAGATTTCCATGTCCTGCAAATTTCCCTCCTAGCAAGAATTGCCACGTAGAACACAAACTTGGAAGCAGATGTATTCATAGAGTAACCATTTGGTAGTCCAAAAAAAATCATATTGAGACTTACTTCCATCTGTTGATGCAATACAGCTTCCAAAAAAACACATACCTCGGTCCAATACTGCTTGATTCTTGGACAATCCATGAACATGTGAATATCATCAGCGGCAGGACACTTACACCTGGAGCAGATATAATCCTTCCCCGTGGCTGTACATACTTGTTTTGGAGACCAATAGACTCTGTAGGCTGTGTAAAGATGATTCCTTCTAAGTGCGGCTGGTTTAACTATTGCCTGAAACATAGAAAAAGAATCGGACCATATTTTATAAACTTCCTTTTCTCTGCCTCTAAATTCTTTGCCCCATTGTCTTATAGTTTCAAGTTCCACATCCTCGCCAACTTCCAGGAGGGCCCAATACCAAAAGGATACTTCCCTTTTCCATATGCTTGTTCTGGAAACTAGATCAAACTTCCAGTTCATTTCTTCTTTGCCCCAAGTCTGCGTTGCCCACCAGGAGGATAACTGACAAAACCTGGACTTAGTCAGCGTCCCTCGAGTTAGGCTGCTTAACGCCTCCCAGCTTATTAATTTCGAATCCTCTTGCAGGTCTCCCCCAAATCTTATACCTCCCCTTTTTAGCGGTTGACAAAGTTGATCTTGTAAGCATTCCGGTGTACCCGGAGAGTCCCAGATAGGAGCCTGTGCTGCGAAATACGGAATTTTCATTCTTCTCCTGATTTGCATCCAAGCCTTTAGTGCCACCCCCAAAATCTTTAGTCTGACTTTTTTATAGAACTTTGGATCTCCATACTTATAAAGAAAAAACTCCTGCCCATACTCTACATCCTTTAACATTGCCTCAAACAATAAACCTAATGATGAGGAATCAGTTTTATTGGCCAAAATTCTGCAATTTTTTAAATGAAAAGCGTAACAGTAAGTAAGTATGTCGGGTACCGCTAGCCCACCAACAGCGAGGCTTCTCCTTAACTTTTTCCACTCTATCCTGGGGCTTTTTATGGCCCAGATGAAGGAGCCTATTTTCCCCTGTAATTTAGTGATATCCTCCACCTTAAATAACAATGGGACAGAGTTATATAAAAAGGTGATTTTCGGCAGAATTATCATTTTTACAAGGTTAACCCTCCCATAGATGTTTAAAGGGAGGTTAGCCCATCGTGTTAGTAAACTTACCACCTCTTTAGAAACTCTCTTCCAGTTGATTTTGGGGATATCTTCTAGATTCTGAGCTAAATTGACGCCAAGATACCTCATTTGGCTCTTAACCCACTGACTGCCATTAGCTTGATTCCATTCCATTATTTCAGTCTTTTCTTTATTAATTTTATATCCTGAAACTCCTCCAAACATTTCTGCCTTCTCAAATAGCCTGGGTATAGCTTCTGCAGGGTTTTATGTAAACAGAAGCAGGTCATCTGCATAAAGAGCAAGTTTTAACTCTAGCTCTGCGATTTTAAAAGGATGAATAGTTGGATCTGCCCTAAGCCAACACACAAACAGCTCGATATATAGGTTGAACAAGAGCGGTGACAAGGGGCACCCCTGCCTAGTGCCTCTTGTGATATGAAACCAATCTGTCAATGCACCGTTCACCAATATTTTTGCTTTCGGGTTGAACTAAAGAGACTTCACAGCCTGAAGAAATTTGTTAGGGAAACCAAAACTTTGTAGTGCCTGCCAAAGGTATGCCCAATTCACCTGGTCAAATTCCTTTGCGACATCTATTGCCACAATTGTGAGGGGGAGCTTCTTTACTTCAGCTACATCAATTGCACCCATTACCTGAAAGGAAAGCTCATTGAACTGTCTCCCAGGTATGAACCCTCTCTAATCAGGATGAACTATAGTCTTAATAACTTTAGCTACCCTTGCTGTTAGTATACCTGCAAAAACCTTGTGGTCTGAATTTAACAGGGATATTGGCCTGTAAGACTCAATCTTCTGAGGATCTTTATTTGGTTTTAAGATCAGGGTCACTGTAGCTTCTGCCCATGAACTTGGGGTGCCTTCCCCCTCCATGTATATTTTATTAAACAGATTTTTTAAGACCGGCGTTACCTTATCCAACATCCCCAGGTATACCTCGATAGGAAGCCCGTCTGGGCCAGCTGCTCTACCCCTGGCCATTTTTTTACATTGTGCTCTAACCTCTTCCTCTGTTAGACTTGCTTGCAGAAGTGATCTATGGTCTTCTGTCAACTGAGGGAGAGTTATTTGCTTTAACCATACCTTGGCTCCCTCGAGACCTGATTCAATATCTTCCTCATATAAATTGTTCATAAAAGATCTTGCCTCCTCCCGAATTTTATCATCCTCATATAGCAATACTCCTGTCCTTCTATGCGTTAAGCTCTTTCTCAAACTCCTTGCCCTATCTGTCCTTGCCTTCCATGCTAAAAGAGAACTACATTTCTCGCCATATGAGAAATGCTGGAGCTTGCTGACTTTCCACCTATTGATAAGTTTCTTATCCAAATTAGCCTGATATTCTGCCTGTAAACCTTCCAGCTCTTTTTCCAAATGTAACACCAAATCCTGGGACGTCGAAGACGCCTTCTGTAAGTTCAACTCCTTTTCCTTTATCTTACTCATCTTATCCTCTTCATCTTTTTTCATAAGTTTCCTCTTACTAATCATTATGGAGGAAAATACCCCCTTATATAGGCTTTAAAAGCTTCCCAAACTATCTGGTTGTTAGCTGTGCCAATATTAAACTTAAAATATTCATCTGTTTTTTCTCCCAGCTCCAACATCACTACTTCATCCAATAGCATGGTCCTATCCCCCCCTACATTTCCATGCCACCTTGTGCATGGAAATGTAGGGGGGTACCATGGGTACCCACAGTCAACATACACACTCCCCCCCACACTGAGGGGGCCCACAACGGGCCCCTGAACCCAGCCTCCGCCAGCCTTTCCAAGGTGGTTCCACTGCCATGGAAAGGCTGGCTTACGCCAGCATTGTAATCTGGTGGGTGGTGCCTGCTAGGCACCGCCGCCATTTTACCCATGCTGACAGCTCCGCCAGGCAATCGTGATGATTGCCTGAGGCGGAAGCGTGGAGGGCGGTCTTTGTGACCGCCACGGTCACAAAGCGAGTCCCCCCGCCATCCTTCGGGGGAAATGGGAGTCAGATGGCCGAGGGACCGCCACCGCCGGCCCAGGGGTGGCGGTCCTTCCATCATCATAATGAGCCCCTATATTCTGTGGCAGGGTTGACTAAATTATGGAGCAAAAAAGGAAACTCATGCAGTCACCCAGTTCTTAACAAAATGCACCATTCAGTTCCATCATCTGCCATTTGAAGCCTCAGCACTGCATCCTAAAATATACACAGAGCACACAAACATTTCATTCACTAATCTCCACTTGTGAAAAGAGCATTCAGACCTGCAACTGTGAAAAATCAGTGCTGCGACCAACACCTGTGTTAAAAACAGCACCCCAATATACTTTAAAAGGTCACGAATTGCAAAAAAAACTACTGATTACTTTAATTTTAAAAATTATGTTACTTTTTATCTCAAAAAGAATGTTTCCTGTTATTCTTTGACATTGGGTCTATCTTTTATGTCATCATGGACCAAAGTTAACAATTGTGTAGTAAAAACAAGTATTGGCAAAGCCAACAGGTCTGGGTGAGTTTTATTTTTATCTTTTTATCATAAAAATACAAGATGAAAAAAGAGAAACACACAGGGTTATAATCACAAGAACGTGTGATAAACATCACCAAAAAATGTCAATGCAACTTCACACATCGCAGCCTATCGCAGGAAAATAACCCTGTGTCAACGTGGAATTCACAACAAGGCGGTACCATGCGATAGTCTGCCAACACCGCGAACAATGTCCATGATACAACCACCTCGACAGAGATAAAATCACAAACCCCAACGTGAAAAAACATGCGATGAGCCCATTCCCGATGAGGAAAGCAGGGATAAGCACCGCCAGGCCCGCGATACACACGGAAGGCGGGAATAAACACAGTAAAACCTGAAAAAAAAGACAAACCACACAGAAAACAACAGCTAAGCACTATGGAGTCACCCTGACAACCCCACAAGTCCCATTGGCAACAAAACATTGCACATGGCAGTCCATCTTGGACAAGGCGAATGCAGCCTGAGAGCGGAGGAGAATAATGGAAGAAAACCAGAACAACCGGAATGATGTGAAAGGCACAAACAAGCAGAAACACGCCAACAACAAGAAGGCAGCAATGCACACCGGAGGTGGGAGTCCAGCACCACACAAGGAGCTGGATGACATGGAGGAAATGGTGTCCACCACATCAGTCTGGAGATGGTGGCAGGACTCGGGGACCGCAACCTGCCCAAAACAACAGACACAACAGCAACAGGAAGAGGAACAAGCAGGGACTAGGGATACGGGGGAGATGGGCACAACGGCACACATGCACAATTAAGCACAGCACAACTGCAGACAAACCATGCCCAAGAATAACAACACCAACCAGGAGCACAAGTCACACAACCCGGCAAAATCACACCTCTGAACAAGCACAGAAGTGAAAACCACACTGCCTGAAAGGGAGAAGGGTGAGCAAATCAGAGCTGAAGGGACATCTCACACACAATGCAGCACACACACATAGGAAGCAGAGCACCCCAACATCAAACATAATGTGGTACAACCACCAACATCTGCACAATCTAACACAGGACAAAAGTGCACCCGCCTGTGGCCGGTAAACGACCATATGCATCTGGCTAAGCACGAAACAGGGTTATGAAAATGCACAAGTCCAAACCCACAGTCCTGATGGGGTAGCAATGCACGTATGGCAGGGAGCCAGAGAGTCCGTGAAACACACATTGGCATACAAATCAAGACACAACACAGTTGGAGACAAGTGAAAGTGAGGAAACTTAATCAACAAGTGCATGTCAGTACGGCCAAGAGAAGTGCCATGAAATGCAGACCAATGCAGCAGCATGTCTGAATGAGGAACGTAGGAAAGTGCCCATGTCCACATCAGGGGAGTCCATCACCAACACAATTCAGTGCCAACCCGTGTTGGTTGTCCGCTCTGGGAACATGAGTCCAGGCCAATGTAGCCATGTCCACTGTCGTCTTGGGACAAGTGACCAGATTCCCAACATGCAACCAGGCGTCGGGACACGTGCAATGGGTCACATCCAGTTGTGGCTGCAGGTACCTTGTCACTCGTCCATGAACGCGAGTGCAGCTGCGTAGGCCAACATCGGCAATGAGCAATCGTTATCCACCACATCTGACATGTCGTCGACGTAATCCATCAGCTGACCCAGACAGATGTGCTGACTCCAACCACTGGACCCAATGTGCACCAAAGCCCAATCGGGTAGTGGCTCAATGTGCTCACTGCCCACGACGACTCGTGCAATCTCCCAGGTCCAGTTTCCAGCCTGCATGCCAAACATCCATGCACGCCATAAACAGGCATCACGGTGACACTCCTGGTCGTGGGCCAACAGGGGGCGCACACACACGTCGTAATCCAGGTCAGCTACCGCCACATTGGAGAGGCAGACTTCCATGGACCACTTGAATGTGCACGTGCGACAATGCAACACAGGCTGAACGCAGGTGACGTCGGCAAGGCGGAAGCTCGGCCGGTAACTGATCCGCAGCACTACCAACGGCAGTGCCCCCAGTGCATGCAGCAGACGTGCAAGGGACAGGTCCACGTGACTGAAGTCGAGCATGCATCCGGGATGGTCTGCCATTGCGTCAGTGGCTCTGCTTGAAGCGGCACAGGCTTGCCCAGCGCCAGTCTTGTGGATGAAATGGCACAGCTCAAGGCAATGTGCAATGTCTTTGTGCAACGGGTGCAGGCCTGGGGTGTGGTGGGAGTACGTGTGAAGGCCATTTCACGTACGGTAACTACAACCAAGGACGTCTGCGTGTGGGATGTGTACACATTGGTCTCACATTGGGCAGTGTGTAGTGTGGGAGTCGCAAGCAAATGCTATTGTATCTGCCAGGGGGTGCTGCCCACATGCAAGTTTCTGCTCGGAGCTGCAGATGTGCTACTACCTGATAGTTCAAAAGGACCTTTCATCCCTACAGTGACTTCACCATATGCATGCATACAGGAGATGGGCAGAACCCTGTCGTGGGTGTGGTCGGATGTCTGCGACCTTGGGAATCGTGGATGATATGCCCAGCATGGGGCACATGAGCGCCCTCACTGTGTGTTACATTGCCACACAGCTGCTCCACCCTCCTACGAGCCCCCACACTTGTGTATGCTGCCTCTGCGGTGTTCCCGGAGGGGGGTGTAGGACAGGTCCTGGGGGTAGCGGCGGGCCTGGGGTGGTTGTTGTGGGTATTGTAGCCCTCATGGGTATCCACGCTGCATGATCATTGTCTCCATGGCATCTGTGGGTCTTCCTGTGTGGCTCTTGGCTGGGCTTCCTTTCGGGCTGCAGGTAGTCGTCCTGCTTAACACCAGCAAAAATTCCTGCGGCTACCGCAGCTTATCGTGTGTTTTCGATTCCCATCGCGGATCTGGCAGTTCGGTGAGAAAGTTGTGTTGTGATTTTTATGTGTATTTTTGCATGGGAAAACTGGCGATGTCTGCAGTTTGCACCGGCTTGTGAATGGGGTGTTAAATCTATCTCCACTTTTGATGGGTTAAGGTGGAGATAAATCGGAGATAAGTCCTTGTGAATATGCCCCACAATCGTCTAACAATGTAAAAATATGCTTGACATTAAAAATATTAAATTTGAAAATAATCTCTAGAATATGTTTAATTGAGTAGTATGATTTCTTCCTAGCAGGCAAGTGTACATAAATAGGAATAGAGAACGTTTTTAGTTTTAATGCACATCACAGGAAAATATGATTCTTATTAGCATAAAGGAAAGGCACTATTTTGGGGGAATTACTGTACTTGGAGACACAGATGAAACACAACTATATCTGTAATTTTGCCCCACCAGTCCTGGCATTCAAGTGTACTTCTTTTCAGGCGGAAGTGATCAGGAAAAATGGCATCACTTCCAGTGCAAGAAATCCAAGGGCTAAATAAGTCTGACCCATCGCCCCATGTTTATGTTGTGGTGGGTGGAAGCAAATTATGAATGACAGTTCACAGTGCAATGGATGAAGTGGACTGCCCAAGGATGTTATAGTTAGCAAATAGAATTAAAAAAACCTTAGAAATTCACACAAAAAACCCAAAGGTTACAGGGACCAAATAGTTAGGCTGACATTTCATTCGTACAAAACCAGAGAAATTCAGCCGTTATAGTTACCTGAGTTAACTATAACTTGTGCCCCAGCAATGCACTGATTATGGCCTCAAATATTTTATCACTCATGACATGGTCAGTGACATCACTGATGACGTCTCAAATGTCATCACTAATCTTTTAAATACAAGGATAACTTAATAAAAAAATCTCTCAGGAAATGGTCTACATATTTGAAAGTATTTTCAAATGCGCTCCTTAATGTTGAAATGATGGGGCGCTCTGGAGGATTAGTTCTATCTTTATGTACTTTGGGTATTAAATGAAGCACAGGAATTGCTGTGAGGTGCCTTTAATTGTAAATAGACAATATGGGGCCTTTGATTGTGAGCAAGGCTGTGTGGCAGCCAAAACGCATCAACGGGAGCACAAATAGCACTATGTTATAAAAAAAAAATTGAGCAGCATTCTCTTGATGTCGGCGGATTTTTTGCGCTAACACACACATATATTATCTACTGGCGGTCGCCAGTAGATAGTTATAGTTAGGACCCTGTTTCCATAGGAAAACCGCAACATTCTATTTTGAATAACTTTGGCGCCGGTCGATGAATCCTCGCGAAATTTTCAAAACTAATGGGGCGCTACGGTTCGCTCCTACCCTGAAAGTCTCGGGGGGATTCGTCAAGCGGGGGCTGAGAAAAAAGGGGGGTCCCAAAACGCGTTTTCCCCATGCATTTTTCCATAGGACCTTTAGACACAGCTACAGCCCGAACGGCTGAACAGAGTTACTTGAAATTTGGCAGAGAGGTAGTCTACAGGTCAAGGAAGTGCCTTTTGTAGGTCTGGTGTAAATCTGTTCAGTAGTTCCTCAGAAAATAGCATTTAAATCAATATATATATCTGTGGCAGCTTACGGTGCGCTTACCGTGCGCTTACGGTAAGCTTACCGTACGCGTACGGTGACGTGCGCGAGCGCAATTCTGATTGGCTGTTACATCTTAGTAAACATTCGAATCGGTCGAAACCAGCAAGTGTCGGCCGCCATTTTCTCTCTCGCACTCTGAGGGGGGGAGGAAAAACAAAGCTGGATAACAGGAAAAGGGGCAGGCTAGACAGCTCCTAACCACATAGCCATGTTTAAGGTGTCCCAAAAGAACCCCCAAGGCCAAAAATTCTTTTTTTTTTTTGTTTAAAAAACGCCGATTGCGCTTATTGTACGCGTACGGTAACAAATAAATAAAAAAAAAAACAATATCCACAATCGCCCCACCTCGTGTGCAAAAGGTGCCTGAAGGGCACCTTTTATGCATGGCATATGTTCAATTAGTCCAAATAATAGATAACCTTTCACAACGAAGCGCATAATATGTCCTCCGTGTGCGGACGGTGCGCGAAGCTCATCGTGCGTACATGGCCCATCCAGCGTAACGTGGGCATGCGGTGCGCGTAGCGCACCGCGTGCCCACCGTGCGTGCACGGCACTAACTGCGTAAAGTGGGCGCGCGGTGCGCGAAGCGCACCGTGCGCGCACGGAACGAACTGCGTGAAGTAGGCGCGCACGCCACGAACAGCGTAAAGTAACTTAGCATTTTAAAAAACGTACAAATTCACTGAAAAAACCATAGGTTTCACACACGTTATAGTTAGGAATTAGCATTTTAAAAACCTTGCAAATTCAATGAAAAAACCATAGGTTTCACACATGTTACAGTTAGCTGGACATTTCACTCGTAAAAAACCATTGAAATTCCCCCGTTATAGTTATTGCAGGCAACTATAACTCACGCGACCGCAATCCTCTGCTGATGACATATGTGTCTTTATGAAAAAAAAATAATTGTAATATATGTATAGCTAAAATTTTATGGAAGAAGACATGGGCAAATAAGTGTCTAAATACAGTATTAGCATCAGCAGAGGATTGCGGTCGCGTGAGTTATAGTTGCCTGCAATAACTATAACGGGGGAATTTCAATGTTTTTTTACGAGTGAAATGTCCAGCTAACTGTAACATGTGTGAAACCTATGGTTTTTTCATTGAATTTGCAAGGTTTTTTAAATGCTAATTCCTAACTATAACGTGTGTGAAACCTATGGTTTTTTCAGTGAATATATATATATATATATATATATATATATATATATATATATATATATATGTGTGTGTGTGTGTATATGTGTGTGTATATTTTTTTGTTATTCATGAATTCTTCTGCATTGCAAGCCTGTGTTTTGCTGGCATTGATAAACCATTAGATCTTTAGTCTCTTGGCTTATGATATAACTAGAACTGCTCATTGGCACTGCAGACTTTATTACACCATTAGTCACCACAGAACAAGTCAATAACGCTAGTTATTTCTTCTCTCTCGATTTATGAGCTTGAGTTGTAGGGCAACACAAAAACAAAATAAAATGATTGATGAAGTGCTTGTCATACTCTTTCCATATCCACTGTCCCAATACAGACATTGACCAACTATGTGGAAGTCAGCCTTAGTCCTGCTTTAATGGAAACAGTCCAGAGCAACCTAACAGGACACGTCCTGAAATGGTAAAAAAGGCAACTCGAGACTAGCTTCAACTTTGATGGGCCTGATCAGCGAGGAGGTGGGTAAAGGCCAACAACTGTCATTTTTGACTCTAAGGTCACCAATGAGTTTGTCACATTAATTTGCAAGCACTCACACTAGCTGCCTCTTTTGTCCTTCTGCAAAGTAGTTTTTCAATTTTGACTGTTGCAGCTGTGTGTGTACAACTATTTCAGTAAGCGATTTGATGTCACATTCTAAACATTCCAATGTAGGTTCTGATGATCACTCATAGAATGCGCATTTATTATGGGGACGAGGACTGGAGACTCAGACAGAAAGCTGTACCCTCACTTCACAAAGGATTTGGGAAACTGCATATTTTAACTTCACTCAATCTACCGTCGGTGCCAGACACTTCACAGCCAGCACAGGGTTTGTATTTTGGAATCCCAAATGAAATACACGTGTACATCAAGCAACCCTCATTAGCACTGTGTTTGAATGACTGTGGATTAACAACAAGAAAGGCAGCTATTGCTTCTGCAGAACTAGAAGACAGCGCTTGATAAATGGAACACATTTTTTAATCTTTTTTTTCATCCACAGCCTTGATGTTGCAGTAGAAAATTAAAAAAAAGAAGAGCAGATTTTATGTGGGCGTTATTTATTAATGACACATTTCATTTGCTAAATTATTTATCATTCATTATTCCTGGCTTGTCACCTTTCCCATCCAGAGTTGACATCAGCTCCTGTCTGCAATGTCCATCTGTCAATGTTTACCTCAACTATAAGGCCAAGCTGTGCTGGGGGAGGCGGATGTGAGCAAGAGAGTCGTAGAATGCAAATGTGTCTTTCTTGACTAACCACCTTTGCTCATGCTAACCGGATTCTAGCCAGGGGCCTCCGTTCGACAACCTAATGCAGGGGTTCTTAACCTTTTGGCTTCTGTGGACCCCCACTATCGGAATCCAGGGACCTCAGCCTAAGCAATGTTGATGATTTGTGCCGCGTAACAATACATTAAAATACAGAAAGGAGTAGTCGTCAAACAAAGACACAAACAATTAAATATTTTATTTAATTCACAAATATAAACAAATCATAATTTTAATTTCAATAGAAATTATGGGTTTTTGTAAATTCAGTTGAGGGCACCCATTGTCCATACTATGTTCTGTTTGATGCACTTGCATTCATCCCATAATCAGTCTGAGGATACCAAGTACATTTTTAGCCTCCAATTTCATATTCCTTCACATTTTACTCCATTCTACACCTCTCCACTCTACTCTAGGATACTCCACTTTACAACACTCTACTCTATGCCCCTCCACCCTATACCCTTCAAATCTACTCCACTCTACTCCCGCCATGCCACTCTACACCACTGTACTCCCCTCCACTCACCCCCACTCCACAACACTCTACTTCACACCATTCCACAACACTCTATGCCACTCCACAACATTTCACTCTACTACACTCCACTCTACTCTACACCGCTCCACATCACTCTAAGCCCCTCCATGACACTCACACCACTCCATTCTATGCCACTCCACTCTAAGACACTCTACAACACTCCACTCAATGAAAATCTCCTATACCTCAATAACTTTTAGCCATACTAAACAGCAGCCACACTGGTGTACAACATGACTAAAACACATTGGCAAAGCCAATAGCTCTTGCATAGGCAATACCTATTGGTTTTGCCAATGCTTGTTGCTACATGCCAGCTGCCAGAATCCAGTGCTATCCATTACCATCCAGGCACTGAGCTAATCAAAAGCCCACATTACTGCTTCATGTCTTCCTGGAGGCAAAGAAAATATAATGTTTCTGACATTGAGCTGGAGGTCTTAGCTCTCGTTGTGAAATATTCAGCAAAGACACACACAAGACTGTACAAACAGAAGAAAAGTAAATGTGACGTCAGCGCACACCCAAAATAACGAAGATGAGAAGAAAACATTTAATGAGCTGAAGTGATGTCAGCGCACACCCAAAATAACAAAGAGGAGAAGAAAGCATTTAATGACCTGAAGTGACGTCAGCGCACACCCAAAATAAAGAAGAGGAGAAGAAAGCATTTAATGATCTGAAGTGGAGGCTACGCGATGCTGAATCGAAGAAACCACAAAGTCACCGGTCACAGGATGGAGCTGAAGGAGAGAAGATTAGGTCCCTACTTTTCTTGAATTGACAGTAGGGGTGCTTTATAATCACAGTTTGTTTGCACTCACATATATTCTGTGTGACTAATGTAGGAAGAAGAAAGAGGGAAATAAGATGTTAGAGTATCCTCTTGATTAATGCAAATCTCATGTTTATGTTAGAACTGTAACTGACAAAAGTGTGTATTAATACTTTGTCAAGGGATAACAACTAAATGTGTTTGGTAAATATTGTTTAACAATTTACTTATGACTCTACTATTTGAAAGATTTACATTTATAATTGTTGAAGTATATGCTGAAAGTGTGGGTTATCTGCTTGTAAAATGGTGCATATAATGTAACCTGTGCATCGGCCTGAAATGCATTCTGATTTATTTTTCAGCTAACTTTTGAATCGCATTTTGCTTTTGTCGTGGAATATTGCATGTGTTTGGTGTTCCCACTGCAGGTGGACAAGGTTTCATTAGTTGAGCTTAGGAGTTATTGTTCCTAGTATATAGAGAGGTCTAAGAAGAAGAAATGCGATAAGGTATGGGGGACGAGTTCTTGTGGGAGAAGGAGATGGCACCAAGGACATACAAAATATTTCAGCGTGTGAGCATGGAGGCAAAGAAGGGAAGCAGGAGGATGCTGGAGATGGAAATTTACTAGTAGCACTATGGGAGGTGCCTTAATTCAGCGATTGCTTATGTTGTAACGTAGTTAGGGACAGCTGACACTTTTGCTTTAGGACACCTCGAGGTACAGACTCCATCTCTGGCTTTGTGGCTTCACGCCTCATGAGACTGGTTGGAGTACTTCTTAGAAGGGTCTAATGGCTGACACCTTTCCTTCAGCTGTACCAAAATTTGCTTTAGGTTAGGATTTCCTCTTTCAGATAGTGTAGGAATAGTTAGGGACTTGTAGGGTTTTCTAAATGGAAATCTGAAGCAATCCAACGTGCATTTTTGTCTCCTGATAACATATGTTGTGGGGATCTAGTTAGTTGTTTTCTGTTTATTATATGGGGTGAATCGATTCCAGAGATTTGGCTTCATCCTATTCACACTGTACTTTTACACCATAATGTTTAGATTGATGTACCTTAATCTGGTTCAGAATTTGAAATAATTGAACTAACCTGATTTTATCTGTCGACTTGAGTTCTCACATAGTAGTTGGTATACTTTGAAATTTAGGTATTGTGAAAAGAGTGTTTTTTATCTATCATGCATAACAAGAACCATCGACCAGATTGATAAGGAAGAGGGCTTCCAGCTTTCCAGAAGACCGTACCACAACTATATATGAAGTCATGGAGACGAAGGTGTGCAGTCTTTGACCTGCTACGGATTGGAGGTTTTGCTGGTGGCGTGGAGTGTGGTGGTACGCATGAGCTACGAGGCCCCTGCACAGTGGTCATTACAGGGTGGAAGAAATGCTGACTACATTTCTGTTCTTGGGCTGTCATACATGGCAGACGAGGTGGTCTGAGGGCAGACGGGCGGTGTACATAATGTTGCCGGCGGAACACAGGGCAATATGAAACAACACTAAACCTGCATATCAAACACGTTGGCGTTATGAATGATGATACCGCTCAACAGCAATAAGTGTTCCCTTTTCCATGTGCCCAAGGAGTAATGATTGTAATTGATTTGTGATAACTGTGTTCAAAAACTAATTAAAATATTTTTTAAATGGCGCACATTTACCCTGATACTTGCACATACATTCTGATTTGGGACATAAGGGTAACAGTCACATTACAGTTGTGTGAATGAATAATTGCATGTACTCATGGCATGACAGCTGATGAAACAAACATAGTATAGGCCAATGTAATGGGCATCCAGAGTGGGCATATTCCAAAACCTGGAACCATAATTGTGACACTGGAGCATAAATTAGACTGTTCTGAGTGGGTAATGCCCCTCCACTGATGGTCAAGCAGACCTGCAAGTTGTTAGAGTCTAAGAAGCATACTCAAAAGCTGTCACAGTGTGATGCTACCGGGAAATTGCTAATGTGAAACACTGTGAGACTGAAAGAAACCGCTGTAAAGCAAGTACCGCAATTCGGGACCAGCTGACAATGCTGGAATTTAGGGCTCAGTCATAATGGCGACATATCTGATGAGGCAACAGTGGAATGACAGAGTTTAAACTTTCACACGTCATTCAGTGCCTAAATCACACACAGGTGTTTGCTTCAGAAAACTAAGAATCTGAACGTTATTGTCCAAATACGGCACATCATTTCAGTGCAATCTGATTAGGAGGTGATCTTGAAATATTTGTAAGACACTCACAGAAAGCCACCGAATAGTTATTTCCACCTCAACTTGCAGGCTCCCGACGAAGTGTAAGACACAGATGAGGGTACCTCAACTCAGGCCACTTCTGCTAGGGCAACATCTGCTGCCTCTCAGTCCAGCAAGAGGTGAAAACGATGAAACCATCCAACAAAGGTACCAAACGCAACAGCCAAAAGAGCTTGAGGCCTCAAATCTGCAAAGTCACATGGATATGTGGCAGCCAAACCATCAGGTCCTTGGCTGCCAATCTGACTGTAACCTCGGCAATGAAACCACTTGCATCCTTTCTGTCTAAACCACCTAAATCCGGTGTCATTTTAAGGATTTTGGGAGCCCTGGCAAAAACTATTTGGGGGGGCCCCAGTCGGGCCCAACATTGTCCTACATTGCCTAACAATATTGAATTATACTTTTAAGGTTAAGTTAGAGAAATAAACAGAAGTGAGATAGAGAGAATGTTCAGTTTTCCAGGGGGGCACTTGGGCAATAGAACACTTTGCCCATGCTGGATGCATCCACAACCTCAAACCACCTGGACGTTCAGCTGTCTTGGGCACAGTATCCACCGTTGGCACACGTGTTAGATACTGCTCCAACTCCAAGTCCTACCACTTAAGTAAAATATGATGCTTTTACTTATTTACTTATGCCTACAACCGCTCCTGGTGTATAGGCCATCAAACAAGACTCTCCAGCCATCTCTGTCCTGGGCTTTTCTTTCAATCTGACACCAGGTATATCCTGTCTTCTTGCAGTCAGTTTTGAGTGCTTGGCACCAGGTGTTTTTTGGCCTTCCTCTTCTCCTTTTGTCTTTAGGGTTCCAGGTCAGGGCTTGCCTGGTGGTGTTTGATGCAGGCTTGCAGAGGGTGTGACCGATCCAGCCCCAGTGTCTTTTCAGAAATTCTTCCTGAGCAGGGAGTTGGAAAGCCTGCTGCCATAGGTTGTTGTTGCTGATGGTGTTTGGCCTGTGGATTTGAAGAAATTTCCTCAGACAGATGTTGATGAAGGTCTGGACTTTATTGGTGGTGATCACTGTTGTCCTCCAAGTTTCTGCTCCATACAAATGGGCATATTACACGTTGGTGTTAAAAAGCCTTATCTTGGTTTGCAGCATTAGTTCCTTGGAGCTCCAGATCTTCTTTAGCTGAATGAAGGCAGTCCTTGATTTACTTTATTTTTTATTTTTTAATTTATTTGAGTTTTATATAGCGCTGGCCAGACCCGGAGGGATCAGAGCACTTTACATGAGGACAGTTATATCAGTTACAAGTTACACATTGTTACAAAAGATACATCAGTTACAAGTTACATCTGCTGGTTAGGGCGTGTGGAAGGGTAAAGGGGGTAATGTAAAAGGGTAAAAAGTGGGGAGATATGGCGTAGAGACGAAGGAAAAGACTGCCCAATGTCCGGCTGGGTAGGTGACGGCCGAGGGGGAAGTCCACAGCCCATCTCCTCTATAGCTATCAAGGTAGCTCCACCGGGCATCGGCCAAAAATGCTATGTCTCCACAGTCGGTGGCAAGAATCACAGGTTCAATGTCATGATGGGTGAGTCAGATGGGGGTGGAGGGTGGGTTGAAATGAGTGAGGTCTGGTCGAAGTCCACTATAGGTGCTGACGTATTCATACCCTCTGTGCGGTATGGCCATCGCCCATCGCTAGTCATCTCTCCTGCTGACCTGAAACTGAGTACTCCCTAGTACCACAGCCATCCAGACATCACCACAGGGCATCGGCCGTGCTGAATTTGTCTCTGTCGTAGGCAGGTCATCAGTGATTCGTGGACCCTGGTCTCCATCTTAGGGTCAGGCGGGTACCTCCCGAAAGGCTCCTCTCCTACTCTTCTATGGTTGCTCTCCCGCCTATGCTTCCCTCTGCCAACTGAGATTTGTCACTTTCCACCACAAAAAAACTGCCTGTCAAATCATCATTCCCTGTGTGATCATTCACTCCCTTCTTGCTCGTTTTTCCCAAGGGATCGCCATCTTGGGGTCAGGCAAAGTCAATATCTTTGTTCTGGTGTCGTGCTCTACTTTTCTTTTAGCCTCCCCAAACGTCTCTCGGTCCCATTAATTAGGGGCTCGCCTCACCCCGCTTATTGCAGGCATCGCGTGTGGCATAAGCAGGCCGCACCCGTGGCTGCATCACCGGCGCTATCTTCCCCGGGCCCCCCACGGCTCACCTTCTATGACGGTGTGCTCCGGGGCCCCCTTGTTGGTGCCGGGGGTTGCTGGGATGTTGTCAATAGTTCCACAAGGTCTGTCCTGCGTTCCTGCCGTCACCATCAATATTTGGGCTAATTACCGGGTCTTCCAGCAAGCTCAGTCCTCCATCTCTCGGACGTCGCAGACTCTTTGCCGATTCTTGCCTTGACATCGGTGTCTGTGCCACCCTGATTGTCTATGACAGGTAGGCAAAGGCCTCAACCTCTTCCAGTGCATTACCTCCTAGAGTGACTGTATTTGCTCTGGTCGTGTTAACCTTCAGAATCTTGTTTTTTCCCCTGTCGATGTTGACACCAATTTCAGGGACTGTCTGGGACACAGTCAGGGACGTGGGCAAAGCCTGGCGACTAGGTAGAAAACATAAGCAGAACACGGAGTACAGCCATGCCCAGGGCATTGTGTCAGTGATGTCATTTGAGATGCCATGAGTGATGTCACTGGCCATGTCATGAGTGATGTAATATGTGTGGTCACAAGCAATGCATTGTGGCGCATAAGTTATAGTTAGCTCAGGACACTATAACTGCTGAATTTCACTCGTTTTGTACGATTTATATCTCAGCCTAACTATAACATCCCTGTAACCTTTGTTTTTTTCTGTAAATTTCTAAGGTTTTTTTCAAATTCTATTTCCTAACTGTAACCTCCCTCTAACCTTTGTTTTTTTCAGTGAATTTCTATGCTTTTTTAATGTTATTTCCAAGCTATAACATCCTTGTAACCTTTGGGTTTTTCAGTGACTTTCTGAGGTTTTTCTAATTCTATTTCCTAGGTATAACCTTTGAGAGTGGCTGTGTAAGTGGCTGTATAGGTCAGTGAGTTGGTGTGTGAGTAGCTGTATGGGTTTGTCACTGGGTGTGCGAGTGCTTGCATAGGTTTGGGAGTGGGTGCGTAAGTGTCTGTATGGCTGTATGAGTGTGTGTGTGAATAGATTTTAGGGACTGTAAGTGGGTATGTGAGTGGTTTTGTGGGTTGGTGACTGGGCGTGTGAGTGACTGTATGGGTGTGTGAGTGGGTGCATAAGTGTCTGAGTGGGTCCGTGAGTGGATGTGAAGTTATCTGAGTAGGTGTGTGAGTGGGTGCATGACTCTGAGTGGGTGCATGAGTGGGCGCATTAGTCTTTGAGTGGGTGCATGAGTCTCTGAGTGGGTGTGTAAATGGGTGTGTGAGTGTCTGATTGGGTCCGTTAGTGGGTGTAAGAGAGTGTGAGTGCATCTCTGAGTGAGTGCATTAGTGTTTGAGTGAGTCTGTGATGTATTTTTATTTTTAAATTTGTCAGTGATATTTGCAAATTTGTTGTGGGGTTAAACCAGGGGGGCACACTGAGCATCGCAAAGAATTTGCAAATAGCACTTATGGAAAAAAAACATTTCCCCACATATTATACACATCAGGGGGTCCCTCAAAAACCCCTATATTCCAGCCATAGGGTCAGGGTACCTCTACCCTCACACCTTCTATTTCTTTCCTTATTCATTTTCACACCACCAGGACCATGTCCTCATATTTAAAATGGCAGTTGCAATTATGGACATGGTGGCCCCATCACCTAGCGCCCAGCCAATAAAGTGTGGGTACCCTGGTGCCCACCCAGGGCACCCATCATGTCCTCATTGAGGGCCACAAGGGGAGGCCCAAGGCAGTCCGAGCCGACACCCCGCATCCAGCTGGAGCCGGCATTGCTCCTGCCCACAGGGAGCAGCTAAAAATGCTGCTCCCTGCAAGCAGCAGGAATATGCAGATCTGTTTCCCTACCCACATTTCTGTGGGCAGGGAAACAGATTGGACATCCACTCTCAGCAGGCAGTAGCATTTTTCATGCTCCCGCCTGTTCGGAACGGGCTTCATGTGTTCTCGTTTGGTTGGAGCTTTGAAATTGCTCCCGCCAAGCGAGAGCAAACACAGGATTCCCTGCCTGTGGCAGTGCAGGCAGCTAAACCACAATGTCCCAGGGTGGGCACCCCGGGGACATAGCAAGAGCCGTCCCTTGGTGAAGGGGTCCCCAGTGCCATTAATGGCTCCAGGAGGTGGGCCGCGCAGCCGCCTCCCCTTTCTACTTTTGACTGGGGACTGGGGCCCGCGGGGCTGAAATGGGTCTCTGGGAGAGGACTGTGTGGCCCCCTCCCCATTACCAACACTCCCGGACCCAGGGTAATGTGGTCCCAAAGACCAAAATCGGGTCATGGAGGGGGGCTGCGTGCCCTCCTCCCCCTTTTCACCTGTGGCCAGGCCCTGGAGGTGACGTCCTCCATCCCAAAATTGGCCCAGGAGGAGGGCCACGTCCTCCCCTTCACTTATGTATGAGGCTAGGCCCCAGGGGATGGGGTCACCATGGCCGCGATCCACCCAGGGAGGGGTCCGTGCAGACCTGCTTCCCCTTTGTAATGTCAGCCGGGCCCCAGGGATGGAGTCCCTGGGCTGAAATTGGCCTAGGGAGCATCATGTGCCACCCTCCCTCCAAATCTATGTATTTCCACCGCCCCTGGGACCTGGCCCACCCGACATGAAAAAAACAACAACAAGAAATCACAATTGTTTTTGAACATTTTTTGCTGAGGATCTGTGGAGAAAAAAACATTTTGGCCACAGGCGGGGTCCCCGAGGAACCCCACCATCAGGCCCAGGGGGTCAGGGTGTTCCTACCCTGCTCTCTTATGGTTTTTTTCTTTGCATTTTTTCTTGAAACTCGGCTGAGTCGAGTCCCAAGCTGGCTGCCACCACTTCATGATTGAAGTGGTGGCAACCAATCAGATCTCAATTTGAGATCTATCGCATCCGCAGACCCTCTGCTTCTCTAGATATACATATATCTTTTTCTTTAATAACTCCAAACCTACTGAATGGATTTACACCAAATTACAAAAAGACATCTTTCTAGATAAAGATCTAGCTTTCTGCTAAATTTGGTGTAATTCTGTTCAGTGGTTGGAGCTATAATCGTGACTAAAAGCCCTGTGGGAAACTGCATAGGGAAAATGCATTTTGGGACCTCCATTTTTCTCAGCAAGCGCTTGGCAAATCACTCCGAAACTTTCCAGACAGCAGATAGATGTAGATGGGGTATAGCAATAAAGAGGCTATGCAAACTTTGCAGATACACCAACAGAGAGGCTTAAAGATTGCAGTTATACCTTGAAACTTAAGCATGCTAATCTAAATTTGAAAAGAAAGTATTTTATGAATTGTTTTCTATTAAATGGCAAATTACATTCATATTGAAAATATGAAATAAACACTTAAGCAGAAATTCAGCAAAGCCATTTCATGAAATTGTTTTTCTATGATATCACATACATCCAAATTTCGTGCAAGTCAACTTCTCTATCATTTCTCTGGATTTGGGATGCAGCTAATATCCTGAACTCCCAATCCCAATGAGACGTGTGTTGTACAACAGAGAGTAAGGATCTCCTGTTCAAGAAGGCTATTGTGCCAGTGCAAGGAGAAGTTGAGCTTGGGGGAATTTTTAACCAGGGTATGTGTTCAGCTGCATAAACAAGTCAACCTTATGGTTGGTCATGTTGCAGATTGTTCTGGTACCAGCACAACAGAAATATAGCTGCCTTTAAATTCATATTACTTTGGACCATGTTTCATCAGAAATCTCTAGTTCAAAATAATATGGCTTGATGGGATCCAGAGTCTCAGAATAACAACCCGCGTAATGCGGTCCCTGCAGGGATGAGGGTTTTCCACAATTGCTACACGTGGAGAAACATCCCATTAGCAGGGTCAAGCTTTGCTAGTATCAGCATGTTAGCAGGCCTACAAATACCAGCAGCAGGGTTCAAGGTACTACAATGGGAACATCCTCAGCCCAGGGCCAATGGATGACCCAGGACAGTAAGGTCTCTGAACCACAGGGGGTAGGAGGCTGTTTGGATGGTGTCAGAACTTTTCTCTACAGTGCAGGAGAAGTCTCTACTGGTTGAGGCTGACTACCAAGTACCCAGTCCTATATCAACAGGATTGTGGAAGCGCAGGTCCCTTATCTACGTTTCTTGGCCCAGGCACTGCTGTATTGGGCAGAGATTCATCTATGTTTAATCAGCGCCTTGAACCTTCAAGGCAGAGGGAGTATTCAGACCGATACAATGGGATGTGTCTTCTGCTCTTCAATGGACTGCTCACTGCAACCTGAGATCTTCCAGCAGAGATGTGGACATTTGGGTCTCCTGTGGAGGCGCCATTTTAGTCTCCAACCAGAGTATTCTAGCAGCTGCATAATGCTAAGAGGGAGGATAAAGGAAGCTTGTGAGGTGGATGCCCTGTCATTCCTTTAAGATTGGGACCTCTGTTTGCCCTTCCTCCTTACTGCCAGGGTGCTTCATAAGAAGCTTGGCTACCAAATCGCTCTGATTGTGGAACCACCAGCCTTCCAAATCGCTCTGATGGTGATAGCCACCACTCTACCAGCCGGGTACAGCCCACCCACTAAATCAAGAATTCTCAGCCAGGTTCATTTTCACTAAATATGATCCAACCAACATGGGGAGCACTTTAAAAAAAGAATAATTGACATGTTAGTATACCTAATTCGGGGTTTGTTTCTGAGAAACAACAAGAAAAAACTCTCCCTGCATCTCAGGGACGTTTCTCTCAGTCTGACAGGGGCATTTCTGTTTTTCCTGCCTTTGCATGTCAGCATCGGCAGAGTCGTTTTAATGGAAAAGCTTATTTAATAAAACAGATGATGGAAATCGTTCTTCTGACCGCCCCATCAGGCCTGAAATACAGAGAACTCACATATCCGAGGTAAATGCCACCCCTCATGCCGGGGATTTTGGGTAAAGTTATCAGGTCTCGTGGAAAGTCACAAGAATCAAATTAGGCCGCCTGGGGCATATGACTGGCAGTCTTGATATAGCAAATAGAAGAAAAACCAACCCGTTGTTAACAAATTCCACAGCTTATTATATATTTCCATAGTCTTATAACGAGGCCAACGCATATCTCGGCACTAATCTTCAGCGTGAGGCGCGACTGTAGGGAGAATGTTCGATGCAGAAAAAAACCAGAGAGACAACTTTCAAAGCAACACTTAAATGGGCTACTTTTTTTCAAGGAGGTCAAAATTACTTACATTTTGTCAGTCACATATCCAACAGGTCTACGCTGTACATATTAGCAGCAGATTATGTTCAAATTTGCAATCAGCAATTATAATGCTATATGCAGTTTCGAAGTAAATAAATATTTCTAATTTTATTAACAAACAGTTGCTTCACCAGCCGTGGCACAGAGGTAGAGGAACAAGGGAAGGAAAGGAGGGGTAAACCTTTTAAGCCCAGTTCACAAACCCTTTTGCACCTTCATCTTTACCTTACTGTGAACATGGTGAGCGTAAAGCTGCGTTTGTAATTCACAGATCGGGGAGTTGCTCTTGTAAAAATATTTACTCCTGCACATGTACTTTTTCAAATGAAACTCTCCTCCCTAAGGACTGAGAGTGGGCAGTTCTCTTCTGGGCGCTTTTTTTATGCCCCACTGCCCCGCCTCCAAATAGGAGCCACTTTCCCTCGTCACCTTGTCCCTTTGCTTACAGGGCGCTCTTTCACCTCCGCTGGGAATCATTTTCATTTTCTTGCGGCTCAGATTGACTTGTTCTCTCCTGTCCCCTGCGGTGTCACCTCGTTGTCTGCCTGCCTCTTTTATTGAACTCCTGCTCTGGATTTCGTATTAAATCCTTGAAGAGGACTAAAACACCAGAATAACGGATCCTTACACCTGCCATGTGGTGACTGAAAGATAAGTGGATCCCAGCTTCCCTCTACTAGGTACTGTGACTCCAAGGCGTATTAGGACCCTCCTTTGCCATTTATTTTTTGGTAGAGTCACAGAGCTGGTGAGATGATACAACGTAAGGCTACGGAGGGGGCTCCTAGGGCCCCGAAGGGGGAAAAAACGTAAACAGAAAAGGGGATAGCGGTGTAATAGACAGTATAGACTCGCTATTGTTAGAATGCACCAATAGTATTTCCTCTAACTCCGGATTAAATAAAACAAGCTCTACGGTCCTTCCAGTGACAAAGTTACGCGACTTCACAAAATGTTTGAGAAATCACCTCTGAACATCCAGTTGCCTGTGCTTAAGGAGCTTGAGGGTTCACCGCACCTTGTCGGCCCGAGGGACCATTAGCAATACAAGCAGAACCAGGGATGGAATGTAGTAATAGATATTCTATCCTGAGCACAGATGACATTGAATCCGAGAGACCGGATTGTATGAGTGCTGAGACTATCACAATGCTCCAGAGTTTGATGGGGGTTATTGAAGAAATAAGAAACTTCTTTTAAAATTCTCCTTGCCACTGTGGGAAAGCTTGGAGAGGGCAATATTAAAAACCATATGTGTTGTGTGGACAGGGCAGGGCAGGGGAGGGGTGGCAGGGGAGATTAAATACTAGCTGAGGCGATGTCAAAACCCACCCAGTCCTTTGGATTTGTGCCACCCCTGTCCAAACATGGTTGTTCAGCCCCCTCCAGATCTACCCGTGAAGCAAAATTGTTTGAGAGTAAGTGGAGAAGGTGATGTCATCATGGCTGTCGTGGATGTGGTGAGTTAGCGTGCCAGCCATTGACGCTGACACAGGCGCCGGAAATATCCGGCCCCGTGCCAGAAGGCGGAGCGCAGAGCTAAAATAAACAGGGCGTGACCGTGCTAGGCAGTCCGCTGCCGACACGAGAAGTGTGTGGGTGTCCCATTATTTACGCTGCGCATCTGCCAAGCATGCACGGCCCGCGAGGCCTTCCCCCGGCTCAACACGTAACACTGGCGACGAGGAGCAAAACGACCCATGCTCCAAGGCACCCTGCTGAGGGTTGCTGCAACACGTCCCCAACAGTGTGCAGTCCACACTGAGGACCACCATCAAGCAGGCCAGACGCCACAGACAACACCACGAGGTAGAAGGCCTCTCACATGCCCTCAAGGTGTACCTGACGTGGCAGAGATCACCCACGTGCCACAAGGCTGCGCCCACGGGAGCTGCCCGCACAAGATCCTAGCTGTGCCAGTCCTTAGAGCCCACAAACCGGATCAATTCCTTTGGGCACTACTCCCTCGCTCTGACATACAGGAACCCCAGTAACCAGCATTATGGGAGACCAGGGAGAAGAGGCGCAACCACCAGTGAGGGCCACCACACAACACCCTCCTTCAGGAGTTCTACCTCCTTTTAGTGAATTGGTAGACCTCTCTACGGCCTCGCCGAGGTGGCAGGTCTGGCTCGGCTGCCTGGAGAAATACTTCATCGCCACCAGGGAGACGGATGGTGCCGTCAAATGCTCACTACTTCTCCACTATGTGGGAGAGGTAATCTATCTGCTCTTCAAACACCTCCCCGCCACCGGGCCCCCGGAGGACTATGCAGCAGCGTTAGCTGCATTGAACGTACATTTTGACCCGCAGCTAAATCCTGATTTTGAACATTTCAAGTTGAGGCAAGCGAGACAAAGGGAAGGAGAATCAGTGGACTCTTTTCACGCAAGGCTGATGGAGCTTGCTAGTACCCACCTTGTAGGGGACAGAGCCGCAGAAGAAATCAGGGCACAAATGATTCTAGGAATCTGCAGTAAAGTCCTGCGAGGCCTCATCCTAAGACAGCCGAACATACCAATGAACAACATCCTGGTGTTGGCACGGTCCCATGATCTTTCAGCTTGCGCTTGCAGAAGTAATGGACCTTGCGCTCATGCGCAACACAGAAAAAGGAGTCGCCATCAAGACTGAACGTGCCGATGCCATCAGTATGCGGGACAGGACCAACTAGCCAAGAGATCGCCCACCGCCAACCCCCGGAAAGCCAATGCGGGTACTGTGGTTATGAGGAACATTCCCAGCAGTCATGTCCAGCACAGGGGAAGACATTCACCAACTGTGGAATTGCAAACCACTTCGCCTCAGTATGCAGAAAGAAAGCACCACGGAAAGAAGGCAAGCAGCCCAAGCTCATGAGGAAGATGGTCCATCAACTATTGAGCGTCTCACTATCGTCCTCGCCAGGAAGGAAGGCGACGGGCACAACCGCCTACCAAGCAGATGACACCTCATCAGATGAGGAAGGAGAGACATACCTAGTCTCTTTCACTCAAGCCCTGAAAAGGCGGAGACGTCCCCAATCCCAATGCATGGTGCTGATAGCAGGGTCAGAAGTCAATGCAGTGATAGACAAGGGAGCATCCGTCACCGTCATGGGTATTCAACAATACAACAAATTGAAGCCCAAGCCAGAGCTGCGACCCTCAAAGACAAAAACCTTTGCCTATGGGAGTGATTCGCCGTTACCCCTCCGAGGCAAAATGACCGTGCCTGTGCGGTCAGAAGACACCGAGATCACAGTTGACATCCATGTCATCACCAAGAGGCAGATACACTATTGTGCAGCCACGCAGCAGAAGACCTGGGACTAGTGAAGTTTGCCTGAAGCGTGCAAGACGACCAGACCAAAGAACTACTCAGTCAGTTCAAGGATGTGTTCGAGGGACTGGGACGGATAAAAGGAGCTCCAATCAAATTGCATATAGACCCAACCGTCTTGCCGTCGGCCCTGAGGCACAGGAGGATTCCCTTCCACCTCCGACCGCTGGTGGAAGAAGAGCTGCAGAAGCTAGAAGACCAAGGGGTCATGGAGAAGGTCTCAGTGCCCACGCCATGGGTGTCCCCCATGGTGATTGCTGAAAAGCATCGCCAACCAGGGAAAATAAGACTCTGCATTGACATGCGCCTTCCCAACAAGGCCATTCGACGCGAACGCCACATCACGCCGACTATGGACGACATTGTGGCTGATCTGAATGGGTCCAGGTGGTTTTCGAAATTAGACCTAAATGCGGGCTATCATCAGCTGGTGCTGGCAAAAGAAAGCCGGTACATAACCACTTTCAGCATGCACCTAGGACTCAGAAAATACAAGCGCCTGAATTTCAGCATATCTTCAGCCGCCGAAATCTTCCAGAATGCAGTCAAAGAGATCCTGGTTGGGCAACCGGGCTTACTAAAAGTGAGTGACGACATCCTCATCCACTCACAGACAGCCGAGGAACACTACTGACACCTGAGAGCCATGCTGCAAAGGCTCCAGGACCTTGGGGTCACACTACATCGGGAAAAGTGTCTGCTGTTCCAACAACAAATAGAATTCTTTGGCTACACGTTCACGCAGGATGGAATCCAGGCCGATCCCCGGAAATCCCAGGCCATCAAAAATGCAGCCGCAACCCTCACAGTGGCTGAGGTCCGCAGCTTTCTCGGGATGGCCACCTACTGTGGCCGCTTCATCCCGGACCTAGCCACCATCGCTGAGCCACTCCGGGATCTCACGCGAGCCGATGCCATGTGGCAGTGGGGCCCAGGCGAAGACACCTGGGCTGCCCTAGCATATGCCAGCAAGGCACTATCCCCAAACGAGAAGCGATATGCCCAGATTGAGAGGGAAGCCCTAGCCTTCCGATGGGCGTGCCGGCATTTTCATTTGTACATATGTGGGCACCCGTTCAAGATCTTACAGACCATCAACCCCCTAGTACCACTGTTTAAAGGATTGGCGCCTCACCCCCCCGCCATGCATCGAACGGTGGGCCATTGGACTCCAGCAGTACGAGATGGACGTGGCGTACTGTCCGGGCGCTAAGAACCCTGCCGATTTCCTTTTGAGACACCCAGTGCCAGCGGAAGATGGATGTGACAAACTGAGCACTGACCCCACAGAGGCCACCTGAATATGATCTCGGCACTCACGTGCCCTCGAGCGCTGACCCTCGAGGAGGTGGCATCTGCCGCGGAGGTGGACCCAGTCATTGCCAAGGTCAGAGCAGCCGTCTAAGGAGGGCATTGGCATCAGTTCCTACAATCAGCCAACTCTTGGGCGGGCCCAGAGAAGCAGAATCTGATACACATGTGGAGAGTCAGGAATGAACTGAGCATTACCCAACAAGGAATCCTGCTGAGAGGCTCTCGGATTGTGATCCCAGCATCACTCCAGTCACGAGTGACTCAACTCGCCCACAGAGGACACCAAGGTGTAGATAAGATGAAAGCTTGCATGCGGGAGAAAGTCTAGTTCCGGGTATGGATGCCCATGTTGTCGAGATGGTCCGGCGGTGCCCCTCCTGCCAGGTGACTAGTGACCCCGAAAGACCCGCGCCTATCCACACCGAGGAGCATGGGAAGAACCCTTGGGAGAAGCTGAACGTGGACTTCGGGAGCTTCCCGGATGGCAGAGTTACCCAAGCTTTGTTCGACAGCTGCTCGAAGTACCCAATCGTAGAGGTTGTCCCCTCAATGGCATTCTCCCACGTCGGCCCGTGCTGGAAAAAATATTCACCATGTTTGGATGCCCGGAAGAACTCCGAAGCGAAAACGGGCCCCCTTTCCAAGGGCATGAGTTCCAGGAGTTCATGCAACGCCATGGCATACGGCACAGACGCATCACCCCACAGTGGCCCCAAGCCAACGGTGAGATTGAACGATTTATGAGGACAATCAACATAGCCATGAGCATCACCATGGCCGAGCATGCAGATCCGGAACAGCACTTACAAAAGATCCTGCAGGAATACCAGAGCACCCCACAAAGCTCCACGCGCCAGGCACCATGGGCGCTAATGTTCAATGGTTCCTACCGCGATGGCCTCCCAATCGCCCCAGGGTGGGCACACCCTCCCTATTATGAAGAAGGCGCCCTCCAGAGGAAGAAACACTGCAATGTCATGGCCAGCCAAACCAGAAGAGCCGTGTCTCGTCAGCTGCAATGGGGAGACACCGTCATCATGAGGGACCGGAGGCCAGGAGGAAAGTTCCGAACCCGCTATGAACAGGGCCACTGGACTGTCACCGACGTGAAGGGAACCATGGTGACAGTCGACAAGGAAGGGAAAGTCATAACCCACAACATCTCATGGTTCAAACAGGTGGTCAACCCAGAACACTATCCGAAGCAACAAGGAGAGCCGAGGGCGACACCAGAGGAGCCTGTAGAGGCAGAGGACTACCTTCCAGAGTCTGCCTCCCCACCACGACCCCTAGAAGCAACCCAAAGGCCCCCAGAGACACCACCCCTGCCCAGCGAACCAGCCGCGGAGCCCAGGTCCAGCCGTGGCCAGCACAGGTATACTCTGAGGAGCAACCCCCAGCCAAACACTCGCCTGAGAGACTTTGCCTGCCAAGTAAGTGAACTATGAGTCAAGGACTGAGTTGGGATGGGATGTGGTGAGTTAGTGTGTCAGCCTTTGATGCTGACGCACGCGCCGGAAATATCCGGCGCCCGCGCTCACGCCAGAAGGCGTAGCGCGGAGCTAAAAGTAGTGTGTGGGTGTCCCATTATTTACCCTGTGTGTCTGCCAAGTGTGCACGGCCCCACGAGGCCCCCCCCCGGCTCAACGCGTAACAGTGTAGAGAGAGATGGTATGAGAAGCCCTGGGATGAATGCAAAGAGCTGTGGAGTGAGATACAGGGGCGTTGTGTAATCCTCCCTGATAGACCCTGGTGGTTATGGGGTGGAGCAACTAACAAGGGATGAATGCCCTGAGGGGGGTGTAGGTGCAGTAGTTGTATATCTTGCTCATGTCCCCAAGTTGCCCTCCGGTTCATGGGAAGACAAGAAGTCCCTGATAAATAAAGTCACTTACTGGCTCTGTGAAATCAGACACTGTTATTCGATCATCAGGAGTGATATTTTAAATATAGAGAGGCTTTCGACTCCAGATGGCACGCAAGATTTAATTCTGGTCTCTCTTGCAAGGAATGACCTAGTGGAGGGTTTAATGGTAATTGAAGCCCGTACAATCATTATTGCACGTACTACCATTCAACTTAAATTTTGCGACCTACCTGAATTTTTGACACTCCAGTGTCCTAAGCCAGATAGGGGGACAGGTGAAGATACTAGTGGAACTAGGAGGGTTTTTCCGTGACTGGAGCCTCTGGCCTCAAACTATTCGCGCAGAGGTGCAGAGAGGAGGGCAGAGAGGCTGCTGACACACTTGCCCCAAGCAGAGAAAAACCACAAGATGAGGGAGGATCAATTAGGGCTCAATAGCAATTGCTCAAATATGCAGGAAGTGCCATTGGTAATTAAACCTCATGATGCGATTATCAATAGAAATATTAATGCTAACTATACTCCATTGATTTACAGAACAGATGCTGGAAACCCTGGTAAGAATTGCTTCATGGAATGTAGCAGAAATAACCAAATTATTGCTTGATGCTGAGTGGGGCTAATTCATCGATATTTTCGATATATGTCTATTTCAGGAAACTTGGGTGCACATGCATCAACATCCCGAAAAGCGATTCCTTATTAGCGAGAAATAACGAATCGGTAATAAGGAATCGCTTTTCGGAATGCATGAACAGAATCGGTAATTTTCAGCGATTCTTAAAAATCGCTATTAATTACCGATTCCACAATACCGAGTACAGTAAACACCGATTAGCAATTTGCGAGTTCGGTATTACCGAAATCGGTATTAGCGAATTCGGTAATAGCGATTTCGCAAAAAACGTGTCGCTCCGGGAGCGGGCTGATGACATCACTACCAGAAAGTCAAGCTGCCCCACCCTCATTCACTGGCCTGAGGAGCTCACAGGAGGAGGCACAGGACACAGGCTGAGGCAACTGAATCCTCTCTCAGAAACCATCCACCCTACCCTCATCCAGGATGGACAAGGATGCACCAGGCACTGCAGAAACTGCCAGGAAGAGGAAGAGAAAGTTCTCTGACAGGGAACTGGAGTACTTGATTGAGGGGGTGAGCAGCAAGCATGACAAGCTGTTCGGTAAGCTGTCCCTCAAGGTGCCCGAGGCTGAGAAAAGAAAAATTTGGCTTCGCATCAGGGACGGGGTGAATGCCGTGGGAGTGACAACCCGCAGCATCGATGACCTAAAGAAGAGGTGGTATGACCTCAGGAAGAGGGCCAAGGAGAGAATTGCAGAAAGGGTCAAGGAGGCAGCTGGCACAGGAGGGGGGCCATCCACAGTACCTGCAAACACTGCCCTTGAGGAGCTCGTCGAGGGGACCATCGAGCCAGAGGCGGTTGTGGGAGTTACGCAGATGGACACCTCCGGTGCAGCCACCACTGAACAAGGTAAGATGCATGCCTGGGCCCATACTCTGCGTATCGTGTACCCATCCCCATCCCCCCAGCTCAATCAAAGTGTGCAGGCAGAAGTGCACAACACATATGCCCTCACATCAGTATTGCATCATGGGAGTCGTAGTCATGTCAGCCAAGTGTGCATGTATAGTCATAAATGCAAAAATAAATTAGATCAGCAGTACAGGCCCAACATAGAGTCAAATAATGTAATTCATAGTAGGACATTAATGCAGAATGACAAACAGATGTAGTTTCCAAAATAACTAACCATGAACTGTTTCACACACAAATGCATCTCCTGGGGATTCGGATAATAGTGGGCGCCTCATCATCTCAGAAACACCGGCTGATTCCGATGGCGACACTCCGCAGGAGGGTCAATCCCCACCTCCTCCAGCAACAATACCACCACCACGACCACCACCACCAACACCTGCGACAAAACCACCAAGACGCAGGGCACAAGTCCCCTCCATGCAGGTGATGGAAGCATGCCCGAGTCCTGCAACCACAACTGGACCAAGTCCTACAGGTGTCACACCGCCAGCACCACCACCAGCACGTGGCCGAGTCACGCAGCGGCGCAGGTCCCTGCGCAGTACTGCCGATGGAGCCGACCAGGCAAGGTACATTTATGGTGGCATCGAGGCTCAGATGCTGCGTGTTCAGCGCCTGCAGGGGAGACACATGGGGACAATGAACCTAAACATGTCACGTCTCGCAAAACACATGTGCACTCTGACTGACGCAGTGCGGAACATGACCACAGTTGTGGCAGAGGGCAATGAGAAAATCAGTGAAGACCTCCAGGAACTCACCCGTGCCATCCGAGCAGGACAACACAGTGAGCGCCGGAGGCATAGACAGAACTTGCTCCGTTCCACAGCATCGACCAGGACCATCACAAGGCTCTGCAACAGCACTGCTGTGTTGTCCCGCCGCTCCGTGTCACTGCAGGTGGACCTCGGACATTACTGTGGTGACGTGGCGAAGGCCTTAGGCCAGGTGACCACTGCAGTGGAACACTTGCAGTCAGGGACATTCAGTGGCAGCAACTTGAGAGGGGAGAATGGCAGTGAGGCTGCTTCAAGTGTAAGCAGCGTCTCGGTGATGGAGACCTGCACCAGGAGGCGCAGTTCGCGCTGCTCCACAGCCACAGAGACACAGCGTGGTGAGGTGGAGGAGACACGCGATAGGAGGCTGGGCGTTTGTGGGAAGCGCCACTAGTCATTCTGTACAGCATCCCTGACCATGGTGGGGTAACCATGGCCCACTTTAATTTAACTATTGCACTCCCGTGACTACAACGGGCATGTTTTTGTCCACAATGTGTGGGGAAAACTCTAATTTGCATTTCTGTGTGACATTACATACATCAGTGCTCCTGTGCATTAAACAGTAGCACCATTAATGATATCATCATGGCTCATTCTTACCTGGGTCAGAAATGATGTTGTGTGATGTATGTCCGCCTCCTTTGACCCTCAGCTGTGTTTGGAACGTGTGCCTGTCGGTGGTTGGTCATCCCGGTAGTCGTCATTTCTGTCCACCTCTATGGGTATCCCCCTTCTGGTTGCAATGTTGTGCAGCATGGCACATACTGCTATAATCCTGCAGCAGGTGTCTGGTTTATATTGCAAGGCACCACCAGTCTTATGTAAGATCCGGAAGCGACTCTTCAGAATCCCAAAAGTCCTCTCAATCACATTTCTGGTGCTTATGTGGGCCGCATTGTAGCGTTGCTCCTGTGGTGTTGCTGGATTGATGTAGGGGGTGAGGATATATTCACGCTGGGCGTATGCACTGTCACCTAAAGGATGGAAGTAAAGGCTTAGCGTCAGTCATGATTATACATGGGTGATGCTGATGTTATGAAGAGGTATGTGTACATACCAAGCAGGAGTCCCTCTCCGAATTCTCCATTGAGTAGACGCCTGTGGATGCCACTGTGTCTGAATATGTAGGAGTCGTGTGTGCTCCCTGGAAATTGTGCCACTATGTCCGTGATGATGTGCTTGGTATCGCACACGACCTGCACGTTGATGGAGTGGTAGGACTTCCTATTACGGAAGATGTACTCATTGGCTGAGGGTGGACAGATGGGGACATGCGCGCAGTCAATGCATCCTATGACATGGGGGGAATTGGGCCACCTGGTAGAATTCCTTTTTGGTGTGGTCCAACTGCTGGGGGGTTGTGGGGAAGCTGATGTGGGTATGTATCATTGTCAGCATGGCATCAATGAATTTACGGAAGAAGCGTGATAGTGCGCTTTGTGATACGCCTCCCGCTACCGCTATGACCCCCTGAAAACTTCCAGACGCCAGTAGGTGCAGGCTGCATAGGTCCTGGACGTGTGCAGGAATGGCATTGGTCCGACGTGTCTGGTGCTGCAGTAGTGGTTCCAGGTCTGCAATTAGGCGCATTATCATTGCATGATTGAGACAATACTTGTCGTAGACCTCATCCTCATTTTGGCCAAGCAATGTGATGCGCACTCTGAATACTCTCTCCTGGATCCTTCTCCTGCGCTGTGCTGCTGCATTTATTCTCATCCTCCTTGCAAGCACGTAGAGGGCTGCCATTTTGTGAAAGGAAACAGGGTCTCCTTGCCCAATTTGCATGGCTTTCTGATTGATTGCATCTGTGGCACATTTGGGATTTTTTATGTAATTTTTTTTTCTGCAACTTTACCTCCTGGTTCTGATTCCCCTTAATCTGCTCATGCAAAATAGTGATTTTTGGGATTTTCGGTATTTGCGACTTTTGATGCATTCATTAGCGATTTTTTATTTGCGATTGGCAAATGCCAGGCGCTATTAGTGATTTCGGTATTTCCGATTTTTTATTTTGCAATTCTTTATTTTAACTTTAACGGGGAATTATTTTGCGATTCTTTATTTTACCGGGCAGTTATTTTGCGATTCTTTATTTTTTCGCTATTGGTGTTGATGCATTGGGATTCGTTTTTTGCCACTCGCTAACGGGTGATTTTTGCGATTCGATATTTTTGCGAGTTGATTTATGGTTGATGCATGTGCCAGTTGGTGCTTTACGCTTTTTAATAGAAGTGGGGATACAGCTTTCTGTGCATAAGCAACTAAAACTACAAAGGGATTCCAAAGATATTTTAGCACTCAGGCTACTGTTTCCTTCTGGCCTGTTCCTAAAAATATACAATAGAGTAGAGGATATAAATGAAGAAACTACAACCATTAACCAACTAGAGCAACTGCTATTGAAGCAAGGGGGAGAAAGACCCCTCACTGGTCCCTAATTCAACTTTTGAACCAATGGCTGCTTCCCTGTATGTTCTAACCTCGGATCGCCAGGGTAAAATCACTTTCAATAGACCGGGTCACAGTAGCAGAATTGATTACTTTTGGTACATGTCAAGCTTTGGCCTGCTATCAAGGATATGGAAGTGATAGATCGGGTAGATAGTGACCATAATGCCCTTAGTATGACATTTTGTATTAAAACAACTTCACATCATGGGGGCAGGGATAATTGTGAGATAGGAGAACTCTGGCCCACCAATAATTTTAGATCCATTAGGTGGAACTGGGTAACAAAGAATCCCTTAGCCCTCAATATTATTAGTGTAACTGTCATTGCGGATTGTGAGTATCTGTCCAAACTCCCCAGTGAGTGGAGAAATTAGTAACTGGCAAAAAAGCCATGACAAGCTAAGGGGGAAAATAAGGGAAGTGATGGGAAAGGATAGAAGTAAAGGGAAACCCCGCCCAAAGCTTGAGTCTTGGTACAATGGTGCTTGTAGAGTGGCCAAAGGAGAGCTCCTCATGCCAATACAAACTAGATCCCAAATTAAGATCGTCAAATATAGGGCATACCATCGGAAAGTGCTTATAAATGCAAAGAGGGAGTGAGAAGATTTGTTACGTCTAAACTTGCATGAGGCTCTGGGAGTCCTAGAAGGAATGGGAGTTCCAGCTCCCCTTCTGAACATTTTAAAAAGGCTACATTCTGGTACCCTGGCCCAAGTGAGGTAGGGGGAGGATGGGGCATTAACAGAAACAATCTATATCTACAAAGGGGTAAGAAAAGGGTGCGTGTTAGCACCCACACTATTTACTCTGCACATAAATTATGTTATAACGTTTTTGAGCAGGGATGGGTATAACACACCGAAAATAGGAGTGCAGAAGGTCCCTGCACTCCTTTTTGCAGATGACACAGTGCTTATTTCTAAGTCGTCCCAGGGGCTCCAGCAATTGTTGAATGACTTCCAGGCATTCTGCCTGGAGCGGGGCATGGAGCTCAATGGTTCCAAGACCAAATGTATGATCTTCTCCTCCAGATCAACAACCCAGTGTAGGAGGCAGTTGCTTGTGGGTGATGCTCCTTTAGCAGTAGTGGCTGAGTTTGATTATATTGGTCTGAAACTTACAAAGAACTTATGTGGGGCACCCCAAGATGAAAGGGTACAGTTGTCCCTGTTTCAACAAACGGTAAATATAGCTACAATTCACAGGAAAACTATATCCAGAAGGGTGGCTCCTGCACTAGATATTTATAATGTTAAGGCTCTAGGAGCAGTTTTATATGGTGCAGAGATATGGCGTTGCACAAATCTTAATAACTTGTCAGTAATAGAACACAAATTTCTTAGATCTCTGCTAAATCTTCCGATTAGCACCCCATTGAGTCCACTTAATTTGGATTAGGCCCAGAAAAACAATTACCCACAAAATCAAGCTTAGATTGCTCATGTTTTGGCATCGACTATGGTCTACCACAGCACTTGAATCTTACAGGGTGGATCTCCATGATTTAATGTCTCCAAAATATGTGAGTAAGATCTTGTCACTTCGCACTCTTAAGACTCTCTTACAGAGGTTAAGTCTCAACATATTTTGGGATCTTCCAGAGACCCTGTGTCAAATCTATAAGTCCAGCATCAAAGCTGTTTACTGGGGTAGTGTTGTGACTGACAATAAACAAAATTGCAAAGAATCATTCTCTGCTGCTTTCATTGATATTAAACCAAGTCAGTTATTTGAGAGCACTATAGATTAAATTGTCCCTCCACTAGCAAGAAAGTTATATCTACAGTTCAGGTATGTTTGCCTACCTGTAAAACATTTAAAAGGAAGTGGTGTAAAGTATTGGATATGGTGGATGAGAACTGTACTTGCTGCCAAGGAGGACCCGAGTCTTTTAAGCATGTTTTATTTTTTTTGCCCTTTGTATAGACAGTCCAAAGCTAAATAGATAGATCCACTTTGCAGAAATTTGGAAGTTAGAAAACACCAGGAGCTATTTCTTCTTCAATCAGATTAAATATGTCTGCGGTTTTATCCAGAATTGAGAAACTGTTTTCCACTTGGAATCCTCTTTTTCTTTCCTGGTGGGGTCGCTTAGACTCAATTAAGATGATGATAGCTCCTATTTTAATTTACATCTTCTCCATGTTACCGGTTCATATTCCTGCATTATACTTTAAACGTATTGATTCTTCTCTTTCAAAATTTCTCTGGAAAGCTAAAAAATCTAGAATCTCTCTTGCATCCCTACGTAAATCCAAACTTAATGGTGGTGTTAATTTTCCAGATTTTCGACTCTATCATAAGTCCTTCTCTCTACGTCAGGCTTCAAGATGGCTTTCGTCCGATCCTTCCCCTTTTACTCCACTTTGGCTCCTCATTGAACAAACCGTTCTATTACCCTTCTCCTTTGATGAAATAATACGCTTCTCTGCCAAGACTTCCTCTACTTCATTTCCCTTATTCAAACATACTTCTTCTCTTTTACGTCCCTTGATTCATTCTTCTATCATCACACGTGAATCCTTTTTAAATACTCCCATTTGGTATAACTTACTTATCCTTTTAAATAACAGACCTATATTTTGGAACTCTTGGAGATTAAAGGGTATCATATGGGTTAACCAACTTTTTGATGGTACACTACCTTGCTCTTTTCCCCAGTTTCAACTCTTGTTTCACTGTCCCCGGTCCTTTTTGCAGAAATTTACTACTCTTATGGCAATAATTCTTGACCATTATTATTCTCTCCCCTCTTCACCTTCATCTTTACTACCGCCTCCATCTCCTCTCCTTATAATTCTCACTACCCTCCCCAAAGCATCTCTTATCTATACATTTTTCACCTCCCCTAATCCAGATCGCACCAAAACTAAAGTGGAACTTTCCTGGGAAGCGGATTTTGGTTGGTCTATTGCTCTCTGGGATAAGCTTTGGGCCAGATCCTTAAAAATCTCTTGTTCTGCTTCTCTCACTCAATCCTTATTTTTTTCTATACCATAGGCTTTATCCCTCTCCTCTCTCCTTGTCCCGTTTCTCATCCTCTTCTGATTCTAAATGCTGGACTTGTGGCACTTCCAATGCTGATCTTTACCATCTATTCTTTTCCTGCCCTGTTGTTTCTGTCTTCTGGAGAACATTTTGGTTCTATCTTTCTCGTATTTTTTCACTTTCTGCTAATTTTTCAACCATTTCTCTTTTTCTGGGTAGTCTCTCTGACTCTTTAGATCTACCTGTTCACTCACATGGTCTTTTTGACCTTATGCTTGCTCTTGCTTTCCAACACATCTCATGCAATTGGAAATCCCTCACAAACATCTCCATACACGGCTGGTGGAACAATTTATGTCATTTTCACAGACTAGATATTGCCTTTGCCTCCTCTTGCAAACCAATACGTAATGCCGATTTTTTCTGGTTACCCTTCACTACGTACCTAGATCAATTGGCTCTGAAGAAATCTACACATATTAACTCAGAAAATTTTAACCTCCGTGAAAATCTCGACTCTCTCCTTCTTGTTATCTTTATAGATTTCTCATGTCATATCGTTTTTTATGCTAATCATTCTATATTGTTCATTTATACCATTTGCTTACATGCCGTAATTACTTACTAATTATTATTTTTTAAGATTTATTTTTTGTAGTTTTTCTTTCCTTTCCCTTCCTTTTCCCTCTTTCCTATTTCTTTCCTTTCTTCCCTACCCCTTATCCTTTAAAATCTCATAAAATGTTTTTTGTTTGTTTCTTTCATTTTGATATTAGCATTGTTAATGATCCATTCTAAGTCTTGCATATTTCTGGTTTATGCTGATGTCTTTACTTGTTAACCGAATTTTCAATAAAGCTTTTCAAACACAAAAGAAAACACCAGGAGGCGTACAGAATACTGCAGTCAGATACATCTCGCATTGTTGTATTCTGTATGGCCAAGTTCTTAATGGCAATGTGGTGCAGTACTCTCTAAGTAGTCCTCAGGCCGCCTTCTTTTGAAAGGGTTCGTTTATATTGTATTGTGCCTTTTGGACAAGTTCTAGCTGATGCATGTCTTTTAACATTTATAGATTATATTTATTTTACCTTTATATGCTGTTTAAAAGAAAAGTTTTTTATGGCAAATCTCTGTGGTCTTTTAAAGTGATACTTTCTTCCTTTTGTTCTTTGGACCGATAAATTAGTATTTGACAGTTTTGTGCAGTATTATCTGTGTTTGTAAAATCTTTTGTTCTGTGTAGTACTTTTTTGATCTATAGTGATCGAAATAAAGTTTTACTGACTGACCTCTGGGAATTCACATACTTGTTCATGGACATTCTCTCCCTGAAAAAATAAAAAATAAAATATATATATATATATATACACACATATATATATATGTATGTATATTGTATATATGTATATTTTATATGTATATTATATATATGTATATTAAATATATATATATATGTGTATATATGTGTATGTGTATATATATATATATTCACTTAAAAAACCATAGGTTTCACACATGTTATAGTTAACTGGACATTTCACTCGTAAAAAACCATTGAAATTCCCTCGTTATAGTTAGTTCAGATAACTATAACTCGCGAGCCCGCAATCCACTGCTCATGACATCACATATTACATCACTCATGACATGGTCAGTGGCATCACTCATGACATCACTGATGACATCATCCTTGTGATAGAGTGGCGGTCGCGCGAGTTATAGTTATCTGAACTAACTATAACGGGGGAATTTCAATGGTTTTTTACGAGTGAAATGTCCAGCTAACTATAACATGTGTGAAACCTATGGTTTTTTAAGTGAATTTGCAAGGTTTTTTAAATGCTAAATTCTAACTATAACGTGTTTGAAACCTATGGTTTTTTAAGTGAATATGTAAGGTTTTTTAAATGCTATGTTATGTATGTATTATTATATTTTTTATATATGTATTTTACAATAAACTACCTATGTATATAGTTATAGATTGACTGTATCCTGTAATATCGAATGGCTTGTTTAAAATACATATATTTTTTTAAGGTTTTTCACCGTGCGCGCACGGTGCCCGCACGGTGCGTGCACCCCGCGATTTTTAAAAAAAAAAATAAAATGTTTTTTTCATCCTTCGGGGTCCTTCAGGGACCCCCTGACAAAGGCTAGGGGGTCAGGAACTCTCTACCCTGCCCCTTTTCATGTTCTCCACCTTTCTTTTTCACTATCACACAACCAAAACACAGAAAATGGCGGCCGACACTTCCTGATTTCGACCGATTCAAACGTTGACTGACATGTAACCACCAATCAGAATTACACTCGTGCACGTTAGGGTGCGCGCACGGTGCGAGCTTAGAGATATTTATGTGCTTTTAACTGCAATTTTCTCAGGAACTACTGAACAGATTGACACCATATATGCAAAAGTCACATGCCTGACCTGAGGACTACCTCTCTGCCAAATTTCAAGTAATTCTGTTGAGCCGTTCGGGCTGTACCTTCGACTAAAGGTCCTATGGGAAAATGCATGGGGAAAACGCGTTTTGGGACCCCCCTTTTTTCTTAGCCCCCGCTTGATGAATCACCCCGAGACTTTCAGGGTAGGAGCTGAACGGAGCGCCCCATTAGTTTTGAAAATTTCGCGAGGATTCGTCAACCGGCGCCAAAGTTATTCAAAGTAGAATTTTCAGATTTCCTATGGAAACACGGTCCTAACTATAACTATCTACTGGCAACCGCCAGTAGATACTATATATATATATATATATATATATATATATATATATATATATATATATATATGACACAGAGACCAAATAGTCTAACAACTGATAATCAGGAAATATCACTTTTAAATCAGAAAGACCTACCGACATTGAGGGCACTGACGTCCTTGGAAGAAGGGGAAGAACCTGCAATTGGGGAACGTGAACAGTCCTTGGAATCAGACAAGGAACTTTGTCACAGAATCGGGATACAGAGAAGGCGATAGTGGATTAAGGACACAATCTACATTTTGCCCACAACTCCCACCGGGGAATAAAATCGATTTATTTCATGAAATCATGGTGGAGGGAATCAATAAAATATCAATGAATAACTCCAAAACCAATAAAAAGAAGAAGAATAACAAAAAAATATGGAATCTAACTTAAAGAACTAAAAGAAGATTCCACAATCATTATCAAAGCCTCAGACAAAGGTGGACAAAGGTGGAAACATTGTGGTCCAAAACATGAGTGACTATATAGCTGAAGCAGATAGACAGTTGGGGAATGAAGATCACTATGAAAAACTTGTGGAAAACCCAATTGAGCTCTGGACCAAAGAATACCACCTTATGTTACTAGGATGGAAAGAGAATGGTTTAATTGATTTCGAGAAATACATGTACTTGAAGACAGACCACCCCATAATTGCAACAATCTACTTACCTACCAAAAGTTCATAAATCAATGAAAAACCCACCGGGAAGACCGAAAGGAAGTTCTATTGGATCTTTATTGGAATCAACATCCAGATTCATTGACATCTTTTTAATGGACTATGTCACATCCCTACCTTCATACTTGAGGGATACAATGGATTTCCTTAACAGAATTCAAGAAATTGAATGGAAAGATGGCCTCATAATGGCAACAATAGATGTCTCAACACTATATACATCAATTCGCCATACTCATGGAATAGCAGCTGTAGACAGTTCCTACAAACCAGATCAATAAGTTATCTGGAACACTCAGAAATGTTGATAGAGATGTTGACCTACTGCTTACACCATAATATCTTCCTCTTTAAAGGTGACCTCTTCAGGTAGAGACAGGGAACTGCAATGGGGACATCTTTTGCGCCCACCTATGCCAACCTGCTGATGGCGGTATGGGAAACTGAGGTTCTGAAAAGACAAAAACATTCAAATATAAAAATCTGGACTCGATTTATCGACGATCTCTTCGTCATAGGGGAGGGAGACCGTGTTGATCTACAGAACATCATCAACTCACTCAATGAGAATGAATACAATCTAACTTTCACGTCGACGATCAGCGAATCAAACATCATCTTATTAGACGTGGAAGTCTTCATCAAAGAACATAGGGTATGCACCAGAATGCATAGAAAACCCATCTCATGCAACAGTATTCTCCATGCGAACAGTGGGCATCCACAAAATCTGAAATGGAGCATACCCTATGGTGAGATGCTACGAGCGAAAAGAAACTGCTTAGAAGTATCTGATAGATAATAGATTAAATGAGCAGTTGCTTCTTAGAAAGAGGCTATCCGTTGGGGTCATTGACACTGCAAGATCCAGGGTAAAATTGAAAACAAGAGCAAACCTTTTGATACCACCAAGAGAAACTCATGAGGAACCTGACCAGAGGACACAACATCTCGACTCATCATGGACTTTAACAACCAAAGTGGAGAGATCAAACGGATCATTCGTAGGAACTGAGAAATTCCAATGCTGGATAAAACTCTAAAAAGAACATTGACGCCACACCCTAGAAACAGCTTCCTTGGCGGATATTTTGACGCAAAGTCATTTTGAACTAAAAGAACCAAAAACATCCTCATGGCTCAACACTCCGGAGTTCTGGAAGTGCTCCAAATGTAGAGCCTGCGAGCAAAACTTAACGACCTTCCAACTTCAGAATGGGGAACAGAAAACATCCTAGACCACATCACATGTGAATCAAAGTATACATGTGAATCAAAGTATGTGGTCTATAGATTAGTATGTCCCTGTAAAAAACAATACGTAGGAAGTACAATAAATAAACTAAAACTAAGAATCCTACAACATTTACGTGCGATCAAGAACAAGGACTTCAGTTATCCATGGCAAAGCCCTTTCATGAATTTCATTCAAGTGATTGCAAACAACTTAAATATTCAGGGATAAAAATTGTAAAATCAAGAGAAAGAGGCGGAGACAGACCTTGAACTTATGGAGAACAGAATCCCGACTCATCCTTGCTATTGGCACTGAACATTCACACTGACATAATTTGGATGCATAACTTCACATTCATTTGTTAATAGCAGAATCTCAGAGAAGAACATTGCCAGGTTGATCCCTTTTTACACTCTTGTACATATCTTCTCACACTTTTTTCTATCTTCATTAGATTTTCTACTTCTGTCATCATCACACACCCCCCTGTTTCTTTTGAAATTCCATTTTTCTTTTCGCTGATATGCTTTGTATCCATCAAATTATTAACCAGAGTTGATTCACTCGCTGGGACTGGAAATCATAAGAGAATGAATAGAATATAAATATACACCAGTTCCTTGTAAAGTTAACATTGTATATTTCCATCCTGTATCAATGACAGCAATTGTGGTTACACTTAAAAAGAATTCATGTACTCATATGAAATGCATTTGAATGTAAGGCTATATTAACTAAGTTGTAATTGGTCTCCAACTCAATTCGTACTTCTCATTGAATAGGTTCTGTAGAGTAGTTTCATGGAACTATTTGATCAATATTCAATTGGATGAAATGGCCATTATATTGAAATGATATGTATTTCAGGAGTTCCCATGAGTACTTTGGCCCGATACGTGTAATCAAGAAATGATGAATCAGGTGTACTGAATAGCTAAGGGGATTGTGAAATAGGATAACAATGGAATATAAGTGACTCTAATAAGAATGATTTTCCATTATGAAACATGAAAGTCAACTCTGTGTTTTAATTGTACATATGTGAATTCTACTCCTGCACTCACACTTTTTTGATCTTGTAAATGAATGTACTTTACAAATAATGTCAAAATGGCCGATGAAATTACCCATGTTTGTTCGAGAGGACTAGCAGTCTAGTTGTTCAATGTTAGTAAAAAGCAACAAGGGGTTAAGCACTGAGCACTTTAAAAATACAGTCTAGATGTGAAGGACTCTTTGGTCCAGTAGAAGGCTAATGGAAGCCGAAACGCGTAGATCGTCCTGTTTCGTTCACATTTTTGCACTATGGTGTGGTAATAAATAATCTTAGGAATAATTACCTCCGTTCTGGTGCAGTGACTTTCTCCATGCAAGAGGATTGTACAAGGAACGCGAAGGAGTCCCAGACATACATACATATATATGTACGTCTGTCCTTGAAAGAAATCTTCAGAAATTTTCAGGGAGAGAATGCACATGAAAAAGTATGTGAATGGTCAGAAGATAACTGCCCACTCTGAGTCCTTAGGGAGGAGAATTTCATTTGAAAAAGTATGTGTGCAGGAGTAAATATTTCTACAAGAGTAACTCCCCGTTCTGTGAATTGCAAACGTAGCTACGCTCACCATACACATACACACATACATACATATATACATGGGCACTCTCTCCCTGAAAATGTTTGAAGAGTTAATGCATATATCTATATATCTATCTATATCTATATCTATATCTATATATACATATAGTTTGGCCGTAACAGGACTTTGACTTCAAGGTGAGACACACAGCATTGTCGTGTGTTTCATGGACTTTGCTCGCAATGGAGACGGCAGAAGGCGTTGGGCAGTAGAGGAGGTAGTTGTTTGTGGGAAGTAACAACCCTGGGTCCAGGTAGCCTCCATGCAGTCCGCCCAGATGGATGCTGGTTCCTGCAGTCCTTTTCGTTCTCCACCAATGGGGGAGTGGCAGTCACCATTAAAGAAGGGACTGTAGCAGGCACCTGTGCAAGATGAGTGGCATCTGAAGAAGGAAATGATCCGAAACGTGTAATGCCACCTACAAATAAACCTACCTGAAACTGACCCGCTGTGTCCCTTTTGTTTCTTACTGGAGGCGAGTTTGTTGTATATATATATATATATATATATATATATATATATCCTAATGGCGGTCGCCAGTAGGTAGTTATAGTTAGGACCTATTTTCCATAGGAAATCCGCAATTTTCTATTCCCAATAAGTCTGGCACCGGTTGACGAATCTTCGTGAAATTTTTCAAACTTTTGGCCAGCTCCGGTCCGCTCCTATCCTGAACGTTTCATGGTGATTCGTCAAGCGGGGGCTGAGAAAAAAGGGGGGTCCCAAAACACGTTTTCCCCATGCAATTTCCCATAGGACCTGTTGACGCAGCTACAGCCCGAACTGCTGAACGGAATTACACCAAATTTGGCAAAGAGGTATTCCACATTTCAGGCTCGTGCCTTTTGCATAAATGGTGTAAATCCGTTCAGTAGTTCCTGAGAAAATTAGAGTTAAATGTATAGATATATCTATGGCCTCGGAGGATCCGCGCACCCTTGCGCACCCTGAGCGCACCCTCTGCGAACCATGCGCGCACCCTCTCGATCACGCGCTGAATGCTAATTGGCTGTCAAGTGTCTGTCTACATTCGAAACCAGGAACTGTTGGCAGCCATTTTGTGCCACGGTAGAAGTGAGGCTGATTAAGTAAGGGAAATAAGTGTTTGAAAGATGTAAAGGGGGCAGGGAAGAAATACTCTGACCCTCTAGTGTTGCTTAGGGGGTCCCAGAAGGACCCCCCGAGGCCCCCTTTTTTTTTTTTAAACGGCTAAATGCGCGCAGGTTTTTTTGATGTCATCAGTGATGTCATTTGAGATGACATCAGTGATGTCATCAGTGATGTCACTGACCATGTCATGAGTGATGTAATATGTGACGTCATCAGCAGTACATTGCGGGGGTGCGAGTTATAGTTAGCTGAACTAGCTATAACGGAGGAATTTCTAGGGTTTTGTACAAGGGAAATGTCCAGCTAACTATAACACCCCTGAAACCTATGGTTTTTTCAGGGAATTTCTAAGGTTTTTTAAATGCCAATTCCTAACTATAACGTGCATGAAACCTATGGTTTTTTCAGTGAATATATATATATATATATATATATATATATATATATACACATGTATGTATATATATATATATATATATACCCACCATGAGTTCGGCAGCCTATGGGTGAGATTTGGAGCGTCTATTGTTTAGCGCTGCCTGAACCGCCGAGGATCAAAGAGAGCTATCCTGTCAGCCACTGTTACCAATTATCGAATTGGAGGATGTCAGTAATCCATACTGAAGCCTTTGGGGTGTGCAACATTTGAAATCTGGGCAGGCAAGGGACTGGAACAATTGACTGTGGCACCGGCAATCTGGAGGCACAACGGCTGATTCAGCTTTGGGAGACTGGATGTGTCATGCGGCATGTGAGCAACATCTAACATTTCAATTGTAAATTGTCTATGAGAGACTGAGAACCTTTACAAAGAAAAGTAAAGAAATGCTCACCATCAGGTTGCAAGCCATCAAAGACATGCTGTCATGGCCGCCAGGGAGAGTGGTATCATGACCTCAACTTAGTGAGTCCTTCGTCGCTGCCCATGACTGTGTTCCTTCAATAAGTTCCAGGTAATGTGCATTTAAAATCTGTGTAATGCCAAATGCCTAGTCGATAGGCACTGAGGCAGGGTTGACGCCGAAATGCATTTGCTGAATAAATCCACCCAACCCTGCAGGGTGGCCTTGGCTGATGGGTAAGGAGAATCCCATAGGAAGTGTCAGGAAAATCCATTAATCCACACGGAGGCAAGCAAATCATGCCCCCATCCAAATGTTCTACAAAACAACTTTCATTGTCGGGTCCCAATCCTGCAGGGCAGCCTTGGCAAATTGGGGATGGTGAATCCCATAGTTCAAATCCAAACACAGAAAAGAGTGCCGAAACCCAGTTCTGGATAGCCTGTGGCATTTTAATTCAAAGTAACAGTGGCTGCAAGCAAGTGTATCCAACACTGATGCGTTTTGGCAAAAATGGCTTAATCACAGGTATGTAGCAGCTTCACAAGACACAGGTGCTTTTAAGTTCATTGTCACGTGCCTCTGTGGTAAAGTACTACAATTTCCATGATTATCTTCGTACTGCAGTACTATGTAAATCTTCCCAATAATCATCAAACACTGCAGTACTGATTCAAATATACGTAGCACAGTGATTTAAATGTTCTATTGAGGCATTTACCCCCTCTTGGTAAGGTCTGGACTACTTGAATGCATAAATTATATTTTTTACAGCAGGAGCAATGAACTATAAAAACATAACAAGGGTGAGCAAGTGAGCATGTTTCCAACTATGAAGAATCCAAATAAAACCTCTAGTTCAAGATGAAACATATCAAAAACCTATTAGATATTTGGTGCAAACAGATATTAGAAACACTTCGAAGCAAGTCAGTTTTTGTTTTTTTAAACAAAGCCGCTGCAAGTCAGAATGTCTTGAAGCATGTAGAAATATTCTAGCTTTTCTCTATCTTAGGAGTGCAAAAAACACACATATTCTTGATCGCACACCATACCACCATGAATCTTAAAAGGCCATTATATTAGAACAGAGTTGCAAAACAGTTTAACATCAAAACAATATTAACATATCGTCAAACAGCTTGATACATCATCCCCTTCTTCACCTAACAATTCTCAACTCTCACTAAGCTTTCACCTATGCCATGCCTCATTCTTCCCCTTTCACTTACTGACCTCCTTTCATTCCCCCGTCTCGCTCTCACTTACCTTACTAAACATAATTTCAATGAAGCTTCAGTGTCCTATTCCAGCAACCACTCTCACCGTCTTCCTTCTCCTGTGCTCCAGTCATCCCCCCCATGGGTGGATGCGCCAGCAATCTGACTCCCCATCCCCCCAACTACTGCCAACATCCCTCCACAACCTATCCTATTATGGCATTCACTATGGGCAACAGCCCCCACCCCTCCCCTGAAGTTTGCAGGGTCAATGGGTGGTCTTTTGAAAAAAATCCCTCCGCCTGGGTGGTGCAAGTAGCCAGAAAGAGGCTGTCTTTGCCCTTTCTGACCCTTATATAGCCTAACTCTTGGCTCTTCCTCTAGCCCTACCTATTCCCTGTCCTGGCTGGCTCCATTCCACAAATTTCCCCAGGAGGAGACTGATTAAGCCTGTTGCTCCCCATGGGTTCCTTCATCGTGAAAGAATCAGATGCCATACCACTATGAAGAGTAAAATGCCATTTTATTAGAATGGGGTTGTTAGTTACCTCCAAACAACATTAGCATAATGTCAAACAACTTAATACATCATGCCCTTCTTCACCCAGCAATTCTCACTTCGCTCCAAGCTTTCACCCCAACGCCCCATACCTTGCCTTATTCGTTCCCCTCTCACACACTGATCGCCTTCCATTCCCCAGTCCTCCTCTCTCACTTACCCTGCCAAACATTCTCAAATGAAGTATCTTGACCTATTCCAACAACTCCCACATCGTCTTCCTTCCCCTGTGCTGTCTCATCCCCCGCCCACAGGGGTGGGTAAGGCTGCATCTGACTCTCCATCCCCCCAACTATCGCCATCCAGGAAAACCCTGTAAGGAGTTTTACTTCCCCCACATTCTTTCTTACCAAGATATTTATCGGTACACTCATCTGCACCAAATCTTTTCATTCCACAGTTTACCAATCAAAATTCTCTTTTACACCATATAGTAAGCATTTCCAAACTGTGCAAGATGTAACCCATCATTTCTAAAGAGAAACTGCTCTTCCTCCTTGATGCCCCCAAGAGCTGCCATCTTAATATTCCTAGACATGCAAAAAACCTTCATTGCTCTGTTGTGCTTCCTCCTGGCCTTGTCAATGGCTGCATGTTTTTACCACTCCTCTGCACTGTCACCTAGGCATGAACTATGTCTAAACCAAACATTTCCCTGCACAATTCCTTTTGATCAACTGCAGGTCTTGCTGCATAAGTTGCAGTAAAGTCTGCCTCAACAACTGTATACATTTTCCCCCAAAGGCACAAGGAGCATATCTGGGGACCCCACTCTGCAGACCCAATTTAGCCAAAAATGGCAACAAATTGCCCCAGCGCATCCCGCACCTACTCCACCATAGCTCCTTATGGATGATCCAAGGCTCCATCCATAAATCTGCTGGTCCACATACTTAGCCGCCCAATGCACAAAAGTGTGTCTAACTATCCAAGTCACCAGCTTACACTTTCCTGGACCGCTCACACACCCTACAGTGAAAAAGAAGGTGTTAGTAGTTGACACTCTGCCTGACCTTCCTCGCACTGACTTCCCTATTTTCGCACATAGCGCACTCAATACCTGGATCTCCACCTGTCTATCCTCCAAATCTGGTTCCAATCCCATCCCAGCTGCGCTGCTGCTGTCGCTGCTCCAATCCTAAAAGAATGCATCCCAAATTTGGATGGATCCAGTCCCAGTTTACACAACGCCATGTGCAGCACTGTCAGCAGTTGCAATGCAGTAACCCTCAACCCAGCCTCATAACAGGAGATAGCATCTTGCCTTTGCCCTGGCCACTCCTGAAATTTGCTCCACTCCTTCGTTGAGCACGCCTTCCTGCAGCCACACCTACTTCTCCTCCCCGCCCAGTCTATCTTGGATCTCCTCAGCCATATTCTCAATTGCCCCTGTTCCAAATGGATCTCGTTATGTAAAACACACATGTCCCAGGTGGACCCCAGTAATTCAGACACCCTGAACGCACCAAAGAGCATTCATATCATGCAAAACCTGAAAAGTGCCACTTCAAATCCATCTTAACGACAATCTGGCAAAACTGTAATAACGTGTTGCAACAAATCGAACAATATCCCTTCTCTTCAATGAGACAACCACGCCCCCACTCTCTACTCGATCCATTCAGAATTCTCCCCAAAATATCATCCCTCACTGGGTCTGCGTCCCAGTACAACCAGTCACGGCCGGCATAAATCGCGGGTGAAGGGGGGCGTGTGGGGAGTGGGGTTAATCTAATAAAAATTTAAATTAAAAAAAATATATCCTTCGCCTCCGGTCCCGGACTCCTGCAACATGCCTCCTGCTCTCTGCTCACAAGAAGCAGAAGCATGCAGCCTCCCTCTCTTCCCCTAAGCCAATCACATCACTGCCATGGCAGTGTTGTGATTGGCTTAGACGCCGTTCTTACAGGCGTCTACGGGAAGGCCGTTTTCTTCATGCAGGCTGCGCAGCAGGCTACATGAAGAAAACTGAGAGTGCTATGACTGGTTTGGTTGGCCCTGGGGCTGACCAAACAATCAGCGCCCATAACATTGGGCTAGCCATTCCTCCCTGAGCCGTCCACCTGCCCGCCCCCAACCAGGCATACCCTTCTTCCGCTTTCTCGCAGTGAGAAGCAGAAACGTAAAATGGTATTCATACCATTTTACGTTTCTGCTTCTCGCACTGCGAGAAAGCAGTGGGGCGACGCTCCAACGCCCATGTGGAAGAGCTGCCCCTGGTTACAACTTCCCATCAAACAAAACGCCAGCCACCATGCTAGCAACAGTAGTGGTTTATAAAGCCTTATCAATTAAAGACAGAACAAAACGTATCACTCTTCTTTCCCTGTTACTGTGATCCTCCAAAATTGACCCCTGTTCATTTTTCTTCAAATCTCTCAAACTTATTTCATGCCTGATGATAACTCTTCTACGTGGAGTCCACTTAAGACTTGTCCACCAGCCCAATCACACTCATTCCCCACACGTCCAAATGCCTTTAGGTAATGGTGTCTTGGTGTCCTCCACTCCCAGTGCCAGGCTGTGAAAACGTTGACGCTTTGAACGAGATAGTGAATTTGCTATGTTATTGCTCGCCCCTGGCATGTGTTTTGCCCTGAAAACAATGTTTAATTACAAACATCCCGGGTTAACTGCCTCATCTATTACAGAACTCTAAGGTCAAGTGCCCTCTATCTGTTCACGAAGCCCACTACCTTTCATGTTGTCCACATTGAACATCACTGTCCTGTAAGCCAACTCCCTCCCCCACACTAGCAAGGCCATCAGCAGCATGATAAGCTCCAGGAAGGCAATGCTCTTCCTCTACTTCAAAAAGTGTGATGGCCATGGCTCCCCACACCACCTTATTTCCAAGAAAAGGCCAAAACCATGCACACCCGCCACATCTGAGAAAATCTGCACCTGCCAAATCGTGTTATCCTCCAGGAAGAATATCGGCACTCCATTGAAATCCTCCAAGAAAGTCCTCCAGATACATAGATCTGCACACACTGCCAAAGACATTTTGCACTCTGTGATGGGGTAACACTGCCCCTGTCATAGCTATTCCCAACCTCCTGCAAAAGGTCCATCCACCTCCCACCACTTTACATGCCAAATTCAAAAACCCAGCAACTTCTGTACCTTCCAGAACTCCAGTCTCCTCTCCCCACTCACCTCGTCCAAAAACTGCTGGGTTTCCCTCATGGACAACCTCGCTACCAGCACCTCTGTGTCCAACTCAATGTCCAAGAAAGTCAACACCTTAATAGGGTCTTCCATCTTCTCTGGGGCTAAGGGGACTCTTAGTTATTTCGCCAATAGCTCAAAGTTTCTCGGAGCCCTGAGACACTCATCCGACTCCTGTCTGCCCACAAACAGAAAACCATTTAGGTAATATAACACCTCCCACTGCCACCCTCTGTTTAAAAATACCCATTGCAGAAAGGTGATGAAAGATTCCAACAAAGCACAAGATATGCCAAAGCCCATGGACAACACTCTGTGCACATATATGGCCCCTCTAAATTGCATGCTCCAAAATGGGAAATCATACAGATGTATGGGCAAAAGCCAAAACACTGATTTGAGGTGGCATTTGGCTAGTTCTACCCCTCAGCTGCACTGTCTGACCAAACGTACTGCATTATCCACTGATGTGTAAACCACTTTTGTCTTCTGTGGAAACAAAATCGTTTACCGAGGCTCCCTCCAGCCAAGACAAGTTGTGTATTATACTGAACTCCCCTTCCACTTTCTTGGGCACCACCCCCAGTGGGGAGATGATCAAATGTGCTAGGGGCCAGTCATGGAAACAGCCTATAATTCTCCCCTGCTCTACTTCCTTCTTCCATTTCGGTGCCACCGCCTCCGGTGCTGCCTTTGCTGATCGTAAGTAGTCCGCCCAACTACGTCTGCCTAGGCCTTTGTAACCCACCCAAAAACCTTCCCATAAACCCCATTCCAACCTCAAGGCTGCCTTGCTATCTGGGTATATTTCTAGCCAGGGGAGCAAACTCTTAACCTTAACAGGTATGGGCGCCCTTCTGCCCAGTTGAACTATGATGTCCCCCCCCCCTCTGGACACCTGCCACGGTTTCATAGGGCTGGCCAAGGTGAAGCATAGTATAATGGGGTGTCTCTTCCCACATTTGAAATACTCATGCTTGTACTTACATGGGTGTCTGGAGCAGAAACCTTTATTAGAGTTCCAGCCTGCCCCAACATTGGTTGTTGTACTTTTTGGCACATACCCTGCCCCCTGTTGAGCGGGATGTGGCTGATAGGGCCGGTACATGATGGGAAGGTCACTGGCCAAATGAGTAGCTGCCATTGGCTGCGTAGATGACATCCACTGCAGCCATAATTCAGAATCCACATCACACCATGGCCTGTCCAAGTTAATGGAGTCCACTTAAGACCTATACACCAGCCCAATCACACTCATTCCCCACACGTCCAAATGCCTTTAGGTAATGGTGTCTTGGTGTCCTCCACTCCCAGTACCAGGTTGTGAAAACGTTGACGCTTTGAACGAGATAGTGAATTTGCTATGTTATTGCTCGCCCCTGGCATGTGTTTTGCCCTGAAAACAATGTTTAATTACAAACATCCCGGGTTAACTGCCTCATCTATTACAGAACTCTAAGGTCAAGTGCCCTCTATCTGTTCACGAAGCCCACTACCTTTCATGTTGTCCACATTGAACATCACTGTCCTGTAAGCCAACTCCCTCCCCCACACTAGCAAGGCCATCAGCAGCATGATAAGCTCCAGGAAGGCAATGCTCTTCCTCTACTTCAAAAAGTGTGACGGCCATGGCTCCCCACACCACCTATTTCCAAGAAAAGGCCAAAACCATGCACACCCGCCCCATCTGAGAAAATCTGCACCTGCCAAATCGTGTTATCCTCCAGGAAGAATATCGGCACTCCATTGAAATCCTCCAAGAAAGTCCTCCAGATACATAGATCTGCACACACTGCCAAAGACATTTTGCACTCTGTGATGGGGTAACACTGCCCCTGTCATAGCCATTCCCAACCTCCTGCAAAAGGTCCATCCACCTCCCACCACTTTACATGCCAAATTCAAAAACCCAGCAACTTCTGTACCTTCCAGAACTCCAGTCTTCTCTCCCCACTCACCTCGTCCAAAAACTGCTGGGTTTCCCTCATGGACAACCTCGCTACCAGCACCTCTGTGTCCAACTCAATGTCCAAGAAAGTCAACACCTTACTAGGGTCTTCCATCTTCTCTGGGGCTAAGGGGACTCTTAGTTATTTCGCCAATAGCTCAAAGTTTCTCGGAGCCCTGAGACACTCATCCGACTCCTGTCTGCCCACAAACAGAAAACCATTTAGGTAATATAACACCTCCCAGTGCCACCCTCTGTTTAAAAATACCCATTGCAGAAAGGTGATGAAAGATTCCAACAAAGCACAAGATATGCCAAAGCCCATGGACAACACTCTGTGCACATATATGGCCCCTCTAAATTGCATGCTCCAAAATGGGAAATCATACAGATGTATGGGCAAAAGCCAAAACAATGATTTGAGGTGGCATTTGGCTAGTTCTACCCCTCAGCTGCACTGTCTGACCAAACGTACTGCATTATCCACTGATGTGTAAACCACTTTTGTCTTCTGTGGAAACAAAATCGTTTACCGAGGCTCCCTCCAGCCAAGACAAGTTGTGTATTATACTGAACTCCCCTTCCACTTTCTTGGGCACCACCCCCAGTGGGGCGATGATCAAATGTGCTAGGGGCCAGTCATGGAAACAGCCAATAATTCTCCCCTGCTCTACTTCCTTCTTCCATTTCGGTGCCACCGCCTCCGGTGCTGCCTTTGCTGATCGTAAGTAGTCCGCCCAACTACGTCTGCCTAGGCCTTTGTAACCCACCCAAAAACCTTCCCTTAAACCCCATTCCAACCTCAAGGCTGCCTTGCTATCTGGGTATATTTCTAGCCAGGGGAGCAAACTCTTAACCTTAACAGGTATGGGCGCCCTTCTGCCCAGTTGAACTATGATGCCCCCCCCCTCTGGACACCTGCCACGGTTTCATAGGGCTGGCCAAGGTGAAGCATAGTATAATGGGGTGTCTCTTCCCACATTTGGAATACTCATGCTTGTACTTACATGGGTGTCTGGAGCAGAAACCTTTATTAGAGTTCCAGCCTGCCCCAACATTGGTTGTTGTACTTTTTGGCACATACCCTGCCCCCTGTTGAGCGGGATGTGGCTGATAGGGCCAGTACATGATGGGAAGGTCACTGGCCAAATGAGTAGCTGCCATTGGCTGCGTCGATGACATCCACTGCAGCCATAATTCAGAATCCACATTACACCATGGCCTGTCCAAGTTAATGCTGACTCCAACCCTGAACTCCTCATCATAACTAAGCCATGCGTAGCCCCAAAAGTGCATCTGTGCCTTCCTAATAATATCCATATACTTGAATAGCGCAATAGCCTTGTCTGCATGTTTCTTGCAATAAATGCTAACTTAAATAAGTAGATGTCCAGTTGTCCATGTTAATGAGCACCCTAGGCCGTCGTACCAGCGTCTACCTTTCCCTTTAGACCCCTCTTTAGATTAAATGTCCCTGCATAATAACTTAAAGACATCCAAATACTCATGTTTCCAGATCCTGTTCTCCGTCTTTTCAGACATGTGTGACCATAGGGCCATTACCAATCCCATGTATTGAAGCCTCTTTTTATGTTGATCCTCTTCATTACTGTCTTCTCTCCGCATGACATCCGTCACCTTTATGTCATCTATCTTGTCCCAATTTCCCTCCTTCTACTTGCCACTTTATGCTTCCTTTGGCACAAGCTGCCCCACCATGTCTCCTTCACTTTTACCCCCACTCCCTCAATCAACCCAACCCCTACCCAATCTGATTTGCAAGCCTTTGAGCCTGTCCTCAATTTCTTTGGTGCCTATACCGACCACCTTCACATCTGTCCTAGCGATGTCCGCCGCCAGACCCAGACTGCTTTCCAGTGGAGCTTCCCTTGTACTCTCCTGACCTCTGAAAGACACCAACTGTACTTTCTGTTGCCTCACCTGTGATATCCTTTTATGAAGCCTGCTCCCCCATTTTCTTATCTCGCATTTCATCTTCCTCCCTCTCATCACTTCCGTCCTCATGATCCAACTCCAAATAATCCTCTCAATATGCCTCCACGTCACTCATACGCTGTCTCACAATCCCACCACTCCGTCTCCTAGGCATCCCTCGATCAGGCATACTGTGCCGCTCTATGTGCATCCCGTGTGGCCAAGCCTGCAGCCTAGAGAGGGCTGTTGCAGGCCCCCCTACCTCTTTGGGCCAACATCCTGGGGCCACCTTGTGCCGCCTCAGCTTCACAAACTGACTGCCAATCACTCCGGTTGGCATTGTCAGTCCCTCATAATCCAGACTGCACCAACCTGTTGTGCCCCCTCCACTGGTCACTTGAGCTGCACCAGCTCCCGCTGTCCATGCACCCGGAGGTAATGCCTCCCAGACCTCTTAGGCCTGTCTCCGTCTTCCCTTCCCTGTTCTAGCACTGCCTCCCTTTCCATGGATAGGCCCTCTCATTACTCCCATTTCTCTTCTGTGTGTTGCAACAGATTGCTCTGCTTCTTTATTTTTGCCTCCAAATCTACCCCTTGCCACCTCGATTGCTGCTCTGTTCCCAGCCCTGCAGGCCTCTGCACAGCCTCCACTTCTGCGCGTTCAGCCTGCACCTGGCCTGAGCCTCTCACCCATGCCTCACCCAATTTACTGTTTTGAGACTCCTCTCGCTTCTTAATTCTGGAGAACTGGCAGGTCACAAGCCCTTCTGCCTGCTCCAGCCCCTCCTGCACAGGTCTGGCGGTATGCTCCTTCATACTGTTGCCCCCAGCTGTCTTGGCAGCCACCACACTGATTTTGTCCTCTGCGCCGAATGGTCCGCATACACCCCCTTAGCCCTGCCCCTTGCCTTGAACTGGGCCTTTCAGCCGAAGACAGGAGACTGTGCCTCCTCCCCGGCACTCTCTTAATCTCCGCCGCTGGTGGCGTTCCGCTGACTCGCTTTGCCCAATCTCCCTCTGGGGTCCCTCGCAGAGGTGAGCAAGAAGCTACTGCGGCCGCCACCCCCCACGGTGCCACATGCACCAGGTGGCTCAAACCCACCCAGGCCTGGTCCAGGACACTAGGCCTGAGCAAGTCAGTCCACCCTGCCACACCCAATATGTGCAGGGCTTCTCTCACCGCGTCATTATCAGCCATACCCTACTCTGATCCTTGCTTTGAAAAACCTTCCTTCCCCTGGATGGTGCAAGGAGTCAGGTAGAGGCTATCTTTTCCCTTCCTGATCCTTATAAAGCTACCCCTAAAGCCTGTCCCTTCCTCTAGCTCTACCTATGCCCTGTCCTGGCCGGCTCCATTTCACAAATGTCCCCAGGAGGAGACTGGCTACCTGTCGCTCCCCCGGGTCCCTTCACTGTAAGCTATTAAAATAGAGCAGCAAAAAGAAAAGCAATGTTCTGTGTTTATAGCTTTAAACAGCTGCCTCAGTATGCTCTGTGACCTGACCTGTCTTTCACCTCAGCTGCTGGTTCTGGCAGTAGGCTTTGTGATATCAGAACTAAACTTTACTAACGTTTAATAGTTGAGTTCTGACGACTTTTCTTTATAATCAGCGACTTGGTGCATCACAAGTTGCCATGTAATATGCATGTGTATACATATCTGGCGGAGCAGAGTTTACTGCACGCTCACCCCTAGACTTGATCCCTTAAGGGTAGTGTGCCAAGAGGCGCATTTTCAGAGTGCTTAAGAAAGGGAGCAGGGCCTCTGACAAGGTCTGAGCAATTCCGCTGTGGGGGACTTCCTTGTGGCAACAATAGGGGTTTTTGGCCCCCAACGACCCTCAGCAGCCAAGGGGGTTTCATCTCCCAACCAGCAGTGCACCAGGAGGTGCATTTGCAGAGTGTTTGAGAAAGGGGGTGGGGCCTCCGATAAAGTCTGAGCAAACCCACTGTGTGGGACTTACTGGAGGTAACCGGAGGGGTCTTGCCTCCCATCAGGATTCTCGGTTATACAGGGGACGGAGGTGGCACTGAGCACTGTGTGGTATCCACGGATTGCCGCCCATTGAGAAACAAACGTCAAAAGGCAATTTAGTGCCCTTTATGGGTCCCTCTGGAACCCCTCTAACACACCCATTGGGTCAGGGGACCTCTATTTTGAACCCTTTATTCACTTTGCAAACAATGTTTTCAGCCCTGGGACCGTTTCCTGACAAACAAAATGGTGGCTGCAACTTTTCGGTGAAGGTGCGGCCAGCCAATCAGTACTTTGCTGTGGCATGTGGATCCATGGATCACTCTCAGGCAGATCCGCGTCCCTCTATATACAAATTTGTTTTCAAGTTAATAACTCTAAAACCACTGAACGGATTTACACCAAATCACTAAAAGTGTGATCTGAGGAAAAAAATCTACCTTTCTGCCAAATTTAGTGAAATTCTGTCCAGCAGTTTGGGCTGCAGGCGTGTTCAAAACTCCAATGGGAATTAACATGCGGAAAACCCGTTTTGGGACCCCCCCCTTCTCTCACCTCTCACTTGATGGGCCACCCCAAAACTTTCGAGACACAAACTGAAGTGACTGTTACATTTTTGGGTAAAGTTTTGTGAAGATTTGTCAACCGGCGCCAAAGATATAGCAAACTGAAAAACAGCTTTTTAGTAGAAATCAAGTCCTAACTATAACTACTGGCAACTATATGGTAACTGTTTTTGTTCAGTGACTAAACATATATATATATATATATATATATGTATATATATATATATATATATATATATATCACAAACAGAAGGTTGCCCTCGTAGGAATGCTACGCACGAAGGGGTTCACACACACGTGTCACTGGCAGCAGCTTCACAGCCTGTCTCACTCCTATCCTGTGGTGCCATACACGTTTCGAGCGTCTCTGTGCCCTTGGTCACTGGCTGCACAAACGGGAAACAGTCTGTTTGATTACATGCACGTGTTTTATTTAATTATTTGAGTCCCGCCCCTGTGGGCTATGGCAAAGCATTATGGTAGTTGCTGTTCTTATAGCCAAACTCCGTGCACAACCCCAGTGGGTTCATCTGTAACTCCGTTTAAAAATATCATCCCAAATGGTTGGAAGAAGTAAGCAGCGCTGCTGGGTTGCTAATATCTTCCAGTGGCTCAGGCCCCCCTCGTTCTCAGCACTGCTCGAGTTCCTTGAACAGTAGAGATCCGCCTGAAGCAACGGTGGAGCATTCCCGTGGCTGGACTGGCCACAATAAATCACAAACAGAAGGTTGCCCTCGTAGGAATGCTACGCACGAAGGGGTTCACACACACGTGTCACTGGCAGCAGCTTCACAGCCTGTCTCACTCCTATCCTGTGGTGCCATACGCGTTTCGAGCGTCTCTGCGCCCTTGGTCACTGGCTGCACAAACGGGAAACAGTCTGTTTGATTACATGCACGTGTTTTATTTAATTATTTGAGTCCCGCCCCTGTGGGCTATGGCAAAGCATTATGGTAGTTGCTGTTCTTATAGCCAAACTCCGTGCACAACCCCAGTGGGTTCATCTGTAACTCCGTTTAAAAAGATCATCCCAAATGGTTGGAAGAAGTAAGCAGCGCTGCTGGGTTGCTAATATCTTCCAGTGGCTCAGGCCCCCCTCGTTCTCAGCACTGCTCGAGTTCCTTGAACAGTAGAGATCCGCCTGAAGCAACGGTGGAGCATTCCCGTGGCTGGACTGGCCACAATAAATCACAAACAGAAGGTTGCCCTCGTAGGAATGCTACGCATGAAGGGGTTCACACACACGTGTCACTGGCAGCAGCTTCACAGCCTGTCTCACTCCTATCCTGTGGTGCCATACGCGTTTCGAGCGTCTCTGCACCCTTGGTCACTGGCTGCACAAACGGGAAACAGTCTGTTTGATTACATGCACGTGTTTTATTTAATTATTTGAGTCCCGCCCCTGTGGGCTATGGCAAAGCATTATGGTAGTTGCTGTTCTTATAGCCAAACTCCGTGCACAACCCCAGTGGGTTCATCTGTAACTCCGTTTAAAAAGATCATCCCAAATGGTTGGAAGAAGTAAGCAGCGCTGCTGGGTTGCTAATATCTTCCAGTGGCTGGAAGATATTAGCAACTACCATAATGCTTTGCCATAGCCCACAGGGGCGGGACTCAAATAATTAAATAAAACACGTGCATGTAATCAAACAGACTGTTTCCCGTTTGTGCAGCCAGTGACCAAGGGCGCAGAGACGCTCGAAACGCGTATGGCACCACAGGATAGGAGTGAGACAGGCTGTGAAGCTGCTGCCAGTGACACGTGTGTGTGAACCCCTTCGTGCGTAGCATTCCTACGAGGGCAACCTTCTGTTTGTGATTTATTGTGGCCAGTCCAGCCACGGGAATGCTCCACCGTTGCTTCAGGCGGATCTCTACTGTTCAAGGAACTCGAGCAGTGCTGAGAACGAGGGGGGCCTGAGCCACTGGAAGATATTAGCAACCCAGCAGCGCTGCTTACTTCTTCCAACCATTTGGGATGATATTTTTAAACGGAGTTACAGATGAACCCACTGGGGTTGTGCACGGAGTTTGGCTATAAGAACAGCAACTACCATAATGCTTTGCCATAGCCCACAGGGGCGGGACTCAAATAATTAAATAAAACACGTGCATGTAATCAAACAGACTGTTTCCCGTTTGTGCAGCCAGTGACCAAGGGCGCAGAGACGCTCGAAACGCGTATGGCACCACAGGATAGGAGTGAGACAGGCTGTGAAGCTGCTGCCAGTGACACGTGTGTGTGAACCCCTTTGTGCGTAGCATTCCTACGAGGGCAACCTTCTGTTTGTGATTTATTGTGGCCAGTCCAGCCACGGGAATGCGCCACCGTTGCTTCAGGCGGATCTCTACTGTTCAAGGAACTCGAGCAGTGCTGAGAACGAGGGGGGCCTGAGCCACTGGAAGATATTAGCAACCCAGCAGCGCTGCTTACTTCTTCCAACCATTTGGGATGATATTTTTAAACGGAGTTACAGATGAACCCACTGGGGTTGTGCACGGAGTTTGGCTATAAGAACAGCAACTACCATAATGCTTTGCCATAGCCCACAGTGGCGGGACTCAAATAATTAAATAAAACACGTGCATGTAATCAAACAGACTGTTTCCCGTTTGTGCAGCCAGTGACCAAGGGCACAGAGACGCTCGAAACGCGTATGGCACCACAGGATAGGAGTGAGACAGGCTGTGAAGCTGCTGCCAGTGACACGTGTGTGTGAACCCCTTCGTGCGTAGCATTCCTACGAGGACAACCTTCTGTTTGTGATTTATTGTGGCCAGTCCAGCCACGGGAATGCTCCACCGTTGCATTAGGCGGATCTCTACTGTTCAAGGAACTCGAGCAGTGCTGAGAACGAGGGGGGCCTGAGCCACTGGAAGATATTAGCAACCCAGCAGCGCTGCTTACTTCTTCCAACCATTTGGGATGATATTTTTAAACGGAGTTACAGATGAACCCACTGGGGTTGTGCACGGAGTTTGGCTATAAGAACAGCAACTACCATAATGCTTTGCCATAGCCCACAGGGGCGGGACTCAAATAATTAAATAAAACACGTGCATGTAATCAAACAGACTGTTTCCCGTTTGTGCAGCCAGTGACCAAGGGCGCAGAGACGCTCGAAACGCGTATGGCACCACAGGATAGGAGTGAGACAGGCTGTGAAGCTGCTGCCAGTGACACGTGTGTGTGAACCCCTTCGTGCGTAGCATTCCTACGAGGGCAACCTTCTGTTTGTGATATATATATATATATATATATATTATCTACTGGCGGTCGCCAGTAGATAGTTATAGTTAGGACCGAGTTCCCATAGGAAATCTGAAAATTCTATTTTGAATAACTTTGGCGCCGTTTGACGTATCCTCGCGAAATTTTCAAAACTAATGGGGCGCTCCGCTCAGCTCCTACCCTGAAAGTCTCGGGGTGATTCGTCAAGCAGGGGCTAAGAAGAAAGGGGGGTCCCAAAACGCGTTTTCCCCATGCATTTTCCCATGGGACCTTTAGTCGAAGGTACAGCCCGAACGGCTGAACAGAATTACTTGAAATTTGGCAAAGAGGTAGTCCTCAGGTCAGGGATGTGCCTTTTGCATATATGGTGTCAATCTGTTCAGTAGTTCCTGAGAAAATTGCAGTTAAAAGTACATAAATATCTATATGCGCGCACGGTGCCATGCGCGAGCGTAATTCTGATTGGTGGTTAGATGTCAGTCAACATTCGAATCGGTCGAAATCAGGAAGTGTCGGACGCCATTTTGTGTGTGGCAGTGAAAAACAAAGGTGGAGAACGTGAAAAGGGGGCAGGGTAGAGAGTTCCTGACCCCCTAGCCTTTGTCAGGGGGTCCCTGAAGGACCCCGAAGGGTGAAAAAAACATTTTTTTTCCCCAAAAATCGCGGTGAAAACCCCTTAAAAAAAAAAAACATTTTAAACGAGCCATTCCATATTACAGGATACAGTCAATCTATAACTATATACATAGGTAGTTTATTGTAAAATAAAAATAGAAAAAATATAATAATACATATATAAATTAGCATTTAAAAAACCTTACAAATTCCCTAAAAAAACCATAGGTTTCACACACGTTATAGTTAGAAATTATCATTTAAAAAACCTTGCAAATTCACTTAAAAAACCATAGGTTTCACACACGTTATAGTTAGGAATTAGCATTTTAAAAACCTTGCAAATTACCTGAAAAAACCATAGGTTTCACACGTTATAGTTAGCTGGACATTTCACTCGTAAAAAACCATTGAAATTCCCCCGTTATAGTTAGTTCAGCTAAATATAACTCGCGCGACCGCAATCCACTGCTGATGATGTCACATATTACATCACTAAATTTAATTAGATACTGTTAACAAGTCAGTTATACAATTAATTTTACAAAAAAAACATCCATTTAGACACTTATTTACCCATTTATTCTTCCATTAACCTTTAGATATACATATATAAAAAATATTTATTTTTCAGAAAGACACATATTCACTGGATGATGTCATGAGTGATGTCATCACTGATGTCATTTGAGATGTCATCAGTGATGTCATGAGTGATGTCACTGACCATGTCATGAGTGCTGTAATATGTGACGTTATCAGCAGTGGATTGCGGTCGCGCGAGTTATATTTAGCTGAACTAACTATAACGGGGGAATTTCAATGGTTTTTTACGAGTGAAATGTCCAGCTAACATAACATGTGTGAAACCTATGGTTTTTTCAGTGAATTTGCAAGGTTTTTAAAATGCTAATTCCTAACTATAACGTGTGTGAAACCTATGGTTTTTTAAGTGAATTTGCAAGGTTTTTTAAATGCTAATTTCTAACTATAATGTGTGTGAAACCTATGTTTTTTTAGTGAATATATATATATATATATATATATATATATATATATATATATATATATTCACTGAAAAAACCATAGGTTTCAGGGAAAAACCATAGGTTTCAGGGACGTTATAGTTACTTGGACATTTCACTCGTACAAAACCAGAGAAATTTGAAGGTTATAGTTAGTAGAGCTAACTATAACTCGCGCCACCGTAATGCACTGCTGATGACGTCCCATATTACATCACTCATGACATGGTCAGTGACATCACTGATGACATCACTGATGACATCTCAAATGACATCACTGATGACATCATCCACGTGATAATCTGATGCACCTCCTCACACCCTAATATAACCTTTGATACACCCACTCTAAAATACAGACTACCATTTTCGAAACCATCGACAAATCAATAGCAGTTACTATATACCCACTGACTAATTCCTAGCTGTACACACACATTCATTAATTCACCCATACAGTTACTTTCTAAGAATTTGTAAGGTTTTTTAAATGCTAATTTCTAACTATAACGTCCCTGAAACCTATGGTTTTTTCAGTGAATTTCACAGGTTTTTCAAATGCTAATTTCTAATTATAATGTTCATTAAACCTATAGATTTTTCAGTGATTTTAAATTATAATTTCATTCTCAACCTGGTGAAAACAGCCGATATCGCCAGTTTTCCAGCAATAGCTTCCGCAAAAAATAAATCGCCACAAATGAGAGCAACAACTAACGCTAATAATATGCAGAGTAGGCGTTCTTTTGCAAAAATAACACGAAAACACCACTTCCCGATATTTTCAACGAGCAGCCAAATCTGGTGTGCGATCCAAACACAGGCGATAAGCTGCGTTAGCAGTAGGAATGTAACATCTGCCTTTTACTGATGTAAAGAAGGACGACTACCTACTGTGTGAAAGGGAACCCAGCCCAGAATCACATCTGAAGACCAACACATGTCATAGAGCTACTAATCATGCACCTCTCACACCCAAGGCCACTAAAACCCACTGCCACCACCCTCAGGACCTCCCCCCCGGACCATCCCCCCCTACTACCACAGAGGCAGCGCACAACAGGACAGCGAACCTTCCAAAAACGGCATGGCTCGTCAGCCACACAATAGCTGAATGTGGCAACCAAACATGTGTGAAGGACGCAAGTCACCCACCAATGATAATGAACACAATACCAAGTGTAGCGGTGATGTGCTGGATAGACCTCACTATGCCGGGGCTCTGGGCGTGGTTCACTTGTGTGAAGGCCAACGCGTCTGCCAGAGTGGCGGCCCTCATCCTGCCACGTGGCTGCCTCCAGGACCGCGAGCCTCTTCGACACAGGCCCCCTGCGAACACAGCGGCACAGCACTGCAGAGTTATGACACTACTGCCTTCGCGATTGAAGATGACTCAGTCCAGGAGGCAAGACACATTGCTCCCAGTGTAGCGTGCCCGGACCACGCATCATCGCAGGCTGCGTACACACTGAGCGCCAGAGGTACCACTAACTCAATGCACCACAAGTCAACGCCACGTGGCCTTATTAAGGCAGAATTCATTAGACACAAGACATTGCTACCAGTGCGGTCCTCCCGGACCACGCATCATCACAGGGTGCACACACGCTGAGTGCTTCAGTTGCCACTAACTCAGTGCACCACAAGTCACCGCCACGTGGCCTTACTGAGGCAGAATTCATTAGACAAAAGCCATTGCTACCAGTGTGGCCCGCCCGGACCATGCATCATCGCACGGTGCGCACACGCTGAATACTTCTGATGCCACTAACTGTGCAGCTCAACTGAACACCATGTGGCTGTGGGCCCTTGCTGCCCGCTGCATCTGGCCAACACTGCGGTCAGCACGGCTCACAATTAAATTTGAGTCTTGATTCATTAATTACAGAGTCCTGTAGGCAACTACCTACAACGTCCCTGAAACCTACACAATATGCTTTTAGTATCCTTGCTTCAAGAACTTTTTTGATATCAATTATAGCTTTAGTACAATGACCAAATTCATCTTGCAAGTCCAAAGGAACACTGAATGGCAGTCTACACTGCGGCCAGCAGAGCTCACAGTTCGAATTCAGTCTTGATTCATTAATTTCAGAGTCCAGTAGGCAACTAACTATAACGTCCCCGAAACCTACACATTTCGACAATGTATTCCATACATATTTCATCTTTTGTTACCTACACTGCAGTCAGCAGAGCTCACAATTTACATTGAGACATGATTTATTAATTGCAGACAGAATTGTACTCTATGTCCTCGGATTTTGTCAAGAGGAAGTGACAAAAAGTATTCCTCGATGTCTGTGCTGACTACTGCCTTCCATCTATATTGCGGCCTGCAGGGCTCACAATTCAGATCGAGTTGCAATTGCCGATGACGCAGTCCAGTAGGCAACAGACATTGCTACCAGTGCGACCCTCCCAGACCGCGCATTATCGCTAGCTGTGCACACGCGGAATGCTTCTGATGCCCCTACCTTAGTGCACCACAACTCATGGACCCTTTATGATAGAATCTTATGTGTATAATTTCAGATCTGCTGCCCCTATCTCAGTGTACCACAAGGTATGAACCCTTTACGATAGAATCTTTTGTGTATTATTTCACATCTAGTGCCCCAAACTTAGTTCAGCACAAGTCATGGACCCTTTATGATTGAATCTCTGTGTGTGATCCGATGATTACTGTTGTACTTGTTGCCAGCACCAACCATTCCCTGAGGGCTGGCTTACACTCACCCCACACGCATCCAGCACAGACGTCACTGGACATGTGACCCTGGTAATAAAAAGGAGCCGAGCGCACATGCCCGTACCCAGTTCCACTATCTATCTAACTGTGTCCGTGTGTTCATTATGTATGCATGATGCTGCCCCTGGGCCCTACCACATTACATTCTGCTGTGGACAGCTCTCGCAACCATGTTACCTCTGGCAGTGGGGAAAACTTCAGTTATGTAACTTTGTCTCGGTCATAGTATAAGTACATAGGTAGAGACTGGATCATTAGAGTACTGCAAGGAGAGTGTATAGTAAATTTATAAGTGCTTCGGAATTGGCGGAGTGATTGGATAAGTACATATGTTGGCGGAGCCTAACCCCCGAGCACGAGCTTGGCTTGGCTCTAATTGGCTGCCCTCCATGTGCCAAAAACGGAAATTTGGGCTTTGCATTGCTACAGCTGCAACACTCCACTGAATGTGCAATAAACATTCATATCCACACAGATATGTCATGTGCACGATCTTTCATGTGTGGAAATATGGAGGAATGTAGGGTCAGTGATTCCCCCTACCTTCCATGTTGGCCATGTTTTAGGACTTGGGTCACAGGGTGACACATTGGCGCTTGCGGCCCGGGTGGCGGCAGCACTACAACAGGGACACCCCCATCAGTTGATTCCTCATACAGCCCAGGACAGAACCACGCCCAGAGCTCCGGAGTCATTGTTCACAGTCTCACGCAGGACCGGCATACACCAGGCCAGCCCAATCTGCTTACGCATATAGGGAGGGACAACAACGCTTCATGGCTGACATGCAGCTCCCCGTGTGGAAAAGCAATCAGCTTTGGATTTTGGAAGCGAGAGCAGGTTTCCCTGCTCTCGCTTCCAAAATCCAAAGCAAGTTTGCTATGACAGGGTGGGAGTCGCGCAGCTCCTGCCTGTCATAGCAAACAGCAGTGTCCCGGGGGTGGGCACCCTGGGACACTGCAGGAGACGGCCCTGGGGGGTTGCGGTCCCCAGGGCCATCACGGGCTCCAGGAGGAGGTCTGCGCACCCCCCTCCCAACATGAGTGAAGCACCGGGGAGGTGGTGGTCCCCAGGTCTGTGGGGGCCCCAGCGGGCCCCCGCTATTCTTTTTTAAGAAATGCCCCCGGGTCCTAGCCCACCCAGGGGCCTCATTAAAATAAAACAAGGGAACACGCACTTCATTGTTTTTTAAACAATTTTGGCGGAATTCATGACCCCAGCGCGTATTGAGCCAAATAAAAAAAAAATTAAAAATGCTTTTTTTGGCCCTGTGGGTCCCCACTGAGCAGGCCTAGGAGGTGGTGTTTCTACCCTGCCCCCTTCTCTTGTTTTATATCTTTGTTTCTCTGTTTTCTGGTGACTCGCTTCTACCGAGTCACAAGTTGGCTACCAACACCTCCTGGTTTGGAGTGTTGACAGCCAATTAGAATGAAGCTCGTGGTCGTGGCAGCCAATTAGAATGAAGCTCGTGGTCAGGAGGGTTCGCGACTCCACCACTGCCCTAGATATCGAAACTTTTATTTTTTGAATTCCTCAGCGAATTTACACCACTTAAAAAAAGGTCGCTTTCTGAACCAAGCACTAACTTTTTGCCAAATTTGGGGTAATTCCATTCAGCGGTTTCGGCTGTAGCCTTGCCCAAAGTTTACTATGGGAAATTGATTTTTTGACTCTTATTTTTACAATGCTTTTTGTCACTTCCTCTTGACAAAATCAAAGGGCATAGAGTACAATTCTCTCTGCAATTAATAAATCAAGACTCAATTCAAATTGTGAGCTCTGCTGACCGCAGTGTAGGTGTATGGAACAAAAGATGAAATATGTATGGAACACATTGTCGAAATGTGTAGGTTTCAGGGACGTTATAGTTATTTGCCTACTGGACTCTACAATTAATAAATCAAGACTGAATTTGAATTGTGTTGGCCGGAGGCAGCGGTCAGCAAGGACCCACAGGCACGTGCCATAGAGTTGAACTGCACAATTAGTGGCACATGAAGCACTCAGCGTGTGCACAGCCTGTGAGCGATGAGCTGTGGTCTGACTTCCAGAGGGAGAGCAACGGGCCGACGGACCTGCTAGCAGACATCTTGAAGCTGTGGATCCGCACTTACATGTAGCTCCAACTAATAAACACAAGGGCTCTTTTTAGAGCCGCCTTATATTCCCAATATCGGCTCGCAAAGTGACAGCTGCGGTCCGGCTAGCAGAGAAAGACCTGCAGGCCGTTAGGCAGTCCCGCAGAGGGAGAGCTGCGGCCCGTGGGCTTAGCACGCAGAGGGATATCTGTGAGATGGCTCGCAAAGGCACAGCAGCGTACTAGCTCGCATAGGGAGAGTGTTGTAATCAAAAGTAGGTCCACTCAAGTAGTATCTGTAGATATTTCAGGTTAAGATCTGTGTGGGTGTCGTGGGTACGTCACCCTGTCGGTGGTGTGTTTGAGTCGATCCTTGGTGTTAGGTCACTCTTTGTTACCACCTGAGTATGTGTTGTCAAGTTCACTTTTACACATCAAGTCCCTCGTGGTCATCCCCTGTTGTTGTTCGGAGAGTGTGTGTATCTCTCTGCTGGGGGTGTGTGTATGAGTTGGCTCTAGGCAACCACTATTTTCGTGTTTGTGAGTGACATTGGTGTGTCACCTTTGTGTGCATTGTTTCGTAATTGACCTCTTGTGGTTGTTGTGGGTGTTAGAAATGGGGGCCTCTAGTTGGCAATGGCTGGCGCCAATGTCCAAACAGGGACCCTTCTTCCTAAGTCAAGGCAAGTGGGCTCTCCCCTTTGACAACCACTGCTCAACCCTATGGTAACGTAGCACGAGCAGTAAGGCCTATCTCAGAGGCAGTGTGTCAAGCATTTATTACCATGCACAATAAGGCAGTAACGACACCACAAAAGGACACAACTCAAGTAGGTATAGAAAAATAATATCTTTATCTAAGGTTTATCTCAAGACTCTCAAAGCATTTTAACAAGCTGCAATGCACATAAACCAGTAGGGACTCAAAAAGGCAATAACGTATTCACCAGAACGTGACACTGACTGAGTTCAAGCCGGGGCCTATGCGACCCGTTGCGCACCAGATACCTGCCGTTGAAAGGGAACACAGCACTCAGCTTCTCGAAGAAGCAGAGACGGTGACAGGCGGACTCTCAGCAACCACAAGTATTGGCTGCAGGGGTCCGCCGCATGCACCCACACTGATTCGGGCACTCGGGGACAGGCGGGCTCTCAACGGCAGCAGCACGCGGCTGCGGCGGCCCGGGCTGGTGGTGGCAATGACTCTCGTCTTGCAGCTCCGTGGTGGGCTTACAGCGGTAGCAGCTCTCTCTTAGCTGCGGCGGTCCACGAGACGATAGCGACAATCCTCGACAATGGTGAACAAGATGCGGGCACACAGCGGCAGCAGCTCTCCCTTAGCTGCGATGGCCCACAGGACAAATCACGATGAGTCAACGTTGGCAAAGGTGCGGCGCTCAGCGTGTGGTAAATAATTTAATTACCGGAACTTTAATTTGATGCGGAAAATCTATAACAATAGCTCAGTAAAATAAGAGGCAGAATCCGTGGTATTAGAGGTTCGGAACGGGCTTTATTCCAAGATCAATTTAAATTGATGAGCTCCATATTCCATCACCACGAAGGTTCAGGAAGTGAAGACCGTACTTTATTGATAAGTAATCATTTTTATACAATAGGCATTACAGTGAAACAGATGGAGGAGGCGTAACAATTGATAGTAAAGATAAAACATACATGCGTAGCAAAAGTGGGTGTAACTGGGCGTAACTAGAGAACGTCATCAGGTATGATGTCATAATAGGGTGGTTCCATGAAAGAATTTCGCAATGTCAGCAGAAATACTTGGCAGAAATGCGCGCGCAGCAGCATGACGTGTGATTGACGTGCAACTAGGGGGTGAAGGGGACTTGACATTTAGCTCTACATGTGGCGACAGAAGTCTGGAGGGTCAAGTCAACCTAATCCCAAATCATATCTAACATCCTATGTTTAAAGAACTATGTTATCCAAAAGAGAGGTCTCTCAGAGTAGAATCTTATTCTATACTGACTATACTGACTGTGAGTGCGTGTACAAGCGTCTAAGTGTCTACACTAGATGCGGGGGCAGAAATCTTCCATAGTAACAGGGCTATGAATTACTTGCAAAATGACAGAGGAGCCGGGCCTTTTGCTCGGTAGCTGGAAGAATGTTTACTTAAACTACTAGACAGGAATGCATTGGGTAGGGAGCGGAGCAGATAATTTCGAAGGTGAAATACAGTTTTTGGCAGGCAACAGGCTGATGTCAGGCACCGTTAGCTGCGCAGAGAATGAGGACAAAGTTCATGGATACAGATGCGAGCTCGGACTGGAGCTTTCAGAGGCAGAAGGCAAGAAAAGCTTGATGGCAGAATCAGGGCCTACTTGCCTGGACTGGGAAATGGCATAAGTGAACCATATAAAGCCGGTGGCCTTTCATACTTAGGAATGGAATATCCGGCCCATTCATGGCGGATCTGAAAGAGGACATGTTGACGGTGGACGCACATGTGTTTGCGTCTTCATAACTGGAACTGGAGGGAACATACATGTACTTGTGATTTATACATGAAACCGTTGGGGTCCAAGATAGGGGACATAACTGATCATGAAAATCCATATTTCCACATTCCCTCCTTGTCCCCTACTTGCCCGTTAAGAGATATCAATCTTCATCAATCCATCGATCTGTTCATATAGCATCATTTGTTCTTCTTTTTTCTTCCGGGATGAATGAAATCGTGGTGGTGGAATACACGATGTGGCACACAGACCACAAATCGCTGGTCCACATTGTAGGCATAAGCAGCAACTGAATAGTATGAGAAAGCCAATACCTAGGAAGGATAGGACCTTCCATCCAAAGGTAGATAATACACTCCAAAACCAACCGGACCAAGTCCAGGTGCCTGGATTCTGGTGTATCTGGCTTACAATCTTATGAAGGCGAGTTATGGCTTTATATACAGATGGCGAATTTTCTGGTATGAAAATGCAACAACTTGATCCGATGACCCTACAAGCTCCGCCCCTATCGGCCAGGATGACGTCAAGGACAAGACGATTTTGAAGCACAACAATCCGCATAGCAGACTGCTCTTCTGTTAAATTGCCTAAGGCGAAAATAGTTTTGTTCACTACTGCTTCAAGGGTTCTGGTTAATCTACGTATCAGCTTACTATTGGTAACTGTACCTATATAGGGAAAGAGACCTTTATTGAAATCTGTGTATTTTTCCCATGCGGTCTCAGTGTAATCGACTATTGGGAGATCTCTCCTTTCTCTATTGTGTACTAAATGAGTGTTTCTGTGATAATCAGGAGGAGCTAGGAAAACAGGTGGCAAAAGGAATCCGATGTAGCAGGTACCATCCCAATCTAGTGGCAAACGTATGTATGCCGTCTGACCACATATGAAGTAGGAATGGCGGGAAGCTCTAAATGTAGACTTGCCTTGATCACTAAATTCTATTACATTGGTGCATCTACTATGGCCCATATGTATGGAACCATTCTTTCTTACACATAATTCACCTTTAACTGGAAATACTGACATGGTGGGCAAAATTGGAGTAGCTTCGGATTCGACATTCAGGATCATGAGATTAAGCGTAAAATTACCTAATCCATACACTTCATTTTCTAGATCAGTTCCTGTTCTTTTGGGAAGTCCCTCCTTGTTAGGGTAGCAGACTTTGAGTAAAACTAGGTTCAGGTTTCCCCATACCCAATTGTCTTGATAAGTTATTGAGTTTGAATCTAAGGAATTAATTAAACTAAACCATGCTCCACAGGATCCATTGTGTGTGAACGGGTATGGAAAGAGAGGTAGAATTCCTTTATAGTTCTGATAGGGAGGGAGTCGGCCACATATCCAACAATTTGTAGCATTGCTAACCTGATGGGAATGATGTAACATACTAATAAAAGTGTTATTGCGCAGCGCAAATCTATAAGACAATTCATGCGGAGGTAATTCACTAAAAGAATGTTCAGCAGTAACATTATAAACATGTCTAGAAATAGGATAATATATATGCAACAATATACTTGCAGTAATTATTAAAAGACTTAAGAAAAACAAAATTAATAACGTCACTGTGCAATGACTACGCAGTGATTTACAGTACGCATGTCGTTTCAACTTTATCCTTCTGTTTCTTTCTCTATACAGGTCTAAGGGGTACATGTCAAAGACAAATTCGACCGATTCACCTTGGAGAGGACTTAAACAATCAAATTGCCTGACTTGTTAGACCTAAGTTTTAGTTTATATAGTTCATGGTTATTCAGTTCAACCAAAGGAAGTTTAGAGTCAATCGGTGAAGACACGCAAGGTGTGTCGTTTACGTCTGACGGTAGTCCATGAAATTTCTTGATATGACTTGAATGTATCCAGCCTTTGCGACCTTCGATCTTCACGGCTGTCCTCGTCGTTAACAATACGAGTTGAGGCGACTTCCACCTAGGATCCAGCTGAGACTTCCGATCAAAGTTCCTCACTAAAACTAAATCTCCTGGAATTACGTCATGGGGTTTCACCTCGGTGTTGTCGGGAAAGGCTGCAGCTACCTGTGAACGACAAGATTGTAGTGCAGACATCAAGGAAGCCAAGTAATCTGTCAGCATATTACAGTCAATATCAGTTATTTTGCGTGGTATAGGCGTCCCCCACATATTTGGTGGTCTACCGAAGATCACCTCATAAGGGGATAGCCCTGTTCGAGAGTGTGCTACCATTCTCATGTAAAAGAGTGCAACGGGTAAGGCTACTACCCAGTCGACACCTTTCTCTCTGCATATTTTGGACAATCTAATTTTCAGGGTCTGATTATGTCTTTCCACGAGACCGGCTGCCTCGGGGTGTCGGACACAGTGAAATTTCCACTGATAGCCTAACAAAAGTGAAACGTGTTTCATTAGTTCGGATGAGAACGGCTGGCCGTTATCTGAGTAGACAGCACGTGGTAAACCGTACCGTGGGAAGAATTCTCGAACTAACTGTTTGGCAGTAGTCGGGGCAGTGTAATCTGAAACCGGGTATGCCTCTGTCCAACGGGAAAGAGCACAGACAACTACGAGAACATATTTGAATCCTCGACATCGTTCCATCTGGATATAATCCATCTGGAGGACTTCAAAAGGGTGATCAGGAGGCTGAAATTCACCCTGTTCTACGGGAATGCTTTTACCTGGGTTAAACTGACAACAGATCATACAGGTACGAACTTTTTGTTTAGCTGCTGCTCGTAAATGTTTGTTGAACCAAATGTGTTGAATGCTGTCTAGCATAGCTTTTTCTCCTAGATGCGCTGGACTATGTACAGTGTTAATTATAACTTGGACCATTGAATCAGGAAGGAACCACACAGATTTTTCCTTCGTCATCCATCCTTGATCCGTTTGGATCCCTCCTAATTCAGTCCATTTCTTTATTTCGTCTGGTGTAGCATGTGTCTGTATGTCGATTACGTCAAGAGCGGGATCCTTAACCGTCATGCAATATGTTGGTGTCGGGACTATTGTCTTTGTCATGTCGGATGTTTGAGTTTGAGCAGTCTGTTTAGCTGTTCTGTCAGCTAGATCATTGCCTTGAGAAATGATATCAGTAACTTTCGTATGAGCTTTACATTTCATAATTGATATTGCCGTGGGTAGATGTATTGCATCTAATAAGGCATGAATGAGGGGTCCGTGCTGAATGTGGGCACCGTGAGAAGTTAAATAACCTCTCTCTCGCCACAGCACGCCGAAGTCATGTACAACTCCGAATGCATAACGTGAATCAGTGTATATATTGACTTTTTTATTTGTGGCTTGAATACAGGCTTGTGTCAGAGCGATGAGCTCTGCGGCTTGAGCGGACAAGGTATTTATGCAATTTGTTTCAACGATTTCAGTGTCTGTTGTGACTGCGTAAGCGGCCACTAGCTCTCCTGTACCTGTTCTCATACATGAACCATCTACATACAACGTCAGGTCTGGGTCTGACAATGGGACGTCTGTCAAATCTTGTCTGGGTTTCGTCGTGATAGTGATAACTTCAATACAATCATGTGCAAGTGGGTCTGTTCCGTTTATTGGTAACAGTGTGGCAGGATTCAATGTACTACAACGTCTGATTTCTATATGTGGCTGAAACAATGTTAATTCGTAACCAGTAAGTCGTGCTATAGTCAAGTGTTGTGTTTGTGTGCGGTTCAAGAGAACCTCTACTGCATGTGGTACTTGTACTGTCAATGGATGTCCTAATACTATGGCATCGCTTTGTCTGATTGCTAAAGCTGTTGCTGCCACTGATTTCAGGCACGCAGGCAAAGCCTGAGCTACGGGATCTAATGTACTAGAAAAATAAGCACATGGTTTGTGTGATCCTGCTTGTTCCTGTGTGAGTACTGACAAGGCAGTACCTTCGCGTTCTGTAACAAAGAGTGTAAACTGTTTATTGTAACATGGTGTTGCTAAAACAGGTGCTTGGCATAAGGCTTTCTTTAGGCTTTCAAAAGCTTGTGTATGTTCCTGAGTCCAAGGGAGAACAGTCGATGTGGCTGCCTCCTGTGTTGTCAATTGAATGAGTGGTTTTGCTAGAAATGCATACTGAGGGATCCACTGCCTACAATATGAAGTGAGGCCTATGAAAGCCCGCACCTCCTTTTGTGTCTTGGGTATCGGCATATTAGCAATTAGCTGGATGCGATCTGGTGTAAGCTGCCTTCCCTCCTTGGACAGCGAGTGACCAAGGTAAACAACTCGCTGGACACAGAATTGCAGCTTAGAAGGGGACACCTTGTGCCCCTTTTCGGCCAAAAATTGTAAAACCGTCAGTGAGGCTTGTTCACATTCAGGTTCGCTTCTAGCGGTGATCAGCAGATCATCAACATATTGAAGCAGGGCAGTGTTGACTGGCATGTGGATACTGTCGATTTCTCGTTTCAGTGCTTGGCTATAGATGCTGGGGCTTTCGGTAAATCCTTGAGGTGCGCGTGTGAATTTAAAGCTTCGTCCATTTAAACTAAATCCGAACAAGTATTGGCTTTCCGGATCTATTGGGACGCTGAAAAAGGCATTCTTGAGATCAATTACAGTAAAGAATGTTGCTTCGGAATCAATGGCTGTCAGTAATGAAGAAATGTCTGGGACTACGGGGTATTGTGGTACTATGCATTTATTTAATTCGCGCAGATCAATAACCAATCGATATACTGGCGGGGCTGTTGGATCGGTTCGTTTAAGAATCGGAATTATCGGTGAATTACATACATTGGAGTAAGTTTCCACAACCACTCCTTGGGTAATAAGCTCGTCAATGATTTGTAGTAAAGCCACTACAGCATCTGGGGGTAACTTGTATTGTCGCATTCGTGGAAGTACCACTCCTGTCTTTAGTGTGACTCGATATGGTGTAATGTTCATGCAACCAACATCGGTAGGGCCTTGTGCCCATAAATGTGTCGGTAAAGTCTGCAGTCGGTGATCCATGTCTCGGGACACGTAGTGCCCTTTAAAATCACGTAAAAACAATCTTACTCCTTCCGGAGAACAACATATAATAGCTCCTAGAGCTTTCAAAGTTTTTATGCCTAACAAGTTTTCTGGACATGATTTAGTAAGTAGTAAATCTGTAGTTCGTGTCAAGGGACCAATCGTAAGTGGAAGAGGCTGTGTTACTTCGTTAATGATAGGTTTTCCTGAAAAGCCAAGGGAAATATTCTGTAAGCCTGAGAGGGGTGCCCCTGGAACTTCACTACGTTTTATTGTTGTTCGGCTTGCCCCCGTATCAAGTAAGAATTTTCTATCTTGACCTAATAGTTCACTGTGTACATAAGGTCCTTCTTGATCTACAGGGACCTCAATAAGGGGTAAGCCAACTTCCCTCTCTAGGCTGTTTCATGAGTATCGTTGATAATCAGGATAGTCATACTGTGCGGTCTGATACATCTGTCGGGTCGTTGTTTGTGTGGCAGCAATAGGCTGCGGTGGCGGAGCTGGCATAGACTGTTGCGGAGCTGGCATGGACTGTGCATGCTGCAGTGCTCCTTGTTGGTTCTGATCCTGTCTAAGTGGTCTTGGTCTTTCTTTTGTATTACCTATGGCGATATTATGTTTTAAGACTGGACAATCGTGTACATAATGACCTGGCTGTTTACAATAGTTACATGTCCCTTTTACAGGACCTGTTGAAACACTGGACTGTGTTATACCCTTCTTATGACTATCAGCTGGAACTGTCTGGGAAACTAGCATTTTCATTTTCGTGTCTTTCATGCGTCTATGTTCATGTTCTTGTTCTTCTCTGATTCTATTGTGATGGTACTGTAGCATTTGTAACATTTGTGACGGGGTGTTACCTTGCCAGGTACTCTCGAACTTCAATATTCTATTCTTAACTTGGGGCAAGGCATTTTCAACCAATTTTGTCACAAACAGATGTGGATACGACTCGCTACTTGCTTTTATTCCACTATTTATACCAAAACATTTCTCAAATCGGCAATAGAAATCACTAGTGTCTTCATCTGATTTTTGTTTACAGGCTGAGATTGCACCCCAGTCTTCCTTTTTCGTAGTTAATAATCGTGGCAGTACCTGTACTAGTAAACCTGGTAGTGCTTTGGTCTTGTCCCCGAGCCCTGAACCTGGACCTCGAGCTTTTTCTTCGTTTTCTAATGCTGTCCAATCTATCTTCTGGTCTCCCACCTCCCAATCCTTTTCCTTGAGTTTTTCGTAAATGCCCGCAGGCATTAATACCTTCAATATTGTCATAATGTCGGGGTAGGTATATTCTCCCATGAGTAACATATCTTTAATTTCACGGTGGAAACCCGCTGGGTCTTTGTCATGACTGGGTACCACTTTCTTCATTTCTAATAGTTCTATTTTGGATATGGGTATGTATACAAACACACGTTTAAACTCATTGTCATCACCTTTTATCGGGTGTACTTCGCGTAATGGATTCTGTCTATCCATGTAATACGTCGTTCTTTCCTTGATGGGCAGTGAGACATGTTCAGGACATACAAAAAGAATGTACTGCCTTCTAAATTCTAGTATTTCTCTAATTAACTTAGTACCGGAACCTCTCCATTTATTCGTTAGTAATTCAGTCAATATATCAGGTAAGGGGCCAGGATCGGAGTGTTGGCTTTTATATAATATAAGGAGTTGTTGAATCATATAGATACCAGCTAAACGCTGTTCATCTGGGGCGAGGTTCAAAAACGTATGTGCTAGTGTATCATCACCATATTTTCCAGGACTATCAACCCAGTGAACGGCTGACCTGGCTAATTCTTGTTCGTCCATAGAATCGAGTATATGATAACCCCTTCGTTCTCGGAGTAATTTGTCTGCGGCTTGGAACGAATGTTCGGGGGACCTTGTATTTATCATAGGAGTTTGGAATTTTCGGTTATTATCTGGACGTATCGGATATATCGGATCAGTAAAGCATCTAGTATTATTGCAAGATCTTCCTCTACCTACATAGGCCATGGTTTCTAACTGTCCTGTGGGCAGTTCTAATTCTTCCTCGTCCTCGGTTTGTTCAGGTTCGTCTACTGCTAATCTTTCCTCGTGTATTCGTTCTATTTCTTTGCGGATCTTTCGGCTCATAGCTACTATACATGATCGTTTATCGTGTCTCCCCTCTGATATATTCTTACCCCATGTGGTAAGAATTTGCATTTCTTCCGGACTTACCCCTGGTTGATCTTGATTTCTGATCACACAGTTTATGAGGAAACGTAACAGTTCCCCCTGTATTTCCACCTTTTGGTACTCCATGGCTCTTTTAATACTCTCAGGGTCTCGCCCTGACTGAACAAAATGATATATATTTTCTAAATGTGCAGTCATTCCTGGTAGCTTTCCTAAGTATATTGCAGCTCGTCGGATACGTAATGATGCCAGCATCATTTCGTCCCCTTTTCCGGGCACTGGGTCATATCTGCAATCTATTAGAAGTTCCTTGAGCGTGTTGGGAGTTACTAGTTTGGGTGTACGTTGGTGGGCTAATTCTTGAAAGGAAAGTTTATTTGTTCTGGGTGGCGTAGAAAAAATGCTTGATGCACCTCCGGTAGCACCACCTGGGGTGCTGGATGTGAAAGGATTCGTTGAACGGGATATAGCAACCATAGGTGTGGATGCGGATGTAGAAACAGATGTGCTTGCCGGAACTTGTGTCGGAGTTTGCTGTTGCAGAGGTACAGACGAAGGGGGGTCTTGGCGTTGAACCCCCTCGGCAGACGGTCTATGTGGCGCAGCATTAGCATACTCGGGAGCTGCGCCGTCTAAATAAGAGGAAAGAAAAACATCTTCTGCGGTTCTGGGATGCCCTTTGAGATGTACTTTTATCGGAAACAATGGGGGTGGCAAGTCTTTTGGTATTCCCGGAGTAGCCTTAGGTAATCCTTCGGCCAGAAGAGGATACATACCATTCACAATGGCATTTCTTTGTCTATCTGTTTGTTCTGACTTTACTCGAGTACCTTCTTCAATTAATACACTTTCTCGAACTTTATTTGAATTCTCCTTACTTTTCTCTTCCTGTCTGAGCGCTTTTTCTGTACGTCTATATGATTCTTTACGCCATAATTCAATGGCATCTTTCTGTGACTGTCTAGCTTTCTTTTTCCACAATTCTTCTTCTACTTTCATAATGCAATCTGCATCCCAGGTCCCAGCTGCGGGCCACCTCTGACTTTCTGGTAATTCCTTGGTGTAGTCTACCCATAGATCAAGAAATAATATGGCGTCTAGGCCATGTTTATGATACATGAAGTACCCTGGAGTGTCCCTAGGAGGAATGGGAACAGCTTCTTCGAGTACCCCTTTCCTGGTTTTGATCTGTCTTAATTTTGAAAAGAGCGGCATATTGAGAACTGATCTGATACCTAATTTTGAACACGTTTAATACCATAAAACACAATAATGAACAGTCATTCACACCACAGTATACAGAACGTATTTAAAACATTTTAACATTTAACATTTAAATGAAATAGACAATGATGGCATTTTAGGGAAACTCGTCACTAAGCATAATACTCGATACTAACTAGGTAATTCTGAATTATATACTAGACATACTTGATATACTGCTAAACAGTACAGATACACTGCTGAAACAGTGCAGACCGGATTTGTGTACCCAAACCCGTCTTGACCGGCACAACCTATGTGCACGTCAGAACGCCTCCCCGATAATGGTACTCACCGGGTAGCTCGGAACGGAAGGCCTCGGAACTGAACTGAACTTGAACCGGACTGGACTCGACTCGGAACTTCGGAAACTTCGGAAACTGGTGGGCCTCTGTATACCTCGGATCTTGCTCTCTCAGCTAGGCTCTGGTCGGGATACTTCGCACTTCTCACCGCCTCGTCTGGGTGTTGATCGCAGCCTCAGTTACCCCCGCTCGGCAGGAGGGAGATACAGGAAATCCTGTGGGTACGCGTTGTTGTCCGTCCAGCTGTGACAGGAGACCGGGCCTGCAACGCACCGCCGGCGCGTGAGATGAGAAAGTGTCCCTGTTCGGGCGCCATTTATGTGGTAAATAATTTAATTACCGGAACTTTAATTTGATGCGGAAAATCTATAACAATAGCTCAGTAAAATAAGAGGCAGAATCCGTGGTATTAGAGGTTCGGAACGGGCTTTATTCCAAGATCAATTTAAATTGATGAGCTCCATATTCCATCACCACGAAGGTTCAGGAAGTGAAGACCGTACTTTATTGATAAGTAATCATTTTTATACAATAGGCATTACAGTGAAACAGATGGAGGAGGCGTAACAATTGATAGTAAAGATAAAACATACATGCGTAGCAAAAGTGGGTGTAACTGGGCGTAACTAGAGAACGTCATCAGGTATGATATCATAATAGGGTGGTTCCATGAAAGAATTTCGCAATGTCAGCAGAAATACTTGGCAGAAATGCGCGCGCAGCAGCATGACGTGTGATTGACGTGCAACTAGGGGGTGAAGGGGACTTGACATTTAGCTCTACATGTGGCGACAGAAGTCTGGAGGGTCAAGTCAACCTAATCCCAAATCATATCTAACATCCTATGTTTAAAGAACTATGTTATCCAAAAGAGAGGTCTCTCAGAGTAGAATCTTATTCTATACTGACTATACTGACTGTGAGTGCGTGTACAAGCGTCTAAGTGTCTACACTAGATGCGGGGGCAGAAATCTTCCATAGTAACAGGGCTATGAATTACTTGCAAAATGACAGAGGAGCCGGGCCTTTTGCTCGGTAGCTGGAAGAATGTTTACTTAAACTACTAGACAGGAATGCATTGGGTAGGGAGCGGAGCAGATAATTTCGAAGGTGAAATACAGTTTTTGGCAGGCAACAGGCTGATGTCAGGCACCGTTAGCTGCGCAGAGAATGAGGACAAAGTTCATGGATACAGATGCGAGCTCGGACTGGAGCTTTCAGAGGCAGAAGGCAAGAAAAGCTTGATGGCAGAATCAGGGCCTACTTGCCTGGACTGGGAAATGGCATAAGTGAACCATATAAAGCCGGTGGCCTTTCATACTTAGGAATGGAATATCCGGCCCATTCATGGCGGATCTGAAAGAGGACATGTTGACGGTGGACGCACATGTGTTTGCGTCTTCATAACTGGAACTGGAGGGAACATACATGTACTTGTGATTTATACATGAAACCGTTGGGGTCCAAGATAGGGGACATAACTGATCATGAAAATCCATATTTCCACAAGCGGCAGCAGCTCTCTCTTAGCTGCGGCGGCCCACAGGAAAAATCACGATAATGCAAAGTGGCAAAGGTGCAGGCACTCAGCGGCAGCAGCTCTCTCTTAGCTGCGGCGGCCCACAGGACGAATCACAGTGATGCAAAGTCGGCAAATGTGTGGGCACTCAGCGGCAGCAGCTCTCTCTTAGCTGCGGCGGCCCACAGGACGAATCACGATGATGCAAAGTGGCAAAGGTGTGGGGACTCAGCGGCAGCAGCTCTCTCTTAGATGCAGCGGCCCACAGGACGAAACACGATGATGCAAAGTTGGCAAGGGTGCAGGCACTCAGCGGCAGCAGCTCTCTCTTAGCTGCGGCGGCCCACAGGACAGACCACAATAATGCAAAGTTGGCAAAGGTGCGGGCACTCAGCAGTAGCAGCTCTCTCTTAGCTGGGGTGGCCCACAGGACAAGGGATGGTCTCGACCAGGCTGGCACAACGGTGGGCACTCAGCGGCTACAACTCTCTCTTAGCTGCAGTGGCACACACAGATTCAGCGAAGGTTCCGAAGATTCAAATTCAGGCGGGCTCGCAGCGGCGACAGCTCTCTCTTAGCTGCAGCGGCCCACACAGATTCAGCTACGGTTCCGGAGGTTCAAATTCAGGCGGGCTCTCAGCGACGACAGCTCTCTCTTAGCTGCAGCGGCCCACACAGATTCAGTGAAGGTTCCGGAGGTTCAAATTCAGGCGGGCTCTCAGCGGCCACAGCTCTCTCTTAGCTGCGGCGGCCCACACAGATTCAGCGAAGGTTTCGGAGGTTCAAATTCAGGCGGGCTCTCAGCGGCGGCAGCTCTCTCTTAGCTGCAGCGGCACACGCAGATTCAGTGAAGGTTCCGGAGGTTCAAATTCAGGCGGGCTCTCAGCGGCGGCAGCTCTCTCTTAGCTGCAGCGGCCCCCACAGATTCAGCAAAGCTTCCCAGTCCGCGTGCCTCACAGTAGAACTAGAGGCTACGGATTGCTCGACGGAGGCCTCACCTGCAAGCAGAATTCCTCGCACAGGAATTCCGATGGCTGGCGGGGTGAAGTCTAATGTCCCTGAGACTTCGGCAGGAGGCGCTCTTGATTCAGGCCGTCGTGTAGTTTCTTCAGCAAGCTTGGTGAAAGTTTCAAACGTCCTTTCCTCTGTTCACTCGAACAGAGTTTCGTCTTGACATCCAGAAGGAACACACTTGGACAAGGTTCCAGCGCAGAGTTTTATACCTAAAAGGTCTTTGTTCTCTAAAGCCACAAATCACTAAATCCAGTCAGAACCAGTTTGGTGGGGTCGGGGAGCACTTGGTTTACGAGGCGACGTCCTGCCCTTTCAGAATGTGGGGGTCTGCTATCAGACGCCCAGTGGGCGGGTGGAGCCATCATTCACCTTGCTGGGCACAGCCTTGCTCAGATAAAGGAGTCACCCCTCCCAATGCTCTGAATACCGATCTCTCTCTCCAGCCAGGTCTGACCCAGCAGGCCCTGCTGCTCCCAAACCAGACGGCCAATACACATACTAGCAAAGTCTACAGGAAAGCTCAGGCAAGAAAATACCGCGTTTCCAGAAGAGGCATTTTCGAACATGGGAAATAAAAATGGTTCTTACTAAAAGGTGTATCTCAATGTCCTGAGCATAAACATATCAAACTTGAAGTTCCTATCAGGTTCTGGGGGTCAGATAGGATTATAGAAGGTAATCCTCAACCGGGCCCATACTGGCCTATGAGAACAGATAGCTTCACAATAGTAACAGTGAAATGGAGGGTAACTCGCTATTAGAACATGCTACACAGACCTAGGCATTATGGTTATCCTAATTCATACAGTCATCTTTACACGGGGAGCATTCGCGCTGTGGCACTGATTAGCAGTGGCACAGCGCCCAGAGCATCTAAATCTAGCCAACATAAAAGATAGGAAGCGAAAAGAGGAAGAGAGATCCACGCTAATGATGCCAGGTCTAACAGTGGGAGTGTGTTTATCTCTCACTGTTGGGGGTGTGTATGTGAGAGGACTCTATGTTTTGGGGCCTCTCTGGCCTACCACTATTTTGTGTGGTTGTGGGTGGACTTGGGTTTGTCTCCCTTATGGGCGTTGGTTAGAGTGGACTATGTTTTTGAGTCACTCGTATCTACCACTTTTGTGTGCTTGGTAGATGAATGTCGCTTCACCTTCAGCTTTTACGTTTCCGCTGAGCATTTTCTTGTGTTTTTCTCCTACCTTTCCTGCTTCTCTTATGACATGGATCTTTGTCCCCCGTTGACTATGGGTTTTGTTGTGGTGTGTTCTCTTTTGCACCTCTTTTTGTATGTGGAAAGGAAGTGGATGTGTATGGTATTGTCTATTTCCTTTCTTTTAGGGGATTATTTGTGAGAAAGTTGTTGGGGGCTATGCCATCTACGAAGCTATGCTTCAGAGAGCTGTGGTCGCACAGGGAGAACAACGGGCTGATGGGCTTGCAAGCAGACACACAGCTACGAGCTAATGGGCTGACTCGCAGAGGTAGAGCTGCGGGCCCGAGAAGGTTGTTGGGGGCTATGCTTCAGAAAGCTGTGGTCTGACTCCCAGATGGAGAGCAATGGGCCGATGGGACTGCTAGCAGACACACAGCTATGAGCTAATGGGCTGGGTCGCAGACGAAGAGCCGACCGTGGTTCGCAGACAGACACTTGCGAGCCGGCGGGCTGGCTCATAGAGGAAGAGCTGTGAGCCGACTGGCTGGCTCATAGAGGGAGAGCTGCAGCCCGTCAGCTCGCAGAGGGAGGGCTGCTGGCCGGCTTGCAGAGGAACAGTTGCGGGCTGACTGGTATAGGGAAAGGTGCGGGCTGTCGGCTTGCAAAGGGATAACTGAGGAACAGTGATGTGGGGAGAGGGAGCGTGAAGGGGGTATCTCGCAGAGAGAGCGCTGCGGTATATTTCCAGAGATACAACTGCGAGCCCGAGAACTCGCACATGAAGAGCTGTGAGCCGACCGGTGGTTTGCAGAGGAAGAGTTGCGGGCCCGAGAAGGTTATTGGGGGCTATGCTTCAGAGAGCTGTGCTCTAACTCGCACAGAGAGAGCAACGGACCGACAGGCCTGCTAGCAGACACATAGCTACGAGCTGATGGGCTGGCCCGCAGAGGTAGAGCTGCGGCCCGTCAGCTCGCAGAGGGAGAGCTGCGGGCTGACAGACTAGCTTCTTAAGGCATAGCTGCTAGCTGGTGATTTGGGGACAGGGAGCGTGGAAGGGGTATTTCGCACAGACAGAGCTCCAGTATGTTTTCAGAGTTGCCTCGCAGAGGTAAAACTACGGACTCGATGTCTTGTAGACGGAGAGATGCAAGCTGACGTGGACTGAATCACAAAATGGCTGCCAACAGTTCCTAGTTTAAACAGTTCGCACCCAGGCTCGCAGAGGGAGAGCTGCAGCCCGTGGGCTCAACTTGCAGAGGGAGAACTACGGGCCTTCTGCTCGCAAAGGCGCAGCAGCGTACTGGCTCGCAGAGGTAGAGAGCTGCGAGCCGACACAGCAGCGTACTGGCTCGCAAAGGTAGAGAGCTGCGAGCCAACGGACTGGCTTCTAAAGGCATAGCTGCGAGCTGGTGATGTGGGGAGAGGGAGCGTGAAAGGGGTATCTCGCACAGACAGAGCTCCAGTATATTAAATTGCCCCGGGACCTTTGTTTTATTTTCACTCGATGCGAGGCACAAGATGGCTGCTAACACTTCCTGGTTTGAAGTGTTAGCAGCCAATCAGAGGCAAGCTCGTGCTCGGGAGTTAGGGTCCGCCCTGATGTATATTTATATTTTTCCTTTAATATCTCAAAAACTACTGACCGGATTTACACCATTTCAGCAAAAGCGTGCTTTCTGGACCAAGACCTTTCTCCCTGCCAAATGTGGCTTAATTCAGTTCAGCAGTTTGACCTGTAGCCTTGTCTAAAGTTTCCTATGGAAATTGCATGGAGAAAACATGTTTTGGGACCCGCCTTTTTTCTCAGCCCCCCCTTGACGAATCACCCCCAAACTTCCAAGATAGGAGCTGATCTGAAAAGAGGAACTTTTGGGAAAATTTCTTAAAGATTCGTCAAACGACGCCAAAGTTATAAGCACATCAAAAAATGCTTTTCCTATGGAAACTAGGTTCTAACTATAACTATCTACTGGCGACCGCCAGTAGATAATATATATATATATATATATATATATATATATATATATATATATATATATATATATATATATATATATATATATATATATTAACATTTTCTTGAGTATTACTCAAGTTATGATTTATCAATTCAAAGAGGGGAACAATAAAGTTTTTCCTTGGGTTCTATTGAATGGACTGAAAGCTAAAAATGACATGATTAATGAATTTCAGAGCTAATCCATGGGACTATTCATTTTTCCATTGTGAAGGAATATTGTGAGAAAAAACATTTAAAAACAGCAATTATTATGTTTTCCAATGCTTTGAATAACATTTCATGTATTTGTCACATTTATATAATTTTACAAATGACTACTGGAGTGATGGTAACCCTTTAAGTCTGTTTTCCATTATTATTTGTCACATGATTGTTTGTTTACTTAAGCAGATTGGCTAACGATACCTGTACTCGTGATCAAGGGGTTGTCCCCGAAACGCGTTGGGTTGTGTGCGAAGCGACAATAAATCACCGCTTTTTGCAACTTTATGGTCTTCGGCTGTTGATTTAAAGGAGAGGAATCAACATTTGCTTTGGATATATATATATATATATATATATATATATATACATATATATATATATATATATATATATATATATATATATATATATATATATATATATATATATATTCACTTAAAAAACCATAGGTTTCACACACGTTATAGTTAGGAATTAGCATTTAAAAAACCTTGCAAATTCACTTAAGAAACCATAGGTTTCACACATGTTATAGTTAGGTGGACATTTCACTCGTAAAAAAACTATGAAATTACCCCGTTATAGTTAGTTCAGATAACTATAACTCGCGCGCCCGCAATCCACTGCTCATGACGTTACATATTACATCACTCATGACATGGTCAGTGGTGACATCATCCTTGTGATAGAGTGGCGGTCGCGCGAGTTATAGTTATCTGAACTAACTATACCGGGGGAATTTCATTGGTTTTTTACGAGTGAAATGTCCACCTAACTATAACATGTGTGAAACCTATGGTTTTTTAAGTGAATTTGCAAGGTTTTTTAAATGCTAATTCCTAACTATAACGTGTGTGAAACCTATGGTTTTTTAAGTGAATTTGAACGTTTTTTTAAATGCTAAGTTATGTATGTATTATTATATATATTTTTTAAGCTTTTTCACCGTGCGCGCACCGTGAGCGCACCCCGCGATTTAAAAAAAAAAAAAAATGTTTTTTCACCCTTCGGGTCCTTCAGGGACCCCCTGTCAAAGGCTAGGGGGTCAGAATCTCTCTACCCTGCCCCCTTTTCACATTCGCCACCTTCCTTTTTCCCTGTCGCACACAAAACAAACAAAATGGTGGGCGGCACTTCCTGATTTTGACCGATTCGAACGTTGACTGACATGTAACCACCAATCAGAATTACGCTCGCGCACGTTAGGGTGCGCGCAAGGTGCGCGCAAGGTGCGCGCACGGTGCGCGCTTATAGATATTTATGTGCTTTTAACTGCAATTCTCTCAGGAAATACTGAACAGATTGACTCCATACATGCAAAAGGCACATGCCTGACCTGAGGACTACCTCTCTGCCAAATTTCAAGTAATTCTGTTCAGCCGTTCGGGCTGTACCTTCGACTAAAGGTCCTATGAGAAAATGCATGGGGAAAACGCGTTTTGGGACCCCCCTTTTTTCTCGGCCCCCGCTTGACGAATCACCCCGAGACTTTCAGGGTAGGAGCTGAGCGGAGCGCCCCATTAGTTTTGAAAATTTCGCGAGGATTCGTCAACCGGCGCCAAAGTTAATCAAAATAGAATTTTCAGATTTCCTATGGAAACACGGTCCTAACTATAACTATCTACTGACGACCGCCAGTAGATTATATATATATATATATATATATATATATATATTTATTTATTTATTTATTTATTTATTCTTTCACCAAACAGTTCATAATGAAACGCTCTATTTCACAGAGGGTGCTGCTGTCGAGGGTGAACTGCTCCTCGTAATTATTATTCACCAAATATCCATCAAGGATTTCACCGCACACCGAGGACATTTTCAGTAAGCTTTATTTTTAAAAAACGTGCAAATTACCCCACGACAACCACCTACGCGTTTCAACCCTGACCGTGAACAGGACCCGGCAGGGTTGAAACACGTAGGTTGTGGTCATGGCGTAATTTGCACGTTTAAAAAAAATAAAGCTTACTGAAAAGTTCCTCAGTGTTTCTTGGTGAAATCCTTGATGGATGTTTGGTGAATAATATATATATATATGTATGTGGAGAAAACAAGAACATGGCTGAGGTACATAGACGATCTTCTCATAATATGGGACGGGTCCATGGAAGAGTTTGAGTTAAATTTTAAAATCCTTAACAATACCGACACCAACCTCCATTTCACGTACAACATAAGTGAAAATCGAGTGGTCTTCCTGGACACAGAGATCTATATCTTGGAAAATAAAATACACACGACACTACACCATAAAGACACAGCAAGCAACGCAATGTTGCATGTGGAAAGTTTCCACCAAGCCTCGCTAATCAGAAATATTCCATATGGAGAAATGTTGAGAATACGGCGAATATGCTCTGATGACCATTGATAGAGCAGGTAAAACAAAAATTTGTATACCTTCTCTATTTTGCATGAAAATACTAATGACGTAATCAGTTTATATATTAACCTGTATTAACTGTGTGCTGTGATTTATTAACCAACAAAGTGCACCTTTGATGAACACGAATTACACGTGGGACTAATTGCTATTTGCATGGCAGAATAACTTTAATGACTAACTGTGGTACGCCTATTAACAATAGAATGTGTGGTGATAGAAAATTGCATGATTTATGTTGCTTTTGGTGACGTTTGCGTTCCTGTTGGGACCAAATGGTGAGTATTATTGCTTTAAATGTCGCTATAAGCTAGGAAAATACTAATAAATAATTGGGATTAGTGTGGGTTTAAACATTAGAATCTTCATTTCCATATATTAATTATTGTTTTATGTTTGTTTTGCTTCAGTTGGCATTCGGGCCGACCAAGCCATGACATTCAAAATGGAGTTCGTAAGTGGCCACCATCTTGTGAGCGCGATGTCTACTGCGCAGACTCGGATGGCTTCGAAGATCTCCAGGCATCCTCAATTCAGAGCACAGTGTTCCTTGTCAAGGATAGGAACGTGGAGGACTGCCAGATTTCAGTCAGTGTAAATGACCCGAAGGAACAATAGCCACCTATAACGGAAAGCCAAAACGTTGATACATCGGACATTTTCGCATGAGAACTGTATGAGCTAAGAGAAAGACATGACAAATCTTATGAGAATCCCGGTTTATGAAAAATAAAGAACTAAATTGCAACTTTAAGGGGTTCAACCAATCCCAAAACGTTCCCAATTCAGTAAATGTTACACGTTCCCCCGAATTTGTTATAAAAGGATAGTGGAATAGGGAGGAGTTAGTGCGTCCCGGAGGAGTTAGTGCGTTCCAGAGGGGTGTCCTGAATTTACTTGCACGATTGCTTGGTCCGTTGGATATCTTTGGGACTGTGTCGTGCTGAGCGAAATAACTTTTCGGACTTATTGTGTTTTGGCCTGCATTCGATTGGGACAATTTTTCAAAAGGATTTGGGTTATGCATAGCCAACTGAATTAGAAAAGACCCCCAATAGCAAGAATGGGTAAATATAAATGTCATGCTAAATTGTGTTGAATAAGTAAATTTGAACCTTGTTGACCTAAATGCTAATTATGCAACTGAAAGCAAGCAAATTAGATCAACTAAACATTGATTAACAAAGAATGAATTTGTGGTTCTTTTGAGTAGGACACTAAATAAGGATTCCGAAGCTTTAATGTGTTTTAGCTGGTTCTAGATCACCATCAACCAGTCCAACTAATTGGTCCGTCGACCAAGTGGTGGAGTGCCTTGATGTTAAGGTTAGGATCCTATAGGTATTGATGTAAAAATGTATATATTGTAACAAGTTTTCCTTCCCTATAGGTAATAAGGTACCCCCCCACATGTCCAGCGGATTCCTCATTCCTCCTGTGTGCAGACTCGTGAGAGAAACGTATGAGTGTTGGTGTTACGGGCCCCACCAATGAATGCGTGCGTGAATGAGTTAGCGTGACGACAGGTCTGTGGCGCAGGGAGGATATGTAAATTTTCCCTTTTCCACTGGAGCACCATGAATGGCAAAATCACAGTAAACTATCAATGAACAGATTCAAGAAAAGGAAATACAACAAAAGTACTCTGGGATTGTTTCTGGAAAGAACTGAGAAGAAACAACGAACTAAAATCATACAGGAGAAACAAATGCCAGAGAAAGACAAGAAAGATGATGTAATCCGCTTGATCAAAACCTACTCCACAGAATCGAAACAAATTGAAAATATTTTAAGGAACAATTGTAACATTCTATGTCTGGACCCCACTATGGCAAAAGTAGCATGAAATTACCCAAGAATCACATATAGAAGAGCCAAGAACCTGAAAGATGAACTGGTTCATAGTCATTTTGATACAAAAAAACAAAACATATGGCTTACAATCAAGGGATTCTACAAGTGCTCCACCTGTAAACTATGTCAGATTGCACAAAACATCAAAGAAATTCCAATGGCAAACAAAAAAATGTAGAAAATAAACCAGCTAATAAATTGTAAAAGTCAATACGTTATCTACATAATTGAGTGCCCCTGCAAATTGAAATATGTGGGGAGCACTGTTTGCGAACTGAAGAAACGTATATTGGAGCACGTAAGGGCAACAACAAATAAAGATCGGAGTTATGCTGTTGCAGAACACATGGAAAAACACCATGAAGGGTACTTGAAAAAGCTCAAATTGTATGCTGTGGAGATGGTCGATCGCCTTGTGAGAGGTGGCAATCGGGAAAGAACTTTGAGACAAAAGGAATCGCGTCACATTTTGTCTTTCAGAACTCTGGCCCCCAATGGGCTTAACAAGGATGAGGAGATGCACTCACACCTATAAAGACAGACTTTAAATTTAAATATGAAAATGTAAAATCACAAATGAAATGTAAATATATAGTGTAAATCACATCCGCATAGTTTGCGTCCAATCACATCAAAAGTTGCCATCTAAAGTGCTGATCTATTTTCACAATTTCTTAATTTAGTTTAATTTTATTTTTATTTTTCCTTTTGCACCTTTTTTCACACACTACACTCTACACTGCCCCTCTTTAAATAGGTTTTAAAGCTGACTACATGAGATACAGACAAAATTGCGCGTATCAATGCACTATGATAGGCCATGGATAGTATAATTGCAATCATTACTGATTCCCACAAAGTGTATAAAACCCTTCCGGTTAACAATTTACAACTGATGAGACCAGGCCCACTAGAGGGCATGTATTCAAATATTAACAACAAACAATGTTTAAATTCCTGATTAAAAGGAAGTTTAAAATCAAGTTGTATAAACCGCCCACTTGGGGGCTTGAGATGGGATCAAAGCTTGATAAAATGTACCAGGCATTGATAGACCGAAAACCAAAATACCACCATTATTGCATGGAGAATAACAATTATTTTAATAGAATCTGGCAATAGTATACATGGCCAAAGGAACATATAGTGGTACGCATGGGGCTGGTCCTCATGTGGTCCTGAAGAAGAGCTTGTAGGGGACAGCTGGAAACATGTTGACCCAATATTAGGGACACCATACTCATTATAGTTAGGCCTTTCCCTAATATTAACCCTTGATTTTAAACATACCGACTAGGAGTAGTAATAAAACATTAGCTCACTAGCTAGGTATTTTTAACTTATTTTGTTCCACTCCACATCACTGCACCATACATAATTTCAAAACGAAGTGCTCCTATGTAGTTTCGCAAGTCGTAGCATGCCTCAATTCGCAGCGGATTGAGAAGACCCCAATGATGAAGCATGCCACCTAGGGGCAACCCTGGTGGATGAGAGGACTCCAGAAAATATTTTTTGTTCTGGATAGAGGGTTTTCCATACAAGTTCAATGAAATCCCTGTTCTCCCTATGGTTAGGTTTCTTTTTCCGGTATTCCTGATGTGGTGAAACAGCAATAGAAATTTACCAATATACCCTCCCCCCCATCAGCCAGGATTGGAATGATCCAAAACACGTTTGGCAAGAATGGCCTCAGATATGCTTAGTGATCATGACCTCATATGCAATTTGTAGTGAGTGTGGACTTTAATAGTTCAAAATTATACAGTGTGAGCTTAAAAACACTTTTACCCAGACTTCAGGATTACAGAGAGCGGTAGGTAACATACTTAGTTTACTGAAAGGACCAACTCTAAATTTCTGTCAGGTATTGCGCTGATAATTGTAGCTTTGGGAACCGGAAGTGATCCCTCATTCTATGGCATGGCTAATTGCAGAGAAAAAGAAAAGTGATCACATCTCTCCAGTTCTAAGGAATCTTCATTGTCTAACCTTCGAAGCTCTGTTAAAGTTCAAAATCAACTGTCTCATTGTCAAAACCCTAAACACACATAGAGCGAACTACCTGTCTAACCTTCTGACAATTACAGGAGGCTCGAGAGAATCCAAAAGTAAGAAGTCACTTCTGGAAATGTTGACATTTCAAGCACCACAGATTCAAAAGCAAACCCTTTCTGAATCTACCACCTAGAACTCCCTTATGTCCCATCTAACTTTATCATTTAACTTGACTCATGTAGTCTGTAAGTAGAGTATTCTGACCTTATTGCGTTGCTGTCTGCTAGTGGCGTAGGTCTTTCTGATCAGAAGTGTGTCTAAATAATTGGGAATTGCTCTTCCCTAGGGGGTGGCATCCCTTTGATGCACTGCTGAGTTCCAAATGGAGGCGGGTGTTCACGTTATTCTTGATTTGTAATCACCAACTGTACTCAATTTCAATATTTTATTCCATCTTGAATTTCATCATTCAAGTATGCATTCCAACATCAATGTGAATCACTTTTTGTAAATACATCCATGAAGTGTATCAATAACATCATCATTCTTCCCACATTGTTATCCATCACAATGCATTTTGCGCTAATTTAGCCCTTCAACAGGGGATATATTCCTGGAATGAAAAGTAAAACGAAATGAGAAAATGATTGCTGCGGCACTAGAATGTACCGTCACTGTGTGTTCAGTGCCTAGTATGGTGTACATAACGTTGGTTTGTACGTTACGTTTATTAATAAAGTTGTTGTTGTTATGTCAGATGCTCGCCCAGTTGATATGTTAGTAGTGGGTGTATAAGTTACTTTGTTGGTCAGTGAACAGTGATATTTAAACAATTGAACGCCATTGGGTATGTGAAATAGACACATGCAAAACTGTCCCAGATTAAACGAATGATATAAATCAGGTCATATGGTGAATACGCTGAAATTACAACAGTAGAAGACGTGCGATAAAACACAAATATGTAACCACGGCACAAATCCCGTATCTAAAATGATGCTGGAGAACAATAGACACATGCAAAACTGTGAATGGACTGTAACTGTCCCCGATGAAACCGATAATATAAACCAGGTCGTATGGTAAATATGCAGGAGTTATAACAGTAGACGCCATGCAATGTAACACAAATATGTAACCATGGTGCAAACCAGGATATGAAATCATGCTAGTGAACAATGTCTATAAACATGCACCAGTCCTGATTTAAAATAAAATGATACTCCGACTTACAAGAAGACGTGTGTTCGAAAACTTGCAGCCTGCTGAATAGCTATTAGCCATGGGCATGTTTTCTGGAAGGTTAAAGGCATGCATAAACATAAAGGGAGGGCATGTGTATGTGTGTGGTGTGGAGCCGACATATTGGAAGTGTGAATGCATTAACTGAATGTCTAATGTACATGAAAGTAAAAAAAAAAAACTGTAGGGAAAACACAAAAAGTTAAGAACATGCATCTGTGTCAAATAGCCAGTACGTAGTTTCATGTAAAATGGAATGTTCAAGATCTAGTAGCCAAAACGTGGTTTCATGTAATATGGAGTGTTCAAAGTCTAGAAGCATAGGATGTCTAACGTTTAGCTTATTAAAGAAAACAACTATATTCGATGCGGTCATTCAAACCATGTGGCATCGGTGCATTCAATCTTTTGATCCAGTAAATCTTGTGTTGCAAAGGAACTTCTGATTGTCTCTCCCTTCTTTGGGATCGATGGTTTCCATTATCTTGAAACTTAGTTGGCAGATGCTGTGATTGTGAGCCATGAAGTGTGTAGCTATGAGTGACATTTCGCTTATCGTTACAATGTCTTGTAGTAGAGTAATCGTTTACGGTGTACAAACAAAGATGAGATATCATATTTATAGTAGTCTCGCAGTGTATATACAGTACCAACTTGTCCATCTGTGTCAATGGGGATAAAAAAATCAAGTAATACAGTTCAGTATTGCCATGTATCAAGGTGTGGTTATTCACTAATATCTGTCCCAGATGTATCTTGTGGGGGGGGGGGGTTCACATATGTTTCCACGATAGGTGTTCCACATCCCCCACACCCTTGTCCATTTTTTGGGGCACCCTCGGTGAACGTAGACTGACCTCTCAGCCACCATAGCCATGTCCATATCTTTGCACCATTGCCCTAGGGTAGGGTTGAGCCTGGACCCCCAAAGTTGTGCATCTTCAGTTTTGCCATTGTCATGCCCAGTGTTACCCATTCTTGGGCTGTGTTGTTTAAATCCGTGGGTTCCCAGATATTAAGAAGACAACATTTTGGTTCGGGGAGAATCGTGACTTTCGTAACTTGTGAGAGTGTGCGCATCACCACTCTCCAATAGCGCGCTCTCTCTGGACAAAGCCAGAGAGTGTGGTAAAATGTACCTGACTCCCCACACTGCCTGAGACAAAGAGGCGTGTCTGCCCAGTGTATTGTATGCAATAGTGTTCTAGTATAGTATGAATGGTGCAGAATTTTTAATTGCACCAATCTAAGCCTTGACTGTATCGCTGCCTCCCTAAGGGATGCCAGTACCTCCCTCCAGTCTGCCTCATCTATTTCACCTGTGTCTATTTCCCATCTTGCCTTTAATGCTGTCAAGGGGTCCGGGCGGTTATTTACAATTTTCCGCTAAGTTTGTGAAATTGCCTTTTTGTGAAGGTGATCAGTGAGAAGCCGGTCTTCTAATGGCGAGGATTCTTCAGGTCGTGTTCCTGGCAGGATCAAAGACTGGAGTGCGTGCCTAATCTGCATGTATCAGAATAGTTCTGTCTGCACTAAGCCGTAGGTGGCCTGCAGAGGAGCAAATGTAACAACCTCCCCTTTTTTCCAGAGGACAAAGTGTTTTTAGCTCTTATATTGCTCTTGTGTTCGTTCAGCCTCACTTTTATATATCGTTCCGTCTTCCCCACATACACCTAACCACATGGGGATTTCAGCAGGTATACTACATTCTTCGAATCACAAGTGGCTGAGGTATGTGTTTTGATCTTGTTGCCTTTCAAAGGGTGATTGATCGAGGTTCCTTTTATAATGCTATTGCAATTGTTGCAGTTCAAGCAGGGAATAATTCCTTTGTGTTCCACTTTGCCACTGGGTTCCACTTTCTTTTCTACTAGTTACTCATTATTGTTCCTGCTGCGTTCAAAGGCAATTAAGGGCAACTCGTCAAAAATTCCTTTGTAGTCTGGCTCCGTTTGTATTATTGGCCAGTATTTGTCGATAATTTTCCTGAATTGTGCGCTTCTGGTAGAACATTTTGATACTAGGACTATTCTTTTTGATTTAGCTGGCTCCTTCTGGGAGGTTAATAACTGGTTTCGGGTGATGTTAGATGATCTTAACACCGCTTCATTTAATACAAACAAAGGGTACCCCTTGTTTTCTAATAGTTCAGTCATGTGATGTGTGTTGGCTTTCAGTTTATCTGGGTTGGAAACAATTCATTTTACTCTTATCAATTGTGAATGTGGTAAATATACTTTAAGAGAATTCTGATGGAAGCAATTTTAACAGATTGTTTCGATCCGTGTCCTTCCTGTGTATGTTGGTTTCAAAATTATGATTTACTATGGAAACTGATACATTCCAAAAATGTACATTTTCACTGCTGATGTCATAGGTGAACCCAATGCAGTTGTTGATGTTATTTAATGCTTCTATGGCTGAAACTAATTCATCTCTAGTGCCATGCCACAGTACAAAAATGTTGTCGATGTATCTCAAGAAAGAGATACATTTACTCTTCCATAGGTGATTGGACAGGATATGGTCAATTTCAAACTTCTACATGAAGAGATTCACATAGTTTGGGGCTGCACAATTGCCCATAGAAGTACCCTTGAGTTATAAGGAAAACTCCCGGTTCCAACAGAAGTAACTGTGATAAAGCATAAAATGTAGGAGTTCCAATAAGAAGACATTAAAATCTTCATTCATACTAAAATTGATTAGAATAAATTCCACTGAATCTATACTCAGGTTACGGGGGATTGGTGTGAATAGAGCTTTGACATGGGGATATCCTGATCCCAATTGATTTCCAATTCTTGGGTTTTCTGTAGAAACTCATTGGTGTCTCTGATGTAAGTTGTCATATTGCGCACCAATGCCTGCAGATGGTGATCCAGGTATTTACCTATTGGTTCATTAATAGAACCTAAATGTGATACAATGGTTCTGGAGGGTAGTTTCAACAGGTTTTTGTGAACTTTGGGTAACATATATATCTGGGGTCATCTGGGATGTTCCTGTATCAAGTACCTTTTGTCAGCTTCTGTGATGGTTCTCTTGGTAACGGCCATGTCGATAATCTGTTTTAGTTCTTTCATAAATTCTCCTGTAGGGTTCTATTCCAATCTCAAGTACGTGGATGAATCACCAACATGTTCATTCACCTTTTGGTTATAATAAGAGGAATTCATGACCATCAGTGCTCCCCCTTTGTCTGCTTTTCGACAAATGATGTTGGGGTTCACAGCCAGGCGATGAATAATCACCTTTTCTTTGGTTGTTAGGTTAGATTGATGTGTTTTTCTTGATGATGGTCTCAAATTAATCAAGTATTTTGTGGCTTGTAGGGGCCTTATACAAACTTTTGAATTTCAGCAACTACATTTTCAAAGAAATTCCTCAACCGGAGGGTTCGCATGAATTTGAAATGCAGTCCCTGATATATCCATCTTTACTCCTGGCAGCTGCTGTGTTTCAACTGACCTTTGGTGATAGCAGCTGTAGAGGGGGAAAGGGACTCCGCTAACTTTCCTGCACTGAAAGCCAAGAGCTTCTAAGGAGCAGAAGTGATGTTTATGAGAAGAACCTCATAACAGGCCTGTGGGACAACACACAGGCTGCCGATCATTTATGGGTATCTGTTTTCTGAAGTCACAAATCCTTCATGGAAGTCTTTCATATAACTAACATGGAAACAAACCACTATAAATGTGTTACATCTGTGCCAAGATTTTACCAGAGGCTGCAGAATTCAGGAGAAGACTCCGTGCAGTCAGGCACCAAGCTGCTGGATGCCACGCTAAGCAAGTCATTAAACATCCACATCTCCTGCATCACACTGGATTTTCCTCACCTGAGACACCTGAACTGTTGCTCCATCCCCCAAGTAGAACAAGGGGGAGTAAATCAGTGGCGAGACTGCAGTGTTTAGTTTTGGGCAAAGGATGCCACATTTGGGCTTCTTCCTCTTGTACCAAACCTTTCAAGAAAAGGGAATTGACAAGCCTTATAAACTTCCCTTTCAAAGATGGTGGTCTGTTGAAAGAATTCTATCAGAGGTATCTGATCCAAGATGAAATACAGTCTTTTTACGCAATGTCAGTTCCTGGTTGAATAATATATAACGAGGCATTTACAAGTAATGGATGTATCACAGTGCATTTGTTCCCTTATTTTTCATCACTTTTTTTACCTTTTGCTACTATTGTCCAAGATATTTTCTTCTTGCAGTTTGAACGGATTGATCGAGCAAATAATAACTCCAGAGAAATGTTCTCTATTGTGAAAAGTTTTGTATCTCCTAGTGCCCAGGCTTTAGTGGTGCCCTCCTCGATCACTTGGTGTAACACCTTAGCCAAATTTTTTAGGGACAAAATAGTTGCCATTCAGGAGTCCTTTTCAACGATCCCCAGGAATCCTACCTCTGCCTTGTTGGGGATGCAGATGTTAAAGATTACTTCTATTTTTTCAACTTTTAAACCTGTTGATCTGTCCTGTACCCTTAGGATTCTCAAGGCACTTAAATCTGGTTCGCCTAAGGACCCTTGTGCAGCTAGGCTTCTATCTGAAGTAGCAGACTCGATCAACTTCGAAGTCAACCATATGGTTATTGCATCACTTCGTGACGCTAGTGTTCCATTATCATGGAAACAGGCTCTGATCCTCCCCCTCCTCAAGAAGCCTTTTTCTGACCCTCTGCTTCCTGAGAACTATCGACCTATCTCGCTCCTACCAAGTTTGGCGAAGGTCTGCGAGAAGGTTGTTACATCTCAACTCACCCACTATGTAGAGGTATCCGGTTTGCTTCACCCAGCTCAATCTGGTTTCCGTGCTTCTTAGAGCACGGAGTCAGCATTGCTGGAGGTGACTGAGGCCGTTCGGGAGAGCTTGGATGCCGGTGGGAGAGCGGCTTTGGTCATGCTTGATCTCTCAGCGGCATTCGATACTGTGCCCCACTCTTTGCTTCTCGACCGACTGAAGGTTATCGGTGTTTCAGGAAAGGTGCTGAGCTGGATTAGATCTTTTTTAGGAAACAGATCTCAACAGGTTGGCTTCCACCTTACGCCACTACCCCTTTGCAGCTGGTTACTGGGGTTCCACAGGGGTCATCACGGAGCCCTCTGCTTTTCAACATCTATGTGACTCCGCTGATCTATCTTGCTGAGTCACTGGGGGCTAAGGTGATGGCCTATGCTGACAATACCCAGCTACTGTTCTCTTGGAGGAAAGGAGAAAATTCAGTTGAGGCCGCTCAGCTCTGTTTGACACCCGTGTTTCATTGGCTGGTGAATGCACAATTAAAGTGCAACAAAGAAAAATCGGAAGTGCTGTTATATGGATCGTTCCCTGTGGATTTTAGGGAAAGGTTGTGGCCATCGGACTTTCCCCGCCCATCTATGGGTAAGGGCGCTGTAAAAAATCTCGGGGTCTGGTTCGAGGAAAACCTGAACTTTTCTACTCATGCGCATAAACTGGTAGGAACTTGCTTCGGCACTTTAAAAATATTGAGGAAGTTTCTCCCTCTTTTGCCTACTTGTGCCAAGGAAACTGTGGTCCGGGCATTGATTGTGTCTCGGTTGGATTATGCCAACGCCATTCTGGTTGGATGTCCTGCCTATTTGGTTAAAAAGTTGCAAGTAGTTCAAAACTTGGCCGCTAGACTGTTGCTTGGCCTTTCTTCTACTCAGAGTGTTCGGAGCCATCTATGCAATTTGCATTGGCTTCCAGTCAACTTTCGGCTGAAATTCAAGATGTTATCCATTGTACATCGGGCCCTTTACGGGTCAGGTCCATCTTACCTTCAAAAAAGATTTGTTTTCTACAGACCTGGCAGACAACTTCGTTCCTCTGATCAGCTGTTGATGCAAATCCCTAGGTTTAAGCGCCAAAGGCTGGGTGGGAACTCTTTTGCTCGTAAAGCCGGTCTGGCCTGGAATGAGCTACCATTGGTACTTCGGGCCACTCATGACCCATTGTTGTTTAGAAAAAAGCTCAAAACATTGCTCTTTTAGGTCCTGATTTAGTGGAAGTTCACCTTCGTTATGGAGCAAGCGCCGGGACACTTTGAGTAGCTGAGTGCTTTATAAATGTAATATAACATAACATAACCTCTACTAGTTGTACTTCTTGATATTTTTGCTTGCTGCTTTCATCTTCTCTAAGTTCAGAGATGACATTGATGCCTTCCTTATAAATTCTACACTTATCTTCATCTCCAATCAAGAGCCACCTGGCTCGCACCTTCCACATATACTGTTTAGTGCATGGTGACACTGTGGCTCCTGTGAGGAATCACCCTTTCTTCAGGCATTCAAGAAGTAAACTCAACAGTACTCTCAGCATCTAGTCCTTGACAAAAGGCTCTGCTTAGCAAGGAAAGAAAGCTAAAAAAAAATCCAACTGCTTATTAATACTTGGCGAAGTTGGGGAAAGTTGTCCAAAAGGGCAAATAGACATTATAAAAATCTGATGGAGCGCAATGGTGCTCTTTCATTTGTAGGGATGCATCATAATCCTGAGAAGTCTGCACATACATTTATTGCTTTGTTGTGTTAACATTTGGTCATTAGAATGTACTTGGTAATAACATGTAAGAGATGAAATGTTAGAATCCTTGCATGCCATGTAAAGAGATAAACGTGTCAGCTGGATTTTGAATAATGTCATCTTTAGCATTTGCCTACAATTGATTAAATAAGTTGCTTATTTATAATGTAATTTCTAGATTTAACGTGCACCAGATTAAAGTTGTACACGGATGTGGCAACTCGAGTTTAAATGTGTAGAAATCATAGACTGCTCACAATAATTTGTGCATTCAGTGTGTTTATGTAACACAATGATTTAGAAATGCTTAAGTAAAATGTTCATTTATATGTATTTGCGTAGCGCCTATGTGCTTTATTCTTATGTTGGTCGATTTCTGTAGGACTGAAATGTATCCTCCCTGGCGGTTCTCGTATTGGGGTAAAAAGATGAATTTCATGTGCATGTTGGATTTGTTCAGTTCTCACGTTTCTGTTGCAGGTGGAGAAAGTCGTCTTTGTTAGTTAGAATCAAGCCTTTTGTTTTAGGAGTTAGGGTTGGGGAGGAGATGATACTTTTATGCAATGAATGCTGATAATTGGGAGACGGTGTTCTTTCTCACTGAAGGAGGCCTGGGACTCAAGGTCATCGAGCGAGGAGATGGGAATATCGAAACTAACTGAAGAATCACCAATGAGAAGTGCCCAGCAGGATGAGGTGATCCAGATGCAAGCAGTGGGCGTGTTTTGCATTTTGAATTAGGGACAGTGCCCCGGGAGTTGGGTCAGGAGAGGAGTTGAGGAGATTGATAGGGAGGGAAGGATCATCTTAAAACAAGCTCTGTAGCTTAGGCTATCTGACCCATACAACGTGAGTGCACTTCTTAAGAAGTCTTCATGTGCTGACACCTTTTTCTGATCTTGCCTGGGGAATGTTATGTCGGGATGTCATGGTACTAGTAGTGCAGGGATAGATTAATGCTTTTCACTCGCCAAACCCCAATGAAGACTGGCATACAGCAGGATGACACAGGCCTATGGCCTCAAAACCTGACTTCATTTGTAATATTTTTATAGCACAGCCTAGGCACAGGAGGAATGGAATGCTTCAGCTGCCTTAGATCTTCTCCAACAAGAGCATCACTGCCCTTACTTTTGTATTAGAATATGTGTACAGTACTGAAGAGACAGTAGAAGCTGGACCCATAATTATAGATCTTTAAAGAAGCGTGCTAAGGAAAGAACAATTTTTAGGTTTCTTGGAATCGGAGTAGGTTTTGAATCAGTTGTGCACACAGTGTTAAAGACATACATGCTCTGCAGAATCAGTAGAAATTAGCAGGGCGAAGCCCAGCTGAACCTGAAGTCGTCCCCCAGAGATGGGAGGGGAAATACATGACACGAAATGGAAACACTTCCTTTCTGGACCACATACGGGCACCCCTGTGTGGAGAAAATCACCTCCATTACTTTGGGGTGTAGTTCCTTCTCATTGTCCTTCAGCAAGATGCGACCGACTACATCTACTCACACACGGAGGGAACTTCAAATATGAGACACGGCTGGGGAATTGTCCTATTGTTGCATCAACTGGCACAAGTGAAGTGAAGTGAATCACCACTCAACACAGGGTCAATGACATCACACTGGACCAGATAATGGACAATCATGGTGTTGTCTGACAGAATCTGAATGGTGCTCCCTGAGATGGAAGGGAGAAAAGTCTTTATGGCAGGGTAGACCTCCCACTGCTCCACCACATTTCTGTGCAGATGCTGCTCTAACGCAGGTCAAAGGCCTTGCACTATCATGTTGACTAGATGGGCATGCCAGCCTAGTAAGGAGGCATCCATGACTATGGTGACCTGTGCCTGTGGTGGCCTGAAGGGACAACCCACCATGAAGTTGGAGGGGCTCATCCACCAATGTTGATCTGGATGAACGGACAGAGGATTTGCACCCAAGCAAGGAGGTCTCCTTGATCCTGTGACAGGCACCACTGGAGGGCCCACATCCACCATCCGCCTTTCATCTCCAACATGATTTCTGACACCAGTCAGAAAGACATGCAGAACCAGGAGTTGTGCCTGTGTCAGAAATCTCAGAATCATCTCCTGAACATCTGCAATCTTCTGAAAGAAAAATCCTTCCTGCCTGTCATCACCAACACCACTCCTAAGGTTAACATCTGCTTTGGACTAAGGTCAGATTCTTTGGAATTAATAGTAAAGCCCAAGTCATGGAGGAGAGGCGCATGCTGAAGGTGTTCCTCAGCCAGTGCCAGGGACTCCACGTTCACCAGCCAGTCAACTAAGTATGTAAATGCATGTAATCCTGACAGCGGTACCTTCATGAAATATGCAGTGCAATCATCAGTCTGAGAGCAAAGACTGTGCACTGACTGTACTGGAATCCCACAATGAACCTCAGGTAACACTGGAAGATGGAAATAGATGTGTTGGAGGTTGATGGATGCCAACCAATCCCCAACAGTCAGTACCAGCAATACTTGGCCCAGGAACAGTATCATTAACTTGCACTGCTGAATGAGCAAGTCCAGAAAGAGGAGATCCAGATGGGTCACAAACCTCTATCCTTCTTGGGGAAAATACCTCCATTCCTTAAGACACAACAACATCAAGGCGCCTTCATTCAGCCGTGCAAGAACTCACACTTTCAAAATCGATGCATGGACTGTTGGGTATGTCCTGGTGAAAGAAGGACAGTCCACAGAGTGGAACAGGAAGGGAAAAGTGTAGTCCTTGCAGATCAACTGGATGGTCCATCAATCCGCTGTGATCATCACCCAACTGGTGGAAAAGGGGAAGAACCTCTCTTGGACTGTAAGATGGTAGTGTAAGGGTGAAGCCAAAAAGCCAAAAGAGGATAGTAGAGGCTGAATCTGTTTCTGCTACTGGCTTCCCCTACATTCATCCTTACCACCAAGGAGCAGTACGTTGTTAGGTTCTCTAGCTCAGCTGAGTTGTTGTTTTTCTGCTCTGAATTCATTGTCATTGAATAGACACCAAATAAACATTCTATACTTGTGGTGGAACTGCCTACCTGTGGAGGCTATGCCCAGCTAGTAAGTGGCTTGGCAGTTCGGGCTGGACTGTTCCTATGAGGAACAGGGTCAAGACTGATTTGCTTATGGCTGGGTCTGGACTGGGGTGGTGAAGTGAGCTAAAGAACTATGATGGAGTGTCTGAAAAGTTTCAGTGCTCTGTCCATCATCTCCTTGTGTTCGCTTAACAGAGCAGGGTCAAGGAGAAGTCTATCTCAGAGTTAGGTGAAGCCCAGAATTGGTGCAGGAGCATTTTGTTCAAGAAGTGCCACTTTGTAGACAAACTAACAGCCTATCTGTGAAAGTTGGATCTCTCACGATGCATTTGAGAACACAAAGTGATGATTCTTATACAGTGAAAAACGTTATTATTTATCAACATTCTTCATTCCAAATTATCTTACCACAATGTTACATTCTCTAATACAGGGGGCATTTATTAACGACACAATGAATTTAAGGCCTAACTTTCCGATTTTAGTGCAGATTTTAGTTATATTCCAAGCGACCTGCTTAGAATATCACCGGCATGATGACTCACGGTGGTCTGCACGTCTCGTCAGCTAGGCCCACTTTACAGTACTTAGAAAGGGCACAACTGCAGAAAAGCGTTGTGCAAAAAACAAGTTATTATAATTAGCTTCAAGGTGACATTCTCTTGGTGATTTCATCTTCAGAAAAAAAGTGTTTGTTTTATATTTTTGTTGCTCTAGATAATTATATGTTGGATTCTTGCTTGTGAGATCCCAGGTACGGACACTCGTGTCTTTCCTGTGTGTTTCTCTAAATAACATCAGGTTTTCTCCATTTTAGAGTTGTCATCAGGGGGCACGAACAGGTAGAATGGACATCCCCTGCCAGGAGCTGCTTACGTATGACACTACAGCAGGGGACCTACCCCTGCCTGCATTACCACAAAGCTGTTCATGGTAACCACGCAGCCACGGTTCTTTAAATATTTAAATGCCTGTGTATAGGACTGGAGGATATGTGCATTTCATATGCGGGCGACCCAGATAGAGGACTGTTGCTATAGAAACATCAAACGCAGAATGCAGATAAAATGATAAAACCAGGGGGATCACCCGCTGGTAAACATAAAAGTAATGTGATAATGTGGGTTGGGAGTGAATATTTGAAGACGTTTCCATGCATTTGTCCCAATTAGTGGCCTGGAAAAAAGATGTAACACAATCTTTAAAGAGTTTTCTTGAAGAAAGTAATTTGTAATAGAAGTGATCCGGTAAGGATTGCTTTATCAGAATGCCAGTAAAGAGCTTAGTGGGTTAAGTAGATACAGTAAAGCACTATGGGCCCCATTAGTATGGTGGGCGGACTTTGTCCACCCGCCATACCCTCAGAAACGGGACTGCCCGCTGAGGGTGCGGCGGTCCCACACTCCCGATTAGCATGCGCTTGCCACACTGGCGGGCGTATGGCGCATCTGCAACATTGCGGCGGGCAGTGCAGAGAGCACCGCCCGCCGCAATGCACAAGGCAGCCCGTGCCTTTCAATGCACAACGTGACAGGCAACGCGCGGTGCCTGCCACGTTGTACATTGAAATGCAGGGGGGTACCATAGATACCCCCAATGTGCACCCCCCAGAATCCCTGGGGGCCCGCTACGGGCCCCCAATGTCAAAAAACGCCTGCTTTTCCGTGGCGGCAACGGCAGGTCCCTGCCTGCATAGTAATATGGATGGCGGTGTCTACCAGACACCGCCACCATATAAACTGCTTCTCCGCCCGGTAGGCAATCGGGCGGATTGCCTACCGGGGGAAAACCGGCGGACGGTCTTCCCGTCCGCTGGGGTCCCCCCCGCCATGGTAATGTGGTGGAGGAAATTGGCAGCGGGCGGAGGTTTTTAACGGGCAGATCGCCACCGCCATACGGGCGGTGGCGATCCGCCTGTTATACTAATGGGTCTCTAAGTGTATCCTTCACTTGCCAGGTCTAGCTCCCAGCAGGAATGACTAGGTATTTTCTCATTATGAGAAAGACAAAATGGCTTTTGATGGTTTGGATAACTCTACTATTGCCACATCCTGCTGGGCATTAATGGTCATCACACTCAGTAGTGACCAGTATCCTGATAGAGTGGCGGGGGGGGAGAAGGGAGATGGAAGGATGGCGAGACAAACAAAGAAAAAACCAAAAAACACCTACCTTCCGCATCGTGCTCCTCTCCACTACAGGCACAGGCTTCCAGGCTCCACTGTGGCCAATCCTGACGCTGCTTTCATACAAGAGCGCAGGATCAGGATTGGCCTGAGTACCCTTTATTTGTGCTCCCAGTAAGACTGCTAAGGTTGGCGAGAGCTTTGGTGCACATGATGGTTTGGCAGTCCTGAGACGGCCGACCAAACCGTCATGCGCACTGAAAGTAATTCAACCTCCCCCCTAGTGCCTGTCATCCCCTGGTCTCGCCCCCTAAGCCGCGACTCCAAGAGCAAAAAATAAAATTATTATAACAAGGGTTTATTATCATTTTATTTTTCATTTTTTGGGCTGCTGGCGGGGGGTACGCAGCACTCCGCTGTCATAGCGGCGGAGCCGCCACTGATCACACTTCTAAAAAAAGGAGATGGACCCTGTCTCTGAGACAGGCAGCCCTGCTTCCAGTTTTGAAACTGCTCGCCACTCCCACTGAACATGAGGGTTGTATTAAAACATTGACTATAGAACTAGTAAACTCCGGATATAAAGAATCTGAAATATCGAACACCACTACATCATCAAGGAAGGCATACTTAGGGATCTATAAATGTACTATTCCAAGTTTACAACTATTTGCCTTAATGATATTGTACAAGTCGATATTGTCAATGCGCAGATTGCTTTTTAAAATTCGATATTTTGGGAGGAGAGTTGGGCAAGTCAGCAAATCTTCAGGGAGAGCCGAGACAAGGTCTGGCTTGGCTCTAAGAGCCCATGCACAAGCCGAGCCATGTAAATAGTTTGCCTGTGAATCAAGCAAAAACATCATGTAAAAAATTGTAAAATATGATAAAGTGTCTTCAAAAAAGTGTATGACTTTAACATGCGTTTCACCTTCATATATTAGATTACAGCCCTGCATTGAAAAGTGTTTATTAAAGGTGCACTTTATAACCATGAATTTAGAGACACATTCATATCACCCCTTCCACCAACCACAATGCCAATTAGTTAGCCAAGAAGCAATTCAATTAGTTGTATGCACCTTACATATGACCTAGATTCTTATCATACATGGAGGAACATTGTAGTCCATTAAAGCAATCACAAGAGAGGATTAGTATAGCGCACAATCTGCACGAATTTCAAGGCACTATCAAGTACTTAAATCAAGAAAAAGGAGGCAATGTGAAATAAAACATTCGCCTAGGATACTTTGGTCAAACAGGGAAGCCTGGATTGATTCCAGGATTACTGGTGTTTCATCAAAGATTAATGCTTCGTTTTTCATTCTTGGCTAATGAGGTCAGAATGTGGGTGGCTGGCAGAAGGCACGTGAAACCTCGGATCGTTTTGGGCTTGAGGCTCCAAGAGGCCCTCGAGCTCAGCCAGCATGTGGCTTGAGCTTCCAATAGCTAGTACCAGTCCAGCAGGGTCTCTGTAAATGACGCTGTATGTATTCCCAAAAAGCACCTGAAAACAATCATGCAAAATGGACATAAAAAAGACAGCAGTCCCTTTCTTTGAGGCTTTGATGAGAGAAAAGAACAGGCATCAGCAAGGCCAATAGGTCTTGCCAATGGTGTGCAGCATCGAGGAATGAACAAAAAAGAAAAAGTACAATGATTCATAAGTGCATGCATGCAGGATGACCTCATTCCCTAGAGGAAATTGAAGTAGTGCAAAAACGCTTTTTTTGTATGGCAGAGGTGCAGGCACCAATTTGCTGCTGGTTTTTAAAATAATTTTTCTTTCTAAAAGTAACACTGAAGCAACATAGGAGAGGGTGGCGGTCTTGTGCGGGGGAAGCTATAGGGAGAGGGAAGGGGTAATAACATAAAAATAATGACAGGTGGGGCAAGGGAAAAAGCAGCACAAAAGTGAGAATGCAACACGGGGGCAGGGGAGAAGCACGCGAGGGAGTGAGTAAGCAGCGCAAGTGGGAGAGCCCAATACCAAGCGAAGGGCAGGCTGGAAAACACATTTACTCAAATGGAGTACTTAATTGCAAATGAAAAGTAGTTCCCTAAAAGTGAGCAATGGAAATATACAAGTCAGCCAATAAAAAGGAAGGTAAAGAGGCTATGCTCCAGGGAAGAGACAAGCACAAGAAGAGGAAGGCAAGCCATCAAATAAAAAGCAAGCAAATGAGAGTGACGATAAAGCCAACCAATGGTAAGTTATTGGTGGGCTTTAAGCCCAGTGTAGCTTTTTTAGAAGTCCACAAAAGGCCTGTAGCAACCACAACGGCTTGAATTGTCCAGTAGGCAAGACCCAAAACAGAGGAATAATATGATTCATCACTAAGCATTACCTCCATCTCTCTTCTTTAACCCTGCCCTTACAATTGTTGTGTTCCCAATCAGATCATGGCTTTGGTGGAGTAAGTATCCACAGAAAAATCATACTAAGAAAAAGTTTCTGCAAACCATGAACTTCTATTCCATAAGGACTTTCTGACACATATGAAAGAGCAGCCCCATATCTGGTTGCTCTAGCACCATCAACATTTAGAGAATAATGTAGAACATTATGGGAGAAAAATGAAGGTGCTGCCTTGCAAATTCCAAAGAACAGAACCCTTTGCAACTCAACCACAGTTCATCTAATTTCCTATCAGGACTAGGGGTGGAAGGAAGGTATATTTTTCTATCTGCAGAAGTTGATTGTTGGCCTAAACCACCATTTTTCAATTCTAGCGGGTTGGTCCACCTGGATGTTTTGGGAACTGAGAGGGAACCCACATCTTGGAGACTCCAACCACATCAAGTCCTTGACCAATTATCAGAAGAGTTTTCATTTCTCAAATCACATTTCTTCAGCTACTTGCAATTGCCTAATTTTCTCAACACATATCAAGACAGACGGGTGCCACCTCCAGGAGTTCATCCCTCTCGAACCTAAACTGATAATGGTAAGAATCAAAAGAAATAGCATCTCCAAGACATTATAGGTACCTAGCGGTAAGCACACCGACGCTCTTTAATAACTTAGAGCTAACTGAGAACTAGACTCGAGCATATTGGAGGAAGAAGAAAGGATGGAAGCCAACATGGTGGCCCAATACTCTGTCCTATCCAGATTAACTACTTCCACAGAGTTCACTATAATCCCAAAGGCTGTGGAAAATGGACAAACGCTCCAACACGAATTGTCTGCATTGTAATGCAGTTATAGACGCTTACTTTCACACAGAATGGGAATGTACCATTGTTCAAGACTGCTGGGCACAAATCCATGACATTGTCATGCATTTTACTAGGATCCTGATTGTTGCTGAACCAAAGGGTGCCCTCCTGGGAATCATGGGTGACTAGGACAGGTCTCACGGACCCTAGCTGCTGGGAGCCACTGGCCGAGTAATTGTGAAAGAGATACAGCTCGCAATTGACATCGAGCGTGGACACCTTATTAGCAATTGGCTCAGGGGTAGATTATTGTGCCAATGAAAAATAGACCGTTTATAAGATAAATTGGGCCCGCAAAAGCATAGGAGGATCTGAGGACCCGGGTGGGGGTCATTTCTAAATTTTACTGTAAGTACTTTAAAGGTTTTCATGATGAAAATTGTGCTGGATAATGTGTCTCTACTGTTATGAATATTCATTATTTTCAGAGGACACTTACCTTCACAAAATTTGTGTCGCAATTGCATGCTTTATCCTCAAGTCCTCATCTGTTTTTTAATAGACCTGGATGGGCTCAACCCTTACCTTCTCCTGCCTAGATATGGGAACTAGTTGGTCTTATTGAGTATTCTGGGGATCTTATTTTATAATTAAAATAGCCTCTGAATCCCCTTCTGAAATTTTTATTTCTAGGGGCTTTCCACTATATTAAAAACAAAAGGATATATGCCTGGAGAGTACTATGTCCTCATGTCTATGTAGGTCAACATGTTTCAGCCTGGTTTTTAAATCACCCCTTTGGTGACCCGGCTTTTTTCAAGACCGGTCGGATCCCTATATAAGTGACTTACATGGATGTCATTGATCATTTGCAAGTGTTTTTCTCTCCTCATTCATTCCATGCCAAGTACACTCATACAGGCAAACCGACTTTTTGATTAGTGTTTCTTTCCATTTGCTCGGAAATACCTGGCGCTTTAATGTTTATTATGATGGGTCAGTGCCACAGTACAGACAGTACAGGTGGATGGGCCCCTCGTCACACTTACGTCATGGAGTCCACCCAGTATCTGCAACTATATTTAGTCCTGTCATTCCCAAAATGAGTTTAATCAGGTGCAACCTATATAAACTGCCCCAAAATGCAGCAGGTCCTTTCACAGTGGTGGCTGTATAAGTGTTGGCGAGGAGGATGGGAATTTTGGCTGGTATGTAGAGAAGGAGACAGGAATTTTAGCTTAGGATAATCCTTTCTAACAGACAGAGGAGGAGATACATGATTCAGGTCATTTTAGCTGCATTTGCTTATTTACAGCCACTTTTAGAAAGGATAAGAGAGAGAAGGGATGAATCCCCCCGCATGTTTAAGTATTTTGTTAACTACGCCTTTTAGATTCTGGGAGTTTCTAGGGAGTCTCTGCAGTAACAGAGAGTGTTTCAAAAAGTGCATTAGCATGTTTTTTCATAGATTTTTTGATGTTATGTTGGTAAAGATTAATCAGTATATTTTTTGTAGGTCACAAAATGACTTACAAAGCAAACCATATTTCACATTTCTCCCATGTTCTAGGTTGTGTTGATGGAACTCATATTGCAATATCTCCACCATCTGCAAATTAATTCTTATTCCACAATCGTAAACATAGCCACTTGCTCAATATACAGGTTGTGGATTATGTCTCTTCAGACCTTGTAGCCCATTTCCTTGGCAGCACATACAACTCTTACATGGTCTGACAGTGGGATTTATAATCATCTTTCTAGATGTGACTTTGGAGATGACTATTTGCTAAGAAAGTGTGTCTAATATTTAGCAAACACACGTAGACTGATTAAATATGATTTAGTTATGGGTTATGTTTTTTGCTATTGTTTGAATGAATGAATAAGAAATGTATAAAGCGCAAACTCTTGCCCAGTGGCGTCTTGGCGCTATAGATACGGGTACAGCTTCACAATTGGTTGTTGTTATAATGTGTTTTACTAAACTGGCTCGGTTGTTGTTATAATGTGTTTTACTAAACTGGCTCATGTATTGTTATGACATCTTCTGCTGTTCATGCTCATGTATTCCTATGACATCTATGTGTTCTAGACTGCTCTGACTTCATGTAGAATGCGCATGAGGTTGTGAGGAGCCAGAGGCAGTTGGGTGGATGAGCTGTATTGAACCTGTACTTAGAAAATAAATACTTATGAAAACCATCTCCTATCAACGTCATTTATGAGAAGTTATACTATTTAACACTGGCGACGAGGATGGGATATGAAAACAGCTCAACTCCAAGAAGATAAGACTCCTTTGGCTACGAAGGAAAAGCTCATTTCTCTCTACTTTGATCAAGTACCAGCTTAATCTGAATAAATTTAAACCACAGATGCGAAGAAAGAAAAACAACTTTTCTACATCTCCTTCGAATGAAGTAAGACTGTTCCTTAACATTTATAACTTCATTTATTCAAAGTACTCTACAAATAATCACTAAGTGATTTTTAAATAACTGCATGTTAATGTCTGAGAGGGCATTTTCTGTCCTGCTACAAGCGCTTATGGCTTAAATCTATTTACTACCTCTGGAAACTTGTTTATTGCCATTTCCATCACAAGTGAAGATTTCCCTTAGCGCTCTCTCTCACGTTATATTCCACGTTTTTATTTGGTGTGAACTGGTGCCAACTTTGATTTTTTTTGGAACTGTAGAGTAACATTGTGGAGTCAATGGTTTACTTGAGCTTTAAAACTGTAGAATAACATCGCGGTGTTAATGACTTACTTTTGAATTTATCCTCGAGAACTTCTCTCGCGCTGTGGGACTCGTGCTCGTGGTCTCTCTGTCTTAATCACCGGCTGCTAGCGTCATTCTCCATTCCCTGAGACGCTGTCCAGCGACGTGTACAACGTGCCGAGTTGGAACGCACAAGACGCTGCTCAGTGACGTATACAACGTGCTGAGTTGAAACTAAGCTTCAGGATGTTTCTTCCTAGTAACTAGGCAACGAGGATCAGACGCGTCAGTGACATCTCGCACGCTATGAATTGCTGGTTTCAACGTTGAAACGTAGCTTCAGTATGTTTCTTCCTAGTAACTAGGCAACGAGGATCAGACGCGTCAGTGACATCTCGCACGCTATGAATTGCTGGTTTCAACGCTGATGTGCACAGCTTGGTGCTCACAGTTTCGTTGACATGTTTGACGCTGAGATACACAGCTCCAACCTTCATATGATAAAGACATCTGCTTTTATTTGTTAACGCTGATATGCACAGCCTCATGTATTCCTGTGCATACTGTTGTTATAATACAACTTTGATTTTGTACTAATTTCTACGCCGATGTACACAGCCTCTTATATTCCTGTGTATACATTTGTTATAATACAACGCTCATGCACACATTTATCTCGTTCTAATTCCCACGCTGGTGTGCACAGCTTTATGCATGCAGTCTCTTCGTTTTGATATATTTTCAGCGCTGATGTGCACAGCCTAATGGTGTCTACATATACTACATTTGGCACAATGGTGTGCACACTTTCATGAATTCTACTGGAGTACAACAGAGTTCTCTTTATTTTTTTTATCTTGACTGTATTTCATTATCTAGTTGTTTAAGTTAGATAGTACCAGTATTTATAAGTATTTGTTTCAAAGGAAAAGGTCTAATTTGTACACGTACATCTCACACTTTCTCATTCCTGCCATGCCATGCAAAACGTCACAGCCGCTCCATTTTTTTTACAAACACCGGGTGATCCTCCCATAAAATGGTCTAAGTGGAAGAAAGTTTTTGATAGATATGTTCGTGTTTGTGGTACCTCCCTTAGCGTTGAAAGGAAAACAGCCTTACTTATGCACTGTCTTGGGTCGGAAGGTCAGGACGTATTTGACCATCTTCCAGATGTTCCAACAAGTGTAGCTGCTGGCCTAAATGAATTTGAAATCTGTATCTATAAGTTGGACACTCACTACTTGCCTAAAGTCAGTACGATTCTTGAACGCTATCATTTTGGGAAACGTATGCAGAAGGAGGGAGAAAGTATTGAAAATTATGTCACTGATTTAAGAAGGTTAGCATCAACCTGTAAATTTGACACCCTTATAGAAGAAAGGATCAGGGACCAATTTATGTTAGGGTGCGTGTCTGAGAAAGTGCGTGATGAGTTATGGATGAAAGATGAACCTGCCCTGGATGAGGTCCTTGTTGTGGCTAAAAGGATAGAACATTCCGTTGAGTGTGTAAAAGAAATCAAAAAAGACCTTAACAAAGATGTCTCATTGGTTAACACAGAAACAAGTTCTGTTCCTGATACCAAATTAAAAGACTTTAAGACAAAGTCCCAAACTAAAGGTAAACAGTTACAGAAACCTCGCATACAGTTTAATAGGAGCAATAAATGTTACCGTTGTAACAATACTGGTCACTGGGCTAATGACAAATCTTGCCCTGCATTAAATGCTGTTTGCAGCTATTGCAAAAAGAGAGGGCATTTTGTTGTGGCTTGCAAGATCAAGTCTGCCAAACAAAGCATTCATGAGATAAATCATGAAAACTCTTGCGATCAACATGATTATGAATGTGGTCAAATTGTGGTCCAGATTGGGGGTGATGGACCTTTAGATTATATTCTTGTAGAGGGTAAAAGAACAAAAGTTTTATTTGATTCTGGTGCTAAAATCACGAATGTTTCTTCAAAATTTTTTGATGATTGTCTGAGTCAGAATGTGAAATTGCTAAAAGCAGACATATATCCTACCGCGTATGGTGGTGACCCTATTGAGTTGAGAGGATATTTCATTGGACTGATAGAATATGAAAATTGCTACACTTCTGGGAAAGTTTATGTATCCAAGAAAGGTGATAGCATCATCAGTTGGTGGCATCAAAAGGATTTGGAGGTTATGTTGGATCCTAATAGCACTCCTTCCATAATCCTCAAAGAAAGAAAGGTAGTGAAATCTGTAAATCATACTTCGTCACTGCAGTCTCAGCTCATGGAGGAGTTTCCCCGTGTGTTTGGGGATCAGCTTGGGTGTTTGAAAGGATATAGCCACAAAATAAAATTAGTGCCGGGTTCCATTCCTATATCCAGCAAAGTACGTAATGTGCCTTTTAGTGTCAAGGATAAGATGTTGAAAGAATTAGAAAAGCTGAAGTCACAAGGCATCATTGAAGAAGTGGAAGGGACTTCCTGGTTGGCTCCGGTTGTGGCCGCTAGGAAATCGGATGGTTCTCTGAGGTTATGTGTGGACCTCAGACAACTCAATAAGTGTGTACTTGTGGATAAATACCCATTACCCAATATATCTGAGCTTTTAAGCATGGTGCGTGGTGCCAAGGTTTTCAGTACGATTGATTTAACGTCCGCTTATCATCAGATCATGTTGGACCAATCTTCCAGGGATTTGACCGCCTTCGTGACACCTTTTGGAACATTCAGGTTTGTGAGGCTCCCTTTTGGGCTCGTATCAGCTGCCTCTGTTTTTCAAAGGGTTATGGAAAGGGTACTAGTTGGTATACCTGGAGTTTGTGTCTATCAGGACGATATTTTAGTGTATGGGTGTGATGAAGCAGAACATGGTATGAGAGTTCGTTCTGTCCTGAATAGTCTCTCTGAAAACAACCTTACCATTAAGTGTGTGAAATGTAAATTTGGTTTAGATAGGATTGACTATTTGGGTCACACTATTACTACTGATGGTGTTATTCCCAAAGCTGAACTAGTTAATACCATCAGGGATCTGGTTCCACCGTCATCGAAGGAAGAGCTCATGCGTTTTCTGGGAATGGCGGAGTATTACAATAAGTTCATTAAGAATTTTGCAGAAGTCACTTTCAATATGAGAAGTTTACTTAAGAAAGGGGTCAAATTCTCGTGGGATCAGTCTTGTGAGAATGAGTTTGTTGAGTTGAAAGGCAAATTACAAGCTGCACCCAAGCTGAGGAATTTCGATCCCTCCAAACCTTCTATTATCTCTACAGACGCGAGTCTTAAGGGTTTGGGTGCTGTTTTGTATCAAGGGGGTATTGACCCTGACAACACCATAATGTTTATCTCAAGAAGTTTAAAAGGGGCGGAGTCTAGATACTCGGTTATTGAGAGAGAGGCGCTTGCTGTATTTTGGGCCATTAAGAAGTTTAAAAAATTTCTTTGGGGCAATTCGTTTGTTGTGAGGACAGACCATAAGCCATTATGTGAGGTGTTGTCTAATAAAGGAATTGACTCTATTTCACCAAGAATATCTAAGTGGATTGTTGGATTACAGGGCTTTGATTTTATAGTGAAACATGTTCCTGGCTCGGAAAATTTTGTTGCTGATACTCTCTCCAGATTAGTTCCTTTGAACCCTTCTGATGGTCATGATGATCCAAGTTTTGGTCGACCTCATGATTTTGTGTGTGGTATAGATTATAAGGTCATTTCCCAAGATCGATGGTCTGCTGCTTGTCGTGAGGATCAAACAATTCAAGATGTGTTGGATCTTATTCGTGTTGGATGGCAGTACAAGGAACAAGGGGGTCTTTTGGTAAAAGATTTTTGGTCGGTGAGAGACCAGTTGTCTGATTGTCAAGGAATGTTATGGAGAGGTCATAGGCTTGTTCCCCCTGTGTCTTTAAGGAAAGAGTTGTTAGATCTAGCTCATGAGGCACACCTGGGCATTTCTAAAACTAAGGAAAGGATACGTTCCACCTATTGGTGGCCTGGGATGGATATCCAAATTGAAAGGTTGGTTAGGGAATGTGTTCAGTGTTCCCTCAGTGAAAAGTCATTGAAGATCAGAACTCAACCGATGGTGAAGAGATCACGTCCGAGTGGTCCGTGGAAGGATATTGCTCTAGACATATTAGGTCCTGTGCATGGGGATGGTTCTGATACTTTTGTCATTGTTGTGATGGATTTATTTTCCAGGTGGCCTGAAATTTCTTTTGTGAGGAACACCAACACTAAAACGGTGATTGATTTTTTGAAAGGTATAATTTCTAGGGAGGGTATACCAGAGACTCTTCTAACTGATAACGGGGTGCAGCTTGTGTTCAAAGAAATGGAGGATTTTCTTAGTAATTGTGGTATTGTCCACAAGAAAGCTGCTCTTTATCATCCTGAGTCCAATGGAACCGTTGAGAGATTCAACAGGGTAATAAAGGTTACCATTTCACTAGCAAAACAAAATTGTCTTAACTGGAGGGAGGAAGTTTCTAAGAGAGTTTGTATTTTCCGTTTTGCACCGCACTCTACTACTGGGAAGTCTCCTTTTCTTTTATTTCATGGGAGGCAACCTGATACTTTTCTAGAACCGCCATGGGTCAACAAATTTCTGGTGGATAAAGGTGTGACTCCTGATTTAAGTTCTTGGAAGAATAAGGAGGATCACGTTTGTTCAAAAAGCAAGGAAAATTTTGATGTGAGACATGCTGTTAAATCCACTAAAGTAAAAGTTGGTGATTTTGTGAGAATTAAGAAACCTGGTTTTGGTGATTCTAGTTCTAAATTTTCGAAGCCATTTAAAGTGATTAAGGTCCTTGGCAATGCAATCAGGACCTCTGATCACAAGGTTTGGAACCTCAGCAGGGTTGCGGTGTGTGGGAATTCTATTCATGAACGAGGTGAGTTTGATAATATTGGTCAGAGAGGCATAGTGGATGGTCCTAACAGGCCTAAGAGAGATGTACATGAACCTTCATATTTGAAGGACTATGTTACTTAAGTTGTTTTTTATCGTTCTTACTTTTATGGGAATCTTTGTACTTTGTAATTTAGCTGACTGTTACTATTTATGTTTTGGTATGACGGGGGGAGATGTGTTATAATGTGTTTTACTAAACTGGCTCATGTATTGTTATGACATCTTCTGCTGTTCATGCTCATGTATTCCTATGACATCTATGTGTTCTAGACTGCTCTGACTTCATGTAGAATGCGCATGAGGTTGTGAGGAGCCAGAGGCAGTTGGGTGGATGAGCTGTATTGAACCTGTACTTAGAAAATAAATACTTATGAAAACCATCTCCTATCAACGTCATTTATGAGAAGTTATACTATTTAACAGTTGTCCTTGTAGATACTCTGACGGGACAAACCCCGCTCCTAATCCTGAGAGAAGAGCCAGGTTTTCGGGGCTTTTCTAAAAATAGGTAGCATGGGCGGCAGCTTTGAATTCCAAGGGTAGGCTATTCCAGACCAAAGCTGTGGTCCTAAAAATGCTCTTCCCACCCCATGTTGATCTCCTGAAAAGAGGGACTAAAAGGATCGTAGCTGACTCTGATCGTAGAGTCCCCCCTGGGATATACAATTTGAGCTTATCCTTGAACCGGGAAGTCCCTAGTCCCTGCAATGATTTGTAGGCCTTAAACCTAACACGTTGTTTGACTGGGAGCCAGTGAAGTTTCTGGATGGCTCCTCTGGCTGATTCAAATTTAGGGATTTCAAAAAAGAGTCGAGCTGCCGCATTCTGCAATGTCTGAAGCTTCTTCAAAGATCCTACTGAGAGACTGAGATATAAGCTATTAAAGTAATCAAGCCTTGAAAGTACAAGCAAAATGATTACTGTTTTCAGAAGATCTTATGGCAAAAAATAAAATCAATTTGTTTCATGAGCCTCAGGGAACAAAAAGAGGCAGATGTAACTTTGTTCACTTGATCTTTGTGCTTCAGTTCTCCATTAAGCAAAAATCCTAGTTTTTTTACTTTAGCTACTAGTTCTGGGAGGGGGCCCAATTCGAGAGGCCACCATTCAAGCGTCCAAAATGATGGATTATTGCCAAAAAGGATAACCTCCGTTTTTTCTGAGTTTAGCTTCAGGCAGTTATTATCCATCCATTAACTAGCACCGCTCATGCAGGTTCTAAAGGCATGGCCAGGGTTGTTCTCGTGTTTCGCCAATGACACCACAATTTGTGTGCATCTACGTTAGAGGCTAGGGAAAAACTGATTTTTTAATAAGTTTAGTAGCTAGCGGCGTGACATATACATTTAACAATGTCGGGTTCAATGCGGAGCCCGGTGGGACCCCGCAAGGCAGGGAGAAGGACTTGGAGATTAACTTACCCAGAGCCACTCTTTGTTGCCTGTTTGCTAGAAAGGATTGAAGGAGATTAAGTGCAGTATCCTCTATCCCCAGTTACTTCATACGGTCAACCAAAATATCATGGTTGACCGTATAATGCCGCGGAGAGGTCCAACAAAATCAAAGCAGCAGTTCCCTCCACTAGTGAGAGTTTCTCGAATTTCCTCAGTGGCTACCACCAGGGCAGATTCTGTACTATGATTTTTCCTGAACCCAAATTGGGTGTCATCCAACAAACAGTTTTCTTCAATATACTCAGATTGCTGTTTATTTATTACTTTCCCCACCACTTTAGCGGCAAAAGGTATTCTGGAAAGAGCGTTGAGATTGTCCTTTTTAAGAAGAGGCAAAACAGAGGCAGATTTCTAATGCACAGGGAAGGCACCCTCCGTAAGCTTTATATTGAAAATGTGCGCAAGATGTCTACCTGGAGTTTGTTCAGCTTCATGTCTGTGTGATGATGTCTCCTGAATTTTTAGCTGCCAATTAACTGCCCAGTGGTCAGACAACGTGAGGGGAGGCGAAGGTAATATGTTAATAGATGGATGATTAGAAAAAACGCCATATAACATATGAGTGTCAGTCCTCTGGATATTAGAGATAATCCAAGACCGTTCATAATATCGATCAGCTTTGTGGAGTCCAAATCAGTCTGATTTTCCAGAAGAAAATTAAAATCACCCAACACTGAAAAGTTGGAGTTGAGGATGGATGATTCAAGGAACGCACTGAGCTTATCCACAAAACCGATTCTGGGTCCCAGTGGGTGGTAGATTAACATGCCCCTAAAGGGCTGCATGTTGGGCAATTGCACAGAAAATACCACGGCCTTAAAGTCAGATGATGTTAAAGGCTCAAAGTTAACTTTAAAATGATTTTGATAGAAAACTGCCAACCCAACTCCCCTTTTTTTCTTGTCTGTCAAGACGATGGACAGCATATCCTGGGGGAGAAGCAGCAATAATTTCCTGGGCCTGAGTTAGAATCTGCCCATGTTTCGGTAACGAACACAATATCCGCGCGCTGCACCTGAACTAAATCATAAAACTCTACATGATGCTTCACTAAGGTCCTAGTATTTCAAAGCATACATGTAATAGTTGTTTAGGCAATGCCGGCCTTATTATTACTTTGCTGATCAAGTATATCAGTTTGTTCTAGATTCATTACAGAGTTGGATATCGAGCGTCTAAAATGTGTAGGATTAGGGCCTATATGATGATGAGGGCTCAGGGAAGAAGTATTAGGCATAGTATGCGGGGGCACTTCCAATGGGTTAGCTCTAGTAGGGCTTCTCATGAATATCTAATATTCCACCATGATTCTGGGGTTGTTCAACCAGGGGGACATGAGCTAGGCATGGTCCAAGCGTGGACGGGTGCAGAAGGGCTTGCCTTAGGCGTGCCTTTGGCATGCCGGCGGCGCGCCCGCTGCACCGCGGCGCCATCCTCTGGTTTTATCCTAGGAGGAAGTGAGCCTGAGAGAGAAGCTAGACCATCTCTTTCACAAGATGGCATCTGTAGATTGTAGGCCACAATGCTAATGCTTTACGGCCAAGGGTAATGAGAAGGGAGCACAGATAAAATCGAGTGCACAAGCACAAACATTCAGTAGCTGAACACACATTTGGCCTTTTGAAAGAAAGATAAAAGTGGAGGAGCACTGCACTATGGTCAAGGCATATGCTGCTAAATAATAGCCACGTTTGTAATGCTGCATAACCTTGCAAAAAGGAGGAGTCTTTCCAATATACCAATTGATTCAGATTCAGATTTTGAGTATGGGGATCCACTTTTTGGTCTAACCAAAGATGCCTCTGTATGTATGTATGTATATAGATATTGGCCCCCTTCTCCACTAGTTTCAGTCAATTCTCTGATAATACATTTTCACTTCATCCTTTCAATTGTAAGATACAATGCAATTGTATTTCAATTGTAGGATACAATCCTTTCAATTGTAAGATCCTTTCATTTGTGAGATACAATTTTCACTTGCTCCTTTCAATTGTAAAATACAATTGAAAGGATCAAGTGAAAATGCATTCAGAAAAATTAACTGAAACCAGTGGAGAGGGGATCAATATCTATATACACCTTATTCCTCAGTGCAACATTTGGCCTTTGACGAACTCTTTCAGGCTAATCCATTGATTGACCTTATGGATAGTTTCTCTAGATTATAGGTGAAATGGACTCTGAATAGAATTTATTTAGTGGCATGTATTGATCATTGAAAGTAAATGTTTTATGGTGTTATAATATTTTCTTGCATGTAGGGAATCTTTTTCCTTTGTTTCCACTTTTATACTGTAAAGTGGATTTCTTTGATACGTGGCGATTTTGTGTAAAAAGATGATGTAAATGATCAATATGGCAAATGAATAATATACACTGACACACAGGATTAATGTACTGTTTTGTGTACTTATATTGATTAATCGATGACTGTTAATGGCGCTTATGTGGTGTGATGTGTATTCCATTCAGAGAGGGAACAAAGGGACCTTGAGTGTGGGGGAAGGTTGTTCCTCTTCTGAATAGGATGACCTGTGGTGCTGTCATCAGCCCTTCCTAGGCTTCAAAGTGTTGCCAGAGGGCTATATTGATCCCCCTTTTGACTTCTGAAGATGCCTGCAATGTCACTGGCAAATGTAGTCCACACCTGGGACTACCTACCCTTTGCTTCCTTGGACAATTTGAAGCCAAGCCCAGAGAAGAGGGAAGAACTGACCAGCACCAGTTTAGAAGTAGACAAAGGAATTGTCCCACACACACAGGCTGACCTGGGTATAAAAATGGCACCCGCAGAGCTACTCATCAGAACACTCCTGGACATTTTAAGACTCAGAAGAAGGGCTCCCCTATGATCTGAGGCATGAAGGAAGACTGGACCTCCTTCCCTTGAGCACAGAACTCAGACGTGACTCCAAGGCCAGTTGGCTGACCTCCTATTTTTGCAAAAGTGTCACAGCAATCTTTCAGAGGCCTTTCCCTGCAACTGCCCAGCTCGCCTTTAGCAACTGGACCTCCCTGAACCTTGCTCCTGGCCTCTGCTGGAGTGAGTGCTAACCCCAAAGATGTGCCCTCCAGCTCCTGGCAGCTTGGCTAGTGTTACAGTGTACTCCCCCATCCACAAAACTTTAAGAACTGAACTTCAGGTATAAAGCCAGAGGTTTTGAGCTCTTTGCATCAAAATGAACCATCCATAGTCCCCTGTGTACACGAGCAGCCTATCACAAGACCAATATGGGATCTGCATCAAACTGCTAACGAGCTCTTCTTGGCTACAGACCCTGGACTTTGCCATCAGTAGCTGTTTGTGTCATCAACAACTGTCCCGTCTTTTCCACCATTGCGAAGTCCTTAACTTCAACCCGCTCTTCACACAAATGAAAGCAGCATCGCCAATGTGAGGTTCCAACCAAGGGCTGGGGTTTCAGCAACACGCCAGAAACGAGCATTTCTACAGATCCAGCCTGCATCCCTACCACCATCGACTTTGTTGATGAGTGCTTCTCGCTTGAAAACTGGACTATATTGAAAAATAAAACTTTCCACTGGGATGAACACAATCCCTGTATCCGACCCACGCTCCACCAGGTTAGTCCGTAATGTTTTACTTTGACGTGGTCCAGCATGACCAGATAATTGTGATCTACTGAAGAAAAAGAAATGCATAGCTCTGGTTCTACTTATTTGATTTTTGTCATTTTGGTGTCATTTTGTATATAAACATTTTTTCCATTTCCCTAAATTGGGTTGAGATTTTTCTTATGTTGTGTTTTCTCTTTATTACTGTTTCAGTGCTGTATAAGTACTTGGTACATTGCCTCTTAAGTTAAGCCTGGCTGTTTTTGTGGCAAGCTACCAGAGGGGTAAACACAGGTTTATGTAGTAACTTTTGTGGTTCACCCTGACAAGGATTGCGTTTATTGCTTGATTGGCACTCTCACCTCGCTCAATTAATAACCCAATTTCTTACAGTGTGGCTGTGGGTTTTACAGCTTCCTTCATGTCTGACAGACTGTTTTGAGGTGCCTCTTGTTAGGTCTCTTCACCTCTCTGTGTTGGAACATCTGTGATGTACACATCTCTAGATTACTATGGTGAAATTTAAAGCAATTTTTATTTTAAAGTCACAAACATTTTTTATTAAAACATTCATTGATTACTACCTAAACTTTAAAGTATTTTCTAACACATGTTTTAAAGTCTATTTGTTTCTCATTAAAGATTAATTGAGTGGAACAAGCCCATTAAACTGTATAAACTATAAATCAAATAATGCATCAGGAACTTAAAAGTAAGCATTTCTATGGAGTGGTTTACACAATTCTAGTCATTTTAATACGTAGTGCTATTTTAAATACACACTTAAAAGTTAGCATCATCATTTTAAGACTTACCTTTAGATGTAGTGAGTGGGTTGAATGCGTCGATGTATGTTACTCTCTGGCTGCAAAGTCAATTCTAAGAGGTCTTCAAGAAGAGTTGGTTGTTGCTGTGTCGAAGGTCTCCCGCCTGTTCCATGCACCTCAGTTAGAGGATTTGCAACCTTCTCCTTTATGCTTGAGCACAGATCATACTAACGTTTCAGATCTCCTCAATGATACCCTGTGTCACACCATTAGAAAGCATATTTTCTTGCATCACTTTCCAAATCTTCTTTTTTTAGGAGTCAGGAATACTTCATGAGCTTTTGCCAAAAAGCTCATCATTTTGGGCCACCTCCAGCTCCTTCTCACTAAATGTTAGTTTTTTTTCTTCGTCTTCTATCTTTATCTGACCTTCAGATGTTCCAACAATCACGCTGACATAGACTTTTGAAATACATTAGACGACAAGCAGAGCATAAGTGGCAGTGGAAAAGGAGAAGAGTGTGGATTGTTAGTAGTACTAAGAGGGAGGAAAGACAAGATTTTGTAAAATAACCAAAATTCTAGAAGACCTTCAAAGCAGAGGTAGTGAGAAAGTGTGTTTTTTGTCTGTGTGTATGTGAAAATCCCATGTGAAATCCAACAGACGCCGCACAATACTCGGCTGAGAGCACTTGTACCCAACTTTTTACTGGAAAATGCATTTATTAGGGGGTGTAGCACCACAGAAGACCCCTTTTAGCTGCGCCCTTGCATATGCGTCTTCACCAGTTCCTGGAGGCACTTCTTAGGGAATAATGTTCACACTGTTCCGCAGGAGTATTTTGTCGCACTTTCTTGGTGTGGTAAGCTTGGCATGTACAGAGGAACCCCGAAGCAGGAGCTCGTCCCCTTCATTCCTCGTGGTGTAACTTTATGCCCTTCCCATGTGCAGTCTCCATACTTCCTGCCTCCAAACCGGAACCACTGCAGGAGGAGCACTCAGGCGTCTCCATGGTACTGATGCCCTACGTGTAAATACTGGGACGAGACAGACAGAACTGAAGGTTATTAGCCTTTCTGCTGTTGCAACAGAGGGAGCTATTAGTTAATTAATGATTTAGGACACAATTAAGTTTGTGCTAAGTAGATAGTCTGTAATCATTTTCCTGAGCACAAATATTAAAGAAGGACAAAGGAGATAGGCGCGCTGCTAAATACATGTCTGCGAGGGTCCTTTTATTTCTTCTCTTATATTCTTTGTATTCCAGAGACAGCTTGCTGCCACTGGACACAAGGCTGATAACAAGCGGAAATGAGTGCAAGGGAAAAAGATAAGATGCTCATTTACCCTGGATCGGGATGTAGCACAACATTGATCCGTCGCGTCTGGATCTGAGCCCATGTCCAAGAAGCCTTGTAGCTCATCATGTTCGACGCAGCCTGTCGTGGAGCCTTTCTCCTCTAATACCATTGCATGAAAGAAGTCGGGGCAGGTAGCAATTCAGCGTTTGACGTCCAAAGAGCCCCATGTTATGTGGGTGACCGCTATGGCCGACTGGCCATTCTGCCACTCCGGCATAAAAAGTAAATAGGCGACTATCTAAAGGTGACCATCACATTTTTGCAAAAATAATAAGTAAATGAATGACTTATCGCAAAACAGATAAAAAAAATGAAAACAGAGATCGGCCCAACAGATCTGCCACTACAGTGACTGGTTTTTAGCCGAATATGCACATGTGCTCATTCAAAAAAGCATAACGTTATGAAACGTCCTAAGGATACTTAAATAGCTGCAGTTGCAAACGTGCATGTCCTGGAATGTCAATGTCCCCAGGTGACCAAATCCTTTTATTGGATATGCGGACTCGGCGCACTCAAAATCCTACAGAGATCAAAGTGTGTGCATTGATCTTTGACCAAATAATACAATATATTAGTAGTGCATAGTATGTAAAAATAATATATGCTAAATGCAACTTAAATTGTTAATGTACCAAAAATAAAGTTGGATAAATGGACACCATGAAACCCGGATCCCTAACTTTTATGTGAAGTGGGTTAGGGCATGTGCAGTTTGAAGCTAAGATGGTCGCATGGTGATGCTGGCAGTCAAGAGGCCAAAAGCGTTAAGTGCACAGATTATCACCACACTCCATGTCGCTCCATATTAACAAACACTTTGTTTTCAGTGCTGAGCTGGTCTATTAAAATTCACGTTTTTTTACGTACATTAGTCTAATTGGTTCCATTGAGCTGGGCAGAACTGTAACTTCCAGAATGCCTCAGTTTGTCAAATGAATGCTTGGGACTGGAAACATGGTACCTTGCCAACATAGAGCAAACTAGGAACAATAAACCACTGGAAATCTGAATTACTCACCGCCCTTTCTGTGGTACTGCCAGTGGAGCTCGAACCTCAGCCATATTCTTGCAGCTGCCAAGGGACCCTGGGCCATGAGTGACAACCTTCCTCCATTCTTACCTTTTTAGCTGTGCTTGAAATGGAAATATAAGAGTGCAGATAATCATTAGCCCAGAGTACCTATTTGCTACTGAGAAGTGCAGATATTCACCCATTAAATGCGTTGCACCCTTGCTAGGAAGAAGTGTAAGTACTCTCCCTTTCCATTTTTGCAAGTACTGAGCACCTGTGAGTACCTTCCCATTTAAAACACCTCTGTTTTTTGCCAACAACACTTTGCACTATGGGACTTGTAGTTAAGCTGTTACTGGTATAGTCTTAGTTAGTGTCAATGACTATAAAAAGACCCAAATGACTCAGTGTGATGTATACATCTTGAGGCCGCTTGTTAGTGGAACCGTGGAAACTCTGACACTGTTATGCTACTGACACCGCCCCGGCCTTATTCGCCTTTCAGTGTCCAGCCTCTGGTGAAATAGTTCCAGCGAGCCCCGCCCCCACTGATGAGTAGTTCGGAATTTCTGCTCAGCTTTACACAGCACCTTCGGGTAACCAGTCTACGTTTAGGATGTCGACGGCAGGAATCGCTCCAGCTTCATCTTCAGCTATGCCCGCTCCCCTGAGAGTGGAATCACAAAAGACAAGTAAACAGCCCGGGTGTATTGACCGCAGGAGCACTCTAACGGCTATTTAGTTCTTCACGGCGGAAGGCTGCAATGCTCACGTGCCAAGGTAACGGATGGCGCCAGCAGCGCGCGCCTTGTTATTCACAGAAGGCTCTCTCAACAGGTCAATACTTTCCTTGAGTTTTGTGTACCGTGTCAGTGTCGCATTATCATCTCCAGAGGCTCCTGTCAGCGTTTAGTATATATATATATTTTAACAAGTTTTATTAGTTTTTTTTTTTACTTCCAATAAACAGAGCATACGTCATGTTAGCTTAGCGTGATCACCGGGAATCTGTGACTGTAGACAGCAATGAGAAAGCATTGACAACAGGAAATTTAAGACCAGCTGCATAGGTTTGCAACAGCAGATGGCATCAGGTCATTAACGCCAATGCCTTGCAAGCATAAATCATGATAATATAATGTAGGAAACATGTCACGGTGATACCACAGCAAGCCTGGTCATAGAGCATAAGCAGGAAAAGTGAGGGCAAGTCACAGAGCAGGCTTAGGTTCATAATATTTGTAAAACAGACCGTATCAGGGAAGAGGATAACCCCCTGAATCCCGTCATCTCCGGCACTCGAACCCCAGCACGGAGGAAGTCCTGGGAAAAACGGTCCATCGTGTCAAGGCAAGAAATTGAAACACATATACCCTCACAATCCGGTGCAGCCCAATCATTCAAAGATATAAGCCAACAGGGGTCAACATCTTCAGGCAATCTTTGACAAAAGCACTAGAAGGACCAAGAATGGTTGAGAAAGGGACCAACTATTATTTAGAGTGTTGGGCGGCCCTTTTAGTTACCCCACAGGCAACTGCAGAAGCCTTGAACTATCACTCATCTAAACTAGACCTACAGGTTGATTTGTTAAATACCATGTCCGCTTATGTTTTTGGGAACTGACGCCAAACTGGAGACTCTAAACAACCTAATCCTCAGAGTCCAGAGGCACACTGACGCAGTATTCAGTATATGCTACTGCTTCCCGATGGTGGAAAAGTTGAATTTGCGGCCCCAGTTTTTAAACAGCCTGGTGGAGGAGATGAAAAAAAGCACAAGTCAAAGACGTTTAATAAATGGCGACAAAGAAAGAACCTGTGTGAAGGATAGTACAGCTCCATCACAATGCCAGTAGGAACATGATGCACCAGAGCCTAATAATCAGTCTCAGAAAAAACTAATATGCTGAAATCACCTCGATTGAAGGGAGTGCAAACCCCAATTGCAGATTTATAAACTCAAGGAAGTTCCCTCTCCAACCAGGGCATGTCCAGGACTCGACTCGAAATCGCCTCCACCGTTACACAGGAGCCAACAAAATATGCCTTGAGTGGCATAGGTAATTCACCTCGCCCCACAACCTTCTGGCAAGAGAACTGGATCCATAAAAGACTACCAAGAAGGGGCAACACAGAGCAAAGCAGGCACAAAAAACAAAAACACCTACAGACACCCAAGCTCAGGCACTTCAACGACTTGGATTAATAACCCATGGTGAAGTGGAATATGATAAAAGCGGTGCCACAAGGAGATTCAATGGGCAGAAACTAAGAGAGAACAAAAAACGCTTCATAAAAACCAGAAACTTGCATTCAGATCATCTGCCCTGGCACAGAAGGAAGCCAAAGAAGGTTATTTCCAATCTTCACCAAAAACTCAGGCGAAACGTAAGGATCAGGTTCACCAGGGGAAAACATGTAGTCAAATAACCCAGAGGTAGAAACCATAGCAGGAGGCAGTCAAGCCACAGGCAGCCACTAAGTGGCATACATTAGCCTATCTATGCCAATAAAACCACTCATTCTATCATTGATCTTAAAACCAGTCTTAAGTACAGACAAATTAAGAGAATGTAATAAAAAAGAAACCAAAGCGATACAAAACGACCCAGTATGGAAGCACAAGAACAAGATGACCTCTGGGACCTGCAGCACGCCATTGGAACCCCCACATTACCCCCTTCATAAAAAGAAAGTACTATGTCCTAAGACCACATCATTGGCCATCGAGTGAGATAACGGCCACCAAACTTTTATTTCTTCCCCAATAGCAATCGAAGGGAGCATATGATATATTAAATCCGGGCAATCTAGCACAATTATTTTAAAATTATAATAATCCTGAGATATCAGACTCAACATGCCTAAGTAGATCCCCGCAGTTGGTATCCTCAGAAAAATGACAAAGCATCACAGGTGATAAAACAATACAGAGAACCATCACCCAAAATTCGACCCTGGGAACCAAGCCATCAATTTACATACCTTTTTCTGTCAAAAGGAACCTCATTGACGCACCACCCAAAATCCGACGCTGGGAACCAAGCCATCAATTCACATGCTCCATTGGGAAAGAAATCCCCCGCCGAAGCAAGTACGGCCTTGGTAGGAGGCAAGGTAACTTGAATAAGGGTCTGAGCACAATCACCTCCGACCACTACTCATGCCATCAGTTGCACAGACACAACCGGGCAGACCATTGCATTTGCTCATGGAATATATCAGGCATTCCCAACAGGGTTACTGACCCAGACATTATTCAGTATCTGAGGAAATTTCAAATCATATTCTTACAGGAGACATGGTCGGAGCACTCCGTGCCCCTGCCGGGATACTTGGAATATAATAATACTGCTTTTAGATCTCGCCCCAAAGGCCGGCTAAAAGGGGGGGCTTGCGATAAACATCTCAAGTCACTTGAAAATAAAGGTCAAACAGTTAAATCTTCCAGAGAAATGGATTCAGGCTGTTAAAATTCAAAACTAGGCCAAGGAGTGAAATATTCTCTTATATTGCTAAATGTATGCATCAACCCTTTTTCAGGGAAACAGTGACAGTAGTAACAATAACGAAATCTGAAATAATATTCACTAACCTAAAATCAGAATATGATGCTCAGTCAGTCACCAAACTTTGTCGGTTTGACAACCATAAAAGTAACATAAAAATACATAAAATGCAGAAAAGACAAAAGCATAATAAAAAATCTTTGCACACATTATGCATCTGCCATGTCAACTCATCTAAGATATGATTTCCTCACACAGGGATATAAAAAGTATCTGTTAAAATTTCCTTATTTATACGCTCCAATATTCAATTAATATTTAAAAAAAAAATTTACAATCATTTTGGTTTCATTATAATTTGCAGTTCATCTGGCCATGAAAGACATTTAAAGTGCAGAGCGCCCGACAAAAGTGAAAAAAAATGATGACCTTTAAAAAACAAGTATTTTCTGTATCAGTAAATGTTTAGCAAATATGATGCTCAATACATTCTGATCTCAGGGGATTTCAATTCTAACCTCTTTTACCAACAAAAGTACAATGAAACGTGATATCCCAAATGCAGCTTAGAGCATTCCTGAATAAATGAAAGGATACCTAAAACTTTCCACCTCATTAACAGTCTCAAGTCAGCAAGCTTTGATTGGATGATTCAAGAGGGACAACCCCCCGGCTTGGACTCACATTTCAGCAAATGGCGCCAATCTTCCTCACTTCCTTCAAACACATAGGGTATATTAGAAGTGAAAAGAGCAAAGAGAGTGATCATCATACCCAAATAATTGTCATGAATCTCAAGCCACATCTACACCCAATATCCAATATCCTAATTTCAAATACAAACACAGAAAACCTAAAGAGGCTAACTGGCATGCACAGTTCGCAGTATAAATTCCTAACAAACTACATGAACCTGCTGAATGAACATTAATTCACGCTCACCGATACATTTAAGGAAGGAGCAGGATACTTATCAGGGTATTCTTTAATGGGCACAGTGATGCCTTGGAATAATCTCTAATGTGCCAGCACACCTGAGCTGGAACAAGAATATTGAGTTCTCAGTGGAGATTGAATTTACTATCATAGATGATCAAGCCCAGATGAAGTTCCTACTGTTTATGGAACGAAATGCGTTGGCTGACCAGTGTGTGTTAATAAGGAATTATCGTCAATGAAAAAAAGTGCAAATAAAGGTTTTTGAACAAAAAAGATTGACTGGACTACCTTACCTGGTGCACCTCCTTTTGCTTTATTGACTAAGGATCTGGAACACAGGGGCATCGCGCAACAACAGGTGGTGGAGTTAATTGTGCGCAGGAATATCGGATGAACGGAACTAGCGTGAGGTGCAGATTGGAAGGTTTGCCGTTGGGTTCTTTTCAGTTCACCCTACATATTGCCATAACCACCTGGGAGCAGTCCTGTGAGGCCCTACTGGTAACATACAGTACAAAGAATGTTTCTTCGCACCTTGTAACTTACAGAAGGAGAAAATTGCCTTGGGAGACAAAACAGCTTTTTATACTAAAGAGACCACTAAATAGAGAGTATTGGTTATTAAAACAAGACTGCTTCCACAATGCGTAACAAGACAGGGTGAGAAGACTGTGCCAAAACTACTAGAGGGCAGTCTGGACGGCCAAGAATGATCATTTTGATTGAAGTATTTCATACATTCCAACCAAAAATTTTAAAAGTGTTCCTGGAAAATAGTCAACGAGGTAGACAAGGACTCAATTGACGTATATAATACAAATATAAGTGAGGAGTCTTGAGTATCCTACCTGAGAAAATATCACTGCATAAGCTCTGCAACGACCATCGGAAAGGGAATGCATAGGCCCGTCAGTTCTTTATTCGAAATCCCAACGCACCCAGCAGCTTCCACTAAGCGACCACGGGTAGGAAATAGCATGGAAGATCAAGACATAGTAGAAACCAGAAGAATACATGTTCCTGGCAGCGTAAACCCTGTGACGGAATTCAAAATCTATCCGACCCAGAGGCCAACAAGGAAGAGCAAAGTGCCCAAGGTGGGGAAAACAGGCATGAAATAAGACCCATCCCCATCATGATCAAGTCCAAGGAAATTAATGGGCATCAAGGGGCTGCAGACCAAAGGACACACCCGTTGAAGCTGTTATAAAGAAAAGCAGAGCAGACGGGGACACAGGCCCCAACGGCTTACCATAAGCACTCTTTAAAATTATTCCAGCATTTTGGGCAGAAAATCTTGACAAACTGTACAGCGCACTTAGCCTGCAACAGGATGTTCCAAATTCCTGGGGGGATCAATTATCCACCCCATTTTTAAAGAGGGTGACAGAAGTAATCCTGCCAACTACCAAATGATTGCTCCGCTTGACGTAGAAGCTAAGTACTACGCATGACTGATACTACAGCATTGTTGGACTTGCCCCTTTCTGTAGGGTTATCCCCAAACGTTTTTCTTTCATCCTCCTGTTTTCTGAACTCGTTTTTGTTAGCTTTTAGGACTCTGCACATGTTACCACTGCTACTCAGTGTTAAAGAGCTTCTGCTCTCTCCTTTTAACATTGTAACACTGGCTTACACCCAATTGGCACATTTAATTTACTTGTACATTCCAAGTAAAGTAATATTACATGTGCCCAGGGCCTGTAAGTTAAATGCTACTGATGGTCCTGCGGCATTGATTGTGTAACTAACTTAAGTTGGTCTTGTAAACATATCTTATGCCTGCTATTGCAGCCTCTGTGTGTAGTTTTAAACAGCCATTTTGACCTGGCAAAACAAACGTTTTGCTAGGCCTAAACCTTCTTGTTTAATATATATATCAGTCATCTCTAGGGAAGAGTGGAGTGTATTAAAAAAGTTGGACATGTACTTTTTACTTTTACATGCCCTAGTAGTGAAAAAACTCATACATTTGTGTTTCACTACTCTAACACCTATCTCCCCGTAGGATAACATTGGGTCCCCTTATTCAATTTAATAAGTGATAACTTTCAATTGGGAGCAAATAGGAATGTCGAGTTTGGTAAATTAAAACCCTCCTTTTGTGACAAATATGTTTATTTATTTTTTGTAACAAGTGCAACATCAGTGAGACAACAGAACAATTCACAGCAAGGCAATTGAATGGCTCTTCCAAAGCATACAATGAAACAAATAGGCATTTATTCAATATAACTCAAAAGAAGGCTAGTAAATGTAGCCTAGGTGGGGAGGAGAGGGCTCTGAAGCACTGCTTAGGATATCAAGGAGTTCTGGGATGTGTTTAACCACTTTGCTGAGAACTGGTAAGGGTAGTATAACCAAGGGTGGGGTAGGTATATCATCAAGCGGATACAGGTGATGACAGCACCCTGTAGCATACAGTTGTGGTGTGTAACCGTGTCAATGAGGGTGGAACTATAGTACGGGCAGGGTGCCTGAGGCCTGGGGCTAAGTGAAAGGGTGTTATTGGTGAGAGGGGGAGTGGGATAAAGGGGATCGTGGCCTGGGAATGTGGCAAAGGACTATTGGGAGATGGTAGCTATGTGAACATAATGAATGAAATAGCGAATAGGGGATCTCAGGGAGGCAAGTCATCATTTTGCACATTCTGTTGGAATTTCAGTAGGAGAGTGGCCCACTGGGCAGAGATGGAATGCATGCGTAGGCGCAGAGCCTCCTTAAACTGAAGGGCTTCTTCCCACTTACTCATTGCCCCATACCAAGCCTCCACTGGCAAAGGTGTTGAGGAGCACCAGTGAAGTGTGAGGGAACGTTTGGCGAGGAGAAACACTAGAGCTGTGAATCAGGTACGTACTTTGTGTTTCTTCTGTTAAATAAAGATAGCTAGGACGCTCGCTTCCCATGTGAGTAGGTCTGTAATTTCCGTGATTTCCTGCAAAGTGGTGTGTATATTGTTCCAATAGCTGCATTGCAATGTAGATGACCATAGTATATGCTTACGGTCAGAATCCTGGTCGTGACATCGAGGATACCTAGCCTGTGCATCTGGGTAGTAGCAGTTTAGCTGGGCAGGGTGAGGTATGCTCTATGCAGTATGAAGAATTGGATATTTTTTGCGGGAGTTCCGTGAGACCTACTGTGGGCCTGTTCCCATTACCTATCATGTAAGGCTTGCTCAAAATCTTCATCCCATCTATTTCTTAGCACTGTAAGAGAGACTTTTAGGAGCTCTCAGATCGTTTTGTAAAGTCAGGTGATGAGGTGATGGCCCGCACCCATCATGGGTACTTGCTGTAGCACCGGAGAGGTGTCAAGGTGCCATGTCCAAGGTGACACATAAAGTGTGGCAAGTATTACGAAGTTGTCTGTAAGCAGTAAACTGATCTGGGGGCGTGATCTGTTATTAACTGTTCAAAGGGCAGGAGTTGCCCCTGTTAAAGAGATTGCCGATTGTAATTAGTGAGCGCTCTGTCGAGGCGGTCATATCAGCTGGGAAAAAAAGTTGGGAAATCTGGGTAGGCCAACAAGGAGAAGGCTGAATGTATGGGCTGGTCTATCTTGTGCCAGATGGTGGATCCTGAGCATACAAGCTCACACTACAGACACCAGTAGGGGCCAGGGATATGGCGGCAACACCCTAGGGAGTAGGAAATTATGCACAGTAGTAGTTGGCAGAACTCCTAGGGTATGACTAGTTTCACCCATGTCTCGGCCCGCAGTCCAGCATGAGACCCATTGTAATTGTGCAGTTAGAAAGTCTGCATGACTACTGGGTTTCTCACTCCACGATAGAAGGAGGGGGTGCCGAGCCCACCACATCCTACTCGTAGTCATAATTTTTTAAGGGCAATGCACCTTTCATTTGGGGCCTCAAATAAGAACACACAGGAGGGAATCTAGTTCAGTGAAGTACAGCCACAGGGAAATAACAGGGAGGTTGGCAAAGTAGTATAACAGTTCTGGTGGGATGACCATTTTCGACAGGGATATTTTACCAATAGGCGCACGGTGGAGTGATTGCCAAACGTTTACCTGTGAGTGAATGCCCACCAGGGTTCTATGGAGGTTCCCTTCAGACAAGTCCAGGTAACAAATTGCATCATGGCACCAATGGAGCCACATTTCGCCCAGGCTTTCCACTTGTGCTGGTTGGGTAGGACTGAGTGGATAGATTGCTGACATAGACCAATTGACACATAGTCCAGAAATGTTGGCGAAGGTGGACAGTATGATGTGAAGTGGGGTAAGGTCTGATGTGACCTCCAGGAGATATATGAGCAAATCGGCAGCATAGAGTGAGATGGTATGTGTCCAATCATAGAGGGAAATGCCCCATGCTTGGCTTTCCCTGCAAAGTTGTACAGCTAGGGCCTCCATTGCTGATGCAAAGTGCAGGGGGGAACTGGGCACCCTTGACGAGTGCCTCGGCCCACTGCGAATGAGTCTGAGATAAGGGGACCCAGCCATATCCACTATGTGGGGTTCCTGTACAGCAGGCAAGTCTATGCCAACAAACACTTTCCTACGCCCATTCTGGTGAGCACTGCAAAGAGGCAATCCCAGGATAAGGTATCAAATGCTTTTTCTAGATCTAATATGAGGCATGCAGCATTGGGAAAATGGCCCGAACCTGGTCTTGAATGTGAAAGAGGCGGCATATGTTTTGTGAAGTGTTTCTGCCTGGGGCAAACCCAGTTTGGTCTATGTGTATGAGTTGTGGAACCACCTGGGATTATCTGTTGGCCACGAATTTACCAACAACTTTACAGCCTGTTCCTAGGATTACTTTGGGCCTATTGAAGCTCAGGAGTGTGGGGTCTTGGTCAGGTTTTGGAATGGAAATTAGGAGTGATTCACAAAGCAACTGGGGGAGTTCTCAGTAATGGAGGGCTGAGTTGAGCATTGCTGTGAGCCGGGGCACAAGAAGAGAGCAGAACGTAGCATAATATTCCAAAGGAAGCCCATCTAATCTTATTATGTGCTAAGTCTCAAATAGCTTATGTGAACTCTATGGTTGTGATCAAGGTGTCTAAAGTCGCGCCTGTTGCTGAAGGTATGATCGGAAAGGTCAGGCCCACGAGAAAGGGGGGCCTGGTAGATAGAGGAGTAATGATTCCTGAATTCTCACAGGATCCCATCTTGAGAATGCTCAGCTACTTCAGGGTGTGGGTGTATTTCAGTGATGGGGCCTATAGAGGTGTCCTGACTGATAAGCCAGGCAAGTAAGCTTCCTGATTTGTCCCTTTCCTTGTGCACTTTAGCTGCATGGGCCTTAAAGTTAAAGCGTCAGAGATGCTCCAGTAGGGCAGCATAGGCAGGCTTCGCCTCTTGGTGGGCTGTGGAAAGTGTATGGTCGTGATCATACTTTCTCCCCAGGTCAGTCAGGTTTTTTTCGGCCTCTGCAATATCCCTCTCTAGAGTACTGTGCACTCCTGCCATTTCTTGTATACAAGCCCCACTGACCACTACTTTAAAGGCATCCTATTCAATAGTTCTGGTGGTCGCTGGGTTGTGATTTTCTGAAAAGAAATTGCGGAAATGCTTTTCTTGGGATGCTCGGAAGACGGGGTTTTCAAAGCAGTCTCCCGCAAGGTGCCATGGTGACGTTGCGGGGCTGTAATTTAAAACCCTCCTTCATGGTAAAGTTGGATTTTAAGTCACAATTCTGAAAATGCCACTTTTAGAAAAGTGGGATTTTCTGGTCCCAACCATTTGGTAGCTGCAGCCTGTATCCTGGGTAACATGACTAGGTGTAGCTGACATTTGATCTTTGTGTATTGTTCCCAGATAGTGAGACAAAGGGAGAACAGGTGTGGCAGGATGGGCCCTCTCTGACTTTACAGGGAGCAGAGCTGTCACCTTCTACACATGCACATAACAAAGGCTCTGCTGACCACATTCAAAAAGGATTTGACACTAGTCTTTTGAGTCCCATATAAACTAGGCCCAGGGCAGGGAGAAGCGACATTCCAATTACCTCTGGGGATGGAACCCCTACTTCAAAGCTGGCACCACGGATAAATAGTGGACTCTCAGACCCAACTCTTTAGTACACCTCTGAGCCTGTGGATACTACAGAAACATGTCTGCTGTGCTGCTCTGCTGTCAGAAGGACTGCTACTCAGCAACCCTGCAACTCTGTTGCCTGTTGCCCTGTTTGCTGAGAAGGAAGACTGGGCCTGCATCCATCACCCCAGGCTGATGTGGCTCCAAGGGTCAGGTGACTGGCCTCCTGTCCTGAGCCGTAGGGAGATAACAAACTCCAAAGCCCTCTCTGCCCAGCTGACCTGCTGCCTGAACCTGCCTGAGCTCTGCTGGCTTCTGCTAGATTGAGTTGCTGATCCCCAAGAGGTGCTCCTCAGGTCCTAGACACTTGGTGTGGCACCAGTTGAGTACCATCCCTAAGAAAAGGAGAAATACTGAAGTTTTGAGCTCCTCACGACCATGAATGGGCCTGTTCGCACCAAGATCTTAATGCTCATGGCGCCCGCCAATGCAAAACTTCGGTGAACCCAAAGCTTCATGCCACAGCGACCGCCAGCGATACCCAGCAATAAGAGATCGGCACTTCGCGCTACAGCATCGTTAGACCACTGGGACAACCAATGCAAATTTCCTGTAATGACCATCCACGACATCCAACAGGATCTTTCCGCTACAGCACAGACCATCCGCTATACCCGGCCTGCTCTTTGAGCTACAGTGACAACCATCCATGATGCTCTCCCTTCTCCTCTCAGCCTCCTCCACCACGAACAGAACTCTTCATGCTGGAATTTTTATGGTAACTATTTCAGCGGGAATAACTTGCAGTGGTGTCACATTAGGTCCCGCAGCCCCCCAGGGGTGACGAGCTCCAGTGGTCCTCCTTCGGCACTGTGCACATCTTAACATCCAGCTTTTCACACCTCCCAACATCGCTTCTCATTGTTTTGGGGATTCAAGACTTTGTAAGGCCATTGTTAGAAGGCTGTATGTTTCAGCCTAAGTATCTGTAAACAAGTCTCACCATCTTTTCCTTTTCATTTCTTTTTTCTTCTTTATAAATCTTCACCTGCTAGAAGCAGATTGGCCCTGTAGGGGATTTGTCTGGAGAGAATGAAGCCTGGCACAGCCCTCTTTTCAAATATTGCCAATGCCTGTTGTCAAACAGCGCCTACAGGAATGATTTATAATTTTTTGCATTTCTAATTTACAGCTGCCTATCTTTGAAAACCAACTACAATGTCTTAATCATGTTCCTGTTCTCTGCGTGGCATCTCCACCAATCATTCATCTCAAAGTAGAATACTGGATGCGCTTCTTTGGTGTTTTCATGCTGGAAAAAGACTGATGATTGGCAAGCACCTCAGTAGGTGTTGGTAAATTGTCTAGTTTACAGCAGGTCTGTATCTGTTATTGCTTTTCACCTTGGTGTGCCTGACAGTGTGCTTGCAGTGTGAATGTGACCAAGCGACCTAGGCTCGTAGCGTAGAGACCCACCCAGCTTCTAGTGAGGGCAGAAGTTGAGGGTTTAAATAAATGGGAAAAGAGCTGCACGGGGCTGACTCCGATGTCCCCAACTCAAGTGTGTGGTATGCCGTAATTCCTGAGGCCCAGCTGAGGCTGACTAACAAGGCCATCAGGCCACGTTTGGTGCCAGTGTCTGGGCAATCATTTGGGTGCTTCGACCATGAGCCTGTAGCCGTTTCCAGAAACAACATTATTGGTACGAGGCAGAGCCCACCCACCTGACCACACATTTCCTGCAGCTCTGAGTGTCCACCTTGTGTCCTGCGCTCCGCAGCCACGAAGGTCAAGTCAGGGTGTAGTGCTCCACCTGCCCTCCTTAATTGTTAGTGACTGTGTCTCAGAAGCACTACCCATATGTGCAGTGTTTTCACTTTATTACTGTGTGAAGTGCTGCATAAATAGTTTACACCAAGCCTTTAAGTTAAACATGACTGCTTTTATGCCAAGCTACAACAGGGTTAAGCACAGGTTAATTTGGAGTTGCCTGTGACTTCACCCCCCTCAACCAGTAACCCAATTTCCTACAAGGATCTCCTAGCATGTGTAGACAGCCTGGGACGTATTCCCTGGAACCATACAGGATTTTGCTCCAGGCAGGAAACACTCTCAAATCTGAAAGCCTTAGCCCTTTGTATGGAAAACATATTTGCCACTAAATCAGCGATTCACACCTATTTTGTCGACTTGAAGGCGGCATTCGATAGGGTCCCTGAGATCTCCTGTGGCAGAAAAGAATTAGCTACAAGATACCATCAGAAATACTGAGAGCCTTCCAACTTCTGCATAACAAAACGTAGTTTACCTGTGACGATAGAAGACAGTGCAAAGCTCTATCACAAAATGTACATTTCGGTTGGCCTGAAGCAGGGGGTTCTCGTCCCCTTTCTGTTCAACATTTACATCTCATGCCTGTCAAGAGAGCTGGATATCATAAATGCACCTTCTCCCAAACTTGGGACTTGCAATGTGGAACACAAAGTCTCTCTGAAAGTGTGGGATGTTACCATGTGGGTAGCTGCTGATGCAGACATGCCACAAATAGAGCATGGAATGCTCAATAGAGCTCCAGAATCATTTGAAGATGAAGATGCTTATTTGATTGCTCAGGCCAACCGGCTACAAAGTCTGCATGACTACTGGGTTTCTCACTCCCCTAATATAATCTCTAAGCAGACTATAGCCACCTGAGTCCAGCTGCTTGTCCAGCTGTGGGTGTCTTCTCTTTTCCTCATACCCGGCAGAAAGCTTCTTCATCGTCTGAGGCAGGCTGCAGCAGTAGGGATTGGAGTCCAGATAAAGTATGAGTTATTGAGTTCCCAATATTTGCTCTTCTGTAATGTACAGGCCTTCAAATCAACTATCTAAAGCCAGACAGTACTTAATTTGAGCCAGTGGTTTCTGGTGCTCTACACCGGCACTTAATTATCAACATTGGCACTTATGACAGTCTGTCACATGGTTGTGATGTTTGTCTAATTTTGTGATGAGTACAACAGTATTTAATGATTCAGTGTACATTAAAATGACTAATACCTGCTACCCAAAGCTATAAGAATAGCTCGGGCAGCAAGTAATAGACATGTTTAATGCATATTACAAGTCTAAATTGTCCCAAATTATAGGCGTTTGATGGTTAGTGGTTGTGTTGGTACTGTCACTGGGAGTACTAGTAGGGGCAATGGGTGATGCAAGCTGCAACGACCAACTGACAAGGGCCCTGGCACTTATTTTTTTACAAATTTAAGCACTAGAGCCAGGGCACCCAAACAGAACCCCTGAAGCCATAGCAGAGAGATTGCATGCTCACAGATTATCAGAACGCATCCTCTGTTTCCCGCCACTCCAGGTCTTCAAATTTTCCCTTCCCTCACCAAGTCGTTCTCAGGGAATTATAAAAGAGGACACGCTTGCCTCCTGTTTGGGCCTGTTGAAGCCAGGAACGGGCTCAGTCCATTACCACTCCCCATCAAGTAAGCCATCACCAGCATGTGTCAGGCACAATAAGGGACTCTACAAACTCACATTTATATCTAGGCCATGCCAAATGAGAAACCTACTGACACAAGAAACAGGAACAACCTCATCCAAACATCACTCTCTAACAACAGCAACAGCACAAACCATTAAACTCATGCTCATCAAAATTCATTCCTCAGTATCCACGCCCATGTAATAGCTGACACATTGCAGTGCACAACGTAAATGTAACCATCATCATATTGACATGGTTCACGCCCACTGCAACACACATCAAGATTTCCTCCATTGTTCGGCACTACATTGCTTGTTAGCTAGGTTTGCACTACACAAATATTTTACTTACAAATATAAATGCAAACACGTTGATCAGGGACAAAGTGGCACGACTTCAATAGCCATGTGAGGACTTAGCAGTGCTATATGGCTGAGCGTCACACCTCTAATCTCATCTCATACATTCTAATTCTTCCAATAATACAGCCTTTGTACCGTGGTTTATCCTTTTACAGACGTGTTTGTTTGTCTCTCTGCTATAACCTAAACTATCATTTCCCTATTTCCCTATTGAATGGCCTCCAGAAATGAGAACAAGGCAAGAAAGAGAGAGGATGGCAAGAATGAGAAAGAAAGAAAGAAAGAAAGAAAGAAAGAAAGAAAGAAAGAAAGAAAGAAAGAAAGAAAGAAAGAAAGAAAGAAAGAAAGAAAGAAAGAAAGAAAGAAAGAAAGAAAGAAAGAAAGAGGAAGAATGAGGAAGACTAAAGAGGAAGGAAAGGCAGAAAGCAGCAAAGAAAAGGGAAAGAACGGAAGAAGGAAGCAAAGAAGGAAACAAAGAAAGTAGAAATAACAGACAGACTTAGCTGCAAAGACAGAGCATTCTCATGAACTCATATTCAGAGTTCATGTGAGCTGCTGGTAAGGTGTGAAAAATCAGCAGTCAGATAAACAAAGGTCAAAAGGAATTTTAAAAAGCATTGACAGGAGACAGGAACTGAGAAAACTGGAATGTGCCCTGTGCTCATATTGATCTAAAGCATCCTTCTATCACATCAAGCTCTACAAACAAAGGCAGCACTAAAATAATAAGTACAAATAAAAACATTGGCACTGTAGAAAACTACCTTGTGAAAGGGATAAATGCAGTCACTCAAATTAAAGTAAGCCAATGGCTGAAGTAGGCTTACCGATTGCCCTAGGCTGTAGGCTGTAGTGGGCGGAAGCAAAACGTGACTAACACAACAACAGACCAATGGATGAAGAGAGTTGGCTGAAAGCCCCATGCTGTAGTGGGCGGAAGCAAAATGTAAATGAGACAGCAACAGACTAATGGATGAAGAGAGCTGGTTGAAAGCCCCTATATGTGTGTATATTATGCATATAATTTTAGTAAAAACAAAGGTGTTGGCTAAGGCCAGACCTAAAAATAGACCAACTGTGTTCCTCATGGAAGGTTCTGAAGACATTCCTGTTCTGATGTTTAGCTGTGCTTAACTATGTGCTTGATCATTTTTGAGGTATTTAGATATTTATAACTGCTTATAATTGTGCTATTAAAGTTTATATTTGTATCCTTTCCTCACAGAACTTGTAGTTTAACCCACATGTCATTTTGGTCGCACACTTCCTCCATTTCTCCAGTCTGGCATTAATGTTCTAGACATCTGGATTCCAACACAAGACGCAGGTCAGCCCATGAAATCTCACCAGGGATTTCCTGCATGTTAAGACTCTCCCTATTCCATCCGAAATATCCCTTGGTTGGCCTGCACCCTTCATAATGGTTGAGTTGATTTTTATGCTAATGCCTTAGAAATGGATGGATGATGGCAGGAGTTATGATTGACAATAAGTTGGGAGTCTAGTCCCCATTGTCCTAAACGACATGTTGCATTATCTTGATCAAAGTAGTAGTTCAATTATACCTCATGTTTTTGTGAAACATTGTTTACATTTTACATACATTAAAAGCCTTTATTTGTTGTTAAAGTGAACCTGCCCATCACATATAGTGTTATTGATCTATCCTAACACAACCATGCCTCTTTGTGACAGGTCATGCTTTATAGGTAAATATATAAATGAAGAATTCAATACATACATTTTCGTAGTTTGTGTGATATGTGAATCACCTATCAATTTAAATGGGAGATTATCCGCAGGTATACCAGCAATACCAACCCACTGCTTAAGCAGAAAATAGAACCTGCTTGTTTATACATTGGCTACCCCGGCTTTATTAGGGTAAACCATCTCATTTAGCATAGTACATCAAGAACAATCATTGGCCTCAAATAACAGAAATCAACTGGAGCTTCTCAAATATTTTGAACAGATTAAGTTGTTATGTTGTTCAGGACCATAATGCCTTTTACCAAAAACTATTGTGAAAAGAGGTATGAAGATTGGAAAAGGTCTAAGGCAGGTGTCTCTAACCACTGGATCATGAGCTACCATTAGCTCACAGACACCTTCAGAGTAGCTCACAGCTCACAGCCTTGAGTATATTTTTAAATAAGCACATAGTAACATTTGCCTTTTAAAGTTAAGCGAAGGCTGTATTTATTTTACATTATTATCTTCAGGCTGCCCATAGCAGGGCCTGATTATGAGCAGTGTTGGAGTCAGATTTATGACACAGTGCACTGAGGTGAAGAACTGAAGCACTGAGGTATTTAAATCTTCAAAAAAAGTCCTTGTCAACTCATTATTGGAGAACAAAATGATGTTTCAGAATACTTTTAAATGAGACAAAATTAAAATGAAGACTGAAGTTCAGGATTAAGTTAACTCTTCATTTAAATTGTATCCCATTTCAAAGTGTTCCATTTACAAACAGCAGGCCTCTTGCTCCCAGTGACCAGAAGACACTGTTCCATACTTATGAAGGAAAAATACTGTCATTATTTTCAAATGGGATAAATTTAACGTGGATAAAAATATTTGTATGTAACTTTGAGTGAGATGTTTTTCTCCACTTTCAATTAAGCTAATTATGTCTTAATTTATGAAGCACGTTTCTTCACTTTAAATTACTCCTATTTTACCAAATGGCTGTATTTTTCTGTTATAGATATGGCAGGTTGTCTACAGGGCACTGCGTGCAAGATGCTGTTTCTAAATGGGACACATTGAAATGGGAAAAAATTTAAATGGTATGTTTTATGGAATCCGTATAATCAAAGTTAACTCTTCAGCTTAATTTTCTCCCATTTCCAAGTACCGCATTAACACACAGCAGGCACCTTGCTCCAAGTGGCTGGTAGACATGGTGTCATATTTATATCTGAAAAATACAACTATTTGTTAAGAGGGAGAAATTCAAACCGCAGAGAAAAGTTCCATATTATGAACATTTTTTGCAGAACATTTTTCTGCACTTTAAATTTCTCCCATTCAAATTTTCTTTTGTATGTTTGCGTTATACATATAACAGTGCCACATATGGTGAAAGGTATGTCCTGTCCCACAAGCACATATGACATAGACTCATTCACCCATACATTCCCATTCATACGCACACATGTTTATACATCCCCAAAGACCACGATGGCAATCCTGTCATAGTGCCCCTAGTCAAAGTAGTTTGATCAAAATGTTGTATTTGGCTCTATGGACATTAGGCTTAAATTCAACTCATGCCTCTCCAGGTGCCCGGCATTATAGAGGTCTGAATCTGAAACACTCAAGCAGAAGTACATTCATGAGGCTTAGGTTTCTTTCGCTCCCTTTAGCGAATAAGGCCTATACTTCGTAAGGGCCAAGAACAGAAGTGCTGCAGAGGATGCGGTTTTCACCTCTGGTCAGCAAAGCATGTCATATGGATTTGTCCTTGTTTAACCAATCTGTACAGTTAAGTGCCTTGTCCCTGCTTTTTAAGATGGGGCACAGGTACAATTAACTCAGAAGTATTGGTGTGTCTGCAGTGCATTGATAGCCAATTAATCTGTTGATTGGTTAAATTCATGGATCTGGCAGGCAATGAACTGGACAAATGTGGGAACCGGATGCGCTCTGAGGGCAATAAGAGTCATACCTAGAACAGAGTGTGCTTCTACAAACAGTCGAGGTTTGATTTTTACCTAAAGCAAGTTAGAGCACTTTCCGTTCTCTTTTAAATACTGAAAGGCAAATGTTTGATTAAATGTTTTTTTTTTAATGGAGATCAGTCCTATGATTATTGTATGCACTAATAGAATCAAATATTTATCTAATGAATTCTTTCTATTGTAAAACACTACATGATCCTTCACTTCTTTGCAAGTCAACTTGATTAGGCCTAGAGTGTACAGAATGATTTTAAGAGTGGTACACTCAATGACTCTGAACTCTCCCTAATGTACCTCACTACGCGTATTGGTTGTCAAATCAAGTTGTTTTACTGTTGCCCCGCATATAAAGATGGTATGTGTCGGGAATTTTTAGATGAATGCTTGGGTGATTAGGGGGTTCATAAAGTGTACTGTATCCTCTTTGTTTGCCTACTAGGCTGTTGTAAAAAATATTTAGATAGTAGGTGGTCGCTTTTTATGATGGTTAATAATAGTATTTGCACTTGTAGGATTGTAATATTACTTGACAAGACGCACATTTTTATTAATGATGGTTTTACATGAGTTTGTAAGGTTTTTTCTAATAGAACAAACAAAGGGCTAATACTGAAACTGAGACAAAGCTAGTTTGTGTTTTCTTTTAATCATAAATTTGATCTTTCCTTGTTTTGTTTGCATATTTACATTTACACACTTTAAAAAATAAGTTTACTCAAAACAACTCTGCATAAAAGAAAAGCTTTTTAGCATGCTTGCAGGAGATATGTTTATGTGTTTATGCACTGGAATTGTATCCCACTTCTCGAATATAGCCATTTATGCACAGGTTTTGCTGTTTGTAGTGTATACCATAATGTGAAGTGAGTATGTTTTCGTAACCACTGGTCCCACCTATATATTTATGTTTTCGAGACAGCACGGCAACATAGGCCTATAGCTCTAGCATTCACTGAAAAAAACAAAGTTTAAAGTGATGTTATACTTAGGTGAAAATGTCAATTAAAGCATGCCATTTTAAACTAACAAAACCACTGAAATTCACCAGTTATATTTAGCTCAAGTAACTATAACTTGTGCACTAAAGAAATGATAACTGGTGCCCCTGCCATGCACAGCATTGTCATTAATAATGTCATTTCAGATGTTACAGTGATCTTACCAATGATGTCATAGAACATGTCATCAATGATGTAATATCTGAGGTATTTAGCAGTGCATGGCGAGGGCGTGAGTTATAGTTACTCTAGGGCAGGATTGTAAGACAATTAATTCAATTGCATTATTTTATTAAGGCAGTTTATTCTATTTTTGTATTTTACTGGGTGCATTATTTATCTAGCCCTTAATACCCCTGGCTGCCAGAACAATGAACCTAACTCAAAGCGAGCCACTGCCAAAATGATGTGGAGTCCATTAGTCCCCTGTGCTGTTTCTAAAAATGGTGCTACCTAGATGCAACAGGTACAGTAAAAGGGAGTAAGCTGGAATGGCTAGAGAGAGGATGGATAGTCTCAGTGTGTTGTCTTCTACAACCTTCAGTCTTCCCCTTGCTAACTGTGCATTGGTGGCCACGACTCCTAGAATTATAATATATAGCAATGATCGTACTATCAAGATAATAATACAAAAGCTATTTATCAAACTAGTGAATAACCAATAATTTGGATTCCAGGATACTTTTTAGGTATGTAGTTGTTCCTTCCCAACCTCTCCAAAGCATGTATTGAGAGACTGCTCTGTCTGTATATGTTTTGGCAATGGTCCACTCATGAGGTCTACAATCGTGTTTTTTCTTAGATTGCTTCCGCCTTTAGCTTAGCTTTTCTTTTTCAGTACTTGCCCTTTGGTATTTATTATTTTGCATTGTTTTTACTATCGTTAGTGCACTAAACTGAAAGCTGTTTCTTCTTTCTTGCAAGTACACTGAATGTGTTGCCGTCGCATCCGTGATATCTGTAAATTCTGTTGTGGTATAAGAATACAGGTAAGTTATCTTCTCAGAGTCAGGCAAGGAAGAGTGTCACTGGTGAACCAGTGTGCCGAATGGCTGGGAAAACAAGCAGCAAAAGCAGGACAAATACATAGATGTCCTCACGCTAAGGTGGAAGAAAGTCAATTGGCAGACCATGACCTGGATGTGGTTTAAATTGAACAGGCATTTCTTACATAATCTGGAAACCTCACTTGAATATCACATCAACTGAAGCTAAATACAGAGGATTTTCGGGAGCGCTACCATTACCTGCCTGAATGGTCAGACGGGTAATATAGGGTACAAACTAGAATCTGGGAACCAGATGGAAATAGGGGCGGGCAGCAAGGGGACCACCATCTTGGTCACACAGGAGTTGTCCAAGGGCTCCCTTTCCTTGTGTGGGTTCAGACATAGGAGAGGCAAGGGCAAGGTCTGGGGCCAGTCACAGGCTGAACAGGTTGCAAAGCACTGTGCTTTGCATAGGGTATGTGAGCAGGCTCCAGAGTGCATTATATTATATTAAGTCCAGACAGGAACAACAGAGGAGAACACTGTAAATCCAAAGTCTATATGACAGAGTCGGCAACTCCCCCTCAGTATCAGCAAATATACACATTGTAATTTTCAGTGTGACTGTTACATCTTATGTACAATTAACAAGCAGTACTCCACCGTAATCCCGGATGCAAGTGTCAAAAGATGCATGAATCACTTGTACTACCAGAATATTTTGCCACAATATTGATAAAGCAATACTTATTATCATGTATGCCTGGTACTGATTAATATTTAGATGTTGGTAGGGAGTGTCTTCTCGTGGGATCAGATTCTCATGTGTACAGTCCATGGCACCTAGGACATCTGGGAAATTGACTTTTTAATAAAAGCCTTGCTTGATATATATCTGTTCTGCTCTATATTTGAGGAACTGGGGTTCTAGGGCATGATTTTTTGCCCCAAGGACCTGTGACAGGAATCCTGAGAAGGCATTGTTTGAAACACCTGCCATTCTAGTGTGTGTGCTCTAAAATGAACCGTAGAAAAATAGTTGGAGTACTACCATGAGTTTGAAACACATTGGTATGTCATTTGACCTCCAAATGATGACCTCTAAAAAAGGTCCAATTTGGTCAAGCCAGGCTTTGACCATCCATTTGCTCAGCCTGTAAGTCATGATGATGTAATCACAATACCTGTCAAAGAGTTTGACCCTCTGAACATCTTATGTTTTCTCTATCATCTTCTTTTAACAGGCCTGGGATGGCAGGGCATCCTTACCCTACCCCTATTTGTTTTTCTCTTCTTTTTACATGACAGGGGACTAAGAGCTCAAGTCCTAAAATGGCTGCCGCCACATATTTGTTGAGGTGGTTACAGCCAATCAGATCATATCTTTTGATCTGTTGGATCTGTGGATTCTCAGCGGCATCATAAATACAAACATTTTGAATATTAATTTCTCAGAAACTACTGAACGTCTTTACACCAAATCACAAAAAGCATGCTTTCAAGGCAGAGGTGTAGGATTCTTCTAATTTGATGTAATTCTGTTCAGCCGTTTTGGTTGTAGTTGTGTCTAATTTTGCTATAAAAAAACTGCATGGGGAAAACACATTTTGGGACCTGCCCCAACCCCTTTTTTCGCCCTCCCCCGCTTGATGGATCACCCCAAAACTTTCCAGGAAGAAAATGAGGTGGATGAACTTTTTGGAGAAAGTTTTGTGAAGATTTGTCAAACGGTGCCAAAGTTATTAGCAAAACAAAAAACGCTTTTCCTATGGAAAAGTGGTCAGAACTATAACTACCAAGTGGTGACTGGTTAATAAATTGCAGTTGACTGAAAACTGGGAGACACTATATCCCTAACATTAGAAAGTTAAAAAGAAGAATAAGTTACACTCAAAGAAGTCGTGGACTCAAACTCCCAAAGAAACTTACCTGGGCAAACTGGTGTGTTAAAGATCAAGACACAAAATAAACCAAGGCTCAGTTCACTACGATGCTCAAGATGGGGGTCATCTTGATTACAATGTGTTTTAATGTATCAAAACCCTGAAAAGGAATGATGAGATAAAGCCAACATCAGTATACAGAAAATGTCCCTCAATGCGCCCCACCCTTCAATAGCTGTTGCATCTACTCTGATTATTACTGTATTTTACTACCCATCCAACCATCAGGGGCCCCATTTTTCCTCGCTTGCCTTAAGAACCCTGCCTGCAATGCCATTTTCATGTGTGCCTGCGGTCAACTATTCACAACAAAAAACTTTAGCATGGCTGAGTTTTTCAAGGATAAAGTTTGCACTGCTTCGGATCACGCTAGGGCCTATGCAAAATAACAGTAAATCTGCGCCTACATTTGTGCTATGCACCAAAGACACAGGTTTCTCATGAACCCCACTATACAGCAACGTTAAGCTTTCAAAACTACACAGTTAGGGAGCATCTGTGTTGGCTTTATGGCAGTGGAGTAGGATGGGTGCTGTGGGCCCCAATGTAAGCAAGAAAAATAACCCCTTCAACCCTTAAGGTGGAAGTAAAAAAGCAGCTATAATTGGAGTACATTGGACCCTCAGGCCCATGGACCCCGGTGCTATGGCACCGGGTGCACTTTTGGCATATACGCCCCCTTATGAGGGCTATGTTAATATCACACTACCTTTATATTATGAAATTATGCTGTATTTCTTTCAAACAAAAACATTCAAACTCAATCAATCATTATTCTGTAAATAGTCATTTGTACTTTTTATTGGTCATCATAATGAGTCTTATCTGTTTTAGCATCCTTTAATCAATAAACAATTACGTTTGTGTAAACAGACAATTGCACTTTATACTGGCGATTACATTGAGGCCCATCTGTTTTAGCATATTTTAATTAAGAAATATGTCCTAGATTTGTATATCCTTTTTAAATCATTTTGTTTCCACTTTAATGGACTTGATTGTCGAAATAAAGTAATTCGATCTATCTATCTATCTATCTATCTATCTATCTATCTATCCATCTATCTATCACTAAAACATGGGTGGCAATTATTGACAATTTGGACAGAGAATGCAATGACTGAGTCATCACCACGAAAATGGGTCGGTTTTTATCGGGCATTTTATGCCTTCATAAGAATTCCTGATGAACATTTTGTTATGGTGGTAGGACTGGGGAAGAGTCATTCATATAGCAGGGAATCAGATTTTATAAACGTGAATAGTGCAGCAGGTGCTGTGGCACCAGGTCCCATTGGTCTGACGGGCCCCCTGCGCCTAAATTATAGTTTTTTTTTGCTACCAAACAAAGGGATGGAAGGCCATTTTCTTCGCATGGGTTAGGGCCAATGTCAGCATTGCTACGTCACTGGAGGGCACAGCTGTGTACCTAGGGCTATCCCAGCCCTAGACTTACATCCTGTCAGAAAGAATGACCTGTCAGGGAATCACCCAGTTTCTCAGCAATCCATTCATCCTTCATGCCTGTAGGTCAAGGATTCTCTATCCCTGCGTCAAACTATTTGAACACTAGCTTATCCATAAAATGTGACTGCCTGACAAAAAACAACGGCCCTCGGAAACTACACGTTTAAAGCCACTAAATAAAGCCCAAAATCTATGGTTCCAGCGTCCTGTGAGAATTTAAGGACTATTAGTCATTCCTAAGAAGAAAAAAAAGGCCGCTGATGCTCGGAACCTCTCCTAGGCTATTCGAAGGTCGACTGCATGCAGCCTCGGCCCCTGAAGTCAGCCCACGTGGCGAGTCAAGGAAGATGATTGCATTAAACCGCTTAAAAGTTCACGCGCTATTTTTACGGCCACCTTATTGCAGGGAAGCCCTCCTGAGAAGATTACCGCCAGGTCACTTCGTGCTTTTCCAGCTCGCGCCTCCTATCAAAGGTCACACAGGCCTAAAGCCCGCTCTCCGTGAGTGCGCCCGGGCCCTCTCCTCTAAGCTGATTGCTGCTGGACTGGTAGGGGTCAGAATGATTACACCAGCCAAACAGCGGGCCTAGCGCCGGAGCACATGTGCAGGGAGCGCGAGCCACTTAAACGCGCCCCTGCCAATCTCCTTTGAAAATAGAAACCTAAGTACCCGATTTTGTTTGTGTGTGGCCACAAAATGGGAAAAGTGGCTGCGCTGCAAACTTGTAACAGGAGCTGTTACAAAACAGAGCAAGGTATCGTGCGAATAGCGTGCGCATTACCTGTCGCGGATATATATTTAGCCGATAGGTCGCTCCTTTAACGAGCTCTGACAGCCAGCGGCTTGACAGCCGTCTCAGGTGCTAAAGTGACACCGAGTTAACTCACTGCACACAGATCTAAGGAAATTAAACTATTACTAATATTGCTGTACAAAATAGTAAATCAATGTGTAAGAGGGGAAAGGGTAGTGTTTCTATAGTCTGGCTTGACAGTGCAGCTGTCACCACATAATTATGTGAGCATCACTTGAGAGGGGCCTTGGCTCACCCACATGTTCGGAGCCAGGAGTACATTTTGATTGGGCGGAAGATGTGTGCTTCCACAAAGAAAGTGTTTTCCCTCCGCCCAGCTGTGATCATTTTATTTATCCATCTGACTGAGCTTGAACTTTCAGGGGCACACACATGAAATTGTAACGCTATTAAAGTGTCCTAGATGACTGGATAATTTAGAGTGGTTTTCTCTGGCAGCAGCACAGATGGAAGGAGGACAGTCTTTAATCTACATGGATTTTTAGGTCTGACTTGACAGTGCAACAGGAACCTGACCTAATAACCTGCACCACCATTATTCTACAATTCTTTGCGTCTATAACACTTGCTTACCCATCCCCATGCTATTTACTTGCAATGATTCACATTACCACACAACATTCCCTAAAGCCAGAACTATTGGCATTGCCAATACTTGTTTTTAACTTTGTAGGTGTATTTAGCTGATGGGAGGGGCAGAGGAAACCCACTGAAACAGCTTAATCCAAAATGTAGTGCAGTGCCACAACACCTTGCCCAAACAGTTTCTATAGTTAGATGGTGATATCTAGCTCAGTTGGCTGCCCAGGATAACCAATACACTTACAAATAATCCCCACTGAAATTAATTGAACGCAAATTCCTCATATACACATATCTATCCTAGTTTTCCTGAATACTTGTCAACCTTATTATTTGGTGGCATGATGTTGCAAGGCTATTGAAATTGTGAGATTTTGAATTTTCTGAATTCAAACAATTCGGCTTCAGAAATGATGCTATGTTATTTTAAATTGTGGAATGTTGTTTTGTAAAAAAAACAAAAAAGAAATAGAAAGACTATGATTTCAAATGACTAAAATTTTTGTTGCACAATTGTTTCTCAAATTTGTACCAGGGGTTGTAATGTATGTTTTTATTGTGCAAGGAAAATATGGCCTGTATCTTGCACAATTTCTGCGGTGTGGGTGGCACTGGTGGAGGTTCACTTGCAAAGTTTGTGAAGTTTTCACTGAAGGGAGACTTAATTCAAGCAGATAATGTCTGAGGGAAACTGTGAATTGGTGTGAGTGCGGTTGCTGCTCTTAGTTTACTATGTGGACTTAAAAACAGTGACAACACTAGGGTTGGGCCAGATGGAGTCCATGCCCAAACTGCATTAATCCTCGGGCCCCTTTGTGACCCAGTGCTAGGTCTATTAGAAAAGCAAAGAACACTTTGAAATAAAAAAAGAAAGCAGGGTTTGTGTTATTAAGTAATTGCAATAGGAGGCACTGCTGTGGGGGAAGTAACAGAAAACATGAGATGTAAAGAAAAAGATATACCCATACATGTATATATTTACTACACAGTGGTGGTCACCACAGTGTAGTTATAGTTAGGTTAGAGTTCCCATAGGAAGGTAAATAAGTAATAGTTTATTAGCATAGTTAATTAAAACCATTGCAATACAAGCTTTAAAATTCACGTCTACACGTTAAAACAATATATCACTACAGCCTTTAAATTCCATCTATATACAAACGAACAATTTATCACAACACACAATTTTTCCTTTTCAGTTAAATCACAAGATCTCAATTTGTAAACAATAAGAATAGATATAAGTTCTGTCATAATTTTTTTTTTTAAAAAGACAATTAAGAATCAAGTCTTCACAAGACTACAGTTCAGCTGAGGATCGTAGGGGTATAAAATTTATCTAAAAAACAATTACGAAACCAGTCTTAACGTTTTCTTTCTTGCTACCTTCATGAACTTCGCAAGACTCCAGTTCAGCCGAGAATCGTGGGATGCAAAGAATATCTGAATGACGGTTAAGAGTCAAGTCTTGGCATGTTCTTTTCCACTGCTTTCATGAACCTCACAAGACTACAATTCAGCTGAGGATCATGGGGTGCGAAGCAGGCAAGGACTGCCTGTCTTCGTGAGCGAATTCCTCGTCGGTTAAAATGGTATTTTAGCAGATTATTTTGTTCTTTCAGCAATTTATCACAGGAACACAGCAAATGTGGCATGTCCTCCGGCACCATTCCACATAAGCGACAAAAGGAGCCCGCCTTATCCTTTAACCAGTGTGGAAGGTGCAAAATACAGGGTAACACACCCAGCCTGTAATTTAAAATGTTCATTTTAACTATTATTGAGTTGCCCAAATCAAGGTAGTTCTGTGGTGCCTGTGTAGAATACGTGTTCAGGATCATCCAGCCGTGTGACCTTTTTGCAAGTGATGCCCTGTCTTCAACCCATGAGAGATGTTTAACTGTTTTCCTGACCAATCTTTTAAGCGTAATATGGCTTGTGGGAGTATCCCAAAGCTGATGTAAGCCAAGATTCGCGAGGCTCCTTTTAAGGTACTTCGCGGCTGGTAAGGCTGGGTGTTGTGCTAATTCCTTCCATAAATAGTCATTTAAGGTTCCTTGTTTGGTTTTGCGCGTTTTGTCCCAAACAGTTATGTAAGCCCCCTGTCTTACCAGGAGCTGTTTCTGGATGCCAAACTCAAGCCTAATTTGAGCCGGTGAGGTTTGTTTAGGCAAGCTAAAAATGATCCTAAACGCAGCTGTAACTGTGTTGTCCAGTATCTTGGCATCTCTACCTCTCTGTACTTCGCTCCCATAAGTTATTGTACGCAACAGTTTAGCTCGTATCACTAGTGTCAGAGGCAGAAGAGACGGGCCGGTAAGTTTACTGTTTAATGCTTTTAGAGCAATTGCTGTCACAATGCCTTTGCCTCTGATGCTCTTTTACTGAACAGTAAACTGGCCGCTGTTATCAATTTTTACACCTAGATACTTATATACTGTCACATCCTCAACCCTAGCATTATTCCAAAACCAGGTAAGTGACTTGTTCCTTTTCTTACTGATTGTCATTGTCCGTGTTTTCTCCAAATTTATTGTCAGTTTATTTATATCCGAGTATCGCTGTGTTGCATTCCCCAGATGTTGTAGCCCAACTTTAGTATAGAGAAGATACAGAAATAAAAGCCCTCCTAATTTTGGAGCATGGGAGTTACAACTATTAAGGATCAGGATTAGGTCCCCTAAAAACAAATTGAATAATGTGGGAGCTAAAACACACAGCCCTGTTTAAGACCCTTATTGGTTATTACTTACTTACATAGGAAGGGAAACGCCATTTGTCATGCAGTCATTACCAAGCATTACCATTAACATGCAGACTTATCATGCAATGCCTTTACCACAAATTGGCTTTAGTCTTTACCACGCATATGCCTTTACTACACCTGCCTTTACAACGAAAATGTAAGTATATATCAAGGAAGTGAAATAGGTAGTTATAGTTAGGACCTAGTTTCCATAGGAAAAGCGTTTTTTGATTTACCAATAATTTTGGTGCTGTTTGACGATTCTTTGCAAAATTTTTACAACTTTACAACTAATGGGGCCCTCACGTCAGCTGCTGTCTTGAACATTTTGGAGTGATCTGTCAAGCGGGGGCAGAGAAAAGGGAGGGTCCCAAAATGTTTTTTCTCCATGTTAATTTCCATAGGAAACTTTGGACGCAACTACAGCCCAAATTGCTGAAAAGAATTACTTTAAATTTGGCAAATAGGTTGCTCCTGCTCCAGAAATCACTCTTTTTTGTTAAAAGTTGTAAATATATTCAGTAAATCCTAAGAAATTTAAAGATTTCTCAGATAAATAACTGTGGCCGCAGTGGATCCACGAACCCTCCCAATCTCGTGTCTGAGATCTAATTGGCTGCCAACACTTCAAACCAGGAAGTGTTGGCAGCCATCTTGTGACGTGGTTGAACCGAGTCACAAGAAAAAACGTTAAAAAACAAGAAAAGGGGGCAGGGCACTTTAAAAATAATATTCAGTGGGATTAGTGGTGGATCTGTGAATCCTGCCGAATTTTTTGTTAAAAACGAAGTACGGCTCCCGCGCTTAGTTTACTTTAGGCCCGTGGGTGGGCCAGATCCCGGGGTCAATAACAAATAAAGTTGTGGGGGGCCACACAGACCCCCAAAGCCCCGGGGACTGCCACCTCCCCGGGGATTATAGTTTATAGTGTGGGGGGCCACGTGGCCACCCGCAGCCCCAGGGCCCACTACCTCCCTGGGGCTATATTTTATTGTAATGCATGGGGGGCTACCAGCCACCCATGCAGCCCCTGGGACTACCACCTCCCCGGGACTAATTTTTTTAATGCGGGGGGCCACATGGCTGACGCAGCCCTGGGGACCACCACCTCTCTGGGGCTGTACTGAAAAAGGATGCGTGAGGGTGCTCCGGCTCCCCATGCAGCCCCAAGGACAGCCACCTACCCAGGGCTCGTATACAAAAATGCAGGGAGCACGCATCCCCCAGTACCCCGGGGACCGCCACCTCCACAGGGCTATTTAAAAATGGGAGGGAGGCTGCGCGGCCCCCCTACTGGAGCCATAAATGGCCATGGGGGGTGCCAGCTCCAGCAATGTCCCAGGGTGCACACCCCTGGGACATTGCAGTTTGCTATGGGATGGTGGTACCAGTGCTCCCGCCATCCCATAGCAAGTGTTCTTGGTTTAACCAAGCGAGACCACTTTGCTCTCACTTGGTTAAAGCAAACACTTTGCTTTTTAAACCCACGGAACTGCTACCTGGGGGTAAAAAGCAATGCAGGCTCCCACAAATGGTGGGAGCTAGCCGGGACCGCGGGGGCTTTAGGCTCCCCTCACTGTCCCTAAGGACATAGCCATGCTGTGAGAAAGGGGGTCCCCGGAGACAAAAATGGCCTGGGAGGGAGGCCACGTAGCCCCGCCTCCTAAAATAAAGAAAACAAAGCTGCAACTCCCCAGAGGCCCACATCCTTTCTCCACTACACTGCAAACGCTCCTCCTGGCATGCTCTTGGTTGGGGGATAAAGACCCCATAGCTGGTGAGAGTCCTTAGGGGCCAACTAGCCCACCTGTTACTTCCAGTGAGCCCCACACAGTGGAATTGCTAAGAGGTGGTCAGAGGCCACGCCCCTTTTCCCACCACTTTGCAAACTGCTGGTGGGGCGATGAGGTCCCCTTGCATCCTGAGGGCCTCAGGACTAAAGTGGACTTTATCCCCCAAGCAGCTGTGTACCAGGAGGCATGTTTGCAGAGTGGTGGAGAAAGGGGCATGGCCTGCGACTACCTCTCAACAATCCCACTGTGTGGAGCTTACTGGAGGTAACAGGTGGGCTAGTTACATCCTTGGGGGCCAACTAGCCCTCCTGTTACCTCCAGTAAGTCCCACACAGCAGGATTGCTGAGAAGTTGTCAGAGGCCACGCCCCCTTTCTCCACCACTCTGCAAATTTGCCTCTGGGCGCACTTCTAGTTGGGATATAAAATCCTATTGGTTCCAGTGGGACCTTATGGGCCAATAAGCCCTCCTGGTAACTCCTGTAAGTCCTACGCAGCAGAATTCCTGAGAGCTGGTTAGAGGCCCAGCCCGCTTTCTCCACCACTCTGCAAACGTGACTGCTAGTTAAAAAAATCCTTAAAAATTCACTAAAAACCCGAAGGTTACAGTGACATTATAGTTAGCAAATAGAAGTAAAAGAAACATAGAAATTCACACAAAAAAATAACAGTTACAGGGAGGTTATAGTTAGCAAATAGAATTAAAAAAAACGTAGAAATTCACACAAAAAAACAAAGGTTACAGGGATATTATAGTTAGGCTGATATTTCACTCGTACAAAACCAGAGAAATTCAGCCCTTATAGTGACCTGAGTTAACAATACCTTGCGCATCCGCAATGCACTGCTTATGACCTCACATATCACATCACTCATGACATGGTGAGTGACATCACTGATGACATCAGTGATGACTTCTCAAATGACATCACTGATGACATCATCTGCAGAACTACTCACACCCACTCGCTACCCCATGCAACCTCTCATACATCCACTCATACACCCACACACCCACACAACCACTTACATCCCCATTCACAAACCCATACAACCACTCATACACCTACTCACTCAACCATAGAGCCACTCACACACCCACTCACTCACCTACACAGCAACTCTCACAGCCACTCACCCATACACCTACTCACACCGCCACTCACTCAGCCATACAGCTACTCACACAGCCACTCACACTCCCACTTTTTCACACATACCACCACTCACATCCCCATTCACTCACCCACATAACCTCTCAACAGAGCCACTCACTCACCCATACAACCACGTATGCACCCACTCACACACCCACACAAGCACTTACATACCCATTCACACATCCATACAAGCACTCACACAACCACTCACTCACCCAAACAGCCACTCACACACACTAACTCTCTGATACAGCGACTCACACACACTCTCTCATCTATTCAACCACGTATAAACACATTTTATAGATCTACACACACATCTGACTGCTCACCCATACTGCCACTCATACCTGCTCAGTCACCAATGCAGACATTGACATATGCACTCATGTACCCAAACAGTCACTCACACACTGAGTGAGTCAACCATAGAACTACTCACACATCTACACACTCACCCATACAGTCAATCATACAGATATGTACTAACCCAAACAGTTACATACACATCCACTTACTTGCTCATACAAATAGTAGCACATACTCATTCACATACACAGTCACTGACATAAGCATGTACTCATCCATATAGCCACTCTCATATTCACTCACTCACGCATACAGTCACTCATTTACCCAGTCACTCACCTATACTGCCTTTCACATAACCAGTTACTCACCCATACTAACACAAGCACTCAAGCACCGACACAGCCATACAAACACTCACTCACCCATACAGCTTCACACACACTCATTACCCCATGCAGGCACAGATTTACCCACTCACTCATCCACATAGGCAGTCACATACCTCTTCACCCACACACTCAGACACCCAGACAACCATAGGGAGAGTCAACCAATCAATCCACCATATAGCCATTCACGAACCCACTAACACACTCATACACCCACTTAGTCATCAACTGACAGACAGATATAATCACACACCAGACACTCATCCATACATTCACCGAGACACCTAATCACTCAATTATACAGTCAGTCATGCACCCACTCTGTCATCCAGTCACCTCTACACCCACTGATTCTCCAATACACCTAGGTGTATATACATTCAACACTCATTAACTTTTTAAAAAACTTACAGTCACTGGATGATGTCATCAGTGATGTCTTTTGAGATGTCATCAGTGAAGTCACTGACCATGTCATGAATGATGTAATATGTGAGGTCATAAGCAGTGCATTGCGGGGGAACAAGTTATAGTTAACTCAGGTAACTATAATGGCCACATTTCTCTGGTTTTAAATGAGTGAAATGTCAGCCTAACTATAATGCCCCTGTAACTTAAAAAAAAAAAATATATATATATATATATATATATATATATATATATATATATATATATATATATATATATATATATTACCTACTGGCGGTCGCCAGTAGGTAGTTATAGTTAGGACCACGTTTCCATAGGAAATCCGCAACATTCTATTTTGAATAACTTTGGCGCCGGTCGATGAATCCTCGCGAATCTTTCAAAATAGGTGGGGCGCTACGCTCCGCTCCTTCCCTGAAAGTCTCGGGGGGATTCGTCAAGCGGGGGCTGAGATAAAAGGGGGGTCCCAAAACGCGTTTTTCCCATGCATTTTTCCATAGGACCTTTAGACAGGGCTACAGCCCGAACGGCTGAACAGAATTACTAGAAATTTGGCAGAGAGGTAGTCCTCAGGTCAAGGAAGTGCCTTTTGTAGGTTTGGTGTAAATCTGTTCAGTAGATTCTGAGAAAATAGCCTTTAAATCAATATATATATCTGAGCCAGCTTACGGTGCGCTTACGGTACGCTTACCGTACGCGTACGGTGGCGTGCGCGAGCGCGATTCTGATTGGCTCTTAGATCTTAGTAAACATTCGAATCGGCCGAAACCATGAAGCGGCGGCCGCCATTTTCTCTCTCGCACTGAGAGTGATGTTTAAAATATAAAGCACAAAAACATGTAAAGGGGCTGTTTAGACAGCTCCCACACACATAGCAATGTTGAGGGAGTCCCCAAAGATCCCCCAAGGCCAAAAACTGAATTTTTATTTTTTCGCTAATTTCGCTGATTACGCTTACCGTACGCGTACGGTAAAAAATTATAAAAAAAAAAAAATTATCCACACTCTCCCCACCCCGTGTGCAATTGGTGCCCGAAGGGCACCAATTGTGCATGACTTATTAAATTTTGAGTTAAACTAAAATATTTTAAAAAAAAATAATTAAAAAAAAAATTATCCAAACTCTCTCCACCCCGTGTGCAAATGGTGCCCGAAGCACACCCTTTGTGCATTGCTTATAACATATAGTAAAAATTTAAATATTACCTTTCAAAACGAAGTGCATCATATGTCCTCCATGTGCGCACGGTGCGCGAAGCGCATCGTGCGTACATGGCCCATCTAGCGTAACGTGGGCACGTGGTGCGCGTAGCGCACCGCGTGCCCACCGTGCGTGCACGGCACTAACTGCGTAAAGTGGGCGCGCGGTGCGCGAAGCGCACCGTGCGCGCACGGAACGAACTGCGTTAAGTGGGCGCGCACGCCACGAATGGCGTAAAGTAACTTAGCATTTAAAAAACCGTACAAATTCACTGAAAAAACCATAGGTTTCACACATGTTATAGTTAGGAATTAGCATTTAAAAAACCTTGCAAATTCACTGAAAAAACCATAGGTTTCACACATGTTATAGTTAGCGGAAATTTTACTGATAAAAAACCAATGAAATTCCCCCGTTATAGTTAGTGCAGGCAACTATAACTCACGCGACCGCAATCTTCTGCTGATGACATATGTGTCTTTATGAAAAAAAAATATTTGTAATATATGTATAGCTAAAAATGTATGGAAGAAGACATGGGCAAATAAGTGTCTAAATACAGTATTAGCATCAGCAGAGGATTGCGGTCGCGTGAGTTATAGTTGCCTGCACTAACTATAACGGGGGAATTTCATTGGTTTTTTATCAGTAAAATTTCCGCTAACTATAACATGTGTGAAACCTATGATTTTTTCAGTGAATTTGCAAGGTTTTTTAAATGCTAATTCCTAACTATAACGTGTGTGAAACCTATGGTTTTTTCAGTGAATATATATATATATATATATATATATATATATATATATATATATATATATATATATATATATATATATATATATATACACCGGTAATCCTTCGTCAGCTCACAGTCTTATCAGCGCTTCCTCCGCCACAAAGGATATACGAACCACCGAAATTTCAGGCAAATCAAATATTTATTGCTGTTTCCTGATGACGCGTTTCGGGCACCACTTGCCCTTGTTCACATAGCCAGCAAGTAAGAAACGCCATTTTTTATACAATGCTTTCACCACGTGATAAAACGCCTTCGATGGATATAGAGAAAATACTACATATACATGTGCATGTTTATGGAAACACCAGTCTTTCTTTTTGTTTCTTTTATCTTTTTTCTTTCATTTCCTACTATGTATGTTGTCTTTTTTTTCCTCCTCTTTTTTCTCTTCCAGATAATTGTAATGTCTGCGTCACAAATGCATTGTGATCCTCCAAAAGATATCGTAGTCCATATAGAGGTGATAGGTCCCAGATCTGTTTATAACTTTATAAATACATTGTTTCGCTCGAAGCTTCCATAAGTATCTAAAATATTGGAGAGTATAAATATAATATCAATATCCAAAGAAAATATATATAGATATATTAAAATGTCATAATTAATTCATATTTACACGTGCAAAATGTCATCATTGAATTACATATTTTACCAATATTCAAGATTGTATGCATACCCTTTCTAGAACCTATTCCAACTCTCCTTATAATAAATAGAGGATACCACAATAAAAACCCATCAGGAAGCACCTGGAATGCAGAAAAAGTGTCAAGTGCATATTGAAGTGCTAAATAGTTGCAGTGCAAATACTAAGAAAGTGTTCTAACCCTGACAAACTATTAAAATAAAACATGTTAAAAACGTTCTTAAAACAAGGCCTAATATTATATAGTGCACTTGAAACTGAAAAAAATCCAATCACAACTGCACCCACATACTGTAGACCGCTGCTTAAATAAATGCCTATTTGTCAACATATACAACAAAATCCAGAAAATTTGTATATCAGAAATATATATATATATTACCTACTGGCAGTCGCCAGTAGGTAGTTATAGTTAGGACCTAATTTCCATAGGAAATCCGCAACATTCCATTTGGAATAACGTTTGCGCCGATTGACGAATCTTCGCGAAATTTGCCAAACTTTTGGCCAGCTCTGGTCCGCTCCTATCCTGAAAATTTCACGGTGATTTGTCAAGCGGGGGCTGAGAAAAAAGGGGGTCCCAAAACGCGTTTTCCCCGTGCATTTTCCCGTAGGACCTGCTGACGCAGCTACAGCCCGAACTGCTGAACGGAATTACACCAAATTTGGCAAAGAGGTAGTCCTACATTCAGACTCGCGCCTTTTGCTTAAATGGTGTAAATCCGTTCAGTAGTTCCTGAGAAAATTTGAGTTAAAAAGATAGATATATCTGGGCGGAGCCTAACCACACAGCTCATCGTGAGATTTGATTGGCTGTCAGTACTTCATCCAAGAAGTGTTGGCAGCCATCTTGGGACCAATATACATGATAGCACCTCATTAAAAAGCATTGCAGTTAATAGAAGGTTTTAAGACTTTAGTTACATTATAAATCATTTGTTGATGGTACCATACTCATTTTAGGAATTGTGGTGTGTTCTAAGGTGATTTTACCATGTGAAAAAGCCTTCTGCTGTGATATCATGAATCATGTTTGAGAGAAAACTATTTTCTCATGCTTTTCCCAAAGAGGCTTGGAAGGTGATCTATAAGCTAAACTGAGAGCATGTTTTCTGTAAATTCACATTATCTTTCTCAGTCATGTGAGAATGAAGTCTGACATTCTCAGTAAAACATGTACATCCAACAAGGGCAGAGACTGTCAGTTGATTCCTTTGTGTTCTACTGCAGCTTCCCAGTGTGTTCTAAAGAACAACTAGAGCGCTAACAGTCCTACTTATGACAAACGTATTGCACACCTGAAGCCATCTTGATTGGAATCAAGTGGTAACTCTTAAAACATTTAATTTAAAAAGGAACAAAATGAGGCGGATCATTTTGCCATAGAAAGTATGATTAGTGCTGCAGAAAGAAAAATTAGGGCACATTTTGAGTGACTTCTCAAATCCCCTTCTATTTCATAAAAACATTCTGACATGCAGACTGAAACATGCACTTTCAATACCAGCAGCAGACTTCCCTGGTGAGCAATAGCTTTACTACAGTGATTTAATAAGCAACTAGAGTGCTAACATTCTGAATTTATGGCAAATGTGTGACACATCTGAATGCCTTCTTGATGGAATCAAAGTAAAAAACTGAAAGTATTTCCTACTGAGGAGACTGTAGTAAATGAGGAAATTAGGAAACTTCATAACAAATAGGTCTCCCAAAATGGCCACCAGAGACAAAAGAGCCCAAATGTAGCCCAAATATCACTCAGATGAAGCCCAAGTATAGCCCAATGACAGAATGTCCCAGAGTGTTCTAATGAACAACTAGAGCGCTAACAGTCCTACTTTATGACAAAAGTATGGCACACCTGAAGCCATCTTCATTGGAATAAAGTGGTAACACTTAAAACATGTAATTTACAAAGGAACAAAATGAGGGGGTTCATTTTGCCATAGAAATTATGATTAGTGCTGCAGAAAGAAAAATTAGGGCACATTTTGACTTCTCAAATCCTCTTCTATTTCATAAAAAAATTCTGACATGCAGACTGAAACATGCACTTTGAATACCATCAGCAGACTTCCCTGGTGAGCAGTAGCTTTACTACAGTGATCTAATGAGCAACTAGAGTGTTAACATTCAGAACTTATGGCAAATGTGTGACACATCTGAATGCCTTCTTGATGGAACCAAAGTAAAAAACTGAAAGTATTTCCTACTGAGGAGACTGCAGTAAATGAGGAAATTCGGAAACTTCATAACAAATAAATCTCCCAAGATGGCCACCAGAGACAAAAGAGCCCAAATGTAGCCTAAATATCACCCAGATGTAGCCCAAGTATAGCCCAATGACAGAATGTCCCAGAGTGTTCTTAAGAACAACTAGAGCGCTTACTGTCTTACTTGTGACAAAAGTATGGCACACCTGAAGCCATCTTGATTGGAATAAACTGGTAACACTTAAAACATTTAATTTAAAAAGGCACACAATTAGGGGGTTCATTTTGCCATACAAATTATGATTAGTGCTGAAGAAAGAAAAATTAGGGCACATTTTGAGTGACTTCTCAAATCCTCTTCTATTTCATTAAAAAATTCTGATATGCAGACTGAAACATGCACTTTTGATACCACAGCAGACTTCCGTGGTGAGCAGTAGCTTTACTACAGTGATCTAATGAGCAACTAGAGTGCTAACATTCAGAATTTCTGGCAAATGTGTGACACATCTGAATGCCTTCTTGATGGAACCAAAATAAAAAACTGAAAGTATTTAATACTGAGGAGACTGCAGTAAATTAGGAAATTAGGAAACTTCATAACAAATAAATCTCCCAAGATGGCCACCAGAGACAAAAGAGCCCAAATGTAGCCCAAATATCACCCAAATGTAGCCCAAGTATAGCCCAATGACAGAATGTCCCAGAGTGTTCTTAAGAACAACTAGAGCGCTTACTGTCGTACTTATGACAAAAGTATGGCACACCTGAAGCCATCTTGATTGGAATAAACTGGTAACACTTAAAACATTTAATTTAAAAAGGCACACAATGAGGGGGTTCATTTTGCCATACAAATTATGATTAGTGCTGAAGAAAGAAAAATTAGGGCACATTTTGAGTGACTTCTCAAATCCTCTTCTATTTCATAAAAAAATTCTGACATGCAGACTAGAGTGCTAACATTCAGAATTTAGAGGGAGGAGGCTAGTCCATGCATTCAGAAAACAGAGGATAGGGAGGAGGTGGATGGGGCAGCAAGCTAACTGTTCAGAGAAGGTGGGTATTAGGAACTTTATTGTTTTTAAAATGTGTGTCTGTGCGAACTACTTAAAATATGAACAAGTATGCAGCATAATCTCACTTTTATGCAGCAAGAAGGGGACGTTTGTGACTGTGACTCCGGGCTCACTTGGCAGAAACACCCCCTGACCCTCCACCCCCCATTGCAAAATGTAATGCCCGTAAAAAGGGTAGGTAGACTCAGTGTTATATAGAACATAGTCCTGAGAGCACGGTTGAAAATGAAAACTATATATAGTATATGGTATAAACTATGCACCAAAAAGTGTGATATAAGATGAACCGGGGCGTGAAATATAATATGCAATACATTGTGTGCAATGACAGATTCATTGGAGAGCGCGAGATAGCACAGGCACTAGCGCGTGCAATGCGATATGCGCCTTGGAGTGTAATATGCACAGGGCAGTGTTGTGTAACCTAACTAGTCTCTAAAGTTGTAATATAAAATATGTGCTGGGGAGTGTAACGTTGCATATGCACAGTGACAAAGATATGGATCTCAGATTGTAATATGTATGGCATAGCGCTGTGCGTTATAACATAGGCATCGAGGAAGGCACGTTAGATGGGGCAATATAACCCGTGCGAAGGCAAGTGTGGCATGACATATTCACGGGGTGGTGTTACAGTGCACATGGGCTAGAGAGTGTCATAGCATACGCACTAGCTGGTGGAATGCAACACAGAGGTGTGTGGCACTCGGCGGGCACTGGTGGATATAACACAGCATTGGGCTCAGCCAGGAGCACGCTGTGACTCTCAAGTGAGGTTTGTCTCCTTTCCAGAGAGTAAAATAAAAAGTATTACACATCCGGCGGTGGATGTGTGTTTTATTAACCGTGAGGGGGGTTTCTTGCATAGTTTGGTCGAATTTTTGTCGAATCCCCTTTGAATGGCTTGGTGTGTGTGTGTATTAAATGTGCCCGTCAATAGCTACCCATGTTTGTATAAATAAACAACAAGGGTGTCTACTTGGAAAGTACCCACCGGCGGTGGCGCCGGGATTAGGCACGGTAGGGCGTCAGACACCTCAGAGCTTCACTAGCGGTGTAAATACATTCCACTTGGATTCATTGTATGCACATTCTCCTTTTAATGAATATCACGCAAATCGTCATGGTGATAGGTACATACAGTTTGTCCAGCATGTCCTAGGTGTTTCTATAAATATATATATTTTAAAAAATAATAAAAAACAAAGGCCGGCCCCGGGGCATGGGGTCCCCGGGGCCATAAGTGGCCTGAGGAGGGGGGCAACCCCTCCTAAAGACTTTTTTTTTTAAAAAGGCCATGACCCGGGGGTTGGGGTCCCCGGGGCCGATTAAAGCCTTGGGAGGACCAAATTAATTTTTTTCAACAAAAAAAGTTAGGGTGCAGGCCCTGGGGAATGGGGTCCCCAGGGCCAATAAATTAGAAAAAGAAGGGGGGCCACACAGCCCTCCTTCTTAAAAAAATAAAATAAATAAAAGACCGGCATCGCGCCGGAGGCCACGCTCCCTCCTTGCAGCACTCTGCAAATGCGCCCCCTGGCCAGTTGTAAGTTGGGGAATGAATTCACCTTCAATACTGAGGGTCCCTGAGGGCCAACTAGCCCAACAGGTATCTCCAGTATGCGCCAGGGAGCTGCGTTGCAGACAGGTGTTCTGAGGCCACGCCCCTTTTTACACCTCTATGCAACGCAGCTCTGTGGTGCTTACTGGAGGTACCTAGTGGGCTAGTTTGACCCTAGGGACCCTTAGGATTCAAGGGGACTTAATCTCTCAACTTAGAACTGCCACAGGGCGTGTTTACACAGTGGTAAAGGGAGGGGACGGGCCTAAGTTGACGTGTGCAAACACGCCCTGTGGCGTGTTTTAAGTTGGGAAAATAATTCCCTTTCAATCCTGAGGGCCAAGTAGCCCACCAGGTGCTTCCAGTAAGCGCCACTGCTCTGCGTTGCAGAGAGGTGGTGCAGGCCGTGCCCCTTTTTACACCTCTCTGCAATGGCGCTTACTGGACGTACCTAGTGGGGTATTTTACCCCTAGGGACCCTCAGGATTCAAGGGGACTTAATCTCCCAACTTAAAAAACGGCCACAGGGCATGTTTACACAGTGGGGAAGGGAGGGGACGGGCCTGAGGTGACGTGTGCAAACACGCCCTATGGCGCGTTTTAAGTTGGGGAAATAATTCCCCTTTAATCCTGAGGGCCCCTGGGGGCTAACTAGCCCACCAGGTGCTTCCAGTAAGCGCCACTGAGCTGCGTTGCAGAGAGGTGGTCCAGGCCGTGCCACTTTTTGCACCTCTCTGCAACGCAGCTCTGTGGCGCTTACTGGAGGCACCTAGTGGTGTAGTTGGACCCTAGGGACCCTCAGGATTCAAAGGAACTTTATCCCCCTGAGGAAATATGAATTTTGTGATCAGTTATGTCCCCTGTCGTAGACCCCAACGGCTCCATGTGCATGCTATAAGTACATGTATGTTCCCTCCTGCTCCAGTTCTGAAGACGCAAACATATGTGCGTCCACCGTCAACATGTCCTCTTTCAGATCCGCCATGAATGGGTCAGATATTCCATTCCTAAGTATGAAAGGCTACCGACTTTATATGGTTCACTTTCCACATTTTACAGACTCAGGCGAGTAGGCCCGAATTCTGTCATCAAGCCTTTTCCTGCCTTCTGCCTCTGAAAGCTCCAGTCTGAGCCTGCATCTGTGACCATGAACTTTGCCTTACTCCTTGCGCGGCTAACGGTGCCTGATCCAGCCTATTGCCTGCCAAAAAAACTGTATTTCACCTTCGAGATTATCTCCTTCGCTCCTCATCCGATGCATTCCTGTCTAGTAGTTTAGGTAAACATTCCTCCAGCTACCGTGCAAAGGGGCCAGGCCTCGCTGTCCTCATGCAAGTAATTCATAGCCCCGTTACCATGGAATATTCCTACCCCCTCGCATCTAGTGTAGACACTTAGACGCTTGTACACGCACTAACAGTCAGTATAGTCAGTATAGAATAAGATTCTATCCTAAGAGACCTCTCTTTTTGGATAACACAGTTCTTTAAACATAGGATATTAGATATGATTTGGGATTAGGTTGACATAACCCCAGACTTCTGTCTCCACACGTAGAACTAAATGTCAAGTCCCTTCACTCTCTAGTTGCACGTCAATCACACGTCATGCGGCTGCGTGCGCATCTCTGCCAAACATTTCTGCTGACATTGCAGGATTCTTTTATGGATCCACCCACTTGTGACATCATGTTTAGTGACGTTTCTTGAATTACGCCCTCTATTAGCTACGTATGCACCTTTTATCAGCTGTTACGCCTCTTGCATCTGTTTCACTGTAATGTATTTTCTATAAAACTGCCTACCTGTCAATAATATATGCGCCCTTCCTTCCTGAACTTTCGTGGTGATGGAACAGAAGGCCCACAATTCGAATTGTCTTCCTTTATATTGGAATAAAGCCCTTTTAAAACCTCTAATACCACGGATTCTGCCTCTTATATTTACTGAGTTATTCTTATAGACTTTACCGCATAAAAAATAGTACCGGTAACGAAATATTTACCACATAAATTGGCGCCCGAACAGGGACACTTTCTCATCTCACGCGCCGGCGGTGCGTTGCAGGCCCGGTCTCCTGCCACAGCTGAACGGACAAAAAAACGCGTACCCGCAGGATTTCCTGTATCTCCCTCCGGCCAAGCGGGGACGACTGAGGCTGCGATCAACACCCAGACGAGGCGGTGAGAAGTGCAAAGTATCCCGACCAGAGCCTAGCTGAGAGAGCAAGATCCGAGGTATACAGAGTCCCGCCAGGTTCCGAAGTTCCGAGTCCAGTCGAGCCGAGTCCAGTCCAGTTTCAGTTCCGTTCCGAGGCCTTCCGTTCCGAGCTACCCGGTGAGTACCATTACCGGGGAGGCACTTTACGTGCACATAGTCTGTGCCGGTCAAGACGGGTTTGGGTACACAAATCCGGTCTGCACTGTTTCAGCAGTGTATCTGTACTGTTTAGCAGTATATATAGTATGTTTTGCATATAAATAAGTATCATCTAGTGTCAGTATAATGTCAGTAACTAGTTTTCTATTAGTTATCATTGTTCGTAAAACTGTTAAGCGTTAAATGTTTTAAATACGTTCTATATATTGTGGTGTGAATGACTGTTCATTATTGTGTTTTCTTGTATAAAGTGTGTTCTAGTAATAAGGTCTAAAAATGCCGCTCTTTTCGAAACTAAGACAGATCAAAACTAGAAAAGGGGTACTCGAAGAAGCTGTTCCCATTCCACCTAGGGACACTCCAGGATACTTTATGTATCATAAGCATGGTCTAGATGCCGTATTATTTCTTGATTTATGGGTGGACTACACCAAAGAATTACCAGAGAGTCAGAGATGGCCCGCAGCTGGGACCTGGGATGCAGATTGCATCATGAGAGTAGAAGAAGAATTATGGAAAAAGAAAGCCAGACAGTCACAGAAAGATGCCATTGAATTATGGCGTAAAGAATCATACAGACGTACAGAAAAAGCACACAGACAGGAAGAAAAAGGTAGAGAGAATTCAAATAAAACTCGAGAAAATCTATTACTTGAGGAAAGTACCCGAGTAAATTCAGAACAAGTAGATAGACAAAGAAACGCCCTTATGAATGGTATGTATCCACTTCTGGCCGAAGGGTTACCTAAGGCTACTCAGGAAATACCAAAAGACTTGCCACCTCCATTGTTTCCGATAAAAGCACATCCCAAATCACATCCCAAAACGGCGAAGGACGTTTTTCTTTCCTCCTATTTAGATGACGCAGCTCCCGAGTATGCTAATGCCGTACCACCCACATCGCTTGCCGATGGTGTTCAACACCAAGCGCATACGTCTGTATCCCCGCAACTACAAACTCCTACACAAGTTCCAACAGGCCCGTCCGTCTCTACAGTTTTTCCCACATCTACAATCTCTGTCTCACCTTCAACAAATCCTTTCACGTCCAGCACCCCAGACGGTGCTACAGGAGGTACGACAGACATTTTTTCTACGCCACCCAGAGGAAATAAATTTTCCCTTAGAGAATTAGCACACCAACGTACGCCCAAACTAGCAAACCCCGACATGCTTAAGGAACTTCTAGTAGACAGTAGATATGATCCTGTGCCCGGTAAACGGGACGAAATGTTGCTGTCATCATTACGTATTCGACGAGCTGCAATATATTTAACGAAGCTACCAGGAATGACTACACATTTAGAAAATATATATCACTTTGTCCAGTCAGGGCGAGGTCCTGAAAGTATTAGCAGAGCCATGGAGTACCAGAAAGCGGAGGTACAGGGACAACTGTTACGTTTCCTCATAAACTGTGTAATCAGAAATCAAGACCGGCCTGGGATAAATCCGAAAGAAATGCAAAAACTTGTCACTTGGGGCCAGAATATATCAGAAGGGAGACATGATAAACAGTTATGTATAGTAGCTATGTACCGAAAGATCCGCAAAGAAGTAGAACGAATACACGAAGAAAGATTAGAGGTAGACGCCGCTGACCTAAACAGAGAGGAGGAGGAGCAAGAGTCAGAGCAAGTAGAAACGATAGCTTATGTAAGTAGAGGAAAACCCCATAATAATACCAGAGGTTTTAATGATCCGGTACGTCCAATACGTCCAGAATATAATAGACATTTTCCAAACCCTATGTTAAAAACAAAATCCCCCGAACACCTATTCCAAGCCGCTGATAAATTACTCCGAGATCGAAGGGGGTACCATATGCTCGATTCCATGGACGAACAAGAATTAGCCAGGTCAGCAGTACAATGGGCTGACAGTCCCGGCGAATACAATGATGATGTACTTACACACACGTTTCTGAATCTAGACCCATATGAACAGCGTTTAGCTAGTATATACATGATTCAACACCTCCTTATATTATATAAAAACCAACACTCCGATCCAGGACCCTTACCTGACATATTGACAGAACTACTCACGAATATATGGAGAGGGTCAGGTACTGATTTGATTAAGGAAATTCTAGAATCCCGAAACCAATATTTAAATTTCATCTGCCCAGAACACGTTCCAGTTCCCATCATGGGAAGAAAAATGTATCACATAGATAGACAGAACCCGTTACGCGAAGTGCACCCAATTAGAGGTGCCGGTGATAATTTTACACGCGTGTTTGTGTACACACCTATAACTAAATTAGAATTATTAGAAATGAAGAAAGTAGTACCCAGCCATGACAAGGACCCAGCAGGTTTCCACCGTGAGATAAAAGACATGTTACTCATGGGAGAGTATACCTACCCCGACATTATGAAAATATTAAAGGTCCTATTACCCGCCGGTGTTTATGAAAAACTCAAAGAAAAAGAATGGGAGGTGGGAGACCAAAAGATAGATTGGACCGCATTAGAAAACGAAGAAAAAGCCCGAGCTGCAGGAGCAGGGCTTGGGGAAAAGACTACAGCACTAGCAGGATTACTAATACAGGTACTGCCACGTTTATTAACTACGAAAAAGGAAGACTGGGGTGCAATCTCAGCCTGTAAACAAAAACCAGATGAAGACACTAGTGATTTCTATTCCCGATTTGAAAAATGTTTTGGTATAAATAGTGGTATAAAAGCCAGTAGTGAGTCATATCCACATCTGTTTGTGACAAAATTAGTTGAAAATTCTCTGCTACAAGTTAAGAATAGAGTATTGAGATTCGAAAGTACCTGGCAAGGTAATACCCCATCACAGATGCTACAGATGTTACAATATCACCACAATAGAATTAGAGAAGAACAAGAACACGAACAAAGACGTATGAAAGATACAAAAATGAAAATGCTTGTTGCACAGTCAGTTCCAGCCGATGGTCATCAAAAGGGTGATTCCGCAGGTCCTACGAAAGGGACATGCAACTATTGTAAACAACCAGGTCATTATATACACGATTGTCCAGTCCTGAAACATAATATTGCTACAGGTAGAACACATGAGAGACCACGTCCACCTAGACAGGATCAGAATCAACAACAAATTCCTCAGCATGCACAACCTAGGTTAGCTCCGCAACAATTAGCACCGCAACAGGGAGCTCCACAACAGATCGTAGCACCACCGCAAGCGCAGCCTATTGCTGCAACACAAGCAACGACACAACAGATGTATCAGTATGCACAAGCAGATTATCCCGATTATCAGCGATACTCATGAGATAGCCTAGAGAGGGAAGGTGGCTTACCCCTTATTGAGGTTCCTGTAGACCAAGAGGGACCTTATGTACATAGTGAACTATTAGGGGAAGACAGAAAGTTTTTACTTGATACAGGGGCAAGCAGAACAACTATAAGACGTAGTGAAGTTCCAGGGGCACCCCTCTCAGGCTCACAGAATATTTCCCTTGGATTCTCAGGAAAACCTATAATTAATGACGTAACACAACCTCTTCCACTTACAGTCGGTCCATTGACACGAACTACAGATTTATTGCTTACTAAATCATGTCCAGAAAACTTGTTAGGCATAAAAACATTGAAAGCTCTAGGAGCTATAATATGTTGTTCTCCGGAAGGAGTACGACTATTTTTACGTGACTTTAAAGGTCACTATGTATCCAGAGACATGGATCACCGACTACAGAATTTACCTACACATTTATGGGCACAAGGCCCCACTGATGTCGGTTGCATGAATATTACACCATATCGTGTCACACTAAAAACAGGAGTAATACTACCACGAATACGACAATACAAATTACCACCCGATGCTGTTGTGGCTTTACTGCAAATCATTGACGAGCTCATTGCACAAGGAGTGGTTGTCGAAACTGACTCCAATGTATGTAATTCTCCGATAATTCCGATTCTTAAAAGAACGGATCCAAAAGCTTCACCAGTATATCGATTAGTTATTGATCTGCGCGAATTAAATAAATGTATTGTGCCACAATACCCTGTGGTCCCAGATATCTCTTCATTACTCACAGCTATTGACTCAGAAGCAACGTTTTTCACTGTAATTGATCTCAAGAATGCTTTCTTTAGCGTCCCAATCGATCCGGAAAGTCAATACTTGTTCGGGTTCAGTTTAAATGGACGAAGCTTTAAATTCACACGCGCACCCCAAGGATTTACAGAAAGCCCCAGCATCTATAGCCAAGCACTGAAACGAGAACTTGACAGTATCCACATGCCAGTTAACACTGCCTTGCTTCAATATGTCGATGATCTGCTGATCACCGCCCGAAGCGAACATAAATGTGAAGAAGCGTCACTGACGGTTTTGAAATTTCTGGCTGACAAGGGGCACAAGGTGTCCCCTTCTAAGCAGCAATTCTGTGTCCAGCGAGTTGTTTACCTTGGGCACTCGCTGTCCAAGGAGGGAAGGCAGCTTACACCCGACCGCATCCAGTTAATCGCCAACATGCCACCACCCAAGACACAAAAGGAGGTACGGGCTTTTATAGGCCTCACTTCATACTGTAGGCAGTGGATCCCTCAATATGCATTCCTAGCAAAACCACTCATCCAGTTGACAACACAGGAGGCAGCCACATCGACTGTCCTCCCTTGGACTCAAGAACATACACACGCCTTTGAAAGTTTAAAGAAAGCTTTATGTCAAGCACCTGTCCTAGCAACACCATGTTACAATAAACAGTTTACACTCTTCGTTACAGAACGCGAAGGTACTGCTTTGTCAGTACTCACTCAGGAACAAGCAGGATCACACAAACCATGTGCTTATTTCTCTAGTACATTAGATCCAGTAGCTCAGGCTCTTCCTGCGTGCCTGAAATCGGTGGCAGCAACAGCTTTAGCAATCAGACAAAGCGATGCCATAGTGTTAGGACATCAATTGACAGTACAAGTACCACATGCAGTAGAAGTTCTTTTGAATCGCACACAAACACAACACTTGACTATAGCGAGACTCACCGGTTACGAACTGACATTGTTTCAGCCACACATAGAAATCAGACGTTGTAATACATTAAATCCTGCCACACTGTTACCAGTGGGCGGAACAGATCCATTGGCACATGATTGTGTCGAAGTCATTACTATCACGACGAAACCCAGACAAGACTTGACAGATACCCCTTTGTCAGATCCAGACTTGACATTGTATGTAGATGGGTCATGTATGAGAACAAGTACAGGAGAGTTAGTGGCCGCTTACGCAGTCACAACAGACACTAAAGTCATTGAAACAAATCGTATTAACACTTTGTCAGCTCAAGCAGCAGAGCTCATCGCTCTGACACAAGCCTGTATTCAAGCCAAAAATAAGAAAGTCAACATATACACAGATTCACGTTATGCATTCGGAGTCGTTCATGACTTCGGCGTACTGTGGCGCGAAAGAGGTTATTTAACTTCTCACGGTGCCCACATCCAGCACGGACCCCTCATTCAAACCCTATTAGATGCGATTCATCTACCTATTGCAATATCGATTATGAAATGCAAAGCCCATACAAAAGTTACCGATATTATTTCTCAGGGTAATGACCTAGCTGACAGAACAGCTAAACAGACTGCTCAGAATCAGACTCACACAACTGACATGACAAAGACAATAGTTCCGACACCAACACATTGCATGACAGTTAAGGATCCCGCCCTTGATGTAATTGACATACAGACACATGCTACACCAGAAGAAATAAAGAAATGGACTGAATTAGGAGGGATCCAAACGGATCAAGGATGGATGACGAAGGAAAAATATATATGGTTTCTTCCCGACTCCATGGTCCAAGTTATCATTAATACAATACATAGTCCAGCGCACCTAGGAGAAAAAGCTATGCTAGACAGTATTCAACACATTTGGTTCAACAAGCACTTGCGAGCCGCAGCAAAACAAAAAGTTCGTACCTGTATGATATGTTGTCAGTTTAATCCAGGTAAAAGCATCCCCGTAGAACAGGGTGGATTTCAAACTCCCGATCATGCTTTTGAAGTCCTCCAGATGGATTATATCCAGATGGAACGATGTCGAGGATTCAAATATGTTCTCGTAGTTGTTTGTGCTCTTTCCCGTTGGACAGAAGCATACCCGGTTTCAGATTACACCGCCCCGACTACTGCCAAACAGTTAGTTCGAGAATTCTTCCCACGGTACGGTTTACCACGTGTTGTCTACCGAACTAATGAAACACGTTTCCCTTCTATTAGGCTATCAATGGAAATTTCACTGTGTCCGACATCCCGAGGCAGCAGGTCTCGTAGAACGCCATAATCAAACTTTGAAAATTAGATTGTCCAAAATATGTAGAGAAAAAGGAGTCGATTGGGTAGTAGCCTTACCAGTTGCGCTCTTTTACATGAGAATGGTAGCACATTCTCGAACAGGGCTATCTCCGTATGAGGTGATCTTCGGTAGACCACCAAATATGTGGGGGACGCCTATCCCTCGTAAAATCACTGACGTTGACTGTAATATGCTGACAGATTACGTGGCTTCCTTGATGTCTGCACTACAATCTTGTCGTTCACAGGTATCCGCAGCTTTTCCCGATAATACTGAGGTGAAGCCCCATGACGTGGTTCCTGGTGACCTGGTGCTGGTCAGGAATTTTGACCGGAAGAGCCAACTGGATCCTAGGTGGAAGTCACCGAAGTTGGTTTTACTCACCACAAGGACAGCCATGAAAATCGAGGGAAGAAAAGGGTGGTTGCACTCGAGTCATATCAAGAGATTTTATGGACTACCATCCAATGTAGAGACTCAACACTGTATTCCCTCACAGACAGACTCAAAGCTCCCCTTGGTTGAGCAATCGAACTCAGAAATTTATAAACTAAAATTGAGGTCTAATAAGTCAGACAATTTGATTGTTTAAGTCCTCTCCAAGGTGAATCGGTTGAATTTGTCTCTGACATGTATCCTCTAGACCGGAATAGAGAAAGAAATAAGCAAATGCAGCTGAAAAAGCATGCGTATTGTAAATCACTTCGTAGTCACTGTACAGTAACATTATTAATTTTGTTTTTTCTAAGTCTTCTGATCATTGTTTTCAGCGTACTATTGCATATGTATTACCCTATTCTTAAACGTGCTTATAATATAACTGCAGAACATTCTTTTAGTGAATTTCCTCCGCATGAGTTGTCCTATAGATTTGCGCTGCGCAACAACACATTCATTAGTATGTTACATCATTCCCATCAGACCAGCAATGTCACAAATTGTTGGATATGTGGCCGACTCCCTCCCTATCAAAACTATAAGGGAGTTCTGCCCCTCTTTCCATATCCGTTTACACACAATGGCTCCTGTGGAGCATGGTTTAGTTTGATTAATTCCCTAGATTCAAATTCCGCAGTTTATCAAGATAACTGGGTATGGGGAAACCTGAACCTAGTTTTACTTAAAGTCTGCTACCCTAACAAGGAGGGACTTCCCAAAAGAACAGGAACTGATCTAGAAAATGAAGTATATGGATTAGGTAATTTTACACTTAACCTCATGATCCTGAACGTTGAATCTGAAGCTACACCAATCTTGCCCGCCATGTCAGTATTCCCAGTGAAAGGGGAATTATGTATAAGAAAGAATGGTTCCATACACATGGGTCATAGTAAATGCACCACTGTAATAAAATTCAGTGATCAAGGCAAGTCTACATTTAGAGCTTCCCATCATTCCTACTTCATATGTGGCCAGACCGCATATATATGTTTACCTTTAGATTGGGATGGTACCTGTTACATAGCATTCCTTCTGCCACCTGTTTTCCTAGCTCCTCCTGATTATCACAGAAATACCCATTTAGTACACAATAGACAGCGGAGAGATCTCCCAATTGTCGATTACACTGAAACAGCATGGGAAAAATACACAGATTTCAATAAAGGATTCTTTCCCTATATAGGTACAGTCACTAATAGTAAGCTGATACGTAGATTAACCAGAACCCTTGAAGCAGTAGTGAACGAAACTATTTCCGCCTTAGGCAATTTAACAGAAGAGCAGTCTGCTATGCGGATTGTTGTGCTTCAAAATCGTCTTGTTCTTGACGTCATCCTGGCCGACAGGGGCGGAGCTTGTAGGGTCATCGGATCAAGTTGTTGCATTTTCATACCAGAAAATTCGCCGTCAGTATATAAAGCCATAACTCGCCTTCATAAGATTATAAGCCAGATACACCAGAGTCCAGGCACCTGGACTTGGTCCGGTTGGTTCTGGGGCGTGTTGTCAGCCTGGGGATGGAGAATATTATCCTTCCTAGGTATTGGCCTCCTCATACTATTCAGTTGCTGCTTATGTCTACAATGTGGGCCAGCGATTTGTGGTCTGTGTGCCACCTCGTGTATCCCACATCCAAATTTTCGTTCGAGATCCCGGAAGAAGAAAGAAGAACAAATGATGCTATACGAACAGATCGATGGATTGATGAAGATCGATATCTCCTAAGGGCCCGAAGGGGACAAGGAGGGAATGAGGAAATATGAATTTTGTGATCAGTTATGTCCCCTGTCGTAGACCCCAATGGCTCCATGTGCATGCTATAAGTACATGTATGTTCCCTCCTGCTCCAGTTCTGAAGACGCAAACATATGTGCGTCCACCGTCAACATGTCCTCTTTCAGATCCGCCATGAATGGGTCAGATATTCCATTCCTAAGTATGAAAGGCTACCGACTTTATATGGTTCACTTTCCACATTTTACAGACTCAGGCGAGTAGGCCCGAATTCTGTCATCAAGCCTTTTCCTGCCTTCTGCCTCTGAAAGCTCCAGTCTGAGCCTGCATCTGTGACCATGAACTTTGCCTTACTCCTTGCGCGGCTAACGGTGCCTGATCCAGCCTATTGCCTGCCAAAAAAACTGTATTTCACCTTCGAGATTATCTCCTTCGCTCCTCATCCGATGCATTCCTGTCTAGTAGTTTAGGTAAACATTCCTCCAGCTACCGTGCAAAGGGGCCAGGCCTCGCTGTCCTCATGCAAGTAATTCATAGCCCCGTTACCATGGAATATTCCTACCCCCTCGCATCTAGTGTAGACACTTAGACGCTTGTACACGCACTAACAGTCAGTATAGTCAGTATAGAATAAGATTTTATCCTAAGAGACCTCTCTTTTTGGATAACACAGTTCTTTAAACATAGGATATTAGATATGATTTGGGATTAGGTTGACATAACCCCAGACTTCTGTCTCCACACGTAGAACTAAATGTCAAGTCCCTTCACTCTCTAGTTGCACGTCAATCACACGTCATGCGGCTGCGTGCGCATCTCTGCCAAACATTTCTGCTGACATTGCAGGATTCTTTTATGGATCCACCCACTTGTGACATCATGTTTAGTGACGTTTCTTGAATTACGCCCTCTATTAGCTACGTATGCACCTTTTATCAGCTGTTACGCCTCTTGCATCTGTTTCACTGTAATGTATTTTCTATAAAACTGCCTACCTGTCAATAATATATGCGCCCTTCCTTCCTGAACTTTCGTGGTGATGGAACAGAAGGCCCACAATTCGAATTGTCTTCCTTTATATTGGAATAAAGCCCTTTTAAAACCTCTAATACCACGGATTCTGCCTCTTATATTTACTGAGTTATTCTTATAGACTTTACCGCATAAAAAATAGTACCGGTAACGAAATATTTACCACACCCCAACTAAAAACGGCCACAGGGTGTATTTACACAGTGGGGAAGGGAGGGGACGGGCCTGAGGTGACGTGTGCAAACACACCCTGTGGTGCGTTTTAAGAGGTAGTTTTAATCCCCTGCCCTATTATATACTAGGGGCTTACAGAAGAGGTCATGCTAATCACAGGGGGACCCCAACGCATAGCGTTCCCTAGTGTTTGTAGGTGTTTTCACTGTATTCTGAGTGTCTTTTAACATAGCACTGGCTCTAGGAATGGTTAGTCAGGCTCAGTTACCACCAGTATCCGTCTGAAAAAGTTGAGGGTACAGGATGATTTTGCAACAAGGCTTCTTTCTGCTCTTCTGTTTGTTCTTTCTGCACGTTATCCTTCTTCCTACACTTTTCTTCGTCTTTGAGGACTTCTGTTGCTTCTTTCTGCATTTCTTTTTTTTCTTTCTGTGCGTTTTTCTTCTTTCTTCACATGTCCTATCTCTGTAGGCATAGTTAGAAATTAGCATTTAAAAAACCTTTGAAATTCACTGAAAAAAACATAGGTTTCAGGCACGTTATAGTTAGGAATTAGCATTTAAAAAACCTTAGAAATTCACTGAAAAAACCATAGGTTTCAGGGGCGTTATAGTTAGCTGGACTTTTCACTCGTACAAAACCATTGAAATTCCCCCGTTATAGTTAGTTCAGCTAACTATAACTCTCGCACCCGCAATGCACTGCTGATGACGTTACATATTACATCACTCATGACATGGTCAGTGACATCACTCATGATATCACTGATGACATCTCAAATGACATCACTGATGACATCATCCTTGTGATAGAGTGGCAGACCTCCTCTCCCCCAATATAACCTTTGATACACACATTCAAAAATAGAAACTAAAATTTTCAAAACAATGGACATACCAATACCAGTTACAACAACCTATTCAGTAATTCTAAGATCCACATACACATCCACTCATTCACCAACAGTCCTATACAGTCACTCATACATGTACTCACTCATCATATGTACTCATACACCTATACATCCTGTTACACAACGCCACTCATCCATAGAGTTACTCACACACATAGTCACTCATGCTAATAAAGAATCAAACATCCATTTACTTGCATATACAGTTATACACACACCACCACACTTACTTCTACAGAAACTTACACATACTTAGTCTTTTAAACAATCACTTATAGAAAAACATACTTATTCATACAGGAACTCTTTCAATCTCTCACTCTCACATATACTCACTTATATACACCAATAGTCACATATACTAGTTTAAAACATATGTAGTTACTCATAAAGACACTATTGAGACAGTCATTCACTCACTAACACACCCATGCACACACTCATCCACCCCTGCACACATGCTGTCTTCAACACATACAAACAGTGAGTCACTCATTCAAGCACCTATGCACTACGTAATACCCCCCACCGAACCACTCAGACACTCATACTGATACTCAAAAAACCAACTAATAACCTATATAGACACTCATGTAGCTACTCACCAACCCATGCAGCCACTTATACACAAAGTGAGAGACTGATACAGATATTTACATATTTAAACATTACTCACTAAGCCATGTATTCACTAAGATACACTTAATCATTCAGTTATACAATCAATTTTTCAAAAACAAATCATCCATTTAGACACTTATATACCCATTTATTCTTCCATCGACCTTGAGATATACATATATAAAACATATGTAATTTTCAGAAAAACACACATTCACTGGATGATGTCATCAGTGATGTCATTTGAGATGTCATCAGTGATGTCATGAGTGATGTCACTGACCATGTCATGAGTGATGTAATATGTGACGTCATCAGCAGTGCATTGCGGGCGCGCGATTTATAGTTAGCTGAACTAACTATAACGTGGGAATTTCAATGGTTTTGTACAAGTGAAAAGTCCAGCTAACTATAACGCCCCTGAAACCTATGGTTTTTTCAGTGAATATATATATATATATATATAGGCATTTTAAGGGTTTAATAGTGGGTAAGGATATATAGTTGTATGGGTGATGTTATGGTTTAGGGGTGGGTAAGGGTAATGAGAGCTAAGGGTATTTTTAGGGTTTAGGATGGGTAGGGGTATTGGGTGGTAAGAGTCTTTGTAGAGTTTAGGGGTGGGTAAAGGTAGTTGTTGGTAAGGGATTTTTTAGGGTTTAGAGTGGATATGGGGTATTGGGTGGTATGGGTATTTCTAGGGTTTTGGGTAGGTAGGAATATTGGGTGCTAAAGGGTATTTTTAGGATTTAGGGTTGGTAGGGGTATTGGGTGATAAGAATCTTTTTGTGTTTAGGGGTGGGTAGGGGTATTGGGAGATAAGAGTGTTTTAAGGGTTAAGGGGTGGGTAAGGGTATTGGGCGGTAGGGATCATTTTAGGGTTTAGGGGTGTGCAAGGGTATTGGGTGGTAGGGGTATTTTTAAGGTTCATGGTGGGTAGGGTTATTTGGTGGTAAGGGTGTTTTTAGGGCTTAATAAGGGGATTGGGTGGTAAGGGTATTTTTAGGGATTAGGGGTGGAGAAAGGTATTGGGTGGTAAGGGTATTTTAGGGTTTAGGGGTGGGTAAGGGTATTGGGTGGTGTTATTGGTATTTTTAGGTTTTAGGGTGGGTAAGGGAATTGGATAGTAAGTATATTATTAGGGTTTAGGGGTGGTTGAGTTTAGGGGTCAACAAGGGAATATGTATAGTTACCTGAGCTAACTATAATGTAAGACCCCACAATGCACCACTTATGACCTCACATATAACATCACTCATGACATGGTCAGTGACATCACTCATGACATCTCAAATGAAATCACTGATAAAATCATACAGTGAATGTAAGTGTTTTGTAAATATGTCTGAATTTTAAAGATATATATACTAAGCGACTGCATAACTTAAATACTATCCTTTTGCACTACTAATGAGTGATACTATTTCTAACATCTGTCATGGCTGTGAGACTGTCTGAATCTGTTTTTGAGTGGTTGTCTGAGCGGCTGTATGGGTGTGTAAGTGGCTGTATAGGTGATTAAGTGGGTGTGTGAGTTGCTGTATGGTTGAGTGAGTGCCTGTGTTAATGGTTGTATTGATGAGTGAGTGTGTGTGAGTTGCTGTATGGATGGATGAGTGGCTGTATGAATGGGTAAGTGGCTGTGTGAGTGGCTGTATGGTTGTGTAAGTGGGCCTGTGAGTTGCTGTATGGGTGAGTGAGTAGGTGTGTCAGCGAATGTATGGGTGAGTATGTGACTGTGTGAATAGCTGTATGGATGAGTGAGTGGCTGTGTGAGTAGCTGCATGGTGGGTGAGTGTTTGTATGAAGGGCTGTATCAGTGAGTGAGTGCTTGTGTGAGTGGCTCCATAGATGAGTGACTGAGTGGGTAAGTGGGTACATTGGAGAGTAAGTGGCTGTTTGAGTGAATATAAGGGGAAGTGAGTAGGTATATGTCTAACTATACTGCATAATTAATGTGTTTATACGTTGTTCAATAGGTGCATGAGTGTGTGTGAGTGGCTGTATCAGAGAGTTAGTGTCCTAGTAAGTGGCTGTGTGGGTGAGTGAGTGGTGGTGTGAGTGCTTGTATGGATGTGTGAATGGGTATGTAAGTGCTTGTGTGGGTGTGTGAGTGGGGGCATAAGTGGTTGTATGGATGAATGAGTGGCTCTGTTGAAAGGCTGTATGGGTGAATGAATGGGGGTGTGAGTGGCTGTATGGTCGAATACATGAGTATGTGAGTAGCTGTATTGCTGAGTGAGTGGCTGTATGAGTAGGTGTATGGGTGAGTGGCTATGTGAGTGGCTGTGTGAGTTACTGTAAAGGTGAGTGAGTGGCTGTGTGAGTGCCTCTATGGTTGAGTGAGAAGGCGTGTGAGTGGTTGTATGGGTCTGTGAATGGGTATGTACATGGTTGTATGGGTGTGTGAGTAGATGTATGAGAGGTTGCATGGGGGAGTGAGTGGGGGGAGTGGTTCTGTAGATGATGTCAACAGAGATGTAATTTTAGAAGTCTTCACTGATGTCATCAGTGATGTTACTGACCATGTCATGAGTGATGTGATATGTGAGGTCATAAGCAGTGCATTGCGGGGGTGTAAGTTATAGTTCGCTCAGGTAACTATAATTGCTGAATTTCACTGGTTTGTTATGAGTGAAATATGAGCCTAACTATAATGTCCCTGTAACCTTTGTTTTTTTCAGTGAATTTCTAAGGTTGTTTTAACTCTATTTCCTAATTATAACGTCTCTGTAACCTTTGTTTTTTTCAGTGAATATCTATTTTTTTTTTCTTTCTGTTTTGTACTATAATGGCCCTGAAACCTTTGTTTTTTTCAGTGAGTTTTTAAGGTGTTTAAAATTTTAGTTTCTAACTGTAACCTATGACCTTTGAGAGTAGTTGCATGGGTCTGTAAGTGGGTGTGCATGGGGTCTAGCGGTGTGTGCATAAGGGGTTGTATGGGTAATGAGTGGCTCTGTTGAGAGGCTGTATGGATCAGTCAGTGGATGTTAGTGGCTGTAGGAATCTGTGAGTGAATGTGAGAGTGGCAGTATGGGTATGTGAGTGGGTGTGCAACTGTCTGTGTGGGTGTGTCAGTAGCTGAGTGAGTGACTGCGTCACAACAGACCTCACCTCCCCCTGTATCCTACAAGAGCTCACAGTTTTGAACAAAATGTCCACCTAACTGGAGTACTTCTTTCTGGTTATTTACTAAGAACTACCTCATTGGTTAAATGTCCAGTGCGTATTCTACATTACGTCTGTGTAATGGACCACAAATAAATGTCTCTATTGACCTTGTCTCCGTTTTGGCAATGTTATTGTTCCTTGTGCATCTTTATCCATAAATCTGTGATAATATGAATTCTCCAATAAAGGAGACAACAAGACTATATAGAGTTAAATGTCCACTGAACAAGGATACTTTCTCTTAACTATATGAAGTAAGTATTACTTCGTTTAGTTAAGATGCCCTCGTATACCACAGTATCAAGAATACTCATCACCAGCACCTGCCATCTTGGCAGGCCACCCATCTCCTCTCTAGTCGACCTCCCCCATCTCCCCTATGTGAGTGTCTCTCTCAAGTCACTTGCAGACCTACACTATAGTAAGGACAGAGGGGATTATGGAGGGGGAATGAGGAAGATCTCCAGATCTCAAGAGGGTATGGGACATGGGGTGCACTTGGTCTGCGCCATCTCTTATACCACCTCTCCTGCAACATCCTCCCAGGGGAAGGAACGGGGTCAATAAATTGAGGTGACCCTTTGATGAACTGACAGATGTGGGAACCCTGTATGGCATGCCTAATCCACCTTACAGGGATACCCGCTGTCTGTCCTCCACTGAGCATCCTAAATCAGAAGGGTATCTAGAATTAACTGTGGTGTAAACAAATATCAAAGATATTGAAACATCTGCCGCTAAAGGTTACATTTTTCATTAATGACTCCTAAATTTGTGGTCTCCTCTTCTGATTGACAGTGGATAGCAGATGAGCTTTTAGTGCTGGGGTGATGGCCCCACCCCCTTGGGCTCCGTTCTGCAATTGCGCCTCCTAGCATGTATCCTGGTGGGAAATGGGATCCCCTGGCACAGGTGAGGTCAAATGGGGCTAGTGAACCCAAGTCCAGTGTATTGTCCCACACGGCGGGATAGCAGGGCGCTTTTAGCTCTGGGGTGATGGCCCCACCGCCTTGGGCTCCGTTCTGCAGTTGCACCTCCTTGCACGTATCCTGGTGGGAAATGGGGTCCCCAGACATAGGTGAGGTCAAAAGGAGCTAGTGACCTCAAGTCCAGGTAGTGTATTGTCCCACATGGCATGATAGCAGAGGTGCTTTTAACGTGGGAGTGATGGCCCAGCCCCCTTGGGCTCGGTTCTGCAGTCAAGCCTCCTGGCATGTATCCTGGTGGGAAATGGGATCCCCAGGCACAGGTGATGTCAAAAGGGGCTAGTGACCCCAATTCCTGCTTGTGTATTGTCCCACACGGCAGGATAACAGAGGTACTTTTAGTCCTGGGGTGATGGCCCCACTCCCTTGGGCTTAGTTCTGCAGTCGTGCCTCCTGGCACGTTTCTTGGTGGGAAATGGGGTCCCCAGGCACAGGTGAGGTCAAAAGGGGCTTGTGACCCCAAGGTCAGATAGTGTCTTGCTCCCCACGGCGGGATAGCAGAGGCGCTTTATTGCTGGGATGATGGCCTCGCCCCCTTGGGCTCTGTTCTGTAGTCGTACCTCCTGGCACATATCCTGGTGGAAAATGGGGTCCCCAGGCACAGGTCAGGTCAAAAGGGGCTAGTGACCCCAAATCCAGGTAGTGTATTGTCCCTCATGGCTGGATAGCAGAGGCGCTTTTAGTGTTGGGATGATGGCCCGACTCCCTTGGGCTCATTTCTGCAGTTGCTCCTCCTGGCACCTATCCTGGTGGGAAATGGGGTTCCCAGGCACAGGTGAGGTCAAAAGGGGCTTGTGACCCCAAGCTCAGATAGTGTATTGCCCCCCGCGGCAGGTTAGCAGAGGCGCTTTTAGTGCTGAGGTGATGGCCTCGCCCCCTTGGGCTCCGTTCTGCAGTCGTGCCTCCAGGCGCATATCCTGGTGGGAAATGAGGTCCCCAGGCACAGGTGAGGTCAAAAGGGGCTAGTGACCCCAAATCCAGGTAGTGTATTGTTCCACCCGGCAGGATTGCAGAGGCACTTTTGCACTGTAGATGCGACAAGCAAGAAAAGCGAGACATGACACGCTGATGCAGGAGCAAGTGAAGGCAAAAAGTGGGTCAGGTGGCCTGATGGGAGACATGGCCATGCTGTAGATGCTGCGAGGAAGAGCATTTTTAGCAAACATTTGACTGCAGATTTAAATATAAATGGAAGCTGAAGCCAAGTCTAATTTGTGCAGAAAAAATCAGGGGTTCCCGGGGGAGAGAAAGTTGATGAGACAGAAAAGGAAACAGGGGACAGAGTTTGAGCCATAAACTAGAAAAAGAAACAGAAACGTGTAAAATGCAGAAAAATGAAGTATGGGAAAATAAGGGGCCTGGAAGGCCCACAGAGAAAGAAGAGTGCATCAGAGGAAAACATAGGGATATACTAGACAAAGTATATGAAGTCAAAAATAGGTAAATAATATAAGTGTTAAGAGCATGGAGAACACTTATCTCTCTGAGGGATTGCACGTAAAACATTAGACTAGAAAACAGTACATTTCATAACAGTAAAAGCTAAAAATGATGTGAAATACACACAGGAGCATAGAAAATAAAAAAATAAAAAGGTCAATAGTGAGGTTTTTGCCAGTGGCGGCTGCTGCCAATCTGAGGTGGGATTATATAATGGGAATATAAATGTACTGTTTTTGCCGGGCGCCTCAATCTCCTGCTCCCACGCCGCGCTGCTCCTCTGCTCCGATCCCGCCACTACAATTCCCATGGGCACAGGCTCCCAGACCCCACCCAATCCCAGTGCTTCTCCCAGCATTAGAGGAGCACTGGGATTGGGCGGAGTGGGCTGGTTTTGCGCTCCAGCCTGGAGATATCCAAGTGCGCATGTCAGTTGGGCCGGCTGTGGACAGCCGGCCAAACAGACATGCACACTTTTAGTGCCTACCACTCCTCCTCTCCTGCTGTGTGACGCTGTGGCCTGGCCCTGCCCTGCTCTTGACTCGGCGGACTGCAAATAAAAATAAAATGACAATAAAATTGTTTTATTGTCATTTTATTTTTATTTTGACTGCTGCATTTCAGCAGTGGGGTGATGCTCCTCTGCCATAGCGGAGGAGCTGCCCCTGTTTTTTGTCACTACTGTTGTGAAATGTACATATACATGCCTTAACCTTAAGTTTGAGAAATGCACGAGTGAATGTTGCTTTTATGACTTATACCACAAACTGAGAGGGTTTACAAAATGTCCCGACAGTGGGACAGTGTCCCCATACTTAGTAAATACAAAGGGAACTGTAGTGAGGTACATCGGAAAGCCACCAGACCCGGTAACATGGGGACCTTTTATATGGGTGATGTGGGCGATTCTTAATCTATCCCAGTTTGGCATCCCGCTTGGTTTTAACCTTACCCAAGTCACCATAAACCTAATAAAAAATTTCACAAGGAGACTTGAGGTAATTTTACACTTGCCACGGATCCCGGTGAAAATCTCCTTAGAAGAGCTCCCTCGTTTGAGAGGTTGAGCCCACTCAGACACAATAGGTGTCCCAGATGAGGACTCGATGTTGAAGCGTGCCACTGGAGCATTCTAGTGGGTGAGAGTCCTTTCAAAAAAGAATAAAGGATTCCCAGATCAGGAGAGACCTCATCCTGGTTCCATTCCCCCTTCTTTTGCTGGTACTTGCATTTGGAACTTGAGTGGATCCAGTCCTATTGCTCCTGCCTCTCCTTATTGATTATTGTTGTAGATTCAGCTTTAGGCTGATCCTCCTCCCATCAGAAGACCATAAATCACACAGGCTGTGCCTGACCCTGGAAGGGCTCACATGACCCACGCGGCGAGGGCCCAGGTCGGCACGTGTTTTCAGACAAACTAAAAGCTGCCTGCAGGACTACTCTTTCCAGACTCAAAGGGGCATATTATCAAGGATGGCGATAAAATTATCGCCACTTTAGCGGCAGAAAACTGCCGCTAAAGCGGCGATAATGGGCTTGATAATATGCCCTGGAGAATTCCAATAGAAGCCCATGTTGACACCAGAACATGGGCTTCTATTGGAATTCTCAAGGGCATAATCTCAAGCCCATTATCTCCGCTTTAGCGGCAGTTTTCTGCCACTAAAGCGGCGATAATTTTAACGCTGTTTCTTGGTAATATGCCCCAAAATCTGTCAGCCAAAGAAAAGTTGTGAATAAATTCTGCCCCAAATCAGCAATATCGCAGCCACCGCTCATATGAGCAGTCCATTCTCATTAGATTCAGAAAAGAAGTCGAGACATAAAGTGCTGTCACCTCGAGGCGCCCCCTGCCCTTTTCTCATTCATGTGACGATCCCCGCAACATAGTAAAGCTTTGGCGTACTACTGCAGCCCACATGCTTCTCTGACCTGGCATCCCAGCGTGCAGTTACACGGCTCAGGGGGTTAATGCGTCCTCAGCAGACACCTGAGCAAATTTGCTGGGTTCAATTCCTGGCTGGTCTTCTTTTCATCCTCCTGACGCTGATGAAAGGTGAATTATTGAATGAATGCCTGTGAATTAAATTAATGCAGTTGATATATGCGCTATACATGCACGCATTATCACAGCCTCTGTTCTAGTGCGCAGGTACACTTGGTACTATGGTATATAAAACAGGCACCTAGATCAGCGCTGCCCTTACTCTAGGGTAATTCCATTGTTGCTATGTCCGCTTTACCCCACATCGCTTTGAAGCTTGCACACATCTCACACATGCAGTTTGCAACGTTCAGACAAAGCCTGTTGACCACTATTACACCAACTCACAGAGCAGTGCGCAGATGCACATTCCAAACAAACACTGGCAAAGCCAATTGGTTTCACCTATGCAACATCTATTAGCTTTGTCAATGTTTTTTACATGTTGCACAGCCATCATGGCTTAAAGTAACAAAAAACAAAAAAACACCATGAGTGGTCAGCAATGACACTAACATGGCGCTTTTATCCCTTTAAGCCACGCTGCACAGCAGCTCACACTGCAGAATTTGCAAAGTCAATAGATCAAAAGAAATGGGTTTTCTCGCAGCACTCGTTTGTCTGAGTACAATATAAATACTCAGACAAACGAGTGCACCGAGAAAACCCGTTTCTTTGCTCATAATTCTTGTCTACCCGCATCAAGGTGCACCAGGAAGAATGCTATTCGAAGAAATTACACAAATGACCACAAATAAAGCAGAAACACTCGTATATACTGCAGAAGCAGCAACGGAAATGTATGATTTAATACAGGAAGCCAGATCATTCAGTCCCCAAGTTAACAACTTTATTATTGTAATTATTATTATTATTATTTTTTAAGTGTTAAGGTAGAAAGCATCATACTTGGATTCATAGCATACACTTAGGTGTTACTATTGTACTGAGCATAGTAACTGTGGTAATTACATCCACTATTTTGAGCAATGCCCATGCACTATTCAGTTCAGAAAACTTGGGGGCATATTATCAAGCACAGCGTTAAAATTATCGCCGTTTTAGCGGCAGAAAACTGCCGCTAAAGCGGCGATAATGGGCTTGATAATATGCCCTTGAGAATTCCAATTGGAGCCCATGTTCTGGTGTCAACATGGGCTTCTATTGGAATTCTCAAGCCCATTATCGCCGCTTTAACGGCAGTTTTCTGCTGCTAAAGCGGCGATAATTTTAACACCGTTTCTTGATAATATGCCCCTTGGTACTTCTGCGAGTCACAACTAAGGTTTAAGTTTTACGATTTGCCCATCAGTAAGTACTAGCTTAGAGATGATATAGCATGGCATATTATGTTTACATCGCATGGCACACATTAATACTTTCTTCTTCTTTTTAAATATTTTTAACATCGATGCATAGCCATATCACAGTATGACAAACAAGTTTTGAATGCTTAAACTTTATTGTGCACTTCCACCTAACACATTCCTAATTAAGCACTTTGGCTTTAATAAATCAGTCCATTCCGGGCTTCTACTAATGAAGTCATCACATTAGCGTGAACGTGGAAGTAGTCGCACCAGGGGGCATATTAACAAGGCAGCGCTATAAAATTATCGCCGCTTTTGAGGCCGTTTTCGGCCGAAAAGCGGCGATAATTTTATCGCTTTATCAGCAAGGTCACGCTATCGCGTGAATCCATGCCTTAGCGCCCTTTTCTGTAACGCCCACATTTGCATCTCTAATGAGATGCAAAGTGCGCATTCCTTCCCAAAATAACTGGAGAAATGTCGCTAACCGACATTTCTCCAATTATCAATGGGCACGCTAACAAGCATAGCGATAAGAAAAGTAGCGCTAACCTTGGTTATCGCTACTTTCCTTACGCCTGCTTTTAGTTTGACTTAGTCATGATATCCAATGGAAGGTGGATATCGTGGTTTAGTATGCCCGGCCCTATCAATAAGCTATCGCCAAACCTTGTGCGATTATCGCTGGATTTCCAGCGATAATCGCACATTTGGCAGCTTGCGCTAGGAATTTTATCGCTTTTGAGATAAGCGTTGCTGATAGCACGCTATCTCAGCGATAAAATTCAGCGATAGCCAGCGATAATTATCCTAGCGCTAAGTGCGCTTAGCGATAATTATCGCCGGTTGTTGCTGATATGCCCCTAAGATTGCAGTCATCAGAGATCCGTTTTGAGTTTAAATCTTACCGACTACCGAGTAAGTGCAATTACTAGATATATCGGTTTCAACTTGGGTACGTAGTTCTTATAGAGCACGGCAAATCAAAATAGTTAATTGCACTGGACTTTCACGCGTAACTGTCATGCTATTAAGTATTTTTAAAGCAAACTCAGTTTGTTGAGGTTTATCAATGTATGGCATCACGGTTCAAGGAAAATACAGCGTCACGCAACTTTGGGGGCACGTGGATCCGTTTTTCTGATGTTTCCCATATTTTTGTCATATTTTGTAAATAATGAATAAGCTGAGTACATAGAGAAGTGGGAACACTGAGAAGATAACATCTTTCTAGTTTGTATCGTTTTTCCCTTAAACATGCACTGGAACACAAAGTTCTCTAATATTTAAGTATCAATTATGACTCTTATGGGCTCTAAAATGTAAATATGTTTGCATGAATTGCCTAATTTTTGCCTTTACTCGTTTATGAGAAGTACATGTTTTTGCAGCACCAGATGAGAATGCTTAATGTCGTTATAATGATGCTGTTACATGAAATTTAAGACAGTCAGGACTGAATTGGCTCTTGTTTTTTTATCATTTTCAGAGACCCCAGATGAAGGGTCAACTGAGACCCGAAATGCATTGGGTTGTGTGAAGAACGGAGATCATGTTTACAATGAAATATGTTTTTGATCACCAAATAAAAACGTCAGTAATGAATAAATTCATGACGAAATCAAGAAAGAATCGTTACTAAAGTATTATGGGGCATATAATCAAGCCAGGCGATAAAATTATCGCCGATTTAGCGGCAGAAAACTGCCGCTAAAACGGCGATAATGGGCTTGATAATATGCTCTATGGAATTCCAATTGAAGCCCATGTTAAATGTGAAGGACATCTAACATGGGCTTCAATTGGAATTCCATAGAGCATATTATCAAGCCCATTATCGCCGTTTTAGCGGCAGTTTTCTGCCGCTAAAGCAGCGATAATTTTATCGCCTGGCTTGATAATATGCCCCTATATTTTGAATATAACGAATTTCCTAAGTTTGAGGAGAAACCATTCAGTTTCGAAGTAAAAGTTCACCCATCCGCCAGGGATTGGTTTACCTAACCTGACAATCGTTAATAAAGCCAATAGATCTCACATAGGCAAAACCTAATCTTTGCTTTTTCCTGTTTTCATATCTCTTTCTTCCTTTTTCTATCTCCCTTTTTAGCCTTTCTCTCTCTTGTGCTGGGTCAAAGTCTGATAATGATAAATATATCCTGCTCCCCCCCCCCCCCCACCCCCAATGAGTGCTGGTGCCCCCTATCTGCATCCACCAGCACAACAAATTAAGCAGGGGATACTGTGTATACTACACACCTCCTTTATCCGTCTTAAAATCAAAAATATTTCCATAAAGGCCAGTCACCGATTTTACCTTGACAAATCAAGTACCCTGCAAAAACTGGGCGGAGAGACAGCTGGTGTTAAAACAACCCTTCACAGGTAGGAGGCACATTCAAGTACCGTTTCTGAAGCTTTGAATTTGCAAGAAGCATTAGCACTGCATGCACTGCCATCGTTTTCCAGGATTCTCTGTGCACTGTACATTTCAGTCCACGCAGAGCCCAGACTTCAAATTGGATTTGAGAGCTTAAACAGGTTTAAGAAAACCAACAGGGTGACATAACCGCACAGCATGCACCATCCCGGAAGAGGAAGCGGAATGCAAATATATCCAGCTCACAGGTGCCGGGTGTCAGCAGTATTTCAGCAGACCAATTTGTTTTTAATTTGCCACGTCATAGATGTCAAGACTTTGCTTATTGGTCTTTCTAAACCCTTCTATGCAATTGGAAAATAAAAACCAGATACATAAGAACACAAAGTAGTGTTTGCTAGCATGCCAGGGTGTGGCACAAGAATATTCTTGGCAGAATGCGACTGGTGTAAATATTGTGTCCTAAATATTGTGCACAGAAATGTTGCCCATTAGAGTTAGCAATCGAAAATGAGATGATATTTCTTTTTTTTAAATTACCACATGCACTAATACATTTATGGGCGGCTTTTGATTCTAGCTAGCCCTGGCACTGTCCTGGACTCCTGGCTCATAGCTTTTGACCAGCACAGTCCAAAACAAATATATCAGGTTTTATACAGGAAAAATCAGGTTGTATATTTCGTTATGTCCTTTGGATGATGTAAGTGGCTTATTCATAATAGGCTGCTATATGATCCTATGTGCCAGTCCCTCACTCAGGTTCTGTTCATTCCATTAGGCTCTCCTTCCTGACTGTCCCTCCACAAACGTCTTTGTTCTTTGTCTTTCAGTCCCCACCCATCAGTACTCCCTTCCTCCTACATGACTAGACTTTCCTTCCAATGTGTCCCTCATTCGCCTCCTTTATCTTTCATTCCCAACTCTCCCTAAATTCTTCCCTTCCCATCTCACGGCTCTCAAGTTTCAAAATTGTTAGGAGAACTAATTAGCATAGATGACGACATCACTGGAAGTAGCGTCACATCATACTTACACTTTATGACACCAGAAGTGATATCAATGAAATTATAGTGCCTCCTCTGGAGTAGTCTGGCTTCCTAAGCTTCTGCACCTCCCAGAATGCTGCTCTTCACACATCAGAACTCTACATGCATGGAGCTGCATTCAGAGGTCAGGTGTTGGTGCTTCTCACTAGCTGGTTGTGACATTTTGCCTCTTGTGTTAGTCTTCTCAGAATGAGTGCGAGTTGAGGTCTTTGCCAGCGCCCCCACAGGTTTCTCCTTCCTCTTTGCCTTACCTTGCCGCCCCTTGATGCCTAAGTTATGACTTATGAGTGTTTAGGAGGCATGCTTTACATCATTGCTTTACTCTCTCTGGCTCATTAGTAGATGCCAGTGGATGAAGCAGCTGTTATAGAGGCATCAGCTAGGCCTATATTGAGACATATTGAGATTATAGTGCACATTAGGTCTTGGCATTACCAATGGCTGCCCCATTGGCTGCGTTCTTATACAACAATGTGATACGTATGCACAGCGCACAACAGCATTGCAAACACAACTGTTGGTTGGAGGAAGGGAAGAGAAGAGAAGTGGTGCCGCTGGGCAACCTGGGTGACATGTCCAATGGTTATGTCACTGTTATGTTATGTTGATTGTACAGCACTTTCTGAATAACCCAGTTTGCCTCAAACCGATGTGACTGAACAGGAGATAATGGGAAGAAGGAACAATTAAAAGGAATTGGCGCGGGAGCCTTGTGACTCGTCTTTCACAAAACAGTAGTCTCTCACTGGACAAAGCATTGAGGGTAAGACTCTTTAGCCATCTCACCAGCAGGGAGGGGAGATTTGAGTTGGAGAGACAACAGAGAGTCGAAGAAGTGACACGAGGAAATAGTAGAAGAAGTAGTTAGCAGGCGAGTCAGATATGGAGGTGAGTGGTGACATCTGGAAGAATTCAATGAAATTTAAGGTCCAAAAGAGTGATATTTGCCAACTCTGTGTCAGCTCACAATTAGTTTTCCCAGCATGAAGAGTTACAGTAAGTAGGGGTGGTGGCAAGCCAGATAAGCAGAAGCACTGCATACATGTGGTGAGATAGCTATGTGGGCTAAAACATATGGTGCAAATCAAATGCTGAAATCCCAGCACTGCCAACTCAGGGCCTGATTTAGATCTCAGTGGACAGGTCACTCCTTCACAATGGTGACGGATATCCCGTCCTCTGGAATTTAAATCCCATGGGATATAATGAGTTTATATTTTGGCAGACAGGATATATGTCACCGTTGTGATGGAGTAACCCGTCCACGAGATCTAAATCAGGTCCAGTGTCTTTAACCCTTCTGTGGATATAAAATGAGTACCATTGTGCTGGAAACCATCACGCTGATTGGACATGGCACTAGAAATCTGAAATTTCATCGTAGCACTAGATATTGTAATTGTCCTAAAATATATGCCTTGCAAATTGCCACCACATAGATAGCTATGTGCAGACATACTGTCTTGTTGCTAGCCATTGAGGCTGTGCCTCGGCTCCTAAAACTTTGTTTTGTTATTCAGAACTATGCCTCTTTGTTTGGTGGTCCTCTGATGGTTGTTACTTGATACTGGACAGTGTTCACTTAGATTTGTGGCTGTCCCACACAGCATTGGAGGCTAATTCTGACAATGTCATTTTTGTTCCTGTACTTCAGCATTTGAGGATGTGATTGGAAGAATGATGGTTGCAATTCTGGAATCAAGGCTGTAACTAGACTACTAAAGCTATGGTTGGGAATTTTAGGTTGCACTTTGATAACTTACAATAGTCAAAATATGTCTTTCTCATGGACACAATGCCTGAATCAACGGGATATCAGGCCAGGACCCTAGTTCATATGGGTGGACCTTAAAAATTGATGTTTATCTGCTTTTGTAACTTCTTTAATGTATCACTTTCGCTCCTACTCTAGATCTTTTAACTTCAGGAATGTCACTTCCTAGAACAGATTAAGAGCGAAGGGTCAGTCAGAATTACTTTATTCGATTAATACAAAAGAGAACAGTTCATTCATACCAATAAGTAGGTAATTTCCTGGTTTTCATAGACATACATAAAAAGTAAGCAACACTGTAACAGGTTAAAGGGTCAGGCAACATACGAAGAAAAAATAGGGCCGGGCGACATTGTCTAAAATTATGCTTATGCAAAAGGGGAGTTAAAAACCTTTCCCGATGATTACACTAAAATTTACAGAAGAAGAAGATGTGCAAATCGGTTTGGCGTGAGAGGTCATCACATGGACAACAAGGGAGGTCATTAGTAGAGTAAATACTAGCAGGATGAACCAACATGCAGGAGATGTAATTAAGATGAATCCTTAGGAGAATGGATGCTACGTTTATCAAATCAGTTTTAGGGGATACTTAACTCTTGATGTAATTTGAAGTTAGAACAACTAATAGGGAGGCTCATCACTGATTTCCAAAAACAATCCTCTAATGTTTGTATCCCCTTTACATAAACATGGCCCCACACTCCCGCACCAAAAGCAGCTACTGCACTGGATTTGGCCCCATAAACCTTCCTTAAAATATTTGGGTTTCTTGTTCCTGACTTTTTTGAAAATGAACGAATGGCATTTATACTCTTTTCAAGCAAGGTCCTACGATTCTCTGCCATACTCATCCAGAATGCCTTATAATCAAAGGTTACCCCTAGGTACTAGAACAACTCTGCCTGCACCACTTTGCGATTAGAAACTGTTAGACCTGGCACTTTGGCGTGAGTCTCCCTTCCACTTTTTGTCGCTGTGCCTCATGTATTTTTATTGTGTTGGCCGCTCAGAGCACTGTGCCACTGCCAACCAGTGCCACAGTGCAAGTGCTCCCTATGTAAAATGTATATGGATTTTCCCTATATAAACCATATATCCTGTTCATATTTTCTTCCACTATGGCAACAACTTAGTGCATTTCAACCCCAAAGAGATTATTATAAAAGCTCATAAGTAATATAGTGTTACCATCTGGACCTTTAAGATCTTACATATTAAAATATTGACATTCATTAAAGGATGATAAAACTTCAAATCAAAGGGTATTCTTTAAAAATTTCACAATTCCGCCCTTCGCCCTTCCAGCGGTTGAGGCAATTGCGGGGGTGTAATATCACCTATATCCATCTATGCGGACAGGACCCACTGCCCAGGTCTCTTGCAAGCATAATAAATCAAAGGCGCGAATGTACTTGAACCAATCCTGATCCAACAATTTCTGCCCCAGCCCTGCAATGTTCTATGTAATGGCTGTAAAGGTCTCCTTGTCCTTTGGAGGGGGAACTTCATCAGTCAAGCTTGCACGAAATACATGCCCCATTACATTCTGGGATTCCTCCCTAGTACTCAGTCAGTCACAGGCCTCCATGTCGGTCAGTGCCATAAATCGGTTTGATGTGGGTAGTAAAGGGATGGTATTTTCTCTATGTTGCAGATGTGATTGAAACCCCGCTCTATTAACGACGGAGTCTTGTGCCCTATTTCTGATTGCACCTTGGTGATACATTAAAGATTTATAAAAGAAACCGAGGGGAAGAACAAATATTTGTGTCGATTCTGAAGGGTTATTAGGTAATAGTTGTAATAGCTTTTTTGCCATGACCGGGATTTCAAGGTTAGAACTACACAGTCCCCTGTAATAGATTTAGTTTGCTTCCCCAGCCAAGAAGCTCTGCGCGCCATTAAAATGTTGCAATGACCCTCAACCTGTCCATTCCCAGTTTTATAAATCCAGTGGCGTGCTTTATGAATTAACTGGGTTGTGGTTTCTAGTTGGTCTTTTTATAAAATTGGGGTATTTGACAAAATAACTACATAGGGACAAGCAGCTGGGGGGAGGTCTAACCTCGCCCCTTCAAACAAATTTTGTGGGAGATTAGGGCCCTACCCCTTATAGCTAAAGTCTCCTGATCGGTGCTTCTTTGACCCAAATGGTAATGAGGCACTGTCTCTGGTCCTCAACTTTGAGTCACAGATAATACCGGGAGAGGACAAGCAACATTACCCCATAGCAAAGCCCGGGTTACTGGGGTCACACCAAGGGTTTGATGGATTACTCCGCTGCTGACTCCTGTTGTGGGATTTTGCAAGTGCCCTGGGTGATTTTCCTTGGCCACATCCTCCCCAGATAGCGTGTATCTTGATGATGCTGTTTCCCTTATTTCCTTTTCTATTAATTCCAGGCGTAGAGTTATAGGTGCTAAAAGCTCCTTGAATTTAGCCAAGAAAACTTCCATGTCCATATTCAGGGTCCTAGGTGGGGCAACTATCAGGTGCTGTAGGGGTTTCTCTATAATACGACCTGGTACACTTTCTGGTATATTTTTACTTTTCCGTGGTCTCTTTGAAACATTTGTAGTGAAGTTTTTAGAGCGACCCCTTTTCCTCTTTTGCACTGGTGCTGCATCCGCTGGTATTAGTGCCTCTATAAAAGGAGTGGAAGTACTCAACACAGGTGTAGGAGTAGGAGTGGTGGAAGGGCTTATCACACCTATGTTTGTTTCCAACAGGTTTAGTGTCTGCCCCTCATGGGAAAACCCAGAAGGAATATCCTTATTTGTTGCATTATCTACATCCAGCGATAATCTCCTCTCTGCTCGGTCAATCTCTAGGGCTATCGCAGATGAGGCCATTGTGCTAGAAACCGTAACTTTGATTTGTCATAGCACTAGAAATCTAAAATCTCATCATAGAAAGCACTAGATATTCTAATTGTCCTAAGAAATATGCCTTGGGATATCAGGGCAGGACCCTGGTTCATATAGGTGGACCTTAAAAATTGATATTTATCTGCTTTTGTAACTTCTTTAATTTATCACTTTCGCTCCTACTGTAGAACTTTTAACTTCAGGAATGTCACTTCCTAGAACAATATAAGAGCGAAGGGTCACATGACACCACTTCTTGTGATGTCACCCGATTGTCCAAAGTAATGTGATATCACTTTAATGCCCCCTGGTATTTTGGTGAATCTACATCGGTCCATGCATACCTCAAATTTTCCTTTGGGCCACAGCAGCCATGACAATTCTAAGGCCACTCTCTTTTTGCTGACTTCATCTTGGTCCACATCACAGTCAGTGGCTCTGCAGCTCAACATTTCAATTCCGATATGACGTGCCCTGCCAATTTGCATTAACATTTTAAAGGCAGTCAACTGCAGAAAGTGACAAACGACAGAGTTTATGATTTCTTTTTCTAAATTACGTTTTTGTAATTGTATCCACAAGCACAAATTTGCTCAGTGTGGATCTTTCTGTGGAGTTGCAGGATACTATGTTTTGTATGAGTGCCTTTCCATGACTTCTGAGAACTTTTCGAGCAGTATTCTGTGACTAGAAAGACTTCAGGGTCAGAATGTTATGTATATTCAATACCAACACCTGGCTAACAAATTTGAGTATAGCAACAACAACATGATGGATGGAATGCTTGAATTAATCTCAGCCACTGGCAATCTCCTGGGCCACATTCCAACATAACTTTTTGCCCACTCTAGACAAAAACCTGTCTTATGCGAATCAGTATCAACCCTGCTCCTCATGGGAACAGTCTGTCTTGAACTGCCTGGCTGGTTCCCCTATAGAAGAGACCATAAGCAATCCCAGGATGGTTTTACCCTATTTAGGGGCTTATCAGTAGAATATAGCTTAACTCCTAAGACACAGTAAGCACAGGACCCATGTTAAGGAATACCTGTCGAACTTATGAGGTAAACTGCAACAACGACAAGATGATGGATGAAATGTTTGAATCAATCTCTGCCAGTGTCAACCACTTGAGGCCGCTATTCAGTCCATCGTTTTTCGCCCACCATGGTTACGTCAAGCATTCCATCCATCACTTTTTTGTATACTTCAGTGCGACACCCTAAGTGCAATGCATGTGCTCCAAGGTGGATCCTGTGCTCACAGTGACAATGAAACTAAGCTGCACTCGACTGAGGAGTCCCAATCAGGCTAAAACCAGTCTTGGGTGCTTGTGTTCTGATTCAGGTAGGTGCTGGCTTGGCAGTTCAGGATGGAATGTTCCTATTGGAGCAAGATCAAGACTGATTTGCATATGGCTTGGTCCGTACTGAGGTAGCATGATGTGCTAAATAACAATGGAGTGGGATGCGGCCTGTGGTTGATATTAATTCAAGCATTCCATCCATCACTTCAGTGCAATGCCCTGAGTGCAAATGGTGTGCCCAGATGTGGGTCTCATGCTCACTGTGCAACTGGAACCAAGCTGCACTTGACTGACAAGCCTCTACCAGGGTAAAACCAGTTTTGGGTTGCTAGTGTTCTGGTTCAGGCAGGACCAGCCTGGTAGCTCAGGCTGGACTGTTCCTACTGGAGCAGAGTCGAGACTGATTTGCATATGACTGGGTCCAACTTGAGGTGGCATGTTGAGCAAAATATCTATAAACTGGGATGCAGTCCAAGAAATTACCAGTTTCCGGGATTAATTCAAGTATTTCATCCATCACTTTTTGTATACTTCAGTAAGAAATCAGAGTTGCAGTCAAATAAAGCTTCAAGTCAATGAGAGATTTGGATCTGGTGCTGGGGACCACATCCCCAAATGGATAAATCCATGGTTGAATTACTGACTAATACACTTAGGGACCCACTACGAGTGGCTTGGAAAATAGACCAATATTACTCCCCCAATCTCCTCCCCCAAAGTTAATGATACCATTGGGGGATGAAAATGCTGAGAGATTGCAAGGTGGTCTCAAAGGTCCTCTATGAAATGGGTAATTACCTTACAATCTAAACTAATGTACCCAATTTTCATGGTTATGTCCATATCCCCCATTCCCTACATTTGACCAGGACATTTTATCATTTTTCAGAAGTCTAAGAGTGCGGATTCAACAAACTGGACCTATGGTATGCCTTAGGGACTTTTGATAACATTAGAGCTGGTAACTCGTGTTTTTTCGGGATTAACAGCCCACTCATATTGAGGTATTGAAGGCCTTTGAAGGGGCCTTAGAAGAGCATCCTGCTAGCCAAGTGTCACCTGGTTGCAGATTCATCAACAGAAGCAAATTAAGATGCAAAGAGATGGGTTTTTTAAAGTATACAGACAAGGAGATGATTGTAGGTGAAGTAGAGAGTGTTCCAAATGCACTAGATGTATAGGAAAAAGTACGACCACCAAGAAGACATCCGACGAAAGGGTGGAGGAGTCAAGAGAACAATAGTGCTGAAATTAAAAAGTAATATTGCTGACTTTTTCCTACTGACAGCCCCCCTCACACCTTTACCCCGCTATCCCCAGCCTAAGGATGAAGAAGTCCTGGATTCTTATCAAATATATGGATATAACATTCTGCAGAGTACCCACAGATAGAAATATTTCCAGAAATTAACATAGCGTTGTTTTGTAATTCACTTTCAAGCAAACTTCATAGCAAATATTGAATGCACTGGACAGTCCATATAGTTTGTTCACTGGACTAATTGACTCTTCTTTAGCTTGGCTCAAAATTCTTTAGCTTGGCTCAAAATGAGTAAAGTACCCTGTCTGCAACTGTTTTGAGTAGGTTTATTGAATATTTTCATGTATTTGTATTGAGCAGATTCATTCTATACCATTCTGTTACTCCTTGAATTTATTCAATTTACGAGTTGTGCAAACACCTGTATCATTGTTGCATGTTAAATGTCTGCAGCCATCATAAGTTATAGAGTAATAGTGAGACCAGTGGACCCACAGAGTCAATAAGTGAGGAAAGGCTGATGTTATTGTGCTCTCTCACAAAAAGGTAGAATATAAATGGGAAAAAGGGACGTGAATTTAGAAAAAAATGCAATAAACATCCTGATAATCTGAGTATGTGCATATTATTCTGGTGGTAACATACAATATATCCATGAAATCGCAAGAGCCTTAGAATGCAGCATAAGGCACTCATAAATATACGGGTTGTATGTCACTCTAGCAAGTACAAAAAGGTTGTAATACAAAAATATTGTGGCTTTAATATTGTAAACCAAAATATCAACATTCTATACAAAGTGGTTGTACTAAAATATCAACAACGCAAATAATGAGTAAAGGAAATATCATAAAAACAAGCAACAATATAAACATTAAAAAAATTAATATGAAGAAGAAAACTTTTGTTCAAAAATAGCTATATACTGTCATTAATACACAAAAACTCCATCTGCAAAATAACATTTACACACAAGAACATGTTCACTTAGGGGGTCAATATGATGGCGGATGGACTTCAGTCCATCCGTCTGTCATCGTATTTGGGACCGCCCTCCTACAAGGCAGCGGTCCCACACGGCAAATTAAGATGCGACCGACACCGTGGCTGTAGCATTGCCCATGTTTAGTCCTGCGGTGGGTGCTGCACTCTGCAGCACCAGCCACAAGACAAAACAGACACCCCACACATATCCCTGCCCTACGTGGCAGGCACCAGGCGGTGCCTACCACATGGTGTATGGATTTGTAGGGGAGCACCATAGGTACCCCGCAGTGCCTATGTCCCTGACCCAGGAGGTTAGGGGGGTTCGCTACAGGCCCCCAAATCTGTTTCCGCCTGCCGCTTTGCCTTGGGTTGACTGCCGCCAAACGACCGGCAGAAAGGGATATTGTAGTCCCTACGGCGGTGCCTGCCATTCTAGGACTACAGGGAGGTCCGACAGAGGGTCGGATACAGACTGCCTGTCAGGACCGTGGCGGTCTAGGTTTTGACCACCACCCGTCCAGAAGCCATTATAATATGGCGGACAGAGATCTCAGTTCCGATGGTGCGCAGACTGCTACCGACAGCCTGTCGGTCGCTGCCTCCACTCCATCGTAATCAGGCCCTTAATTTGTATCTTAAAACAATTAACCAATCACATTGAAGGAAAAGTAACATTCACCTCCTGTGCCTCACAGAACGGACGCTCCCCGCCACTGCTCTGCCACTTACCTGCCTCTGCTGCCTGACGCCTGACGCCTGATCTCCGCATCTTCTTCCCGCCGCATTTTCTTCCCGCCACTTACCTGACACCGCTGCCTGCCTCCGGATACCGCCTCCCGCCTCCCAGGTAACGCCTGCTGCCTCCTGGCCGCTCCTCACGCCGCTGCCTTCACTCCTCCTACCTGCTGACCTCCGCTGGGCACCGGGTGACTTCCTGCCTGCTCCGCCGCTTCCCGCCGTTTTTCCCGCCGCCGCTGCCCCAGGCGCCTCCTCCCACTCCCGCCTCCACCTCCGGCCCGCCCCCCCTCCCTGCCCATTGGCCACCCCGCTCCCGCCTCCCGCTGACCCTCCCTCCCGGCTCCTTATTTATGTCGCCACCTCCGCGACCGCGCAGCGGGCGCGCCTTATGTGCGCCGAAGGTGCGCCAAAGGTAAGCCCGTCTGCGCCCGTCCGCGCCTGGACCGCGCCCAGTGCCAGACCCCCTGGTCCCCGCGCCCGCCAGCCCCCCCGCAGGACCTACGACTTCGCCACGCTCATCGCACTCAACACCGCCCGAGCCCCCGGATGCTACCAAGCGACCCCACGACGCACCCATGGACCCTTCGTATGCCGTTCCTGCAACTTCTCCTGCCTGCGATCCTGCACCACACCCGCCAGGACTGGAAGCAGCAACCACCTGAAATGCATCCTGCTCAACACCCGATCCGTCCACAGACACGCCATCAAGCTCTGGAACCTCCTCGACACTGCATCCCCAGACGTCGCCTTCCTCACGGAAACCTGGATGAACGCCTCCTCAGCCCCCGACATCGCCATAGCCATCCCGGACGGCTTCAAGATCATCAGGAAGGACCGCACCAACCAGACCGGAGGAGGCATCGCCATCGTACACAAGAGCACCATTCGCATCTCGGCTGACTCCATCGGCACATTTGGAGCTGCCGAATACCTCCACTTCCAAGTCCACACCGACCCCAAGACGACCCTCAGAGGCACCCTCATCTACAGACCCCCGGGACCGCGGGCACAGTTCTGCGATGACATCACGGACTTCATCAGCCCACACGCCCTCGCCTCCACCGACTACATCCTCCTCGGGGACCTCAACTTTCACCTGGAAAACAACAACGACCGCAACTCCACCAACCTGCTGGACAACCTCGCCAACCTCGGACTCAAGCAACTGGTCAACACCCCCACCCACCACGCCGGCCACACGCTCGATCCCATCTTCTCTTCCAGCAAACACGTCTCCTTCAGTCACTCCACCGAACTCCACTGGACCGACCACAGCTGCGTCCATTTCAGCTTCACGAAGAACACGGTCTACCACCACCCGAAGCAGGTCCCACACAGAAACTGGAGCAAGATCACCGCCGACCAGCTCACCACCTCCCTCAGCCAGAACCCGCCCGGCTGGGCAACGGACCCTAACACGGCAGCCTGCAACCTCACGCAGTGGCTGTCCACAAGCGCCGACAACCTCGCCCCACTGAAGGACCCACTCACCAGGCCCAGAAGCAAGAAAGCCCCCTGGTTTACCGACGAACTCAAGAACTCCAAGAAGGCCTGCCGCACCCTGGAGAAGGCCTGGCTCCTCGACAAGACCGCCGACAACATGACCGCCCTCAAACTCGCCACCCGCAAACATCACCAGCTCATCCGCACCACCAAGAAGAAATCTCTGAAGGACCGATTGGACAAGAACGCCGATGACAGCAAGGAGCTCTTCAACATCGTCAAGGAATTCTCCAACCCCAGCACCGGCCACAACGACATCGCCCCCTCACAGGACCTTTGTGACTCCCTCGCCTCGTACTTCCACCGCAAGGTCGCCGACATCCATAGCAGTTTTGGCGCTCACCCCCTGCACCCGTCGATCGAACTCACGCACCCGACAGCCACCCTCCGGACATGGACCGAGGTGACCCCTGAAGATACTACTCGCATCATGAATACCATCCACTCCGGATCCCCGACCAACCCGTACCCCCACCACATCTTCAACAAAGCGGCCCACACCATCGCACCCCATCTCCGAGACATCATCAACGCCTCCTTCAACACAGCAACCTTCCCGGAGTGCTGGAAGCACGCCGAACTCAGCGCCCTACTGAAGAAACCAACAGCGGACCCGACCGACCTAAAGAACTTCCGCCCCATCTCGCTCCTTCCCTTCCCGGCCAAAGTCATCGAAAAGATCGTCAACAAGCAACTGGCCGCCTTCCTCGAGACGCACGGATCCCTCGACCCTTCACAGTCCGGATTCAGAACCAACCACAGCACCGAGACTGCCCTCATCGCAGCCACTGACGACATCCGAGCCCTGCTCGACAACGGTGAAACAGCAGCACTCATCCTCCTGGACCTCTCCGCGGCATTCGATACCGTCTGCCACCGCACCCTAGTACAACGCCTCCACAACACCGGCATCCAAGGGAAGGCCCTGGACTGGATCACCTCATACCTCTCCGGTAGAACACAGAGAGTACGCCTGCCTCCGTACCGCTCGGAGGCCACCACACTCATCTGCGGCGTCCCGCAAGGATCATCGCTCAGCCCCACGCTCTTCAACGTCTACATGAAACCTCTAGCGGCCATCGCTCGCAAACACAACCTGAACATCATCTCATACGCCGACGACACCCAGCTGATCCTCTCCCTCACCAGAGACCCCGACACCGCCAAAGCAAACCTCCACGAAGGGATGAAAGACGTCGCCGAATGGATGAACGACAGCCGCCTAAAGCTGAACACGGACAAGACAGAAGTCCTGATCCTGGGTCCATCACCCTCCGCGTGGGACGACTCCTGGTGGCCCCCGGCCCTAGGCACCGCACCCAAACCAACGGACCACACACGCAACCTGGGCTTCATCCTGGACTCCACTCTTTCGATGACCAGACAAGTCAACGCCGTCTCCTCATCCTGTTTCCTCACACTCCGGATGCTCCGCAAGATCTTCCAATGGATTCCGACCGAGACGAGGAAGACTGTCACCCATGCCCTCGTCACCAGCAGACTGGACTATGGAAACACCCTCTACGCCGGAACGACAGCCAAGCTTCAGAAGAGACTCCAGCGCATCCAGAACGCCTCCGCCCGACTCATCCTGGACATCCCTCGACGCAGCCACATCTCGAGCCACCTTAGAGACCTGCACTGGCTCCCGGTCAACAAAAGGATCACGTTCAGAATCCTCACCCACGCACACAAATCCCTCCACGACCTGGGCCCAAGGTACCTCAACAACCGCCTGACCTTCTACACGCCAACCCGCCAGCTACGATCCGCGGACCTCGCCCTCGCCGTCGTCCCCCGCTTCCAGAGAGTCACCGCCGGAGGAAGATCCTTCTCCTACCAGGCGGCGAAAACATGGAACACCCTGCCGGTCCACCTGCGACGTACCCGGGATCACCTCGCCTTCAGGAAACAGCTCAAGACCTGGCTGTTCGAGCAGTAGCAGACCCCTCTCCCCAAGCGCCTTGAGACCCGTCCGGGTGAGTAGTGCGCGATATAAATGCCTGATTGATTGATTGATTGATTGACCTATCTACACAAACCAAACAAATTACCTAAGCAATAACATTCAAACTTTTAGTAGCCACATCAAAGAAGTAGTGATCTAGCAACACTATAAAAGGAGGGGAAAGAAACAGAAAGCCTTTGTACTGCTGCATTAAAATATGCAGAAGAATGAGGTTCTGAGAAGTAAAAGCAGCAACAACAAATTTAGGGGTAAGTATATTTACTTTATTAATAAAGATAACCAGAATTCATAAAACATAAATAAATACAAACCATCATCTTAAAATATTAAGATACATTTACACATACTTTAATTTTATTACTAAGATTAAACACCTCAAAATACTGTAAAATTAGAAAACAAAAAAATTTAAATCTCGTCAACAGCACAATAAAAACTAAAGGCAGCACAAAATTACAAACTAGTATATACAAATCATATCAATCAATCAAAATCCTTTATTCAATCTCATGAAAGCAGATCATAAAAGGTACATTATTAAAAAAGAACAGTTCATTAATCATAGAAATCGAGTAAATTCATAAATAGGAGTTACACTCATAATGATAAAACATAAATGCAATGGATATGAGCAACACGAATTGAACAAAAGCCAAAGGGAGCGACAGTAATAGAGAGCCATGAGCACCATGTTGAAATTAAAGAGACAATGAAAAAGCTCATCATTGCCAACAGCGTAACGTGTTTTTTTTTTTTACCAGATAAAGTTCACTTTTGGGGAAACTACAAGATTGCAGTGAAAATGCACTCTAGATGATATATAAGTAGCAAGCAAGCCTGCTACCATCATAGGCACATTTAAAAATACGCCACAGGCATAAATATTAAACATCACAGATTTGCGCAGGTAAGGCACATTTTTTAGAGAGAAACCAGCTGCCTTGCTTGTATGCTAACCTTTTAACTGCGAAAATCAACACCACTCTACGCTTGCTGAACTTGTATTCATAAAGTAAAGGAAGTAAAAATAGTCTAGTAAGAAAAAGGTGGTACTTGCATTAAAAGACAATCATCACGTGGGCAAATATGTATATCAGAGGTGGCAAAACTGGCCTCGTGGGAAGCACAGAAGCCATCTAATAAAACCTACTCTGAAGCGGGTCAGTAGCATCAGCTCCCACACATTTTGCACAAGGTTCAAGTAAGGAGCCACCTCCTCAGTATTTTGAAGGAGACAATAGTCTTTAACAGAAAGAGGTGTGGCCCCGCGGTCAGGGCGACTGCCTCCGGAATCTGGGGATCACGGTTCGATCCCCGGTACCTGCCACTATGTGACTCTGGGCAATAGCTTGCTTAATCTCCCCGAGGGCCTCCCGCGCCTAGGTGACCCTTAGGGGTGATTGTTCGCGCTTTACAAATGTGGATTATATTAACAGCATATTTAATTACTTCTGCCATCCGTCAGGGCCCGTCTGTGATATAAAATACAGTCTCTGACACAACGTGTCCCTACCTCTTGGCTTCTCATATATGTAAGGACAGCCTAGGGCAAGAGTTGTCTCCCTGATGTATTTAAGCCAGGGAATATTGGACCCATGTAAGCAGGCGAGGCAATCTCAGATAATTATGCGATTTACAACAGCCTCTCCATTTAACCAGATTGAGCACCATCAGTGGGGCAAAGTTGAATAGGTCCTCTACATATTACAGGTCTAGCTCCTGGTGGATTACAAAGTGTGTAGGGATGGAGGGGCCCCCAGGGCCTGCCTACAGACTCTAAATCCTTCCATTTGTATCCTGCTTGTATTCCTATAATAATTGAAAGTACTGAAATTAATAATAACAATGTTACAAAATATAATATTTTACAATAAACCAATAATATATTTATATTCCTACATCATCAATTACTTAGATTTAAATATGTCAGTACAACAGCCCAGCTACAGAACGTTCCCAAAGGAGGTACATTTACTGATATACATGGGTTATACATGGGTTATATTTACTCACACAAAAGTACAATAAACAAATATGCCCATGGCAAATGTGCAAAGAACTTTCCAAACCAGTGTTGTTGTCATGCTACTAAAGCTAATAATCAAATTGAAAATGTGAGTTTAGATAATCACCTGAATTTGAATGTAGGGTTGTGGTATGTGGTTTAAAAGAAATTGCCTACAATCTTTGGAACCTCCTAGGACCATACTAATAGAGTTTGCTTGCACAATTCTTACCTACTTGTGAAAACAAATGCCACTGAACCCAAACTTAAAACGCACAATTTAAAAAAAATGGACGGGCATGCGACACAAAGCAATTTAAAGTGATAGACAATAGCCCAACCTATACTGAAACATACAGGAAACAGGATTTAATTTTATACGCCAATGAAAGTATTATTTTTTTACAAGCAACATGAGCTCGACTACCCATGAAGTGTATGGTATAGGGTCAATGTTGCACATAACAGAAGCTTGCTTCTCCTAAGAGGATTGTATCTGCAATGGATTTAATAATGCTTAATGTTATTCTGCGCTATTAGGTACTTACTTTCATACCTCTAATGCCATACTTCTCTACAGAGTAATATCTGATGTCATCAGTGATGTGATCTGTGTGATGTAATATGCATGGCCATATGCACTACATGGCGTAGACGAAAGTTAGAGTTTGTTCTGCGTTCTGCTAACTATAACTGTTGATTTTCTGTGGCTATATATCTAATATATATATATATATATGTGAGCAAGACTCGAAGGAGTTGAAACGCGTTATGGCGGCATCCAAATAAACACGTATTGGCACTAAATCTGTGGTCCGTGTCCCTGTGTTGCTGTGAAAAGCTGAGACGCTGCGGATTTGCTGATATATATATATATATATATATATAAAAAACCAGGGTGTCCCCAACGAGACGTCACACGTGGAAAGGTTACCGCTCAGCAAATCCAGCGGCAGCAGCAACAGCGAGCCCTTGCATCCTCCTGTATGCATATGCCAAACGCGTTTCAAGCCGTAAGCCCTTTGTCAATGGCATGCAAGTAAATCAATGAAGCACCCAAGTAGCTTCGGAACATTTTATTTATTGCTTAAAGTCCCGCCCATGTGGGCGTGTGCAGACAAGGCATTGTGGTACCTGAAGTCCATCTGCAATTGTTCCTGATACCCAAGTGGATTGGGAGCCTCACCAAGTAAAAAATGTCAACCCGGTTGGGTGGAGGCAGGCAAGAAAACGCTGTGTCGCTCCCAATACGACCCTGGAATGAGGCCCTTTCCACTCCCACAACGTACTGGTAATAACCAGCACCAGGAACCACCAAAAATTAGCGGCAGGACATCTCAGCGGCCGGACCAGCCGCAATACACAAAAAAACAGGGTGTCCCCAACGAGACGTCACACGTGGAAAGGTTACCGCTCAACAAATCCAGCGGCAGCAGCAACAGCGAGCCCTTGCATCCTCCTGTATGCATATGCCAAACGCGTTTCAAGCCGTAAGCCCTTTGTCAATGGCATGCAAGTAAATCAATGAAGCACCCAAGTAGCTTCGGAACATTTTATTTATTGCTTAAAGTCCCGCCCATGTGGGCGTGGGCAGACAAGGCATTGTGGTACCTGAAGTCCATCTGCAATTGTTCCTGATACCCAAGTGGATTGGGAGCCTCACCAAGTAAAAAATGTCAACCCGGTTGGGTGGAGGCAGGCAAGAAAACGCTGTGTCGCTCCCAATACGACCCTGGAATGAGGCCCTTTCCACTCCCACAACGTACTGGTAATAACCAGCACCAGGAACCACCAAAAATTAGCGGCAGGACATCTCAGCGGCCGGACCAGCCGCAATACACAAAAAACCAGGGTGTCCCCAACGAGACGTCACACGTGGAAAGGTTACCGCTCAGCAAATCCAGCGGCAGCAGCAACAGCGAGCCCTTGCATCCTCCTGTATGCATATGCCAAACGCGTTTCAAGCCGTAAGCCCTTTGTCAATGGCATGCAAGTAAATCAATGAAGCACCCAAGTAGCTTCGGAACATTTTATTTATTGCTTAAAGTCCCGCCCATGTGGGCGTGTGCAGACAAGGCATTGTGGTACCTGAAGTCCATCTGCAATTGTTCCTGATACCCAAGTGGATTGGGAGCCTCACCAAGTAAAAAATGTCAACCCGGTTGGGTGGAGGCAGGCAAGAAAACGCTGTGTCGCTCCCAATACGACCCTGGAATGAGGCCCTTTCCACTCCCACAACGTACTGGTAATAACCAGCACCAGGAACCACCAAAAATTAGCGGCAGGACATCTCAGCGGCCGGACCAGCCGCAATACACAAAAAAACAGGGTGTCCCCAACGAGACGTCACACGTGGAAAGGTTACCGCTCAGCAAATCCAGCGGCAGCAGCAACAGCGAGCCCTTGCATCCTCCTGTATGCATATGCCAAACGCGTTTCAAGCCGTAAGCCCTTTGTCAATGGCATGCAAGTAAATCAATGAAGCACCCAAGTAGCTTCGGAACATTTTATTTATTGCTTAAAGTCCCGCCCATGTGGGCGTGTGCAGACAAGGCATTGTGGTACCTGAAGTCCATCTTGGTGGTTCCTGGTGCTGGTTATTACCAGTACGTTGTGGGAGTGGAAAGGGCCTCATTCCAGGGTCGTATTGGGAGCGACACAGCGTTTTCTTGCCTGCCTCCACCCAACCGGGTTGACATTTTTTACTTGGTGAGGCTCCCAATCCACTTGGGTATCAGGAACAATTGCAGATGGACTTCAGGTACCACAATGCCTTGTCTGCACACGCCCACATGGGCGGGACTTTAAGCAATAAATAAAATGTTCCGAAGCTACTTGGGTGCTTCATTGATTTACTTGCATGCCATTGACAAAAGGCTTACGGCTTGAAACGCGTTTGGCATATGCATACAGGAGGATGCAAGGGCTCGCTGTTGCTGCTGCCGCTGGATTTGCTGAGCGGTAACCTTTCCACGTGTGACGTCTCGTTGGGGACACCCTGGTTTTTTGTGTATTGCGGCTGGTCCGGCCGCTGAGATGTCCTGCCGCTAATTTTTGGTGGTTCCTGGTGCTGGTTATTACCAGTACGTTGTGGGAGTGGAAAGGGCCTCATTCCAGGGTCGTATTGGGAGCGACACAGCGTTTTCTTGCCTGCCTCCACCCAACCGGGTTGACATTTTTTACTTGGTGAGGCTCCCAATCCACTTGGGTATCAGGAACAATTGCAGATGGACTTCAGGTACCACAATGCCTTGTCTGCACACGCCCACATGGGCGGGACTTTAAGCAATAAATAAAATGTTCCGAAGCTACTTGGGTGCTTCATTGATTTACTTGCATGCCATTGACAAAGGGCTTACGGCTTGAAACGCGTTTGGCATATGCATCCAGGAGGATGCAAGGGCTCGCTGTTGCTGCTGCCGCTGGATTTGCTGAGCGGTAACCTTTCCACGTGTGACGTCTCGTTGGGGACACCCTGGTTTTTTGTGTATTGCGGCTGGTCCGGCCGCTGAGATGTCCTGCCGCTAATTTTTGGTGGTTCCTGGTGCTGGTTATTACCAGTACGTTGTGGGAGTGGAAAGGGCCTCATTCCAGGGTCGTATTGGGAGCGACACAGCGTTTTCTTGCCTGCCTCCACCCAACCGGGTTGACATTTTTTACTTGGTGAGGCTCCCAATCCACTTGGGTATCAGGAACAATTGCAGATGGACTTCAGGTACCACAATGCCTTGTCTGCAAACGCCCACATGGGCGGGACTTTAAGCAATAAATAAAATGTTCCGAAGCTACTTGGGTGCTTCATTGATTTACTTGCATGCCATTGACAAAGGGCTTACGGCTTGAAACGCGTTTGGCATATGCATACAGGAGGATGCAAGGGCTCGCTGTTGCTGCTGCCGCTGGATTTGCTGAGCGGTAACCTTTCCACATGTGACGTCTCGTTGGGGACACCCTGGTTTTTTGTGTATTGCGGCTGGTCCGGCCGCTGAGATGTCCTGCCGCTAATTTTTGGTGGTTCCTGGTGCTGGTTATTACCAGTACGTTGTGGGAGTGGAAAGGGCCTCATTCCAGGGTCGTATTGGGAGCGACACAGCGTTTTCTTGCCTGCCTCCACCCAACCGGGTTGACATTTTTTACTTGGTGAGGCTCCCAATCCACTTGGGTATCAGGAACAATTGCAGATGGACTTCAGGTACCACAATGCCTTGTGTGCACACGCCCACATGGGCGGGACTTTAAGCAATAAATAAAATGTTCCGAAGCTACTTGGGTGCTTCATTGATTTACTTGCATGCCATTGACAAAAGGCTTACGGCTTGAAACGCGTTTGGCATATGCATACAGGAGGATGCAAGGGCTCGCTGTTGCTGCTGCCGCTGGATTTGCTGAGCGGTAACCTTTCCACGTGTGACGTCTCGTTGGGGACACCCTGGTTTTTTATATATATATATATATATATATATATATATATTTAATGAACCGAAACAACTCCTGCTGGGAACCGGAGTCCCTCGGGGGTGGCGAGTCAACCGGCGGAGCAGCCGGCTAAGTAATTCCAAATCCAAAGCAAATAGAGCGCGCTCTCAGGAAAGACACTACAAACTTCCACAAAACCGATTTATTTAGTCATAAATCATAAACGTGACCCGTTTCGGCCATCAGGCGGCCTTGATCACACAAAGTGAAATACACAGACGAAGTTCATTACATGCAAAAAAATAGTGTAACAAAGGTAAGACTACAGCCTCCGATCTCAAAGAAATCAACATGGGACTAATGTCATTGTACTGGCCGCCATCTAGTAACATTTAGGATGATACCATATCCGTAATGGAATGGCAGTATTGTAACATTGATTTCAAATACTTTCTCAGACATGATGCTTGACAAAAAACCTCGTACAAATTGGCATTAAAATGCAGACATTAGTGCAAACTGCAAGATACGTAATCATCAAAAGTACATAACCGCCGCACTGCGCCCATTCCAGGAACTGTACCATACCTGTGTATCTGTAATACTATATATAAATCAAAAGGGGGGAGAAAGAAGGGGTTGTGGCCCACTCAGCTTCTTTTTCTCAAATGTTTAAATATCAGGTAGAGAGTGGATCACTGGTCCTGAAAGAACCAGGGTTAGCAAAAACAGTACAAGGTACTGTTAAGAAACCCTCAATCACGTTTTTTGCAGGTGGAAATTAGCGGTATGTTCGATTATCCGCTATGTGCTTAACAACGTGACAGCATCATCATTAGGTTAATGAATGCTTCCTCCACCCGGAGGTTTTTCCTCTGGTTTTTTCAGTAGTGATCATAGAACCGTGTGGGTGTATAGTGAAGTGATTTACAGTGAGTGAAAATTAAGAAACTCGTAAAACCAGTATGTAATTTTAATAAAACTGGGTTCGAGTTGGTTAAAAACGCTTTTCGTGCATGAGACAGACAATTTAGGGTCTGGTGCACTATAAAAATGTGTCCGAAAAAGAGGTCGACATGTTTCAGCCCTATCTTGTGCCCATAAGGGTCAGGTGGGCTTTCATCAGGACCTTGTTTATGTGTGGAAGACACTAATGTTAGTAGGTCTCTTTGTGAAGGAGATGGAATACATTTTTTCCACCAGCAAATGTATGTTCAATTTGAACCTGTTTTAAAAAAAAGGGAAAGAATAAGGGGTGAAAGAATAAAAGGAACAAACTGTATTCAGTCAGTATGTATGCTGTAATGATGTTCAAAACTCAGAGCATCAACTGTCGTAGCAACTAAAAAAATGACAATACTTTTAAATGTAATTGGGCCAGTTTTGGCAATTAAACTCTTATTCACATGCAGTAACGGCAAAATAAGCCCTCTTTTCTATTAATCTGCAATTGCCAGAAAGACAAAGAACGAAGACACAACATCCATTTTGTCATGAAGTAGGAACAGGTTATGTGTGCCTGGGAGGGCACTAGGTTTCTAGGCACTAAAATGACAGTTCACGTTGGGTTTAGGATACCACAGAAGCGAATGTTACATAACGTCCAGGTATCCTGCCTACATGCCAGATTAGTTGGTTGCATCATTGTGTTAACCGTGGGGAGAAGAGTAGGTAAAATAACGTGTAGAAAAGGATATAGTACGTTCTTGATGTTTCTAAATACATGGTATGAGGGAATCGATGAGTTAAGGAGAGACTCTCATTGTTGATAGTTGTGTAGGTACTATATATATCGCTGCGAACATCACGGGGAAGTTTTATGGTGAAAATTAGAGTGTTGCCAAAATGACAAGGATGTCTAATATCACTTAACGATAGATGTTTCATGAAATGTCAAGTCTCTCACGTTATGTATTAGAGGGCAGAATTCAAACCATCAGGTAACTGACGTAATTACCCTCGTTAAGATTTCGAGAGGGGTGTCACATGGAGTAGAAGGCATTATGAACAGTCTGACTAGTTCTTTCTAAACGTTGGACAGTGTTACTAAGAAGAACAATGGTGCCGTACATTGAAAGTTACCACCATATAAAAGGTCAACATTAGAAAATTTCTCAACATTTTAAAGTAAACGAAAAAAGAGAAAAGAATACCTTGTATACTCAAGTGGAGGATTACATCAGGTAGAAAAGGCTTTTCCCCGCTCTTAAAAAAGGGAAGGGAAACAGGAAAAATGGAAAGTATTAGGAGGTTAAATACATTACGTTTCTTCATCGGCGTCCTCGCATGTTTGAACCGATACCTTTTAGACAGGAGTAAGTGACTTGTTCTGTCGCTGCCTCTCCCTACCCGGTATAGTTAGCAGTGTAACCAGGTCAGAATTTAAGGAGGCAGGGGCATTCATGAATAACGAAAGAGGACGTTCATGATTGTTCCTTGAGTCCGTGTTGTACATGAACGAGCATTGCTTAATTAATACATTTGTAAACAGATTGTGCAAAATAAAAGGCTTCGGTTGTAACGTGGCATAACTATCCATTAGAAATATCGACTAGGTTCGGTAAGTTCCTTTAAGTGTGGCATGTTAATTTTTCACAGAATCTTGTCAATAAAGTTCTGGTTCTTAAAAATAGGATAAAGAGCAAAACCAATTATTGTACGCAAAACTCAAAAAACTGAAGCCGATGGTCTCGAATTGTATTAATGGTGGAGACCATGGCGTGATAGCAACTAGTTGTGTCTTAGGGGTTCGATTTCCTCCTTTAAGCATTTCTTTTAACCTTCACAAAAAACTTTGTTTATAAACGAGGTTCAGGCTTCTTGAAAGATGGTGAAAAAAGGTACTTATCTATAATGTGGGGGACGTTGGTATTTTTCGTCCGGGGTGTCAGTTACACCTGTCAGTGCCATGATTACAATAAAGTTAGTGAATGGAGAAATCCCTGTTTCGTGCCGTGATTCATGGTAGTTTATGATGATGTTTTCAAGTGTGGCAAGGCCAGAGATTCCTTATTCATGGCATGATTACAGAAAGCCAATATTTTGTAATTTTTATCCATGATATGGTTCTGGATTCTTCGTTTATGCTAAAGTTCTTATTTCTTGATGCTTAACCACGGGATGTTATCGTTCAATCCGTGTATATGAGTACGTAAACGGTAGACCCACCTTTGTTCTTTTTCAAACAAAATGTTTTCTGCATTATGACTTTTAGTGGTTAGTGTCTCCAAAATCACCCATTGAAGGTGATTGATTGTATGTCCTTTATCAAGATAGTGGCTACTCATTTTGATAGTACTTTTCCTGCATTTAACGTTGCTCCTGTGTTCGCAGAGTCGTTGCTTGACTTTGCGGCATGTCATCCCAATGTAACGTAATTCGCAAGGACAGGTGATCATATAGATCACGTGGGTAGTATTGCAATTAGTATGGGTTCTGATTGTCCATTTTAGATCTGGCAATAGTTGTAAGGTTTTAGTTGCCGTAGTGAGGTGACAAACGGAACAAGAGCCGCATGGATAATGTCCAGTTACTGGTGTGTTGTTCCAGAGGCTAGGAGTAATTTCCAATCTTGATTTTGATGGAGGTCTTGTGTGTACCAGCATGTCTTTCAAATTTCTGGTTCGTTTGTTTGAGAACCTTGGTTTTGGCCATTTCAAGGACCCTGACGTAAGAATTTTCCAATTCTTGTTAATGATCTTCTTTACATCATTGGATGCCGTGCTATAAGTGCTAACACAGGTAACCATATCTTTCGTGGGTTCTTTCACGGTCGTTTCCATGAGGGTCTCTCTTTGTTGATTCCTAGCCCTCTTTTGACACTTTTTGATGGTGCGTGGGGGGTAATCTCTGTTCTGAAGTTTGTCACATAGATCTTTTGCTTGTTCCTTATAGTCTTGAATATTGCTGCAGTTGCGTCTTAGACGGAGGAACTGGCCGTACGGGAGATTCTCCCTCATTGGGCGCGGGTGGAAACTCTTGAATGAGAGTAGGCTATTCTTGGCAGTGGGCTTGAAAAAGGTTTTTGTCTGGATAGTGTTGTTGTCAATAAAGATTGTTACATCCAGGAAATCTAGTTTATTGGAACTTGCTGAGTAAGTAAATTTCAACCATTCATCTCTGGTATTCAGCCACTGATGGAAGTCAGTAAGGGTTTCCATGTCCCCTTCCCAAATTAGCAGGACATCATCAATATAGCGTTTCCAGAAGATAATCCGCTAGCGGAAAGGATTAGTAGGGCTCTGTACATAGTTAGCTTCAAAGTCACTCACGTATAGTCCAGCCACGCTCGGCGCGAATGTACTCCCCATGGAAGTACCATGGCATTGTCGGTACATGGTGTTATTATACTCAAAGTGGTTCTCGGTGAGTGCTAGTCTGCAGCATTCAAGAATGAAGTGTCTAGGTGTCTTATGATTCCATTGTTGATTGAACAGTAACTCTTCTAGAGTATCCAGTGTTTTCTTTTGTGGAAGACTGGTGTACAGACTCTCAACATCTAAACCTACTAATAGCATTCTTCCTTCTGAGAATTGCTGATCTTGAAGTAGGTTTAGGAGATCTTTAGTGTCCTTGAGATATGTAGGTGTCTGTTGTACCAGAGGTTTTAAGTAATGGTCCGCGAACTGAGACAGAGGTTCCAAGACAGATTCGATCCTCGGTGTTCGGGCCACTAGGAAGTCTGCTTCGGTCTTAGAAATCCAGTTGTTCGTTTCAGCTTCACTAACCATCAGTGTGATGGTTCTTTGCAGGCGTTCTGTGGGGTCTGTCATGATGATTTCATAGAATTTCCTGTCAGATAAGAGGTCAGTGCATTGTTGGTCATACCCTTCTCTACTGAGCAATACAATCCCTCCGCCCTTGTCGGCAGGCTTTATTACCAGGTCACCATTCTTTCGTAGTGTATCCAATGCTAGTTGTTCGGCTTTGGATACATTCATAAAAGGTCTCTTTGTTTGATCTTTGAGACCTTCTACTTCTCTCATAAAAGCCTGTTCGAAAGCTAGGATCTCCACTGGAACTTGGTGGCTCAAAGGACAGAAGTTAGACTTTCGGCGTAAGATGGTGTCGCCGTCTCTCATTGGTTCTTCTTGTTCATTGAAGAAGGCTTTCAGTTTTATTTTCCTACAGAACTCGGCCATCTCACATTGGAGTTTGAAGATGTCCAGAGGTGGAGTGGGGACATAGCTGAGGCCTTTATTCAAAATGTCTACTTGTTCTGTTGTAAGGGTAATGTTAGTTAAGTTGAAGACAAGGTCGTTGCGCTGGTCCCTGGTTTTGCATTCGTCATACTCCTGGTGTGCACTTGGCGATGTTGATCTTCCCAAGTTACCCCTTTTCTTCTTGTTCTGTTGTTGGTCTGGCCTCTCCCTAAAAAAGGGGGTCTGTGTGTATAGTTTTGACTCATATTTGGTGGTGGTGGGATTCCCATCTGTGGTGGGCCGGGGTAGAAAGGGCTAGCCCAACCTTGAAAACCCGGATTGAATGTCTGGAAAGGGGCTGGGGGTGACAGGGCGCCGAAATATGGGTTATACCAGGTGTTAGACCTTCTTCTATTCTGGCGTCTATATTGTCCTCTGTTTCTCCTAGGTGTATAGGTCTCATCACAACTCCAGTCTGAACCATTGGAAGAGGAACCTGCACTGGAGTAACTGGAATTATTGTCATTGGTGTCTTCCGGGACTTTATAGTCATCCGCGCTGTATGGGTGCATTCGTTCCATGGAAAATTTCTTTAGGTCCTTGCCGAGTTTTTGGATTTTGTTTTGTGTAATGTAGTCTCTGGTCTCACTCATCTCTTTATTGATTACCTCTAGTCTTTTCTTATATACTGTGAGATGTACCATCTTCTTAAGTTTAGTTTCGCTCATCTGGATCTTAATAGTGAGTTCTTCAGTCAGTCTGGTAGCCGTTTTGATGATTAGGACTAGGTAGTCTCTTGTACACTTCCACGAGATGGAAGACCAGTCTTTACGAAAAATCGAGTCGTGCAGGAAGATGCGTGGGGCATTGTTCACCCAGAGGCCTCTTGGTGCCGCGTTGGCGCGGAGGTACTCGGTCATTATAATACCATGAATAGCTGTGCGTACCTGTTCCTTTTTCAGCTCTGATAGTTCGTCCCAATCAGTGGTTTGGGCTAGGGTTTGTGTCAAATCTTTGTCTTGCAAGAGCGAGGGGAGAGATAAAATTGCATTGATTTCATCAGTAGAGTAACTCAGGCCTAGATTCTCGGCCATGGCGAATCCAAAAAAACCTTTCAAAAAAACTTTATTGTTCAGAGAGAAAGGGTATTTGTAGGTGTAAGCTAATGCTTAAGAGAGACTCCCACAGCTGCACGCTGCTAAGGATATATATAAATCAAAAGGGGGGAGAAAGAAGGGGTTGTGACCCACTCAGCTTCTTTTTCTCAAATGTTTAAATATCAGGTAGAGAGAGGATCACTGGTCCTGAAAGAACCAGGGTTAGCAAAAACAGTACAAGGTACTGTTAAGAAACCCTCAATCACGTTTTTTGCAGGTGGAAATTAGCGGTATGTAATACTATACACAGCCAACAGACATCGTTTTTTTGTGATGGTTGTTGGCCGCAGTTTTATTACTCATTGCATACGTCCTATTTGTACAACTCCCCTGGACACCTTCTCGGGCCGGGGTCATAAATCATTATCATACATTATCACAATTGGTTATCACTCAGTGTCATCTGGACATCATAAATCATGGGTCATAAATTGCTCTGCCTGATCATCATAAATCAGCAGCCATAAATCATAGTCATAAATCATCGGGATGTCATAAATCATTCTGTCACAAATCTGTCATCATTTTGTTGTCATAAATCATTCTGCATGGGCATCATAAATCATCAGAATAGAAATAGGAAACGGTTGCACTCACAATTTTATGAATGGTAAGTATATAGGGTAATCCTTATGTAATATTCTTTGGTGCTGGTGAGACCACCTCCTAAACAGTGAGGTGTGAGGTAAATAACTGTCTGGGTGCGTCTCAGGGAAAGACGTCCTCACTTTAGCACTCCAGTGCGGAAGATCCGCATTAAATAAGATACGTGCTTTATAGCTTAGTTCATTGCTTGTTTAATTCATATGATTATTCGAGGAGTATGATGAAGCTCATACTGTCAATGGTTATACAATCCACATAGAGGTTCGCACATGTGTTTTCGTTAATTAGGCAAGCCAATTTTGCAAATGTCCCCGATGCATTTCGGGACTCGCCCTTCGTCAAGGAGATTCTACAAAAAAACGAATGTACGAGGACATAAGGCTGTGGTCCAGGATGTGTAAACGCTTAAGAAATTAAGACTGGATAGAAAGTGATGCTGATGATTGATTGGGTTGAAGCTGTATTTGTGGTGAGGCATTCTGGATCCTGGACCAAAGCGTATATACTGCTTGTCTCTTCGGCGGTAAAACCAAAAGTGTCTGCTCTGTTTGCTGTCAGATTAGCAATATCCTCATAAGACATATTTGAAGATTATGGGGGTGCAAACCGTGTTGATTAGAAGAATATGAGAATAGAAATAGGAAACGTTTGCACTCACAATTTTATGAATGGTAAGTATATAGGGTAATCCTTATGTAATATTCTTTGGTGCTAGTGAGACCACATCCTAATCAGTGAGGTGTGAGGTAAATAACTGTCTGGGTGCGTCTCAGGGAAAGACGTCCTCACTTTAGCACTCCAGTGTGGAAGATCCGCATTAAATAAGATATGTGCTTTATAGCTTAGTTCATTGCTTGTTTAAGTCATATGATTATTCGAGGAGTATGATGAAGCTCATTCTGTCAATGGTTATACAATCCACATAGAGGTTCGCACATGTGTTTTCATTAATTAGGCAAGCCAATTTTGCAAATGTCCCCGATGCATTTCGGGACTCGCCCTTCGTCAGGGAGATTCTACAAAAAAACAAATGTACGAGGACATAAGGCTGTGGTCCAGGATGTGTAAACGCTTAAGAAATTAAGACTGGATAGAAAGTGATGCTGATGATTGATTGGGTTGAAGCTGTATTTGTGGTGAGGCATTCTGGATCCTGGACCAAAGCGTATATCCTGCTTGTCTCTTCGGCGGTAAAACCAAAAGTGTCTGCTCTGTTTGCTGTCAGATTAGCAATATCCTCATAAGACATATTTGAAGATTATGGGGGTGCAAACGGTGTTGATTAGAAGAATATGAGAATAGAAATAGGAAACGGTTGCACTCAGTGAGGTGTCACACCTCACTGATTAGGAGGTGGTCTCACCAGCACCAAAGAATATTACATAAGGATTACCCTATATACTTACCATTCATAAAATTGTGAGTGCAACCGTTTCCTATTTCTATTCTCATATTCTTCTAATCAACACGGCAAACAGAGCAGACACTTTTGGTTTTACCGCCGAAGAGACAAGCAGAATATACGCTTTGATCCAGGATCCAGAATGCCTCACCACAAATACAGCTTCAACCCAATCAATCATCAGCATCACTTTCTATCCAGTCTTAATTTCTTAAGCGTTTACACATCCTGGACCACAGCCTTATGTCCTCGTACATTTGTTTTTTTGTAGAATCTCCCTGACGAAGGGCGAGTCCCGAAATGCATCGGGGACATTTGCAAAATTGGCTTGCCTAATTAACGAAAACACATGTGCGAACCTCTATGTGGATTGTATAACCATTGACAGTATGAGCTTCATCATACTCCTCGAATAATCATATGAATTGAATATGAATTAAACAAGCAATGAACTAAGCTATAAAGCACGTATCTTATTTAATGCGGATCTTCCGCACTGGAGTGCTAAAGTGAGGACGTCTTTCCCTGAGACGCACCCAGACAGTTATTTACCTCACACCTCACTGATTAGGAGGTGGTCTCACCAGCACCAAAGAATATTACATAAGGATTACCCTATATACTTACCATTCATAAAATTGTGAGTGCAACCGTTTCCTATTTCTATTCTCATATTCTTCTAATCAACACGGTTTGCACCCCCATAATCTTCAAATATGTCTTATGAGGATATTGCTAATCTGACAGCAAACAGAGCAGACACTTTTGGTTTTACCGCCGAAGAGACAAGCAGAATATACGCTTTGATCCAGGATCCAGAATGCCTCACCACAAATACAGCTTCAACCCAATCAATCATCAGCATCACTTTCTATCCAGTCTTAATTTCTTAAGCGTTTACACATCCTGGACCACAGCCTTATGTCCTCGTACATTTGTTTTTTTGTAGAATCCCCCTGACGAAGGGCGAGTCCCGAAATGCATCGGGGACATTTGCAAAATTGGCTTGCCTAATTAACGAAAACACATGTGCGAACCTCTATGTGGATTGTATAACCATTGACAGTATGAGCTTCATCATACTCCTCGAATAATCATATGAATTGAATATGAATTAAACAAGCAATGAACTAAGCTATAAAGCACGTATCTTATTTAATGCGGATCTTCCGCACTGGAGTGCTAAAGTGAGGACGTCTTTCCCTGAGACGCACCCAGACAGTTATTTACCTCACACCTCACTGATTAGGAGGTGGTCTCACCAGCACCAAATAATATTACATAAGAATTACCCTATATACTTACCATTCATAAAATTGTGAGTGCAACCGTTTCCTATTTCTATTCTCATATTCTTCTAATCAACACGGTTTGCACCCCCATAATCTTCAAATATGTCTTATGAGGATATTGCTAATCTGACAGCAAACAGAGCAGACACTTTTGGTTTTACCGCCGAAGAGACAAGCAGGATATACGCTTTGGTCCAGGATCCAGAATGCCTCACCACAAATACAGCTTCAACCCAATCAATCATCAGCATCACTTTCTATCCAGTCTTAATTTCTTAAGCGTTTACACATCCTGGACCACAGCCTTATGTCCTCGTACATTTGTTTTTTTGTAGAATCTCCCTGACGAAGGGCAAGTCCCGAAATGCTTCGGGGACATTTGCAAAATTGGCATCCCTAATTAACGAAAACACATGTGCGAACCGCTATGTGGATTGTATAACCATTGACAGTATGAGCTTCATCATACTCCTCGAATAATCATATGAATTGAATATGAATTAAACAAGCAATGAACTAAGCTATAAAGCACGTATCTTATTTAATGCGATTCTTCCGCACTGGGGTGCTAAAGTGAGGACGTCTTTCCCTGAGACGCACCCAGACAGTTATTTACCTCACACATCACTGATTAGGAGGTGGTCTCACCAGCACCAAAGAATATTACATAAGGATTACCCTATATACTTACCATTCATAAAATAGTGAGTGCAACCGTTTCCTATTTCTATTCTCATATTCTTCTAATCAACATGGTTTGCACCCCCATAATCTTCAAATATGTCTTATGAGGATATTGCTAATCTGACAGCAAACAGAGCAGACACTTTTGGTTTTACCGCCGAAGAGACAAGCAGGATATACGCTTTGATCCAGGATCCAGAATGCCTCACCACAAATACAGCTTCAACCCAATCAATCATCAGCATCACTTTCTATCCAGTCTTAATTTTTTAAGCGTTTACACATCCTGGACCACAGCCTTATGTCCTCGTACATTTGTTTTTTTGTAGAATTCACCTGACGAAGGGCGAGTCCCGAAATGCATTGGGGACATTTGCAAAATTGGCTTGCCTAATTAACGAAAACACATGTGCGAACCTCTATGTGGATTGTATAACCATTGACAGTATGAGCTTCATCATACTCCTCGAATAATCATATGAATTGAATATGAATTAAACAAGCAATTAACTAAGCTATAAAGCACGTATCTTATTTAATGCGGATCTTCCACACTGGAGTGCTAAAGTGAGGACGTCTTTCCCTGAGACGCACCCAGACAGTTATTTACCTCACACCTCACTGATTAGGAGGTGGTCTCACCAGCACCAAAGAATATGACATAAGGATTACCCTATATACTTACCATTCATAAAATTGTGAGTGCAACCGTTTCCTATTTCTATTCTCATATTCTTCTAATCTACACGGTTTGCACCCCCATAATCTTCAAATATGTCTTATGAGGATATTGCTAATCTGACAGCAAACAGAGTAGACACTTTTGGTTTTACCGCCGAAGAGACAAGCAGGATATACGCTTTGATCCAGGATCCAGAATGCCTCACCACAAATACAGCTTCAACCCAATCAATCATCAGCATCACTTTCTATCCAGTCTTAATTTCTTAAGCGTTTACACATCCTGGACCACAGCCTTATGTCCTCGTACATTTGTTTTTTTGTAGAATCCCCCTGACGAAGGGCGAGTCCCGAAATGCATCGGGGACATTTGCAAAATTGGCTTGCCTAATTAACGAAAAAACATGTGCGAACCTCTATGTGGATTGTATAACCATTGACAGTATGAGCTTCATCATACTCCTCAAATAATCATATGAATTGAATATGAATTAAACAAGCAATGAACTAAGCTATAAAGCACGTATCTTATTTAATGCGGATCTTCCGCACTGGAGTGCTAAAGTGAGGATGTCTTTCCCTGAGATGCACCCAGACAGTTATTTACCTCACACCTCACTGATTAGGAGGTGGTCTCACCAGCACCAAAGAATATTACATAAGGATTACCCTATATAATTACCATTCATAAAATTGTGAGTGCAACCGTTTCCTATTTCTATTCTCATATTCTTCTAATCAACACGGTTTGCACCCCCATAATCTTCAAATATGTTTTATAAGGATATTGCTAATCTGACAGCAAACAGAGCAGACACTTTTGGTTTTACCGCCGAAGAGACAAGCAGGATATACGCTTTGACAATCATAAATCATCAGCCATAAATCATTGGCTGGCCATAAATCACTGCTTAGTCTTTTGCTCATTTTCATATCCTAGGGTCGTAAATCACCCTGACAGCTTGTAGATTGTTCTTTGTTGTTTTCCCCATCCCTTTGCGTGTGGGGGGTACCCTTTCCCTGAGCCAGGCCACAACTCGCTACCTTGCTAGTCTCTCCTGCGCCCTGCCGTCTGGCGGGGTTGGGCTGCGAGTGCCGTCTCCGTTTGTTACCCCGATTTTTGTTTTGTCAGGCATACTCACCCAGCCGTGAGGCATCCCAGAGTGAGTGGCCCTCCTTCTACACACCACCCTGTCGGTGTGTTTCTATAACCAAACCAATATACCTTTGTTTCCGCCCCTTTTGGTTGGTTTTGCGCTCTCTTTGCGCTCACATCGCATGGGGGTAGCCTCTTCCCGGAGTTAGGCCTCAGCTCGCTACCATGTTGGACTCTTTTGTGCCCTGCCGTCCGGCAGGGGTTGGGCTGCGAGTTCCGTCTCCGTTTGCTACCCCCTTTTGTTAGACCACTTCACTCAGTCGTGAGGCATCCCAAAGTGAGTGGCGCCACTTCACTCAGCTGTGAGGCATCCAAAAGTGAGTGGGCGTACTCCCACACACCGCCCGGTGTGTCTCCATCGCCAATCATTGCACCCTTAGTTCTTCTCGTCCCTGTCAGCACTGCGACGCTGCTGTTGTAGGTGTGGGTGGATCGGACTCAAAAACCGTTGGCGCCGCTCCCCCAGCTCCCTGATGTAAAAGGTGAGCTGCCCTGGAGGAGCGTTGCCTTATATTCCTCTCCCCCTTTCCTTTTTCCCTTTGTTCTTGGGGAGGGGGAGGAGAGGGCCTCGGGAGCTTTTCTCCACGCTGCAATTCCCGGAGGCGCTAACCAGCGCAAACTGGATCCGTTCCTTGCGGACTCGGGCAGCCGTTATGGCACAGGCCCTCGATACCCCCTTCGGGGGCAGCCTCTGCTATAACCGCCACACTGCGCCTATTCCAGGAACTGCAACATACATGTGTATCTGTAATACTACACACAGCCAACAGACATTGTTTTTTTTGTGGTGGTTGTTGGCCGCAGTTTTATTACTCATTACATACGTCATATTTGTACAACTCCCCTGGACACCTTCTCAGGCCGGGGTCATAAATCATTATCATACATTATCACAATTGGTTATCACTCAGTGTCATTTGGACATCATAAATCATGGGTCATAAATCATCGGGTATCATAAATCATTCTGTCACAAATCTGTCATCATTCTATTGTCATAAATTGCTCTGCCTGATCATCATAAATCAGCAGCCATAAATCATAGTCATACATCATCGGGATGTCATAAATCAGTCTGTCACAAATCTGTCATAATTTTGTTGTCATAATTCATTCTGCATGGGCATCATAAATCATCAGCCATAAATCATTGGCTGGCCATAAATCACTGGTTTGTCTTTTGCTCATTTGCATATCCTAGGGTCGTAAATCACCCTGACAGCTTGTAGATTGTTCTTTGTTGTTTTCCACGCCCCTTTGCGTGTGGGGGGTAGCCTTTCCCGGAGCCATGCACCAACTCGCTACCTTGCTAGTCTCTCCTGCGCCCTGCCGTCTGGCGGGGACTGGGCTGCGAGTGCCGTCTCCATTTGCTACCCCGATTTTTTAGTAAGGCGTACTCACCCAGCCCTGAGGCATCCCAGAGTGAGTGGCCCTCCTTCTACACACCGCCCTGTCGGTGTGTTTCCATAACCAAACGAATACACCTTTGTTTCCGCCATGCCGCCAGGGAGGCTTCCGTCTTCCTGTGGCTCCCCCAACCTTATGTCATCCCTTTGCGCCACCCGCTGCTCTTACTGTGGAGCCTGCCCATGCCGTTGCTCTGCTCAAGCGCTAGGATACCAACCTCTAGCTGTGTCTCTGGGAGGCTGACGTCCTGTAAGCTCTGACAGTAATCTTCCACTCAAACGCCATGATGTGCTCTGCTCTGTCCTTGCTCTCCTGTAGTAGCCCGCTTGTGTCCTGTTCGGAGTCTTATGGCACTGTATCCTCTCACCATGGGTAGGGCACACATGAAATCAAACAAAATAGGGAGATAGTCAGACACCGCTTGTGGAGGTGTGATACAACATAACTTCCTTAAATACCATCCTCTCCTTCACTCATATTCCTAGCAGGCTCTCCCCGGTAAGCCCCCCTGCGAAACCAGTACCCAGATTGTCCCCATGGACTGTGTTATTACCAAAAGGTTGCCTTTGCCATGCTTAACTGGTTTACCGCTAACCCTTCCTTCCTCCAAAATTTTGTATTGGACCTTTTTAGCCTAAACTTTGTACGCGTGCCCCATGAAATGCAATGTTTTCTACACATCACATCACCTTATTGAAGTGCCTTTGCTTCTTCAATATACCGTATTCCACTTTACACGTCACTGTGCATTTCGTTGTGGTACTTCCGCATTGGCCATTTTCTTTACATCCTGTTCACTGAACTGTCGTTCTGTCTTACTGTGGGAGGATGAAATACCGAGTTAGCCCTGCCCGGGGGAGGGGGCATGGGAAACATAACCTTCATATATTCTTAATAGGGTCACCGTAAATCCTTTCCCGTGCGCCCAAATCAAATGCACTGTTTTACGAATATTTTTCTTGTAACACTCTACTATTGGTAGTGCATTTGTGCAACTCTTAATTTCCAGTGTACAACTTAATTGCGCATTTCCTTGTAGTACTTTTTGTCATATTGGACCTTTTTCTTTATATACCACCCCCTCAATTCTACTTGTTTCTTATTTTGGAAGGATGAAATCCTGTGTTGGCACTGCCGGGGATGCAGAGAACATAACCTACGTGTTTGTGAAGTGCACTTACGCACAAGGGGGATCCTAGCACTGAATCGCCACTGTTTATTGTTACCCAACTCCATGGTACTGAGGTTTTATATTGCTGTATACATTTTTTGAGCATTCAACAAGACCTTGCGAAGATCTCACTTTCTCTTCCCTCCTTCCTGCACATCTGAGCATGTGTAAAAGGCGCAATTCCATCTAATGGTGTGGACGCCCCAGATCGCACTCTTACCCCTGGCCCCGGGGACCAGGCCACTACCAGAAATCTGCCTATGACCTGCTCTATTGGGTTACAGTCAACCATTTCCATTTAGTAAACGTTGCATTGGCAAAATGTTTGTTTTAAACTTTGTAGGTGCGCCCATTCCAATTTAATATTGTACGAATATTTTTCCTTTAACACTTTGAAATGGCATTTGCTTCCTCTAATACACAATATACAAAATTAATTGCGCATTTCATAGTGGTACTTTCAAATTGGGCCTTTTTCATTACATACCACATCACTCGACTGTACTTATTTCTTACTTGGAAGGATGGAATCGGGAGTTGGCACCACCGGGGTAGCAGGAAACTAAACAGTCATATTTGTAAAGTGCGTGTTCCCCAAGAATATCTTTACGCTGAATAACAGATGTTTATTGTTACTCCCCACTCTCTGGTACTGATTAAATTGACCTTGAATACCTGCCCAGAATCTTGGCTTTTAACTAACTGTGTTCTGCTTGCATTTCATCGGAGAGTGAGCGCTTCTGTCCCTCTCTGGACTCTGGCACCCTTCAGCCCCAGCTGCATTTTTTCTTTCATTAAAACCTGGCACACTTCAGCCCCAGCCTAGACCTATCTTCCATTACAGTAAACATACTAACTGCAGTTTCGTCGCTTAGCGTAGCCACAAAATAGGTATGATGAAGGCAGTAAATGCTAGAGGGCACTGTTGTCTATAATACCTTTCCTTTCATCCCATTCGTGCTGACCCGGCAGCTTCTTCCCGGACGGCCGAGCAGCAGGATGTTTGCGAATCTAAATTATTTTCTTTTTGTTGCAGTTTTATTTAGCGCGAAATCATTAGGCCACATAGTTTATCATTTTGTCTTACTAAATAATTGCCGTGTGCTATCACCAATCGGGCAATTTGGGAAGAAATATGAACCATGCTAAGAGCACATGAGCACAATGTTTGTGCTCACAGCCCCTGGTATTCCGAGGCGGTCCCCCATCCAAGTCCTAACCAGGCCCGAGCCTGCTTAGTTTACGAGATCAGGCACCTACAGGGGGTAGTATACCATGAATCACAAACTTCCCTGCGTCAAAATCCTACTAGGATTTTACCCAGATCTCCCCAGGAAGAAAGTTAATCACCGGAGTTTTTCTAGACATTTTAATTGTTTCCTGAAAATTGCTGTAGGACATGTGCACTTTCATTTTTTGTAGACGATATATATTTGAATATCAATGTTCTTTCCTCATTACGAGGTAGGGCTCGAGCCCATGACCTAAACCTTCAAAGCTAGCCCGCTTATCTCTTGTACTAATGCAGCTCGGTCTATTTAAATAGTTGCCCGGGTGGTGCGTATTATACAATGAATATTCTTTTATGAACTTAAAATCAAGCACTCCGGGTAGCCTCGCGGATGCGCTAACATGCACGTACTCGATGAGCCAATTAAACATTTTTGCCCATAAAGCATTCTGCCACATGAACTTAAAATCAGGCGCTCCAGGTAGTCTCGCGGATGCGCTAACATGCACGGACTCGCTGAACCAATTAAACACCTTTAGCCATTTAAACATTATGCAGCACGGATTTACATGGTCTGTGACTGGCTACCCTCCCCTCCCAGCTTTCCACACCACCTTGACGAATAGACATAAGCAAATTATCTTTGGGAAGGCCGGGGGTCAGGGACCCCCCGGCCGTATTTATTATATAAAACAATAAAAAGATGAATATCAGCATTACTTCAATTATGCAAGAATAAGCAAAATTCATGACATTAGATTTACAGTATCGTAGACAAATATCAAAGGCTAACCTTAACAAACGTCTAATACAGCGTGTTTCCTATCCGAATCTAACATCCTGCCTGAATTTTGCATTCTAACATATCTGGCCGGACGGCAAGGTCGCTAACCGGTGTCAAGTCCTACTAACCACGCCCTTACCTAGAGGTGCGCATGCGCGACAGGGGACCGCCTACCCCGTCTGCATCGTGAACTCCATTTAACCAACAAGGAGGGCCCTTACACTTTGCGTCGTATGCTGACGTCATGGTGTATGTGCGGGGTGGCTACCAGCCTAAGGAAAGCGTGACTCCCTCCCCCGCATTTTTAGCAGCTAGCGGATATTCCTGCCCCTGAAGTTCTAGGAGGGACCAGTGGCCCCTCCCCCTGGGCCGCCCCCTCCGTGGATGGTGACGCCCCCCTTAGGACCTTAAATTGCTGCTCACCGATCATGACCTTACCGCCTGACCAACCCTAATAAATACGAGGATGAACCTAGAAAAAGAACTCGCTAAAGGACAACTACACTACACTAAAACCACCAATGCAGATACAAAGCATGCTGTGCTAATGGGAAAAAAGGCCTAAGTACACACAACATTACATTTTTAATGACAACATAATCACAGCTATATAACTGGAAAAAGGCCTAGGTAGCCACAACCTTGTTTAATAACACAATCACACCTGTATAACGGGAAAAAAGGCCTAATTGCAGACAACATTCCTAACTAACCACAACCAATCCTGCCCTTCAACGGGAAAAAGGCCTATGTAAAACTTACTAGCACCCCTGACTAACATTGTTTAATAGCTTGTTTTTTGGGCTGGTGGGTGGGAAATAATTAATCCGCCCCGAGCGTGGGGCACACGGCAGACGCGGGGAGTGAGCCAGGAGCAAGAGGGCGCCCCCCCCACTCCCCGCGCCTTATAAGGAGGCTGCCGTCGCACTGGGGGCCCGCACCCTGATCGTCCCGCCCCCCTGCCCCGGAAGCCGAATGTCCGCTTCCGGGTCAGTCACTGGGGATACATCAACCTATCGGTGTTGAGGGCGCGTCGCGCGCATCATCGCCCCGCGACACACCCCCAAAACCGAAAGGCTGGGGGAGGGGGGGCGCCGCACCGCCATGTGGGCGTGGGGGCCGAGTGGCCCCCACTTTATACATGGTCCGTGACTGGCTACCCTCCCCTCCCAGCTTTCCACACCACCTTGACGAATAGACATAAGCAAATTATCTTTGGAAGGCGGGGGGTCAGGGACCCCCCGGCCGTATTTATTATATAAAACAATAAAAAGATGAATATCAGCATTACTTCAATTATGCAAGAATAAGCAAAATTCATGACATTAGATTTACAGTATCGTAGACAAATATCAAAGGCTAACCTTAACAAACGTCTAATACAGCGTGTTTCCTATCCGAATCTAACATCCTGCCTGAATTTTGCATTCTAACATATCTGGCCGGACGGCAAGGTCGCTAACCGGTGTCAAGTCCTACTAACCACGCCCTTACCTAGAGGTGCGCATGCGCGACAGGGGACCGCCTACCCCGTCTGCATCGTGAACTCCATTTAACCAACAAGGAGGGCCCTTACACTTTGCGTCGTATGCTGACGTCATGGTGTATGTGCGGGGTGGCTACCAGCCTAAGGAAAGCGTGACTCCCTCCCCCGCATTTTTAGCAGCTAGCGGATATTCCTGCCCCTGAAGTTCTAGGAGGGACCAGTGGCCCCTCCCCCTGGGCCGCCCCCTCCGTGGATGGTGACGCCCCCCTTAGGACCTTAAATTGCTGCTCACCGATCATGACCTTACCGCCACAGGCCAGCATTGTTTCCCGACGATCTGGCCCCCCCACAACTCCTGCCTAAAGGTCATCCTTACCTCAGAGAGCCCTTCAACCAAGCTAGGATATTATCACACCATATTCTATTCCCAGCCTCCGTCAAATGGACCCCATCCTGTAAGTACAAATCCTCCCCCCAAATAGCGCCATGTGGGATGGTCTGTAAGTGAGAGTTTCGGAAAAGTTTTTCTAACTTGGTATTGATCCTCTTTACCGAGTGATTCAATGCCCTGACGGACTCGCCCCCACGCCACTGCAGCCGCGGTATCTGCTGAGACCAGACTACCGTGCAATCAGGGCACACCCTCCTTACCCAACCCGCTGCTGAAATGATCTCTTCCAGGAGGACCCTCCTACCCAGTCTAGCAAGGTCATTCCCCCCCAAATGAAGAATCACCACCGCCGGTGGGGCTGTGTGTTGGGCGAGCAACTCAGCAAAGAATCCCCTAAACTGACTGAGGCAGAGACCCCCCCTCCCAAAGAAAGAGATGGACCAACCTTCGTGCTCTAGCTCCCTTCTACCCTTGCCTGCAAAAAAGACAGTTTTAGCACGATTGACATAAGAATGACCAACAATCCAAACCCTGCCTGACCGCGTCCTGTGTTCCTGACTGTTGCCACCTCGATGAGTTGCCGCTGAATCCTGATGATGACCCGAAGCAAGCTCTCCGCCTGCGTCACAGAGCGAAGGAACTGCAAAATCAGAAAAGAAAACCTGATGTCAGTAATACCCTAGGTACTTTACAACATGTGTACCCGCACATACCGTTTATAGCAATTGGAATTGGGAGACCATCTCCCAATTCTTCTAACACTGTTCACATGTAACCCCCTTGCGATTGCCTCAGTGGCTGCACCTATCCTAAAGGAGTGTGTGCCAAATTCCTTCGGGTCAAGGCCCACCCTGGCAATAGTCAACTCCATGACTCTTCTGAACTGATATTTGGTTAAAGGGGTGCCGTCCGCATGTAATAGAAGCGGCCCACCCAACAGTGCACCTCGTTGCTTGATGAAAGTCTCCACGTGGTGAACCGGGCAGCAAGGATTGGCCCTTGCCCTGTGCAGTACCACAGTCTCCCCCCGGGACTCCTGATCAGTTTTCGATCTCCTAATCGTCACCCACAATGTGTCTCCCTGAATCGCTGTGTTCAGGAATTGGATACCCCCCTGCCTATCTGCCTTAGAGGCTGCCACCAACTCACTCAGCCTCAACGCCCCATAAAAGGCTAATGTAAACGCTGCTTTAAACAATTGTATCTCCCAGCCCGAGCTACAGACGTCATGCAATGCAGACAGTAATGCCGTCACCCTATCCAAACCTATTGGTTTCCTAGTGTCAGCCGTGCTGCCCTGTAAGCGGCGCCAACCCCTTAGACCTTTCCGCACAGCAAAGTTGTTAGTCGGATCTTTCACCCCCTTTGCTTGTGCGTAGAAGGAGACAGCTGCCCTATGTCTGTTAGCTGTGGCCACTGAGCAACCCTCGTGATGCAGACTACCCAGATAATCTGTGAAGCTATTTTCCAAAGCCCATCTGGATTCCCAGTCACGCCCCAAGAACGTGCAATATGAACCAAACGCCCCTTCATAAGCTGTCCTTGTCTTGGGAGCTAAGCTAGCAGCCATGAGGTCCGGTAATTTGGGGCACCAATCTGCCAGAGTGCTGATGGGAAGTGAGTCGGTGTAGGCTCTGCTGTTGGAAGATGTTCCCTGAATACCTGCATTTTTTGGCGAGAGAGTGCATCAGCTGCATTATTAAGGACACCTGGTACATGTTTTGCCCTAAATACAACATTCAATCGCAAGCATCTCAACACAATCTCCTTCAAGAGGCGGAGTATGAACTTACAGTGTGCCGCTTGCTGATTGATGCACTCCACCACCGTCATGTTGTCTGACCAGAATATTACCGATTTGTTACGCAGGAGGTCAGGCCAGACCATTAATGCAACCCAAATGGGGAACAGCTCCAGAAAACCAATGTTGGTTGTCAACTCACTGCACACCCATTCGTCCGGCCACCTGTGGGTGACCCACTTGTTCCCAAGGATGGCACCAAACCCAACACTCCCGGCAGCGTCAGTCCATAAACCTAACTCTGCTGAAGTAATGGGGGGCCGGACCACACAACCCTGCCGTTGAAGTCCTCCAGGAATGCCATCCATATCCGCATGTCCTGGCGTACCTCAAGCGATAGTCTAGTGCGGTGGTGTTTCTCGCGCAGGCCCCTCATAGCCTGCGCAATTGAGCGAGAAAAGGGGCGAGCCATTGGTATCACCCTCAACGCGAAATTCAACTGGCCCACCGTTTCCTGAAGCTGTTGTAACGAGACCTTCTCTTTGGCCAGGCATGCGCGTAATGCCGCCTTGAATTTACATACCTTCTCCTTTGGGAGCCTGAAACAACCCTCCACAGAGTCTATTTCAATGCCCAGAAATTCTAAGCAAGTAGCTGGCCCTACTGTCTTCCCCGGCGCCAGCGGGACCCCAAAAGCCCACATGAGCACGCAAAATTCCTCTAATGCCCGTGCACACTTCTGCGACCCAGCCGCACCCAGGAAGAGAAAGTCATCCAGGTAGTGCATGACCTGCTGATGCCCGGTTGCCTGCCTCATTACCCATTCCAAGAAGGAACTGAACGTCTCAAAATAGGCACATGAGATCGAACAACCCATGGGCATGCATTTGTCCATGTAGTACTTCCCATCAAACTTGAACCCCAAAAGGTGGTGATCCTCCTGATGCACAGGGAGAAGACGAAATGCAGACTCTATGTCAGACTTGGCCATCAATGCCCCTGGACCCAGGCCCCTAAGCAAGACTACCGCGTGATCAAAAGAGGCATATTTTACGCTGCAGACATTCTCATCTATGGCATCATTCAAGGATGCCCCCCTTGGGGCCGAGAGATTATGAATGAGTCTATATTCGCCTTTCTCTTTCTTAGGGACCACACCAAGTGGGGAACAGACAAAGTTGGGCACTGGCACCACGTCAAAAGGTCCTGCTAGCCTACCCAGGTGTAATTCTTTTTCATTTTTTGCAGCCACTACCCCTGGGTTATGCTTTACAGACAGTTGGTTCCTGCACTCAGTCTTACCTGTGTACCCTCCCGCCGGTATCCTGAAACCCCAGGAAAATCCCTCCTGAAGTAATTTAGCCGCTGCGTGATCCGGGTATCTGTTCAGCCAGGGAATCATTGCCATGACGTCAATGGGAGTGTGAGATACTAAACCCTCCTCTAGCCTATTCAGGTTTCCTTCTCCCCCTGGAACCCTGGTTGCCACCCTTAAATCTGCAGGAAGTCTCTGTGTGTGAGGGGTGCCCGCACAAGGAACAGGCGTGCTTGAACTTACATGTGCCCGCTGCCCTAGTGCAGGACCGTTTGTTGAAATCCCAACATACGCCCTTTTTCTTCCCCCAACCCTTGCCCTTTCCGGGAACCTCACCTCCCTGCGCATGCCGAAAGGGCTGTTGCGGCTTGGTCGGGTATATTTTCTGAGAAGTGGTTGCCCCCATCGCCGCTGCCCCCCCAGATATCTGGTTGTACCATGACAGGGAATCCACCACATCCCACGCTAGAGAAGGATTGAATTCCTTAGCCTTCCTGAATGAAATGTCATACTCTTTCCACCCATTCCCCACTTGTGTCTCGCTCCACATGGCAATCCTGCTCTGGTAGCAGGCCATTTTGGCTTGTAAATTGGGCGACCTTTCAGCTGTAATGGCACTAAACACGGAAAAGGCCCTCATCCAGTTAACAAATGTCTCCTCAACCCTGAACTTAACCAACTCCGTTCTCCATTCACTGGGCAACATCCATTCCTTTTGTGACTTAGCGTATTCCAGTTCCCTATTATCGAGCAGCAAGGAGAAAATGTTGACATATTTGCCTGCCCAGATCATCTCTTTCACAGCCTGAGACACATGTTGCCCCAAATTCTCCTTCCTTGACGGTATAGCACCATCTTTAAGTAATGGCAAAGCCACCTCCTTACCATTGTCAATACCTTGCGACGTCGCCCCATCCTTCTTCGCCGTTTGCCCGCTGGTGGAACCTGTTGGGGGAGTAAGTGGTGCCAATGGTGCCCCTTCCCCCGCCCTGGCCAACTTAATCATCTCAACCAGTTTCAATGCTTCGGCTGAATGATCCTGAGAGGATGGCAATAACCCCCCCAACTGCAACCAGGGCAAAACAGCGGCTATCTGGGATGCCAATTCCACCGGGACAACATTGTTCGGGGCTGTTGGGACCCCAACGGGAGCAATGCTCACAGGGGTGGCAGGAGGGATGACCACGACAGGGGCGACCGGCAAAGCTGGAATAACCGGGGCTGGCCCCGCCGGTGCCAACAGGGGCATAACGGGGGCATCCTTAGGTACTCCCCCTGGCAAACCCCCCCCGTCAGTTGTATGTTTGGGCGTCACGCGCCCAGATTTCTTAGACTTGCCCCTCTTAGGCGGGGTGACAAACTCCCCTCTAGGCAGTGGTGGCTTGACTATCCTTTTTGGCCTGCCTTGTGGACCCGGCGGTCCGTCCAACCTCTGATTAATCTCTGCCACATTCCTGCCCAACGCATCCACCTTACCCAAACGCCTATCAATCGCTGTCATCCTGCGCATCATAGCCTGCATCATTTGCTCCATGCGGGAACTCCTATTAACTCGTGCCCCCGGCATATTTCGACAATCGTAATGCAGCTAGACCTAGCCAAACACCGGCGATTGTACCTTTTTTAGATGTAGGATGTGAAGGGGGCCGTAAGCACCAAGCAACTGTGACCGCAAAACACACCAAGCTAGTCTTAGCGTGTGGGCGAGCGCCAACCCCTTGTAGGAAGGTCTCAAGCCCCGCGGCCCTCCAGAAGCAATGAAATGCAGGCCCGCCTCACTCCCCTTACCACCGACGACCCGCGTGTCCTCAGCCCGTTGCTGCGCTCTGCCGTGTTCTGTTGTCCGCAACCGGAAAGGAGCCCCAGAGTCAAGATTCCTATGAAAAAACACAACTTACTAGCCTGGACAAACACTTTGCACTATCAATCCCTGTAACTGAAACCAACTCGTCGCGATCAACGAACCCTTTCACAGATCCACAATTCACAGCAATATTCATTAATTACTCCAAAACTGGAGTTAATTGTTCAAATACCAGCAGCCTATGAGCACTGGTCAGGAGAAAACACCTCAAAAACACTTCAAACCAATTATAAATCCACCATCCCGAGAAAACAGCACTTCAAACACATGAAAAATCAAGCTTTTCCTATTTGGTCTCCCCTCCAGTGGCTGCCCTGCTGTAACCTGCTTCGCACAATTCGAGCAAAACCTGTTCAATAACTCTCCGTGTAGCTCAATTGCCTGCAGCTCCTCTCCCCGCTGGACCGGCCCCCGCTCCCACACCTTACCGGGTTTTTCAGCACTTCATGCTTGCCCAGTCCTAATTGGCACCTGCAGCGCTCCCCTCAGTGACTTTTATCAGGCTCGATCTAAAAACGCCCGCAGCCGGATTCCTGCTAGTCTGCCAGCACCGATCTCGATCCTCCCTGCTTCCTCCGTGCACACCCGACGCCGATGGCTGCTGTATCCTGCACGCACCAAACCCACGATCTGAAAAAGCAAAGGAAATAATTAATCCGCCCCGAGCGTGGGGCACACGGCAGACGCGGGGAGCGAGCCAGGAGCAAGAGGGCGCCCCCCCCGCTCCCCGCGCCTTATAAGGAGGCTGCCGTCGCACTGGGGGCCCGCACCCCGATCGTCCCGCCCCCCTGCCCCGGAAGCCGAATGTCCGCTTCCGGGTCAGTCACTGGGGATACATCAACCTATCGGTGTTGAGGGCGCGTCGCGCGCGTCATCGCCCGGCGACACACCCCCAAAACCGAAAGGCTGGGGGAGGGGGGGCGCCGCACCGCCATGTAGGCGTGGGGGACGAGTGGCCCCCACTTTATAAACTCAAGCGCTCAGGGTAGCCTCGCGGATACGCTATCATGCACGGACTCGATGCCCAATTAAACATCTTTTAGCCCTTTTAAACTTTGAAACATTCTGCGACATGAACTTAAGATCAAGCGCTTCGGTTAGCCCCGCGGACACTCTGACCTGCATGGACTCTACGAACCAATTACACACCTTTAAACTTTTACATTTTGCGACATGAACTTAAAATCAAGCGCTCCGGTTAGCCTCGCGGACACGCTGACCTGCATGGACTCGATGAACCAATGAAACCTCTTTAGCCCCCTAAACTTTTAACAATCTGCAACATTAAGATCACGGACACGCTGACCTTCCACTTTATCAACAAGTGCCTTCCAGCTGGCTACGGCACTGGCATACCTTCCTCAAGTGCGGTCTTTGGTTGGACGCGGCAAGCCCGGAGGGTATTTTTCAAACCGCCCGTTGTTGCTTTTATGCACACGCCCCGAGGGAACCAGAGGTCCGACGGGCGTCCAGCCTGGCGGGTTGCACAAGTATATCTATCTTTTTTGCTCGATGTGGCCTGCACGTGAACAGCAGCATAACCCGATTCCACTGCACACGCTTTATTCTCTCCTTTGCAGGGTCTGCCCCCGGAGCTGCCGGCTGCTCATCATTCCTTGCCCATTGTGCCAAGGCAGGCCGTGGCGTGTCAGGATTCGAAAGCATGTCCTCAAAGTAAGCGCTTTTGCCATCTGCCTTACCCGTTGCTACTGCTGCCCTGTTCTGACTGGTTCGTCCCGGAGCCGAGAGCCTCCTCTGCTGTTTGCCTGGAGCTGGGGGTCGTGTCTCGCGCCTCTGATCCCCTTAGCCTTGGCATTCCAGGTGGGGATCGTGCCGCTGCCAGTCACACCTTTTTCTTTGGCCACGTTCTCATGGCAGCTGGGTGGGTGCCTGCAGGGCAACTTGCTTCCTGCGACTTATCTTCATGGCCCCTCCAACCACACCAGGGGCACGAACAATGGGCAGCAGCATAAGTAGGGAGAACACAAAAACCGTTGGTGTCGCTCCCCCAGCTCCCTGATGTAAAAGGTGAGCTGCCCTGGGGGAGCCTTATACCCTTCCCATTGTTCTTGGGGAGGGGGAGGAGAGGGCCTCGGGCGCTTTTCGCCGCACGGCAATTCCCGGAGGCGCTAACCAGCGCAAACTGGATCCGTTCCTTGCGGGTTCGGGCGGCCGTTATGGTGCCGGCCCTCGAGGCCTCCTTCCGGGGCAGCCTCTGCTATACTCATCATTCACACGCTAATACGATGTATATTATGAAAGTTGTTGATAGTACCTATCAGTATTTGAGATAGATTAAAAACTGCGAGAAAAATCACCGCAAGCAAATGCCTCTCAGTAATAAGGAGATTCCTACCCTGAGCGTACTGTGCTCCATGTGGTTAGCAAGGTACTATAGCAGTAAGTGTGTTAACCTGTCGTGCCAGAGATGAATAACTCTGCCTCATATGACAGTTGTAGCGACATAGTGCCTAAACATTAAAAAAAATTATCTACAACATATACAATACTTTACCCTTAGTGGGATAGACAATGTGAAATACCAAGGCAATAGTATTAGTAACAGTGTAGTTCTCAAACTTATGATAGTGTAGTCATCAAAATAAAGCATTATAGTAATGGCATCATGATAGTCCATCTCTGGCACGACAGGTTAACACACTTACTGCTATATTTTGCACATTTAGCACTTATGCAATTTATTGAATTGTCATGAAATTTTGCACTTTTGGCACTTCAAGCACTTTATCAGAAGCCACTGGTAAGCAACAAAACATCAGCGAAACTGATTCCAGGAACAAGGGTAAACACTTGGCACTTTATAATTTTTTGCACTATAGTTAAATCCTGGGTGGGAAGGATTTTAAAGAAGTGATTTTTCTGAAAAAGTGAAAATTATGAAGAAAAAGGACATGTGAGGGGAGTAGTCAATATTGCACATGGGAGCACAAACAGTGAATTCAATACCTACGAATCAAATCAACATGAAAGGAGTAATTTAGCATTTGAACCATGTACTTTTAGTTGAAACCAAAAAGGCATTAACCAGCATTTAATGAATTATGATTAGGGATCCCGGTTTTATGCTATTTATTTTTCTGACATTTTCGTCTGTCTTTATCTGTATTTATTTTTTACCAACTTTATCTGTATTTATTAATATTTATTATGGGCTTTGTGAAAAAATAAAGCTGAAACTGGTATATGTCCAGATTTGTTTAACCAATAAATATGCAGTCATGCTTGAATCCCTGCCTGATTTCAGTATTATGAACACTCGCAGAAGATAAATCAATGGACTTATATGAAAATATGTACATTTCAGTATCGGCCTTTTGCATATCTACTGCTGTTTAAGACTTTTTACTGAAATTCTTTCTTTTTAACCCCCTTATCTATCAATCCACACAGTTATTGTCCTAGCAGTCATGGCAAAGTGTACTTAGAATCACTCAAAAAGCACCCAATTTCCGTTTTTATCCACATTAAAAAATATGTACAGAAAACAAAATAAATGGTTTTCTGTCTGTATTTATCTGTAAACATCCGTAAAAACGGAAAACAGGGAGCCTTAATTATGATATACGTTCATATGCATGCAATGTGGATCAACTTATAACTGTATTTAAACTGTTATCATGACTCATCTTAAACATACTAAAGTCTGTTGTCACTTTCCATCAATGTTACGATGGGCACTGTCACTTTAAAAGAGGCGATCTGTATAACCAGCGTTGCCATGTGATCAAGGCCGGCAACGGCCGAAATGCGTTATGGTGGACGGATATAAATAAATAACTTATCTGCACGGAACTGTGGTCCAGGCTCATATTTCTCTGCCAGGGAGTTTAGTTGGTGAGTAGCTCTGCGAAATATATATATGTATTACCTACTGGCGGTTACCAGTAGGTAGTTATAGTTAGAACCTAGTTTCCATAGGAAAAGCATTTTTTGATTTACTAATAACTTTGGCGGCGTTTGACGAATCTTCGCGAAATTATCCCAAAAAAAGTCTATCCAGGTCATCTCCTATCCTGAAAGTTTGGGTGTGATTCGTCTAGCGGGGGCTGAGAAAAAAGGGGGTCCCAAAACCCGTTTTTCTCCATGTTAATTTCCATAGGAAATTTTGAGACGGGCTACAGCCCGAACTGCTGAACGGAATTACCCCAAATTTGGCAAAAAGGTAGTGCTTGGTTCAGAAAGCAACCTTTTTTAATTAAATGGTGTAAATCCATTCAGTAGTTGCTGAGAAATTCTAAAAATAAAAGTTTTAATATCTAGGGCAGCGGTGGAGTCGTGAACCCTCCCGACTACGAGCTTCATACTAATTAGCTGCCACGACCACGGGCTTCATTCTAATTGGCTGTCAACACTCCAAACCAGGAAGTGTTGGCAGCCATTTTGTGACTCGGTGGAAGCGAGACACCAGAAAACAGAGAAACAAAGATATAAAACCAGAGAAGGGGGCAGGGTAGAAACACCCTGACCCCCTAGGCCTGCTCAGTGGGTCCCAGTAGCACCCCCAGGGCCAAAAAAAGCATTTTTTTAAAAAAGAAATTTGGCGCAATACGCGCTGGGGTAGCAAATTACACCTAAATTGTTTAAAAAACAATGAAGTGCGGGTTACCGCGTTTTATTTTAATGAGGCCCCCAGGTGGGCTAGGTCCCAGGGGCATTTCTTACAATAAAGTAGCGGGCCGCTGGGGCCCCCGGAGACCACCACCACCCCGGGGCTTAACTCATGTTAGGAGGGGGGCACACGGACCTCCTCCTGGAGCCCGTGATGGCCCTGGGGACCGCCACCCCCCTGGGCTGGCTCCTGCAGTGTCCCGGGGTGCCCACCCCCGGGACACTGCTGTTTGCTATGACAGGGCCCTGTCATAGCAAACTTTCTTTCAATTTTGGAAGTGAGAGCAGGGAAACCTGCTCTCGCTTCCAAAATCCAAAGCTGATTGTTTTTCCACACGGGGAGCTGCATGTCAGCAGCTCCCCATGTGGAAAAGCAATGCCAGCTCCCGCAGGACGCAGGGAGCCGGCGGGACCGTGGGGGCAACGGTGAGACCAGGCTCGGGCTGATGAGGTCCTTGGGACGGAATTGGCCATGAGAGGGGGGCCGACGCGGCCCTCTTCTCGTTTGTGTTTTGAGCGGCTCTCAGCGCGGCACTCGAGTACTTCTTAAGTCTTTGAAACACCGAGGGGTATATTCTGAAGGACACATCACCAAGTTAACTGCACTTTATCGCAACCAAAATGGTGATAAATTTAACGCACCATTCACAAGCTGGAGCAAACAGCCCATATCACCAGTTTACCAGTGATAGCAGCCTCAAAAAGCATCGTCACGGATGACCCCGGCAAATATTGCAAATGAGATATAGAGTAGGCGTACCCGTGCAAAAAGCAGCGTACACATCACTTCGCAAGTTTCTCAACCACCAGCAAGATCGTCGAAGAGAGTACAAAACAGGCAATAAGGTGTGTTATTAGTAGGAAGTTTACACCTGCTCTGAGCTGGTGTAAAGTCGGACTACAACCTGCAACATGAAAGGCAGCCCAGCCCAGAACCACACGTGAATGACAACAGATGCAATGGAGCCAACGATCATGCAGCTCGGACACCCAACACTGCTCCGACCCCCCCGTCACCAGCCCCTTGTCCGCCATGCCCCTCACCGCCACCCCCCACAAACAAATGTGAGAGCAATCTTAGGAAATCTGGAACGTAACAAATTGCCTGATGTCGCACAATTAGAATTAAGAACATGCATGTGAGGTTGGACAAATAATCTCAGTCATCTATGGATTTACATATAAAACATTTTATTTAAACAAAACAACAAAATAAAAGTAGGTACAGGCATGGCTTGTCATCCCTCGACAATTTATGAATCACAGCCTGCAAGACAAAAAGAAAGATAAGATTGTGCGTCATGCGTCCATCAAAGACGAGAGAGAGAAAGAGAGAAAGAGTGAGAGAGAGGAAGAGAGAGAGAAAGAAAGAAGGAGTAAGAGAGAGAGGAAGACAGATAAAAAGAGAAAGTGAGAGAGAGAGGAAGAGAGAAAGAGTGAGATATAAGGAAGAGAGAGAGAAAGAGAGAAACAGGGTGAGAGAGAGGAAGTGAGAGAGAGAGAGAAAGAGTGAGACAGAGAGGAAGAGAGGAAGAGAGAGAGAAAGAAAGAATGAGAGAGAGAGAGAGAGAGAGGAAGAGACAGAGAAAGAGAGAAAGAGTGTGTGAGAGAGAAAGGAAGAGATAGAGAGTGAGAGAGAGTGTTGACACTGTGGAGAAAATCCTCACAGCTCACCTTTCTGCCACCGGTGTGTCTCCAACCACGTGCCGGGACATAGTGCAGCCCTCAAGTTTAGTCATCTGAAACATAGTATAGAATCAGTAATGGCAAAGTACATACAACTGCACACGCGTGATTCTCTGTTTCGCCCCTGTGCACCTAGGCTGCTGCACCCCATCGACTCCCGTCACCCAGAGGTGTCTGTCTGCCCTGCACACTCAGGCACTGCACCCCATCAACTCCTGCCACCCAGAGGTGTCTGCCCGCCTCTGTGCACCCAGGCTGCTGTATCCCATCCACTCCCACTGCCCAGAGGTGTCTGCCTGCTGCTGTGCACCCAGGCAGCTGCACCCCATCCACTCCCAGTGCCTGGAGGTCGCTGCCCGTTCCTGCGCACCCAGACTGCTGCACCCCATCCACTCACACTGCCTAGAGGTGTCCGCCCGCTCCTGTGCACACAGGCTGATGCACCCCATCCACTCCCACTGCTTGGAGGTGTCTGCCCACTCTTGTGCACCCAGGCTGCTGCACACTATACACTCCCACAGCCCAGAGGTGACTGCCCGCTGCTGCGGAAACCAGCCTCTCTGCTCACCTTCCGCCACCGGCATGTGTGTAAGAGGGTCTACCACGTGCCGAAGCAACCTCCTCAGCCGTTGCGTACACGCGGTCAAGCCGAGCTCATAATTCAGGGTGGGTGTTGTTTGCCAGGATGGCCACGCATCATCGCAGGCCTGCTAGACAAAAAGCAAGATAGATTGTGCGTCATGCGTCCATCAAAGGAGTGAGAGAGAGAGAAAGAGTGAGAGAGAGGAAGAGAGAGAGAGAAAGAAAGAAAGAGTGAGAGGAAGACAGAGAAATAAAGAAAGAGAGAGAGAGAAACAGTGAGAGAGCGAAAGAGAGAAACAGTGTGAGAAAGAGGAAGAGAGTAACAGAGGAAGAGTGAGAGAGAGAGAAAGAGTGAGAGAGAGGAATAGAGAGAGAAAGAGAGAAACAGTGTGAGAGAGAGAGAAAGAGTGTGAGGGAGAGAAAGGAAGAGATGGAGAGGGACAGTAAGTGCCCACACTGTGGACAAACCCTCACAGCTCACCTTTCTGCCACTGGTGTGTCTCCAACCACGTGCCGGGACATAGTGGCGCCCTCAAGCTCACTCATCTGAAACATAGTACAGAATCAGTAATGGCAGAGTACAAATGACTGCGCATGCCTAAATCGCTGAACCGCCTTTGTGCATCCAGGCTGCTGCACCCCATCCACTTCCACTGCCCAGAGGCGTCTGCCCACCGCTGCGCACCCAGGCTGCTGCACCCCATCCACTCCCTCTGCCCAGAGGTGTCTCCCTGCCCCTGCGCACCCAGGCCTCACTGCTCACCATTCCGCGGACAGGGCACCCTCCACATCATGCAGCCCCGCTCCGCAGGCCACCAGGTCTCACATTGGATGCTGCGCCTTGATTTTACCATGGCAGAGGACATACCAGCGCACCCGCCATCATCACAGGTTGCACACCCACTCAGCCCTTGCGGTGCAACTAACTCTATGTTCAGTGAGGCCACGCCACGTGGCGGTAGGCCCCCGCTGGTCGATGGCTCAGGCCTACACTGCGGTCCAGCAGGGTACACAAAACCTAACCTGTCCTGACCACCGGGACATCATCGCAGGCTGCACACCCGCTCAGCAGTTACAGTGCCCCTACCTCAGTGCACCAAAAGTCACCGTCTCATGGCGGTGCTGTGCCGGCCGCAGTGCATCCGGTGCACCAAGTCTGAAATGGATATGGTGTGGAGCACGTGCGCCTGGTCCTTTTTATTGGCAGGGTCATGTGTCCTGTGACGCCTGTGCTTGATGGGTGTGGTGTGGGTGTAAACAAGCCATCAGGGAGTGGCTGTGGCGTACTGACAACTAGACCTGAGAGCAGCAGATCACTACAATGAAAATCTGGGCCATGCAGCGTTGTTGTTCCTCCCTGTATGCGTAAGTGGATTGGGCTGGCCTGGCGTATGCCAGTCCTGCGTGAGGCTGTGAACAATGACTCCAGAGCGCGGGGTGTGGTTCCGTCCTGAGCTGTATGAGGAATCAACTGATGCGGGTGTCCCTGTTGTAGTGCTGCCGCCACCCGGGCCGCAAGCGCCAATGTGTCACCCTGTGACCCAAGTCCTAAAACATGGCCAACATGGAAGTTAGGGGGAATCACTGACCCTACATTCATCCATATTTCCACACATGAAAGATCGTGCACATGACATATCTGTGTGGCTATGAATGTTTATTGCACATTCAGTGGAGTGTTGCAGCTGTAGCAATACAGGGCCATGCAAAGCCCAAATTTCCATTTTTGGCACATGGAGAACGGCCTATTAGAGCCAAGCTTGTGCTCGGGATTCAAGCTCCGCCAACATATGTACTTATCCAATCACTCTGCCAATTTTGAAGCACTTATAAATTCACTATACACTCTCCTTGCAGTACTCTAATGATCCAGTCTCTACCATTGTACTTATACAATGACCGAGACAAAGTTACATAACCAAAGTTTTCCCCACTGTCAGAGGTAACATGGTTGCGAGCTCTGTCCACAGCAGAATGTAATGTGGGAGGGCCCAGGGGCAGCATCATGCATACATAATGAACACACGGACACAGTTAGATAGATAGTGGAATTGGGTAAGGGCACGTGCGCTCGGCCCCTTTTTATTACCAGGGTCACATGTCCAGTGACATCTGTGCTGGATGCGTGTGGGGTGAGCGTAAGCCAGCCCTCAGAGAATGGTTGGTGCTGGCAACAAGTACAACAGTAATCATCGGATCACACACAGAGATTCAATCATAAAGGGTCCATGACTTGTGCTGCACTAAGTTTGGGGCACAAGATGTGAAATAATACACAAAAGATTCTATCGTAAAGGGTTCATGATTTGTGGTACACTGAGGTAGGGCCAGCAGATCTGAAATCATACACAAAAGATTCTATCATAAAGGGTCCATGAGTTGTGGTGCACTGAGGTAGGGGCATCAGAAGCATTCCTTATGTGCACAGCTAGCGATGATGCGTGCTCCGGGAGGGCCGCACTGGTAGCACTGTCTGTTGCCTACTAGACTGCATCATCTGCAATCGCAACTCGATCTGAGTTGTGAGCCCTGCAGTCCGCAATGTAGATGGAAGGCAGTAGTCAGCACAGACATTGTGGAATGCTTTTTGTCACTTCCTCTTGACAAAATCAGAGGACATAGTGTACAATTCTGTCTGCAATTGATAAATCATGTCTCAATTTAAATTGTGAGCTCTGCTGACCACAGTGTAGGTAACAAAAGATGGTTAGTTGCCTACTGGACTCTGAAATTAATGAATCAAGACAGAATTTGAACTGTGAGCTCTGCTGGCCGCAGTGTAGACTGCCATTCAAGGTTCCTTTGGACTTGCAAGATGAATTTGGTCATTGTACTAAAGCTATAATTGATATAAAAAAAGTTCTTGAAGCAAGGATACTAAAAGGATATTGTGTAGGTTTCAGGAATGTTGTAGTTAGTTGCCTACTGGACTCTGTAATTAATGAATCAAGACTCAATTTTAATTGTGAGCCGTGCTGACCGTAGTGTAGGCAAGAGGCAGCGGTCAGCAAGGGCCCACAGCCACGTGGCGTTGAGTTGAGCTGCACAGTTAGTGGCATCAGAAGTATTCAGCGTGTGCGCACCCTGCGATTATGCGTGGTCCGGGCGGGCCGCACTGGTAGCAATGTCTTTTGTCTAATGAATTCTGCCTCAGTAAGGCCACGTGGCGGTGACTTGTGGTGCACTGAGTTAGTGGCAACTGAAGCACTCAGCGTGTGTGCACCCTGCGATGATGCGTGGTCCAGCCGGGCCGCACTGGTAGCAATGTCTTTTGTCTAATGAATTCTGCCTTAATAAGGCCACGTGGCGTTGACTTGTGGTGCACTGAGTTAGTGGTACCTCTGGCGCTCAGCGTGTACGCAGCCTGCGATGATGCGTGGTGCGGGCGCGCCACACTGGGAGCAACGTGTCTTGCCTACTGGACTGCGTCATCTGCAATCGCGACTCCATCTGAATTGTGAGCCCTGCTGTCCGCAGTGTAGATCGAAGGCAGTAGTGTGTACAGACATAACTCTGCAATGCTGTGCCGCTGTGTTTGCAGGGGGCCTGTGTCGAAGAGGCTCGCGGTCATGGAGGCCGCCACATGGCAGGATGAGGGCTGCCACTCTGGCAGACGTGTTGGCCTTCACACAAGTGAACCACGCCCAGAGCCCGGCCTATTTATTCACACTTCTATGCTGGAGTGGCATACGTTGGACCAGCCCACTGCGCTTCTCCTTACAAGGGAGGACGACACAGGTACATGACTGAGATCTTCCCCACTGCCTGAGGTAACATGGTTGCGTCCACTGTCCACAACACTACAAGCACCAGCAGTATATGTACACATGGAGAGGTTTGTGCTCTGCATAGTGAGGTCTGTCCAGCACATCACCGCTACACTTGGTATTGTGTGCATTATTATTGGTGGGTGACTTGCGTCCTTCACACGTTTGGTTGCCACATCTCGCAACATTCAGCTATTGTGTGGCTGAGGGGCCATGCCATTGTTGGAAGGTTCGCTGTCCTGTTGTGCGCTGCCTCGATGGTAGTATGGGGGGGTCTGGGGGAGAGGTCCTGAGGGTGGTGGCAGTGGGTTTTGTGGCCTTCTTGGGTGTGGGAGGTGCATGATCAGTAGCTCTATGACATGTGTTGGTCTTCAGATGTGATTCTGGGCTGGGATCCCTTTCACACTGTAGGTAGTTGTCCTACTTTACACCAGTAAAAGGCAGATGTTACATTCCTACTGCTAACGCAGCATATCGCCTGTTTTTGGATCGCACCGCAGATTTGGCTGCTCATTGAAATTATCAGGAAGGGGTGTTTTTGTGTTATTTTTGCATAGGAACGCCTACTCTGTATATTATTAGCGTTAGTTGTTGCTCTCATTTGTGGCGATTTTTTTTGCGGAAGCTATTGCTGGAAAACTGGCGATATTGGCTGTTTTCACCAGGTTGAGAATGGAATGATAATTTAAAATCACTGAAAAAACTATAGGTTTAATGAACATGATAATTAGAAATTAGCATTTAAAAAACCTTTGAAATTCACTGAAAAAACCATAGGTTTCAGGGACGTTATAGTTAGAAATTAGCATTTAAAAAACCTTAGAAATTCACTGAAAAAAACATATGTTTCAGGGACCAAAACCAGAGTAATTCGAACGTTATAGTTAGTAGAGCTAACCATAATTCGCGCTCCCGCAATGCACTACTGATGATGTCACATATTACATCATTCATGACATGGTCAGTGACATCACTGATGACATCACTGATGACATCATCCATGTGATAATCTAATGCACCTCTTCACACCCTAATATAACCTTTGATACACCCACTCTAAAATACAGACTACCATTTTCGAAACCATAGACAAATCAATAGCAGTTACTATATACCCACTGACTAATTCCTAGCTATACACACACATTCATTCATTCGCCCATACAGTTACCCATACATGCAGTCACTCATCAATACAGCACTATTATATGTACTCATACACCTATACAAACACTCATACACTGTCACTCATCCATAGAGTTATTGACACACCTAGCTAGTCATGTAATCAATTACACTGCCATTTACTCACCTATCCAGTTATACATTCACCATCTAACCTATTCATACAGATACTAACATATATTTACTCTCTTATACAATCACTGACACAAGCACACACTCCTTTATACAGCCACTCTCACAATTACTCACTCTCACATATTGTCATTTATATACTCCAACACTCACATATACTGCCTTTCACATATGTAGTTACTCACACATATACCAGTGAGACATACATTCACTCACCAACACACTGATACACACTTTCACTCACCTATACAGCTTTTTCCACATGCACTATTGAACCCATACACCCAGTAAATTATCCACTCAAACATGTAGGCAGAAAGTCACACACTGCCCACCCACCCACACACACAAACACAGAGGCACCCATACAGATACTCATGCAACTAATAAGTAACCCATATAGACAGTCATGTACCTACTCATCAACCCATGCATCAGCCTACACAACAACTGAGAGACTGATACAGACATTCACACAGTTTAGTCACTAACCCATGCATTCAGTAAGACACATTTAATCACTAACTTATACAGTCAGTCTCACACCTATTAAATCCTCCACCCACACACTTATACACCAACTCATTCTTCAATACACCTTGGCATTAATATATATAAAATATATTTAAACTTTACAGAAACACACATTCACTGGATGATGTCATCAGTGATGTCATCAGTGATTTCATTTGAGATGTCATCAGTGATCTCATCATAGATGTCACTGACCATGTCATGAATGATGCAATCTATCACATCATCAGAAGTGCATTGCCAGGGCGCGAGTTATAGTTAGTTCTACTAACTATAACATTTTAATTTCTCTGGTTTTGTATGAGTGAAATGTCCATCTAACTATAACGTCCCTGAAACCTATGGTTTTTTGGGTGAATTTCTAAGGTTTTTTAAATGCTAATTTCTAACTATAACGTCCCTGAAACCTATGGTGTTTTCCGTCAACCTCATGCCACACACAGCCTTGAGTCAATGCATGGAGCAACCTTGGCTGTGTTAGTGCCTGTGTGGGTCTGTGAGTGGGTGTTTGAGAGGTACTCTGGGTCTCTGAGTGGATGCATCAGTGACTGTATGAGTGTGTGAGAGGGTGTGTGAGTGACTGTATTGGTGTGTGAGTGGGTGTATGTATGTGTAAGTGGGTGTGTGGGGGTGTGAGTGTGTGATGGGTGGGTGTATGAGTGATATGTGAGTGGCTGTATGGGTGCTTGAGTGGGTGTGTCAGTGGCTTTGCTATATAGGTGTGTGAGTGGGTATGTAAGTGGCTGTGTCGGCCTGTGAATGGGTATGTAAGTTGCTGTATGGGTATGTATGTGGCTACGTGAGTGGGCATATGAGTGGTTCACTGTGTCGCTGAATGGATGTATCAATGACTGTATGGGTCGTGTGAGTTACTGTATGGGTATGTGAGTGACTGTATGAGTGTGTGAGTGGTATGTGAGTGGCTCTATGGGTATGAGTGGGTGTGTCAGTGGTTGTGCTATATAGGTGTGTGAGTGGGTGTGCAAGTGGCTGTATCGGTATGTGAGTGGGTGTGTAAGTGGCTGTATGGGTGTGGGTGCATGAGTGGTTCTCTGGGTCTTTGAGTGGATGTATCAATGACTGTATGGGTGTATGAATGGGTGTGAGAGTGGGTGGCTGTATGTGGATGTGAGATAGTGTGTGAGTGGGTGTATTTTTTAATTGGATTCTGAATCCTGAATCAGTCACAGATTCACATGGGTGAGGTGTGTGAGTGTCTGTTTGGGTGTGTGAGTGAGTGAGTGTGTGAATGGTATGTGAGTGGCTGTATGGGTGTGAGTGGGTGTGTCAGTGGTTGTGCTATATAGGTGTGTAAGTGGGTATGTTTAGGTCTGTGAGTGGCTGAGTAAGTGGCTGTATGGGTGTGTATGTGGCTGTGTAAGTGGATATATAAGTGCCTGTGTAGGTCTGTGAATGGGTGTGAGAGTGGTTCTCTGGGTCTCTAAGTGGATGTATCAGTAGCCATATGGGTGTGTGAGAGGGTGTGTGAGTGACTGTATAGGGGTGTGAGTGGGTGTATGGATGTGTGAGTGGGTGTGTGGGTGGTTGTGTGGGAGTGTGAGAGGGTGTGTGATGAATGGGTGTATGAGTGTTATGTAAGTGGCTGTATGGGTATGTAAGCAGGTGTGTCAGTGGTTTTGTTGTATAGGTGTGTGTGTGTATATGCGTGTTTCTGTAAACACCCTATTATGCATAGTTATCATTACAGAGAGAGGTAGGAAAGTAGAGGGTAGCCCTTCTTCACACTCCAGTGTGCATACCAATTTTTCAACTGAGGGTTCTCAATGAAGAGGCTAGTGCTTCCCATTTACTATTTCCCTACAATTGTATTACAATCCCGCAAGAGTCTTGCAGGAGTAGAGTTGCAAGCTTTTGGGTGTGAGTCTCTTTTCACAATGCACCATGCAAAGTTATAATGAAAACAGGGCAGTTCCTCCAACAGCCTACTATGCATACCTGACACCATGGGAAGAAGTATGAGCAGAGAGAAAATTGTTTTTGAAACCCTACTACAGACACCTCTTACCCTGGTAAGATGTGTTAGCGGACACGTCACTCCTGTCTAAGACACCACTGCGTATCCCCGTTGTTGTAGGGATAGGTATCAGCAGAGAGGCCACTCCTTGCCAACACCACATTGCACATGCATGTTGTCTTGGAGATAGGTGTTAGTGGATAAGAGAACGTTTTCTTATACACCACAGTACATGTCTGTCATCCTGGGGAGAGCTGTGACTGGACAGTGAAATCCATTCCCACACCCTAATATATATATAGTAATTTTCCTCGGAACAGATCTCATTGGACAGGCCATTACTTGTTGTACCTGTTATGGAATAGTAAGGTCTTACATATGCGGTGTGTACCTCCTCCACCCTATTATGCATACTGCTGGGCCTGGATAAAAGTGTGAGTGGGAAGGCAGTGTCTTTTTACACCTCACTGGATACCTTCATGCAAGCTCTTATTGGAGAGGCCAGTCTCTCCCCATAGTCTACTATACACCTATACACAATTGTTAGGCTATGGAGAGGTGTCAGTGAGTTACAAGTGTCTCCTTACACCCTACTGTGCACTGTTGTTATATTGTGAAATGTCTCATTTGAGAGTCTACTGTCTCCTCACACCCTAAAAATGGGGACTAAAAGAGAAAGGAAAGGAAAGGAAAGTGTAAATTAAATTCTTCCTCTAAAATAAGATTGTTATCTCGCAAGACTCTTGCAGGGTTGTATACAAAATAACAATTGCACTTTTTCTAATCATAGTAAATGGACTTAAAGTAAATAAATGAGTATCAATGTATGCTATGTGCCAATGTTTGTCTTATTCGAGATAAAACAAGTAGGGTTTTTTTCATAAATCTAACTGATTTATTTTTCTCCACAATTACATAATTAATTGCATTTCATTACACTACACTAAACACACTGTTACTATTCTGGTGTATATAAACGATGCAGACTACGACAGGGTATATTCAGTATAGATGCAAAGTCCTTTATAAAAACTAAAAAGCTGTGCCTCTCCGAACTGCATGTGAAGGATTGCCTCCCTGGCTCTCATGAGAGTCTTGCGAGAGCTTTAAAGGGAAAAAAAGGGAGCCATGGTACAAACAACATAGATCATGAAAAAAGCTATTTTTGTTAACAGTTCTCAACAATTATTTTAAAAAATTGTGTTCTCAAACATTTGTAACAAATTTTGAGTATTTTACTTTTTTTTTTTTAACGGCACAGCAAAAATATACAACTTAAACTGTAAAAACAAAAAGGAGAAAATAGTACAAAAAACTGTTTCAAAAACTACTTCCTGGGGGGGCACTTGTGCTCTTGGACAAATTTCTCCTGAGGAGACCAGTTTGTCTCTGATGAAAAAATTACCTGCTTACACAAGCAGCAAAATAGCACTTTATTAAAAAAGCAGGGTTATTGTCCGCTTGTGCACGAACCTGTGAAGGCACAGTATCTCCTGGAGCAAATGATGTTGAATCCCTTGTAGAGTTATCTATCTCCGCATCACGAGCCAACTCAGCCTGTGCAAGCCTTTGCAGATGCATTGACCTCAGGTTTCTCCACATCTTTATAGAACTCATGCTTTATTGTTTACTTCTGCTCCCCTGGCTGAACTCGTTGCTGCAAAGTTTACAAGTAACATACTTTGAAGAAATTTTCTTGGCATCTGGCTTCATTAAAAAGAATTGCTACACCAAGGATTCCTTGGGGGGCTGAGATAGCTGACCTGGTACAGATGTTCCTGGCTGTCCATCTGAATCTGATGAAAACATCTTTGTGAAGAGAGGGAAACAAGAAAGGAGAGCAAGCCAAATATGTCTATTCTCACCAAAATCCATTCGTGAAATAAAGCAAAAAGGATGGAATCTTCTTATTCTAAATAAAGACATCCATATGAACCAATCACAATCCTTCCTTACGGTGTGTTTCCACTCCCGGAGATCTTGCTAGATAGCCGCGAGCATCTCACAAGGTTACACCAATATTATTGCTTTATATATTTTATGGCAAAATTCATAATCAATTTTTTTAAGCTAATCAACATCTCTAATGTCTTAATATGTTCAGAATTACAAGAAAGACGATTGTTAACATAATTCAAAATGCACGATCTCGCTGGTAGATCATAAGAGCCGAACAGGAAGTACAGCCCACTCAGTGTCCATACAGGGGATCGTGTTTTCAACTCCCACGACTGTCTCGATAGATCATAAAAATATTATTGCTTTATGCATTCAATGAAACACATCATAATCAATTTTGCTAACATTATCAACTTCTGTAATTTATTACTTCATTCAGAATTACAGGAAAACGCTGTTCTGAACTTAAACCCAAATGTAAGATCTTGCAAGAGGGTCACCAGAGACAACCCCCTTTAGAGTCCATGCAGGGAATTGTGTGTTCAAGTCCCGTGAGCATCTCATGAGAGGAAAAAAGAATTCTATTACAACCATTCTGACTCTTCTTTTACAGACTAACATTAAATATTAACTAAACACATGAAAAGTAACTCTGAACAGTAGATTGAAACAAAATATAAAACTCTAATGAGTAATCAGAAACTTAAAAATGTATTTATATAATGAAACTTAATATTTCCAATATTACTCTCTTTCTGAATTATAATTACTACTTTAACGTAATTACAAATACAAAGGCTATGCTATAACATTATTAATGGACTTGCTTGGAAAATATCTCAATACGAAAGTCAGAAGAACTGTTGAGATAGAAGATCTCAAAACAAATATTGTTGCACTACTTTTATACTTAAACATTTTGAAAAATGTGCACCTTCTCCTGTTAAGAAACAATACAAAAGAAATTCCCTTTCAAAGTAATGTCCACACACAGGATGTATTATTCAGTTATTCACCCATACATACACTTAAAAAAAAGAATCATTTACTTTAAAAACAAACCTAGAAATTCACTAAAAGAAACAAAAGGGTAAAGAATTGTTAGGTGTGATAAAACATCTGTTTTTATGTTTTTACAAAAAAAACCTATAAAGTCACTGAAAAAAAAAAGAATAAAGTAACATTATACTTAGGTGAATTTCTTAGTGTCAACATTAACGTTTTGATTTTTTTTTAAAACACAGACATTCAGCAGTTATAGTTAGTAGTGCTAACTGTAACTTACGTCATGCACTGCTTATTACCTCACATGTGACATTACTCATGTTCTATGAAATCATTTATGACAGCACTGATGACATCTCAAATGAAGTCGTCATTGATGACATCCCTGATGAAATCACTGATGACATCATCCAAGCTTTGTCTGCCACATATTTCTCTAATTAATTAATGATGGTATTAGAGGCCTGACAGTAAGAACAAAATAGCTCAGGAGAACATCAGCCATCATAGCTGCCATCACAGACACAACTCCCTTTGGGGTAGAACGCATGCATCATGTCTAACATTGAGCATATACCATACACTTTACAGCAAGCATAGATCACATTCATAATCCACCATAGATATATAAGAAGCCCTTCTTGAGTATGGTGTTCAATCTGTATAGAACTGTTCAGAGAAAGCCAAGTTTTTAACAATAGTGAAAGTCAGTTCCAAAAAAACGACCTATTACCGACAGCTTTTATTCAAACATCTGAACCTCATTGAATCTACATTAAGAAAATAAGTTGATTGGAGTAGAGAACTGGGTGCTTTAAACAGTGATTACTCTATGAAGAGAGTTTACTTTAAGCCACATTTTTTGCAAATAGTGAATCTTTCATAAGAATCATACATGAGAGTATTAAAAAGTTTCTACTAAGAATAGTGTATACTTTATACATCAGTTGTAAAAAAAGATACTATTCACTAAAACCTAATCAAGATCTGAAGGTACCAAACATCCTTCTACCTGCCCCCTTATACTGTCATGAACCAAAACAAGCACATGTGTATATGTTAGTTCCTGATGCACACACAATTCAAAGTTATGTAGAAATTGTCATGCTGACATGATTCTGTCTAATAACGCCAGGCTGCTTAGAAAACTTATTTTCCACTATGTAGAGGATTACTCCTTTTAAAAGCTTTTTCTGCAGTATCAAAAAATCTGTGTGGAACATAAATAACACAAGTTTCCAACTGTCACCTACATTCAGAGTTACTCTTGAATGCAAAGATTTATAACATGTTCAATACCTCTACACACCTATGGTGCATTAGGAGCAGATGTGTTTGGTAAACACTTACACCCGTTAGCTGGAACCATGCTGTACAGAATTTGGTAGTTAAGTGATATGGTATTTACCCACCCCTCTGTAAACTATAACTAGTACACTCATTGGATGATGTCATCATTGTTGTCATCAGTTATGTCATTTGATCCGACGACGTGTGCAGCCTGTAGCAGCGGCCTCAACGGTGGGGGAGGAATGTGTAAGCCCCAGTCTACATCTGCAGTTATTCCCCCTGAGTGGAGCACCTGCATGGTAGTTTGAGCCCAAAGTTGTCCAGCTCATTAGGGGACCGGAGCGGACCCCGAAAACGCTATGACACCGCACGATGAGGTTCGGGTACGTGAGCGGCCCGAGGGTGCTAGACCCTGGTGCGGAGGAGAAGAGCAGGATCCGCCAGGGCAAAGGCCTGCCTGCCGAAGTGTGGGGACGTGCAATTGCGACGCTGGATCCTGCTTGAACTCCCGGGGCCGGCAGTTCGAAAACAGAGGTAGACCGAAGCACCCTGTTGAGTTCCCGTGCAGCGGAGGTGGCACGATCCTCACGGCTGCATTGTAGACCATCTCAGGAGATACGATAGGCGCCCATCACAGACTCGACTCTGCCCTCCCTGCTCCTGCCGGTGTATTGACCGAAGCAGAGTGGGTTTGATTTATAAGCGAGAAGGGGCTCCGGACACCGGTGATTCGTGGGGACAGTAACGGAAGGGAGAGTCTTCTGCCGCCTGGCCTCCCCACCGCCGCCCGCTAAAAGTGAAAGCGGTTGCACGCCTTTAGTGATCGCAACGCGAGGGCATCTTGGACTGGTGGACCCAGGTGTGGCGGTGAACGGTGGGAGAGACACTGGACTAATCGGCCCCACAGCTGGGGCACTCGCCAAAGACTTAGGAGAACGCCAGAAACCCCACCTGGATACCTCAACCGGGACAAGCGCCTGAGAGCTAGGTGAAGGATCGCAGCCTGTACGCCCCCAGGTATAAATAAACCTATCATAATACTGGCGCAGCAACAATAACCTCACCTGTACCATGCCCACCATTAACCAGAGGACACAATCCTGCAGAGTTGTCCCACACGCCGAGAAGGTCCCGCTTGATTGATTTCCCCCTACTTCCATTTGGGCTTGCGGGGACTGGTTATGGCCGGGGGTCGCAACTCCAAGGCCTCCGTGCAGGCTAAACTAGAAAAACTTGCCTGGGACAAGGGCCCTGGAACACCCACACGGGAGGGGAAGGCTCATCTGAGAAGCAGCGGACAGCAGAGGGGGCAAAAGAACCTACACTGTAAGATATCCTATCCACAACGGTTAGGATGTCGTTGGAGCCCAAGATTGACTCCGTGTCATCAGAAGTCTCCCTGATGAGAGCAGACATGCACTCCATGAATACCAGGCTCAAAGGTGTTGAAATGACCGCGTCTTCCCGTTGCTACTGGGGGCCCTCAAGACCTATAGTTGCAAGAACATTTAAGTATAGAGACAAAGATATCATCCTGCAGATGGCATGGCAGCACCCCCAATCAAATTCCAGAACAGTAGAGTGACTTTCTTCCCGGACTTCAGTCTCAGGGTGCAACGACAAAGACGCAGCTTTCTTGAAGTAAAGAAGGCGCTACGAGACAAGAACGTTAAGTGCGTGATGTTTTTTCCGGCCAAATTGAGAGTAGAGTCAGAAGGAAAGGTTTGGTTCTTCGCCACTCCTGAGGAGGCTTGGGACTGGCTAGAGGGCTGGTGTCTGGCAGGACGGAGGCGTAACCGAGGTCAACGCAACGGACAAGAGAAAGCGCACGGAGATCCAGAAGCTAGATCCCCTCTGGGGGAACATGAAGCAGCGACAGGAAACTAATGAGGGCTGGTCTGTATAAGCTGTATTAAATGGGACGGCCCCATAGCCAAGCTTCTTCAGGGCTGAATAATGGCTAGAATATTTTTAATTAATCCACCAGCAGCTGGAACACGAACTTGTGAATTGACTACCAATGGGGGCCTATTGAATTATAATTCCAACACTTGCCTTTAAAGTCTTGAATGGGTGTCAGGTTGGACACATGCACCTTACAGTTTTTGGGGTGGGCGATAGGCACTCTGCAAGTTTGGGGTGGGGGAGGTTCTGGAACCTCCATGCAGGGAGGCAGGGAGGGGGTAATGTTGTTCATGTTTGAGGGGGTGGGATCCTGTGTACCTAGACTCTCCGTTTCAGGATATAACCAGAATGCTTACAAGAGAACGCCACATTCTGGTGCCAGGATGGGGGGACAGGGAAGTTTAAGTCAGTTCAGACACGTTTCAGACAGGAATGACAAGGCGGTAGATACTAGTGACAAATTACTTGACATGCTTAGCGATGATGCCCTGATGTATAACAGGGCTGGTTATGTAGCTGGCCCAGCACAGACCGGTGGCACCGGTGGGGGATTCCCATCGCAACCGTAGACATGCACCCACAGTAATGATGGGGACTGCAGTTAAGCAAGTGCTCAAATTGATGTCTTGGAATGTGAATGGATTGGGGAACAAAATCAAGAGGGGACTGGTGCTCCAATTCATAAAGAGATATTCCCCACATATAATTCTATTGCAGGAAATGAGCTTACTAGGAAATGTCTGTAAAGCAATGTCGAGGTGGGGGTTTAAGCTGGTGGCGCATTCCGCATTTGGATCCGGGTTTAGAGGACTGGGAATAATGATGCAGAAATCCTTCCCCATGACGATTGACCATCTTCAGACTGACAGCCTGGGCAGATTTGAAGTAACCTCAGGGACATGGGAGGGGCGCAATATTAACCTGCTCTCTGTCTATGTGCCGCCAGGTCTGCACGTCCAAGCATTTAAAGACCGGAGAAGTCTCCTTTTGGAGTTGCCAGAGGACAGATTAATGATCGGAGGCGACTTTAACTCCATTGTCTCTGACTCCCTAGACCGCTGGCCCCAGATGGTCCTGCCCCCCTCTCGAAGGCAGATTCATAGCTTCTTGGGAGCAATGGGCCTGGTGGACGCTTGGCGGAAGCTTCATCCAGTGGTATAGCAATACACTTTCTATTCTGGGGCACACCGTAGAATGTCCAGGATTGACTATATATTAACTCTGGCGCACAAGGTGGATAGTATCAAGGAAGTACATCACTTAGCCTGGGGTATATCAGATAATTAGCCCATTCTCTGTCGACTGGAGGTGGGGGAGCCCACGACAGGCAGAACAGCCCCGATGAACCCATGGTACCTTAAGGTCCCCCAAATAAGGGACAAAATCAAGCGTGAATCGGAATTCTATTTCCAAGAAAATGAGGGGTCAGTGGAATCGGCTGTGACACTGTGGGAGGCCTACAAAGTAGTGATTCGGAGGTGGCACTAGCTCAAATTGCGGGATCTAGGAGGGAGAAACGAGCAGGCATGTCCCGCCTGAATGGAGAGATATTACAGATGGAGAGGCAGCTTCGGGCGCACGACTCGGAAGAAGTAAAACAGGCTCTGCACATTAAAATTAAGGCATACACTGATTTAGCCACCGATGCAGGCAAGACACAACACAGAGCCACACTTAGTAGAACTTATGAATCCGGCGACAAGGCCGGCAAATTACTGGCCTGGCTGGACCGAAGGGATAAAGCTAGCCGCTTAGTGGTGGACATAAAGATGGAATCAGGGAACCGACTCACTGCTCTGCGAGATATGGCGGATGCCTTCGGCCAGCACTATCAAACTGTCTATATGTCTCAGTCTCCGCACACTGAGGAAGAGGCATCCTCCTTCCTGAGCGATATCTCGCTTCTGATACTCACCGATGAGGATCGCTCTGATCTCAATCAGGAGAGAACTAGTACGGAAGTAGAAAAGGCCATCCACGACTTGCACGGGGGCAAGCCACGGGACCCAACGGCTTACCCATTGAATTGTTTAAGCTCACATCGAATAAGACTGTTCCCTATCCCACTAAAATGTTTCATGAGAGTAGGGTAGCAGGATCGCTTCCCACAGACCAGAGGTTGGCAACGATTGTGGTCATCCACAAGGATGGCAATCCAAAAAATAGGTGTTCCTCCTATATACCGATATCATTGCTCAACGGGAAAGCCAAGGTATTGGCAAAAGTCCTGGCCTCTCGTTTACTCAGGGTCATCACAAAATTAGTCCACCCAGATCAGTCAGGATTTATGCCGGCCAGAAATACCTCCCTTAACCTGTGCAGACTTCACAGAGTACTAAGCCGAGCCAATTCGAACAGTGAAGATGCGGTGGTGGTATCTCTTGATGCAGCCATGGCATTCGATACTAGTCAACAATAGAAAATCTTGCATCTTTACACTCAGTAGAGGCACCAGACAGGGCTGTCCACTGTCCCCGCTGCTTTTTGCTCTGACCCTTGAGCCACTGGCGACGTGGGTTCGGAGAGATCCTGTTGTCAGAGGCCTCAAGTGGACAATGGGCTGGGAGGATCGCATTTCGTTATACACTGACGATATTTTACTCTATTTAGCATCACCGGAGGCCTCCCTGAACAAGATTTTGCATATTTTCCTGATGTTTGGCAGATTCGCCGGCTACAAAATAAATTGAGCCAAGTCAGTGCTCTTTGTCTTTCATGGAATGATGCCCTCGCTTCCCCGGGTACTCCAGATTGCAGAAGCGACAGACGACTTTAAATATTTGGGTATTTGTGTCTCTAAGGACCCGTCCCGTTTTTATGAGCACAACCTCCAGCCTCCCCTGCAACGGCTCAAGAGTGACGTGCAGGTTTGGAAATCGCTCCCTCTGTCCCTTCTGGGGCACGCAGCCCTATTTAAAATGATGTCCCTCCCTAGATTCGTGTACGCTTTGCAGAATGCTCGTGCCAGGTCGAGTCAGCATACTTTAGGGAAATCAACAGTACTGTTTGTGACCTACTTTGGCCACTCACAAGCTCAAACTAGGGTGGTTCAATGGGGGAATTGGCCTCCCAGGCATAAAAAAATGCTATTGGGTGTCCCACCTAGCAGCTATCAACCAGTGCACATATAAACTGCAGGGAGACCCCGCATTCTAGGTGGACAGGTGGCTTCTACCAGAGGGGGGGGGGGTAGTTTTGAAGGGCCAATATATTCATGCTCGGTAAAACCGAAACTGACAGGGTCCAAGGAACACACGGTACAGGTGTGGAGGGCGGACATGTAGAGCCTGGGTTGGGAGGACAAGATCACGCAAGCCACACCGCTCTGGTATACCGAACAGCTGGGCAAGTTGATTCGCACAAAGGGCTTTGACCAGTGGGATCTGATAGGTATCTCTAGAGTCGGAGACTTGTGGAAGGCGGGCGACATGGTTCCCTTTGCCCAGCTACAGGTGGAGCATGAACTGGCGGGCACTAAGTATTTCAGATACTTGCAAATCAGACACGCTCATTGATGTCATAGAACATGTTATGAGTGATGTCATATATGAGGTCATTAGCAGTGCATATCAGAGGCGCAAGTTATATTTAGCGGTGCTGACTACAACTGCTAAATTTCTGTGTTTCTTTTAGTTCGAAACGTTAATGTTGGCACTGAGAAATTCACCTAACTATAACATTATTTTAACACTTGGTTTTTATAATGAATATATTTATATATTACCCCTCAAAAACAAAAATAAATTAGTCTACAATGTTACATTAAAACACTTCCCATCCTACTACCCAATATAACTCAGATACTGTACACACTGTAAACATTTTATAAGATAAAATTTAAACCACAATATTTTGCCTCATTTGATTTTTTGATTGCCCAATATTTCTGCACCACAATATTTCCAACTTGATATTCAGATACCATACTGTATTGTGTTATCCCATTCTCCTTTTGAGCGTTGTTTATGACTCAGATGACCTTTCATTGTATGTTCAAAAATGTGGCCATTGTGATTAAACACTCTATTAGGTGATTCAAACTGACAGATACCTGACTACCTGAGTTTGATGTGCACGACATGGAAACATTAGTTTAGGGTGATTGTAACTCTCTTCGCACCTCGTGCTTTATCCACTGGGAGCAAAAGTCTTTTTGCATCCTATAAGAGGGACCGTCATGTTATATTCCGTGTACACTTAATGTTATACACCCTGTGAAAGCACTTGATGTGACATATTTTATGAAGGCACTTCATGTTATAGCCCCTTATGAGAGCACCTCCTTTTATATACCCTATTAAGGCACTAACAGGCACATGCATCAACCATTTTTGCGAGCGCAAATGGTGCGATACGCAAAAATCAGCCATTGGCGCCCACAAAAAGGGCATTTGAAAAGCATCAAGGTTCAAGGCACTCGCAATTTGAGAATTCGCAATTATTTGCGATTTCTCAAATTGCGATTGCATTTAAGGAATCTCAATTTGCAATTCCTTAAATGCAATGCAAGAACCACTTTAGAATAGCGATTTTGCTAATAGGGGGCGCCAATTACCATGAAGTTGACTTTGATGGTAATTTGCAAAAACTTTGAAAAATTGCACTTTAGTGAATTTTTCAAAGTTTCATGTTGCGCACACACATGTGCATGTGTGTGCGCAAGATGGGTGCACATCACTATTTCAGGGGGCAACAGGGTGTCATTTTGACACCCTTGCACCCTTGAAATTGCATGCGTAATTTGCAAGTTCCTATTGGTACTCGCAAATTGCGCATGCAATCTCTCATTCGTTCCTATGGGCCTGTAGGCCCATAGGAATGAATGGGGAGCCATTCCTTAATTGCGACTCGCAATTTGCGAGTCGCAATTAAGGAATTTGTTGGAATCGCTATTTTCTCAGCGATTCCTACATGCATAGGCATTTGCACTTCCTTATTAGCGAATCCTTATTTTTCGCCAATAAGGAATCGCATATGGCATGTTTGATGCATGTGCCTGTAAATGTTACATCCTTTTTAGCACCCTTTATATTGTAGCCGCTAGAAGGGCAAGTCATAATAAATTCCCTGTGACAGCACTCATTTTACATTCTCTGAGAGGGTACTTCATGTTACATCTCTCTGAAGAAATGTCTTTTTATATACCATGTGAAGGCACATGAAGTTACACCTCATCAAGACACTTCATGTTTTATTCCCTTGTTAGAGCACTTTCTCTTGTATCTCCAGTGATGGTATTTCGTAATATTTCCCCTGTGTGGGCATTTAATAATAAAGTTCATGTGAAGACACTTCATATTATATTCCTGTGAGGGCGTTTTGTGTTTTATCCTCTGTGAGGGCACTTCACGATGTTACATCCTCTGTGAAGGCACTTCACGTTATATCCCTTTGAGTGTATGCTTCCTCGTAATTCCCTTATAAAGGCACTCCATGCTATTTCCCCTTGAGAAAGAATTTCCACTTATATTTACAGTGAATTAAAGTCATGTTGCAACCTCAGTGAGGACACTTAACCGTATATGAGTTGTCTGGTAAAAGGGGCTTGTAATACTGCACAAGGTGTTACCGACACTGGGGTTAACGATGATATTGGGTTTCAATATTACCAGGAATTCAAAAGTTTAATCTGCAATGGCTGCCTATGCAATGAGGATTCAAATGTTGAAGTTAGTGTTACTGCACCAAATAAGCAAAAGAAGCACAATTGATGGACGGAATGCAGAACAAATCAAAACATTCACCCCCAGTCAAGACATCTGGGTTAAATCCATCATTCTTTTGCTCACCGTGCCACCCCAGTTTAGACCTGGCCATATGCAAATCAGTCTTGTCCCTGTGCCTCATGGGAACAGTCCAGCCCGAACTGCCAAGCCAGGTCCTCCCTGGACCGGAAACAAGCATCCTAGGACCGGCTTCGGGGTTTCACCCCTCTTCAGCCAGGACAGCTTGACTCCAGACTCACAGATATATCAATACAGATGACATGGCAGGAGCAATATGCCACTGTTAAAAGTCCTTGTGATATGGAGCAATCTACAGGCATACCTGCCACACAGACAGATCAAGTACCATCCAGCAGACGAGCTACAATTTCTTCACTCCCTCATTTCCCAGATGTAGCAGATGAACCAACCACAGCTAGGGAAACCACCCCAACATCTTTGAGAGGCAGAAAGATGTGTTGTAGAGTTTTGTGTGTCATCGTAATGCCACAGTTTCTCACTATGCTGGTCTTCTTGCTGTGGATAATGCTTCAGAGACATCTCAATTGCTCAGGGTGGTTAGAGACCTCAGTGCTGTCTGTGCAGCACCTGCAAGCAAAATACACAAAAAACATGAATCGCCATCCATTGTGTATGAATCGCACAAAATCATATTAAGCAGATCCATTAACCACTGGCACAGGCTACTACAATTTTATCCAGGCGCAATGTAAACATACAAACTGCGATGGGTCGCTGCTGTAGTGATGTAGTACATGGCTTTGTGCAGGTTACAGCTGCCTTAGAAAATCTGCAAACCAGGTTTATATCAGGGCCTGAAGATTTTGCGGTAGGTCATAGTGAAGGGGCATCAAGACTATGTAGCCTCTCGGTGCTTGATGTTTCAAACCTTAGACGCACATGCCAACATACATCTAGTACAGATGTTGGTGATACTACACATGCAGGCACTGCTGAGAAAAATAGAGCAAACAGAGAAAGAAAAAAGCACTAATGTGGTTGTTGTCTTTTCTTAAGCACTTGACATCTTATTATGTTTTTTTACAAAAACCACTAAACAATATTGAATTGCTCTGGAATATTTTTTGTTCTTACACCACAAAATGAATATGATTCCTTAATAAAAAGGAGTAGTTTGATTAAAAAGCATCATCAAACACGTAGTCTTGTTTTCATATTGCATATTCACTTTCACTTACCTTAAAAATAATTAGTAGTGATCTCTGCACAACGTGCTCTACCCTAAGCAGCACGAAAGGCATCCTGTTGGTGATGTATTACTGGTAATCCACCCTCAGGATCAGAATCTGTTTCAATCTCTACATTGTGAAGACCCCTTTCCTAGCAAGATTATGCAACATAGCACATGTAGCTATGATTTTACATGTTTGCTGGCAGTACTGGAGGGCTCCACTACTTTTGTACAGACACGTGAAGCGGCCTTTTAGTATTCCAAATGTCCTCTCTATAACATAGTGTGTAGTTTTGTGAGCATGGTTGTATCTCCGCTCATTGTTTGTACTTGTACTTGGATTTAAGTATGGTATTAAGATCAAATGCCTTAATACAAATGCACTGGCTCCTAAACAGTTAAGGAACCTTACAACAGTACTGGTTATTACTTTGGATGCTAACATGGGTTTAATATATTTTTTATATGAGCTTACCGATTAGACAACTGTTGCCTTAATCACCTTGAGATAGCCTATTATATATCCCGCTGTGGTGGAACATATCAGAATCATGTTTGATGCCTGGAAATCAGGCTGGCTACAAAGTCTGGTATTATACAGGAGGCATCACACACAACCTGTATATTGAGTATGTGACTATTTTTGTGGTTTAAAAAAATTAATTAGTTTGCAGATGGTGGACATTCTGTGGGATTTTGAAAATGTGCAAGACATTAAAATAATAGTTTGGTATGTTTCCTGCTGAGATGCAGGAAAATAAAAGTCATTAATTCTAGACAACATAATGTACAGAAACCTATGGATAAAATGCTGATAACGCACTTTGGGATACTCCTCCTGCTACTGCTACTCCCTGGTAACTTCCAGAGGCTAACTGGTGTGGGCAACACAGTACCTGCACATGCGGTGGAATAGCATTGCTCCTATCAGTTGGGGTCTGTAGGCGTGGATGTAAATCAAGTATTAACTTTAAACTGAACCAGTGCTTCCCAAAAATCATCTCCCCAGTTTGATCAAAAAGGGTTACCTTAAACCTAAAATCCTATTTGTTTCCGTCTCTACATACCTGCCAAAACCCCCATTCTCCTTGCCAGAAAATACAAAGCAGCCATTGTGAAAGGGACTGATGAAGTTTGGGACAGTATAGATAGCTTGCATCTAATACCTGATTTGAATTATTGGTAACTGCATTTCCTAAAACTGCATTTTGCACTTAGTTGCAATTAGGAAATGCTTCATACATTCTATTTACGATTCTAAATTTGGAAATCCTTATTTGTGATTTGTTATTTAGAATCGCGAAAATTGTGGTTTCCAAATGGAAGACATCACAAATTGAACGTATAAAATTGCCTTTCATACATGAGAAAAGGAGGTTTTACATTCACAAGCGGGCCGAAATCGCAATTTGCACTATTTGAGAATGCAAAATCCTTTCGTACATCTGGTCCGAGGTGCTGTACTTCTGCAAACTTTGTTACTCTCCCGGGGTTGGTACCTGTTAAGACCTGAAGAAAGTGTGAACTGTTCATTCTGGTTCGTTCTGGTTCAGTAATATGCCATTAATAATATCTAATAATATCTATAGGGATTTAGGAAGTCTATTGGTTTTCACCCTCCGCACATATTTATGGTCTTTATGGTAAACTGTCTTCAAAAGTATCACCCAATCATGTCCCTTCTGTTGTTTCTAAGCCCCTTGGTCTGGGAGAGGTTACTCCCCCAGCTCATGGAGACAGCCAAGCCTTCCACTTCTTGTGCCCTCAAGAGTTAAGGTTTACCACACACAAAAAGGGAAAATAAAATAGAAGTAAAAATAAAACATTTTTTGGGACTTACGCATTTTCTTTTCTAGCTCTCTTTTACTTATTTCCTTTTTTATTTTTAATTGATTTATGTTTATGCATCCAAGCATACTCCTTGCTATTTAAGTAATAGGTAGGGTTCAGGGGTTTCAGTCCCCTTGAGGTCTTCCTTTCATATTCCCATATAACAATTCTCTTTCCAGGCCCAACAAATACAAGAAAGGAAGACAAGGCAACATGAATGATTATCACGTGCATTAGCTGCTTATCAGTAGTTCTCTGGTTCAGTTGCTGTTGGCTTATTCAGGCCCATCTCATTTGTGGCCATTTACTCTCCCCGACTCCCTTCTCACCTATAGTGTCCCCAACACCTACTTGGGCACCTACCTACACAGTCCTCCTGTGAACGTTGGTGGGACTCTGGAGGCTACGGGTGGAGTTCAGTGTGAGGTTTCCTGCAGTCTCTCCTGTCCTTTGATCCATTTCCTGGGTCTGTGGGCTTTTTACCCCGGTCAGCTCTTGGGTTCACAATGTTGTGTGTCCCCAGCAGTCTTCTCTCCCCTTGTCCTGTTCCTGTGCGGTTTGGCACCATGTTCAGCAGGACCATCCTGGATTGGTCGTCCTCTTCCCAGAAAGTCCTGAAAAGTAAGGTTTGTTTTCATGAAAGGAGTTTTCATAGTCCTTGGTCAATTTGCATAACCTGGATCTTTTCTCTCTCTTGTTCTTCCCTTCTGATAGTGTTTTTCTTTCCTTTGCTTTCCTGACGTAACTCCTTCCCTTTTTGACCGTCTTTCTGTTTTCTTTCCTGCAGGTTCACATCAACTATCGTGTTGCTGTGGAAGATATAGTAACCACTCCTTTTCTCCAGGTAACTTTACTTGACCACATGAGGTTCTTTAAAAATGAATCAGGAGCCACTCAGGTAAAGCTTTGCATCTTCCTTAGTTACAAGTTAGGCGCTTAGGTACGGTGTATATGGCTCTAGTAATGGTTTCATCTATTCACCACCTGTTTAATGTCCACAGGTTTCTAGCTGGCACACAAATTGACATTTTATTTACAGTGTTGTTCATTCTCAGCATTCTAGACTCCAGATCGGATATACAGGAAATGTGGATACACAGGTTATCTTAAAAATAAATATACTTGGCACTACTGCTAAGGCAAAGATGTTTGCAAAAGCATCTCTCAAAGAGATTGACCTAAGGTTAGCTGGGCACTTTGGTCCCCCTTTCTCAGAAACAGGTGTGGTCCAACAGGAGGCTGGTGGAGCAGAGTGTTCTGGACGGAATGTGGAAGCTGATGTGCCTGTTCAGTTAGGTGGGACCAAGGGAATGAAGCACCTCGGCAGTGTGAGTGAGACTTTGAAAGAGCATGTGTTTGTCAGTAGGGAGCTAGTGAAGCTTTTTGAGGTGGTTGGTGATGTGATTGCAGGGGGGACAGTTGGAGTGTGAGTCCGACTGCTGCATTTTGAATTACTTGAAGGCGTATGGTAAGGTGAGTGGAGATCCCACATAAACAGCATTGACGTATTCAGGTTTGCTGGTTATCGGGGCATGGGTTCCTGCTCTCCGGGTGTCAGGAGGAGCCACTTGTGAACTCTTGAGGAGTTGGATGAGCAAAGGATACCGCACTGTTGACTTGGTTGGTCACCAAGAGTTGTTTGTCCACCACTTTGCCAAGGTTCCTGGCTTGACTGGCATGATTGGGTGATTAACCATGCTGGAGTCCAGAAAGCTGGGTCCTTTCCAAAAAGGACCAGTTCTGTTTTGTTGGAGTTTAGCTTTAAACAGTTGGCCTTCATCCAGTTGGTGACATGCACATGACAAAGGTGTTATGTGTGTGAGGCACATCCTCAGAGAGGGAGAGAATGAGTTGGGTGGTATCTGCTTCGGAGATAATGTTGATTTTATGGGATCATATAGTGCTAGCTAGTGGAGTCCTAAATATATGGAAAAGAGTAGGGCTGAGCGAGTATAATTGGGGGACTTCTCAGAACAAGTTGTTGGCCATGGAGGTGTAAATTGCCATTGCGCCTGACCGACGGTGTGCGCCACGTGAGGAAAGTGCAAATCCATTGAAGCAAGGTCCTCTTATTCAATCCTTACTCCAGATTCGTGGAGGTGTTGGATGAGGATGGCATGTGAGACAGTGTTGAAAGTGGTGGCGAGATCAAGCAGGATAAGTGTTACTGTGCATCCTCTGTCCATGATCATGTGAATTTCATCAGTGGTGGTGATGAGGGCAGTTTTGGTGCTGTGGTTGGCCATGAAGCCTGAGTGAGCAGGGTCAAGGATGTAGTTGTTATTGAGGTGGTCCGATAGTCTTCTGTTAATTAGCTTTTCAAAGATTTTCTGCTGGGCAGGGAAACTGAGAAATAGATTAGTCGTTAGGCAGTATCTTCGAGTCTGCCGATGATCTCTTCAAAAAGGGAAGAAATAAGACATGTTAGAAATTGGATCTCTAGTTGGTCAAGGTATGCACCCTGTCCAAGTAGAGACCACAATCTCAGTCAGGATAAGTCACAACACAACCTAAAGTATCATGTGCTCACACTCTGGTAGCTTGGCACAGAGCAGTCAGGCTTAACTTAGAAGGCAATGTGTAAAGTATTTGTGCAATAAATCATACAGTATCACAGTGTAAACAAAAAGACTCCGCAACAGTTTAGAAAAATAAAGTATGACTTTATGAATAGAGCAAGACCAAAATGACAAAAATCCAATGTGTAGAAGTTGAGAAAGCAGTAAGGTGCTTAGAAGCAAGTAACTCTAAAAAGGTCACTTTAGGTCAAGCTGGACCATGATAAAGTCAAAGTCTGTATCGACCGTGATGGAGCAACGGTGGCTACAGGATTCATGCAGGCCCTGGTGAACAAAGTACCTTTCCTGGTCACAAGCAGCGAGATGTGTCAAGCTTCTCCATGCAGTGAACACGATGCATCAGTTCCGAAGACGTGTGCCAGAGTCCAGAAGCATCAAGTGATGCACTGGTTTCTCCCACGCATTCAAGGGGATGCGTTAGTAGATACTTTGATATCCCTGAGTCTCAAGCAACAGGAGGCAAGCTAACAAGTCCTTGGTGATCACTTGGAAGAAGGTAGAGTCTAGCTCTCCTTCAGCAGAGAGCAGCAGGCAGTAGGGCTACAAACAGAAAAGAAGGCCTTCCAGATCAGCAGTACAGTTGAGTCCTTTGAGAAGCACCACAGTTCTTTGACAGAGGTTCAGGTGTAGGTCCAGAAGTGTCTGATATGCTGGGTTTAGAGACCCAGTACTTACAACTAAATATGCCTTTGAAGTGGGGTAGACTTCAAAGAATGGCTTTGAAGTGCACCATTATCTCTTTCAACCCAGTCCTGTCTCTGGGGGGTAATCAGTTATTTGTGTGGAGTAAGGCCACTACTCTTTGAAGTGTAAGTGTGACCCCCTTCCTCCCTTCCTGCCCAAGAAGGGCCATCAGAATGCAGATGTATGTAGATGGGTACTCAGACACACCTAGTCTCCCTGTGTTTGTGGCTGTCCGGAAAGAATGCACAAGGTTTAACTGTCACCCAGCCCAGACGTGCATGGTCACTTCACTTAAGATAGTTACCACCTGGCTGTGCCACTGCAGGCACACCCTCCTCCTACACCATCACACTGGGGGCTGTAACCACCAGTCAAACCAATACCTGGCCAGCCAGGACCTCAAGGGGCCTCAGGGCCAAACCTAAAGTCTGGTACACCAGATGTTCAGCAGGCAGTAGTCCGCTAAGGCAGAGTCTTTGCAGCCTGCGCTTCTGACAGCTCAGAATGAAAATCCCTAATATGTGTGCTTCCCTAACTCCAGACTAATGCTCAGGGACCTCTTCAAGAGTAGGCACCAATCGGCCATCAGGGTATATCATGGTGGGCTCACCCACCTCCTACACCCTCCATCTACAGGCCCTCTGCATGAGGTCCTGGGGTATGACTCCTCAGTATCTTCATGATAGGACACCCGATTGGGTATCACCACATCTGTCACCTCAGGTTCGGTAAAATAGTCCTAGGATAACATCCTTCACTGTGCTCGAGCAGTCGCCAACCCTACCCTGACATCCACTACTAACCAATCCCTGAAATCTAGGGAGTCCACCACCCGCTCTAATTTTCTCAGCGTCAATTACTACACTTTCTACCTTGGGCCACCCTTAGACTGTTCCTCCTCCCCACGAGATAAACCAATGGGGACTATGGGAACCATATCTTTTTCCACCCTGGGAAACTTTCTGTGGAACCACTACACCCTCCTGGCGTAAACCCATAGGATGGGGTTACTACTTTTGGGTACCCTCCCACCCTACCCTTCCAGTGTCAAGGGGTCACCACACCATAAGAACAATAACCACAGGTTAGGATTCAATATTAAAAAAAGGCCTTCAAAGACCATTTAAGTAATAGAAAGCAGTACAATATTTATCAACTGTCAATATAGCATTGCAAATCAAAATAACATGCGTTCCGGTCTTTCTCCTATCACTTCAGGCCACATATACTGCAGCCATAGGATCAACCTGCAGGGGCTCCTACACTTCTGAGCTGTAGAGCACAAGCTTCAGCCCAATTAATATATTTACAAGTGCTGAGAATGTCTCCCTAGGTCATGCATTCTGTTACCTGGGTGACATAGGGTTAATTTGTTTAAGTTAACCAAGGGGAAGCTGCTGCAGCCCTGCAGCCCTCCAAACACTTTCTTAGAAATGTTGGTGGTGACCTTGCCCTTCCGTGGGGCACCACAAAGATGAGGAATATGTGAAAAGGTCCCACGTACGACCTTATGGGGTGCACCCTTGGTGAATATTGTGTTAGCGGGTTCTTTTGTATGCACACAGTCAATTCCTGCAATTTCCTTTTGTTCCTATATTTTTAAGATGGGGGACTTGGTCCCACCCAGGACATTCAAAACCATTTTCATGGTTGGAGCAGCACAGGGAGCCAACTCCTGTGCTGCCCAGCCATCTTCTTGGTCACCTTTTAACATTGATGCAGGACCTGGCAGCAGTTTTTTCTACTCTTACTGGTAGAGAGCAGCCTTTATTTCTGGTTCTCACACACGGCGTGAGCAAACTTGGTTCCCCTACACACGAGAAGAGCAAGTAGGGTGAATGAAGGCCCTCCTTTGTTGTTTTGTGCCCTTGGGCCCTCCATGAATGTGCCTTCCCAGTAAGGCTTTGTTTACGTGTGGGGTCCAGGGGGATGGAGTCCAGAGACCGAATTAGGGTTAAGAGAGAGGGGCTCTACACCTTATACTCTCTCCAAAATAAATAAATCAAGTTGCACCGACCCCTGAGCACTGGCCCAACCCAGGGGAAAATTCTTGAGATGCAGCGGAGAGCCATGAGCTTGTTTTCTTTCCAGGGGTCAAAGGTCAAATCTTTTAAACAGCCATATCTCTGGCCCAGCTGGGTTGATTTTGCTCCGGGTGGCTTCTAGCCTCCCAGCAGACCTCCTGGCCTATAAAGGGGTGGACCTGATAGTGAGCTGGTTTAAGAAGCTCCCTGCAACACCCTTCTCTCTGCTTCACAGACCCTATAGTCTCCTGGCCACCATCTTGTTGGGTATCTGATGAGCCGTGGAGTCCAAGTTACTCCCAACCGTTTCTCTTGCGCCATTGGCCCTGTAGAAATACATCTAACCCTGGGGGATCAGCTGGATGCAAAGTCCTTAGTCCATCGGGGTGATCCAGTGGCTTGCAGTTCCAGCTGTCCATGATTCTGGTGTCATCGTCGTCCAGGCACAGGATCTTGCTCTCTGTCTCTCCACTCCGCCATGTTGTTCCCCCTGAATACAACAATGTACATTTGGCATGAAAAATACATTTTGTGCACCTGCTGTGCAGTCACTGCATAATGGCACAATCTTCAGGCACTTAAAATGCTTCGACTCCCTCAAATCCAGGTTCCTGTTCTACAGTATTGTAGCAAGCAGGGAACTGGGAAGGTTAGATAGGCCTCGCCATCCTCATCTACGATCAATATCATTAGGTAAACAAGCATTGGCATAGCCAATAGGTCTCGCCTTTGGGACCTTATAAGTGTTTAGCCATGCAACAGTTGATATTGTTGCACGAAGGCTATTGTGCTGGATAACTAAGCACTTATAAGGTCCCAAAGGCGAGACCTATTGGCTATGCAAATTGTTGTTGATTGCTTGCATTAAGGCTCATGGTATCCTTGCTAAACTACTGAATAATGAATGCTATGGTAACACTGGGACGAGTCCCACAGCGCTTACATTTAATGAGGCACTAGGACGTTGTTGATTTTAGCTCATGCGAGTAAGTTAAGGGTAAGGTCGGTTTGGCCTCAGGGCACTTTAGGGGGTAAAGGTCGATTGCCTGGCAGTCATTCATTTGCAGAATGCTGACCCTTTATAACTGGCGGGAAAGCTAAAGTATTTGCCTGTCTCTGGCACTGCAAACAGGCCAAAGCTGTCGAGCGCGAGCCCTTTTCACTGCTGATGGAGACAATAAGACAATAAAAAGCAGGAAGTGGGATAAGGGAGGGGGGTAGGGCAGTCGCGCGCACTAAGGGGAGAGAGGCACGCAGGCTGGCAAATGGTGTGCACTTTCACAGCCGCTTTGATGTTCTCAGTGACCGCGTGGCTCACTGAGAACATCAAAGCGGCTGCGAGAGTGATCAGCAGGCTGACAAATGGTGCGCGCGCCCGGCGCACATGCACTGTAGCTGGAGGCCTGAAAAGCCACTAGTTTGCACTTCCAAATTCCGCTTACTAAAACTCTCGCCAGAGTAGCGCTAAAGCGCTGGCTCAGGCGAAACCTAAAAAACGACAATAGGGCCATGAGGATCAGGGAGACTTGGTATGTTACGCTGAGTGCATTCTTTAGGGCAGTCCCCCAATAATCATGGTTTTGAAGCTTTTCTAGAACCTCAGCTCCCTCAATGGCTCTGGGATTCTCAGATGATGTTTAGGTTATTGAGAGGATATACATATGTCCATATAATCTGCATGGATCCACCAAATACCGTTGTTGTGACGTATGTTCAGCCAAAGGTATGCTAGAATAGCCCTTTCATACAGGGGACGGGTGATAAGAAAGTAACCAACGTGTGGTCACTCTAGAGTGAGTCAGCTTAGTGTGGATATGTGGAAGACAAGTTCCGAAAGAAAACAAATGTGCTCAGAAATCAAACAGTAATGGTCATTTAGAAAAATAAAGGAAATCTTTATTTACATTACCTGACTTTATATCTATGTTCAAACAGCTAGTCTGTTGCAGACAGCGAATTACAATTGTTTTCATTCAAATTTTTAATATAAAAAGTGGTAGTTTGCAGGGAGGGAATTTGACACTAACTACTACAATACAGCAAATGTGTTGTTGGTTGTCCCACAGTCCGGCTTGTGGCAGCTGGTACCTTAGCTCCACTTCTTGCTGTCGGTGAAATCATGTGGCCAGGGAACAATAAGTATTGCATGTGTGCCAAAGTAATGAATTGTGAACTTTTTAAACTACAAACAATGTTCGTTAAAATCTGCAAACTCCGCAGCATATGATGGGTGACAGAGCAACTGTAGCTGTGCCATACTTATGTGGAAAGTGCATTGGCCGCACAATCAAATTTTTCCCAGGGCTCTGCTTATGATGAGTTCTATAATTTAATTTCCCACCATTATTATAAATTGTATGTATGGTACTTTGATAAAACACTGTTTGCAGTCAATAAAATAATTGAAGCGATCAAAGAATTTTGAATCCTCAAAAGAGAAAGAGATAGAAAGTGAAGGAAAGCACCAGCGCGTGCCTTTTAATCAGTAGCCACTGAAGCCCTAATCAGATTACAGAAAGTGGGCCTTTGAAGAGGCTGTGCGCGTGGTGCGCTGCGCTCCCCTGGGGCTGCCATGACCTCAGGCCTCGGGAGAAATAGCTCGGCTGGTCAGGTGCCCTTGGCATCCGGGATATTTGTATAATTTTCCGTTCCCAGGGTGTCTCCTGTACAAATGAATGAGTGTTCCGTTAAGCTTTGAGCTGCTCTAAGAAATGTCTTTATCCCCTCCTTCTGGGATTTTCGCTCTCAAGGAAAGTCAGATCCAGCCAAAAGACTGTAAAAGACGTCTGTGATTATGGAACACCTTTGAGCATTCATTTTTTTTCAAGTGACACTGCCTACAAATCGTGACATCGTGCTCAATTTGCCTTGGAATCGTGTAAGATGAAAAGGCGCATATGAGCAGCTTGTGTTTGTATCTCGAAACACCTGGATACATAGGGGCAGGGGAGGATGTGGTGCGGAGATACTGAAAGGTGATGATGACGAAAGGACGTCTCACAACAAGGATAGCATATCTTCCAAGGCCGGTCTATTTTCCAGAGGTAGACAGGTGTAGCTAGGTACATCTTTCAGCAGAGTGGTGTTTAAGAAAGGGCACTAAACCCTGTAAATGACCTTTGCCACGTGCCACTTTCAGCCGGGTTTCTCTATATGTACTCAGATCTCCTGGGACCATTTTACAGAAAGTGCTCCAGGGGTACAACTGGTATGAGCACCCGCTTTGTGTGCCTCGAGGAACTTTGCTATTACAGAAGAGCCACAGACGCTTATGCAGCCCCTTCTGTAATACCGATAGCGCTTGCACACATGTATTGCCAGCACTACTCTCAAAAGACCATGCCCTCATATGCATGGGGGCATGGCTCCATGCAAATGAGGGAATCACTTTGCATCCATGCCATATTATGGACGCAGACGCTGGGGAAAATATGCCTCTCAGAGGCACACTAAAAGTGCGCCACAAAAAGGTGGTGCACTTTTATTGCACCTCCTAAAGGCAGCCCGTTGGAGGAGAGACAGAGGGTCCCCTGGACCCCCCAGACATCCCCTTGCGGAGGGTGCACCAGCAAGGGGAACACTAATGCCTCCTGAAAGTGCAGGCAGGTGACACCTGAACTGAGAAATAAGGGGCATATTTACAAGACCCAATGGCAAACGGAGTGTCACTTTTTTGACGCTCCAGTGGTGTAGCTCCATTTCCCATATTTACAAGGTGGTGCTAAAGCCACTTAATATGGCTTAACACCACCTTGTAAATATGCCCCTTTCCGCTGCAGTCCTCTATGGCAAAGGGCCATGAAATGGGTGTTGCTGTGGGCGTTCCACTGCAACATCGACTGCTTTTTGACACTGCCCCAGATTTACAAGGCTTAGGCAGCGCCAAAAGCAGTGTCATTCTAACGCCACGGATTATCAGGCATTAGAATGGCGATACGAGGAGAAATTATTAATTTCTCCTCATTTTTTGCTCTTTCCAAATGCGCTGCATTCTGCAACACATATGGAAAGAGTAAATCGCCATGAATTATTGTTTCTGTGCAGGAAGGTGTCCCCACCCGCACATAAACAATCACCCCTGCAGCACACACACCCGTGCAACATGGGGGCAGGGTGCCTGAGATGGCACTAGGCAACTTTGTTTGCGCCAGCTCTAGGGGAAACACAGGGGTGTGCCGTATTTTCGGGAATATAGTGCATACCTGTGTTTTAAAAATGTCAAGGCGCGGCGCTGCTGATTTTGGCACAGCTCTGACATTTTTTGTAGATATACCCCAAGGAGCGGCTTTGAAGCAGGCGCTCTATGTTTCACTTGAATGCACTACCCCAGGGCAGCGCAAGTTTGCAGCGCCCCTGAGGGCTGCACATTCACCATAATAGGGCGCAAACAGGGAAAGTGCGCCGCTATCATACTACGGTCTCTGGTGGCTTGCAATATCGTTATAAGGTACATTAGGGATACATTACCCCATGCAGCCGAATCCCAAGTACTAATTATAACTGGTCAACCTGCAGTACCATATATCCGATGACATGATATATGTCATTAGTGATGTTTCCTAAATTGTAAAAGTTTCCTGGTAGTTTCCTGGAGAAGAATTCCCAGCAGTGATGCTCTTTTATATACTAAATATTGCCTTTGGAGGAAATAGTGCTCAAGGCCAGTATTAATTCTGAGTGTGACATAAAATCTAAACGATGTAGAATTATAGATGTGTAACAGTGAATAAGGAGTTCTTTTACACCTCGGGGTTCTGAGTGACCTCACACAATGAAAGCAAAGCTCGAGTTGTCCATGATGTCACTTAGAAACTCAAGGTGAAAAAAATCGCCATAAGTCACTAACATGGCCTCTCACCCTGTCCTAAATGTCCTAAAAGTAGGAATAGCTGGCCACCTCTCTCCCATCTCCACCTCCCTGTGTGCCCCCTCTCTCTCCCCTTCCAAAGCCGTTTTATAGTCAGCACTGCCTTTGCATGCCGTCAGAGATCCTTGTCAGGGCATCCTAGAATTCCTTTATGATGTAGCAACAGCGGGAGCAACGTTTGTTTTCCATTGATGCTACGTCATTGCAGTAAATAATCAGGTTTATAATTTGGTCATTCAGGAGAGAGGTTCTCAGTGAGAGCCACATATGGCACCTGAACACTTACACAGAGCTCTGTCCCTTGACTTTGCAGCATTGCAGTGGCGGTACTCACTGACGATGGGTGATGAAGAGCTGAGATGACCGCCTGGGTGTCAAGCCTACAGCCTGCAGTTTGGAGACAGACCTCTGCAACTGATTTCATCCCACCGATCTACCTTCATTTTTCATGGCAATGCGTGGGATGAGAGGTGGAGGAAGAGGATTTCCAGATGTTAATCAACAGGCATTTTTTCGTTTTTATTTTGGAGCTATTTGTGTGTTGTAAATATATCTACACAGTCCCTGTTTACAAGTTGAAGATTAAATTTCAACCCCCCCCCCCCCACGAACGAGATTTAGATTTTGCGCATATAGTGGTGAGGTGACTTGTAAGTTATTTAAAATGTGTGTGAAGGGGTATTCATGCAAGTCATTGTTTATAATTTAAAGTGTGGGGATTTCAGTGGGGGCGGATGACCGGAAACAGATGTTGCTGTGAACCCTGAATAGGAGCCATATTACAGATGCCGTGCAAGTGTCCCAGGTGCAGTGGTGCACATTAAATAGACACTGCGTAGTCAACTTCGGCTCATCTAAGAGCCAGATGTACTAACCTATTTTGTGGTCGCAAATATTCTGATTCAAATTCTATTTTAGGAGTCGGTAAACTTGTACCAACTCCTAAAATGGGATTTCGAATGGTTACCAAAACACAATTTGGAAGGGGCATGTTGTGGGTGTCCCTTCCAAATTGCTATTCAGTAACATATGTGTCAATGGTTTGCGACTGGAACCATTGAAATGTTACCGACTCCCAACTTTAGGTGGTAACCTATTCGTAAAAGGAAAGGGGTTCCTGAAAAATATTTAGACCCTCATTATGATGTCGGGCGGACAGCCATCCACAGCTTGTCAGAAGCTTTCCGCCAGACATCATAGGAATCGATCTGACCGCCGAATTACGATACTGGAGGTCGGGGGGGAACCCTGCGGGGGAATTCTGCTCCGCTTCCAATGGGCTCACAGACCACGTTGGGGAAGCAAGCGGAATTGTAATCCCAAAATGGCAGCAGAGCCAGCCTCTGCTCTGCCGTCGAGATTACAATGTCACTTTCCGCCTGCTCTTTCAAAGCAGTGCGCCCGCAATAAAAAAAAAAGGGTCCTGTTCCTCCCTGGCCACCCACTGCTCCCCCTTAAACATTCCTGCATTGTGTGGCAGGTGCCGAATGGGGCCTGCCACATGGTGCAGGAATGTTTGAAAACATCAATTTTTCTATTGCAGCTTCAGCTGCGGCCCTTTTCCGGCCACCGCACAAGCTGCAAAAGAAAAATGGATGTTTGCAACCACCCATAGGGTGGTCGCATCCTAATACTGTGGGTGGAACTGCTGACTAATAGTCGGGCAGATGCCATCCTGCTACGACGTCTAACCTAAATCGTAATAGGGCCCTTAGTTGTTCCTGCGAATAAGAGGAAGGGTGGAGAGTAAGGTTGAATGGAACTTACATATTTGACACATCAGCAGACTTGGGGCCAGACGTTCAAAATCGTGGGTTTGTGATTTCCTAATAGTGAATTTTTGTGATTCACTATAGGGTAATCGCAAAATGCAATGCACTACAGTGTGTTTATCACTCTTTGTGATTCCCTCCTTGTTACTTGAATTCTTTGCGAGACAGGTCGCAATTTATATCCTTTTGGGAAAGGCCTACACTCACAGGGATGACATCCTGCTGGAAAAAGGGATACATCTCAAAAATTAAAAGGAAAAGTTGGACCACTGACTAATCTTAAAAAATGTTGGTGCCCACATTCACAAATGTGGCGCTCACTTTCACAAAGGGGAAGGGGTCCCTCGTGGACCCCTTCCCCTTTGTGAATGGGTTACCACCTCATTCACGGAGTCTGCAAAATATGACTGTTTTGGGGCCGTATTGTGGTCGCAAAACATTCATACATGCAACTGTGACTTGTTATTAGGAAGGGACGCCCTCGAAACATCTCTTCCTTATAGAGACTCACACACCCTATTTTGCTAATCGGTAATAGGTTACCAACTCGCAAAATATGGTTAGTACATTGCAAAAGCCATTTTAGCGGTCACAAATGGCCCCATTCTTCATTTGTGACCGCTAAAACCGGTTGTGCATCAGGCCCAACATCTCATTTTTGCTGCCTTCTCAGTGCATTTACTCCCTATGGAAACACTGCAGCCTCATCAGTCTTAGCATGGAATCCGATGCCTCACAAAAGACAGGCTTGTTGTTCCTGGAAAACATAATAGTTCATTGAGTGTGAAATGCCTGAGGAAGCTTGGCATATGATGGAAAAGGTCCGAAAGGCAGGTTAAGCAGATGTTCTGTTCAGTCATCACACATCCTACAGAACATGAGATCGCAAATCATGAGGATACTGTTAGAATAGAAAGGTCACATCAGATGATGGTCAGAGTCATGCTAGTGGCACTGTCTCAGAATGAGGCTGCATGTGATCTGCATGAAAGGAGTGCTTCTGTAACACTTAGTCAAGAGTCACCTGCCATTTGAAACCCCTTTTTATAAAACATTAACAGTAAAAAACAAACATGCTTCCTGATTATTCATATCACCCCCTCTTCAGTAGAAACAAGATTTTCCTCGAAAGTTCAATGACTCTGTGGATGGGGGTTTGCAGCAGTATTTGAGATTGGGATTGGGCAGCAACGATGGAAACCTACCGACCCCAGACATGTTTGATAACTAGACAAATGGGCTAAATCACAGTTGTGTGGTTTGAATGGATCCTGCTATCTTTCCTTACCCAGAATAAATAAATAAATAAACCCGGTATTTGTAAAGCGCAAACTACTCACCCCCTACGGGTCACAAGGTGCTGGGGGCCGTCGTGGAAATTAAGTGAGCTATTGCCCAGAGTCACATGGTGCTGAGCTGAGCTGCCACCGGAGCAGGGGGTCGGACTGTGAACCCTGTGCTCCGAAGTCTGCTGCCCTGACCGCTGCGCCACACCTCTCCACAATGTCATGGGGATTGTCAAACTTTGCCCAGAATCTTAGTTTTTCTTCACATTTGTATGTGGGAAAAATTGCTGAATCTTCACAGATCAAAAAAAGTCCTAACACCTAACATTCCTACATGTCTCCCAATAAAAGCAGTTTTCCACTTGTGATGGTGCAACCAGTAAGGCCCCAAAACGCAACGTGGAAACGTCATGATTTTATCAATAATTAAGTGACGACTGTTGCTACGGTATTTGGGTCTAAGTTGGCCTGCAAATAGGTAAACCTACCAATCCCAATCATTTGTGAAAACTAGTCACCTGAGGGAGTCCATAGCGGTGTAACCTGTGTGGCTTGCATGGATCCCACTACCGTGTCTTATCCATAATGTCTTGCAAACATTATAATTATGCCTAAAAATACCCAAATACCTTTCACTCTCCATGGGGGAGTGTCTGCAGTATTCGTACCCTGGATCAACTGGTACTACTGCAACCATGTCAACTATTAGGTTTTCTGTAAATTAAAGACCCAGAAGTATTCAGGGGGTTGTTGCGTGGATCCCAGTACATTTTCTTACCAAGAATGCCAAGCAAATGCCATAACATTGCCTAAAAAAACAGTTTCCTGCATATTCTATTCTTGATGGCTGGAGTAATGGACAGGCACCCTGAGAAGCCTACAAACTACAGACATTTCTAACATCTAGATGCCCACCAGCACCCAACCGCAAAAGTTATACATTCCTGCATTTCCACGCTTCTCCAGATGAAAATGGTACCCTACATTTGTGGGTGGGCCTAGTGTATCAGACAAAATGCAGTCAATACTTGGACCAAGTGAAGTCAATCCTGTGTCAATGTGGTTTTCATACGATTAAAGTGTTGGTTCTTTCCTATCATGTCTGCTAAACCCACCCACACATGTAGTGTTTGACTGAGGAGAAATGTGAGAATTCAGGATTGTAAAATTTTTGCCATTGGCTGAGAGGTTTCACGATTACTCCCACATACATGTGGGAAAATTCACATTCTATTACCAATACATTGACATTCCAAAGCTTTTTGGGTAATACATTGTGGTGCAATCCATGCAACTCACACAATCCTGGATTACCCTAGGTCTCTAGTTTTCAGAACTGCCCAAGGTTTGTAGAGTTCTTTGGGTGCCAGCCAATGTAGTGCCTAAATACTACAGTAATTCCCCACGCCAAGTGAGAGAAATTAGAATTTTGTTTAGCATAGTTTTGATATACATACTAGAAAGGAGCGATTAATCTCTCTCCCCTTTCTGTCTCCCCAGAATGCAAAAAGACTGTTTGGTGCCTCGCGTGGGCTTTGATGCTAATATGGGACAGTGCTCCACCCCATATTTTCCCCAGTTTTTCCATGGTGCTTTGGTGAGATTCCCTCTACCCTCCCTCCTCGTGATTTGCAGAGAAGTGGTGAAAACACCCAATATGACACACAGAGATAGGTGGGCAGAAAGACTGCCTGAGGCTCATGGAATTGACAGCAGCCTTATAGGAAGAGAGGTCATCCCGTCATCCCATGCCTTTTTGCATTTCTTCCATTGTGGTCTGATTGGCTTTCTGCCCTTGAGTGGACAGATTGGGACGTTTAGCCCAACTCTGCTGACCACACCCTGGTGGTGGTTAAGGGGGGAGCACAGAAAGCCCACCAAACGAACAGGGAAAAAGTGAGAAATGGAATATGGTGTGTGTGGCTTGTCTATCCTGGCATTGGGTTGCTCCCACTCCCCCTGGGAACCAGTCTTTTTGTCCTGTTAGGGAGAAGATTTTAGAGTTCACTAGACCCAAGGGCTTTGTGTCCAAAAATAATGCGGATTGCCAGGCCGTCTTGGCAACAGCTCCCACCCCTGGACACTACATTTAACCACTCTCTCTCAGCTCATATGACAGAACTACGCCCAAAGAAATACACATTTCCTCTCTTTTGCTATGAAGTATTAGACCTAGATCCTAGACCATTGGGTGGGGTAGCCTTGAGCCTGAATGGGCCAGCTCCCCACCCCGTTCAACGGTTTCTTTCAGGAGGACGTATCTCGGGGCAACCAAGGAGGATTTTTCGGTGAGAACACCAGAGTCCCACAGGCGAGGAGGAAGCCTGCCGGGATAGAGCGGCAGGTGCGGAGAAAGATGGGAGGACAGCGGATTACGGATTTATAGAGCGGAAAAAGGCATCCACTCTTGATTTAGCTCCGCGCCACCTACACCGTGGCTGACTCCCAGCCTCTGTCCAGGAGGAATTCGAGGCAGCTGTCTGTCCCATTGTGCCCATCGCTGCCTCTGCCCATTTCCTTCTTCAGTCTAATTGCTGCAGTGCTAGTAATTACAGTGGTAATGTATTTGTTTTCCCTTGTATTGTATTTGTTTTTTCCCTTCTGCAACTGTTATTTTGGGTTCTGAACCCGCTACTTCCCGCTTCCCTCTTCCCGCCGCTGCTGCCCCTGCGGCCCCTCCCTCCTGTCCACACCCATTCCCGCCTCTGAGCTGAACGTCTCTTCCCCTCCCCTACTTAATGGCAGCCACTGCGGGGGATCGCAAGAAAGACCTCTGACCTTCGGTCACTGGCCTGCTCTCTCCCCAGCAGCTCCACGCCGCCTACACCGCCGCTGAGCCCGAGCCTCTGTCCGGGAGGAGTTTGAGGCAGCTGTCTGCCCCGTTGTGCCCATCACTGCCTCTGCCCATTTCCTTCTACCTGCGTCTAATTGCTGCAGTGCTGGTGATTACAGTGGTTTAATTGTATTTGTTTTCCCTTGTATTGTATTTGTTTTTTTCCCTTTTGCAACTGTTATTTTGGGTTTTGAACCTGCATCCCTCTTCCTGTCGCTGCTGCCCCTGTGGCCCCTCCCCCTTGTCCACACTCGTTCCCACCTCTCAGCTGAACGTCCCTTCCCCCTCCCCTACTTAATGGAGGCCGCTGTGCAGTCAATCCGCTGGTGCGCTGGAACCCTGGATCCACGAGCCTCCACCGCTAAAACTCCGCCACTCTCCACGCACTCAACCGCGGAAGAAACAACGACTGCCAAAGATCTCCTCCAAACACCACTAACGGCCAGTTCTCCTGCCGACACTGCCGACAATCCTTCACCATCGACAGCGCCCCCAAGGACTGCCAAAGCTGCGCGGGACTCCTGCACTTCCAAGCACTGACATGCATCCTCCTCAACATACGCTCCCTACACAGACACGCTGTAGAGATCTGGGACCTGCTCAACACACTCTCACCCAACGTCGCTTTCTTCACAGAAACCTGGACCAATGCCACCTCCGCCCCCGACATCGCCACCACCATCCCTACGATGCAAGATCCAGAGAAAGGACTGCCCTCATCGCCCAGAAGGAGGACTTGCCATCGCACACAAGCGCTCCCTCCGACTCTCCACCTCCAGCACGAGTGACCCCCTCTCCAACACAGAACACTTCCACTTCCAGATCCAGACCAGCCCCAGGACCACACTGCGAGGCACCATCGCCTACAGACCCCCCGGACCTCGCACCCATCTCCACAACCACCATCGCCGACCTCGTTGCACCCCACGCATCACATCAATGGAATACGTCCTCATCGGAGACCTGAACTTCCACCTTGACAACAGCATTTTCCCTGATGACTGGAAGCGGGCAGAGATCAAACCCCTCCTCAAGAAGCCCTCGGCCGACCCGACAGACCTAAAAAACTACCATACCATCTCTCTCCTCCCCTTTGCTGCCAAAGTCACAGAGAGATTCGCAAATGCCCAACTGACCGCCTTCATCGAAGAGCACGCCATCCTAGACCCCTCCCAGTCTGGATTCCGCAGGAACCACAGCACCGAGACCACCCTCCTCGCAGCCACTGACGACATCCACATGCTACTCGACCAGGACCACACGGCGGCCCTAATCCTACTAGACCTCTCACCAGCCTTCGACATTGTCTCACATCGCACTCTCGCAGCCAGACTCCACAACACCGGGATATGAGGTACCGCTCTCAACTGGATCCGGTCCTTTCTCTCCGGCAGAAACCCGAGGGTCAGATTCCCACCCTTCCTCCCCGAACCCACAGAGACCAACTGCGGAGTACCCCAAGGATCCTCGCTCAGCCCCATGCTCTTCAACATCTACATGGCCCCCCTCGCCGCCATCGTCAGACAGCATGGGCTCAGCATTGTATCATATGCCGACGACACCCAGCTCATCCTCGCTCTCAAGAAGAACCCCAAAGACACTAGACTCTGCTTCCAGGAAGGAATGAAGGACGTCGCAGCCTGGATGAACAACAGCTGCCTCAAGCTAAACTCGGATAAGACAGCGGTCCTCATCCTCGGACCCTCCACCACCGTTTGGGACAACATCTGGTGGCCCTCCGCCCTCGGTAGCCCACCCATTCCTTCAGACCACGCATGGAACCTCTGCATCATCTTTGACTCCTCCCTCACCATGACCCACCAGATCAACTCGGTCGCTTCCACCAGCTTCAACTGCCTCTGCATCATCCTTAAGACTTTCAAATGGATCCCCCCTGAATGCAGAAAGACCATCACCCACACACTCATAACAAGCAGACTGGAATACGGCAATGCCCTCCATGCTGGAATTAACAGAATTCTCCTGCACAAGCTCCAAATCATCCAGAACTCCGCGGCCAGACTCGTCCGCAGAATCCCATGGCACGAACACATGAGCCAAAACCTATGAGACCTCCATTGGCTCACCGTCAAGAAGAGAGTAACCTTCAAATTACACATCCACGCCTACAAATCCCTCCATATTGGACCCAAATACCTCAACGAAAGAGTCTCCTTCCACGTACCTAAAAGGAACCTCTGCTCCACCGACCTCGCCCTGGCAGAAACCCCACGCATCTGCAGAAACAGAGCAGGTGGAAGAGCCTTCTCCTACGTCACAGCCAAGGCCTGGAACAAGCTCCCGGTCAACATCAGACGCTCCCCTACCCTGCACATCTTCAGCAAGAACCTCAAGACCTGGCTCTTCGACTGAACCGGAGCTACACCCACCTTCCCCCAGGCTTGAGACCCTCATGGGTGAGTGGCGTGCTTTATAAAACATGATTGATTGATTGAAACCTGATTGAAAATCCTTGGTGTCTAGAGGACATTCTGACCCCTGGGGTGTGAAGTAATCTAACAGTAATCCCAAGGGCCACACTTACCAGTGGCCCGCAATATCGAGTCAATAATAAGCAGTTGGCAACGAGGAAGGTTCAAGCGTTTATTGGCCACAACAGAACTCTACATAGAGGAGCTCCATCGAACCTCACCCAGAAGGTGTGCCGACGAAGACTGCTGGCTCCTTGACAGAACAACACTTATATACATTACAGATTCAGCATACAAAGCATTGCAAGTGGAAAAGTGCCAGTTAGTCCTAGAGCTCCTAAATGAGCTCATACCATCTGCCCGTATAAGGTTACTATCTTGTTCAAAGAAGGTCGGCCGGGTGACTCCCTTTCGTCTCGGGCACAGAGGAATTTAGCTTAGTACTCCCTTCAGCAGATGTGACCTTGAGCCTCGGCCGTAAATACAATTCACCCTGTCTTTAGGCTGGTACAAGCTAAATCATACAGATAGTGTTAACAGAGAGTCACGTGACCTAGGCCTAGTCAGTCGCGATCCAATATGGCTGAACTATGGCTTTTCGGCCCTTTCTATCATGCCGAGTACTATAGAGAATATGCCATCTTAAGAAGCGGTTCTATGGACATATGGGAGAACACAACCCTAGATACGTTATGCTAACTTCATATACTGGCCTGAATCCCACAGAACGGCCCTTTTTAGCATAATGTAGCTATTCTTCGAAAATTTCCTCGTCTATTTGCATTATGTCTTGTATCTCCTTCTGGACTAGTTGAGCATTCATCTTACTAGGACCGGTTTTAGGAGTTGGTAAGGCAAGGCGGACTTGGGTGGCACAATAGGAACAACAGGCAGGCCCACATTGGATGCAGATACAACAAGTGAAAAGGAAACCCCCTATTCCTAAAAGGCACATGAAGATCTTCCAACCCCAAGTGGTAAGGAGACCCCAAAACCAGCCTGAAATAGACCAGGTTCCGGTCTCCGTATGAATCTCGGATGCCAACCGATGTAACTTCTGTATGGCCAGATGGACTGAGGGGCGGAGTCAGGTATATATACACAGCAGGAGCTGCCAATCACTCTACATGCTCCCCCACGGTCAGCTAGAATGACATCTAAAACAAGGCGATTCTGGAGCATCACAAGTCGGGTCACTTGAAGCTCGACTGTGATATTGGTCAGTATACCCGCAGTGGTATTTATTACTCCTTCCACCACTCGGGACAGTCTCCTAATTTCTTTACTGGTTATAATGGGTCCCCATATAGGCAGGACTCCCTTTATTAGATCGACAAAATGTTGGGCATGGGTATCAGTCTGGTCAGTGGCATCTTCGTCAGTGTTCACTGAGTTTAAGCTTCGCCGATTCAGTGAATGAGACCGGTGATAATCCGAAGGTGCTATATAAACAGGAGGATATAGGAAGGACAAATAACATTTACCTGACCATACTCTTGGAAGCCAAGTGTAAGCATTTTCTCCACATACAAAATATACATTCGGGGGGGTGAGTATAGGCGGGCTGCTAAACGTGCGTAAGCTATAACTATAGTTACATCTACTGTAACCAACAGTTAAATGGCCAGTACCATGTATGCAAAAGGAGGACGTGCTGTTCAGCACAGGGACCGGGATGACCTTGTCATTTGACACATTCCGTTCCTGGAAATATCTAAAATATTCAGTAAAATTGAAGGACACGAAATCCGATACCTCATCCCTTAACCAGGTGTCATTCTCATGTTCCATATATACATTCATGCAAGCGGTAGGATCCAGAGTACCGTCCGTACCTTCAGCATTTGGGGTGAATCCCTGATGTCTTTCTATATAGGCCAGAATCAAATCATAGTCTTTCTCTGAAAATCGGTGACCATCAACAGCATAATGTTCATACTTTATTGACAATAATCTAAACCATGCTTCACAACTGCCTAAATATGACAATGGCATTGAAATGAACAAATCATGCTTGTGCATCACCGAAGGGAGGAGCCCACATACCCAGCAGTTTGTGGTATTCGTTGAACTGTGGGTTTGGTGCAACATTTCAATGAAGGCATTGTTTACATAGGTCTGGCGGTGTCTTTCTTTATGCGGGGCAAAAGTCTGAAAATGGTGCTCTTCGGGGACAGGAGTGGTAGCTATCAGGGTATGTACAGGATAACGGAATTCTAGATAAATGAACATTCCTAAACATAACATTAATAAAACAATTATTATGACAATAAAAACAATCTTGGCACGCAAGCTCCAAGTAGAAAACATTGGCAAATGTGGATGCAAAGGGCGGTGTACTATGGGACGCTCCTCCTCAGGGACAAAACGGCCGAAAGGGTAAATTCTCACTAAAAGTCCAGTTATAAGCTCGGGAAAACAGAAAATCTACAAGCAGTCCAACCTGCCGGAGGGTGCTTCTTTCCTGTGTCCGTTATAGAGCCTCACAGGCAGACTCCTATTGTTCCAGGTAATTTCAAGAAAAGGAAAACTCCACCTGGGCCCCACCAGTCTACCAATGTCTCTCTCTTCTCTCTGAACAGAGCAATATCAAAAAGTTCCAAGCTCTCAACGGGTTCAGTCCAGTGTTTTTACTTATTCCCAGAGGCTACCCAGATCTCTCGTTCTCTAGCCTGAGCCTGGGGTCTTTGCTTTCGGTCGGGGTCGCAGGTTATAGCGAACATGACCCGGTGTTTCAGGATTTACAAAAAGAACAGGCACAGTGGGGTCAGGTAAAGGATTGGTTGTGTGACTTCTCTTGTCACCCGTTCTGGCCCCAGATGCCTGATTACCTTTCACAGATGTCGCTGAACTTACGAAACCCTCCTCTCGCCCATCCGTTTCTCCTTGGGCGTCCGGGGAAGGTGACTCTCCAGCTGACTTGCCACTTTCGGGTCTCAACACCTCACTTTGGTCCCACTGGTCATCCGGCAAGGGGAGAGGAACCTTTTTGAGGTGGGACACATGTATCCAGCGCCGCTTCCCTTCGACCTTCACAGCCGTCCTTGTGGCCAGAAGCACCTGGAAAGGCTTGGTCCAGCGTGGGTCTAGACTCGATTTCCGTTGGTAGTTTCAAACCAGAACCCACTGTCCAGGCTCCACACCGTGTTCGGGACCCTCCGGCAGAGGCTGCAGGACTGCTGTTATCTGTTGATGAATGGAACGAAGATCTTTAGTTAGTGTATAAAGGTAGTCTGCCAACATAGGATACTCAATGTCTCTAAGGGATTTTGGTCGCGGCACACCCCATACATTAGCGGGCCTACCAAATATCACCTCATATGGTGATATTCCACTACGGGAGTGAGGAGTGGTCCTTACAGATAGTAAAGCCAGTGGTAAGAGATCGGGCCACTTTAGACCTGTGGTGTCCTGCAGCTTGGCCAAGTTTAATTTAAGGATTCCATTATATTTTTCCACCAATCCTGCTGTTTGGGGATGGCGAGCCGCATGGAACTTCTGCTGTATCGCCAGGCTCTTGCAAACATGTTTAACCAAATCAGCATTGAAATGTGTCCCATTGTCACTCCAAATCACCCGAGGTACCCCATAGCGGGGAAAGAATTCTTTTACCAAGGCATTCGCAGTGGCTAAGGCAGTGTTTTCCTTGGTAGGGTACGCCTCCACCCACTTGCTGAACGTACAGACCACCACCAAAACATACTTAAGATTATTAACCCGTTCAAACTGAATGAAGTCCATTTGTAGTACCTCAAAGGGCAAGGTGGGTGGCGCGAAGGTACCAGTCAAAACAAGGATGCTACCCCCCGGATTATGCTGTAGACAAATCATGCAATTCTGAACTAAATGCTTCGCAGCCCTGTGAATGTTGGTATTAAACCACACAGGATCCAGGATTGCGCAAATGCCTTGAATTCCCACATGTGCCGGACCATGTGCCATGGACACAACTACAGTCACGAAGGCGTTCGGTAGCAGCCACCTACACCTTTCAGATAGATCAACCCAACATCCATTGTCATCCAGTTTCCCTATCTGCTCCTGCCAGTATTGTAGTTCTTCAGGGGTCGCTTCTGATTGCAAGTCTCTTATGCTGTCTATAGTGTTACTGAATGCCTACGCTTCTATCATCCCGGTATGAGAACTTGCTACAAACATGGAGGTGGTATTAGATTGGGCAGTCTCCTTAGCGATTCTGTCTGCAAAGGAATTACCTTTTCCCACATCATCAACTACGGCTTTGTGCGCACTGCACTTAACAACCGCTATAGCTTGGGGCAGGGTCAGGGCGGCTAACAATCTCAACACCAATTGACCATTCTGTATCTTTTTTCCATGAGATGTAAGGAAACCTCTCTCCGCCCATAATCTTCCAAAGCTATGTGCTATGCCGAAGGCGTACTGGCTATCGGTGTAGACATTTATCCTCAACCCTTCACCCAATTCACAAGCCCTTAGTAGTGCGACTAACTCGGCAGCCTGGGCCGATCGATAAGGTACCTTAGCCGTCTCAACCACTGTTTGCAACGTGGTTATTGCATAAGCGGCAGTCGTAGTGCCATTAGGTAGCCGAAAACATGAGCCATCGACATACAATTCCCCTTGAGGGTCAGATAAAGGAATGTCTGTCAAATCTATCCGCCCCTTCATTTCCTCTTCTGTCCGAAATATGCAATCATGTACATCTTGACTATGATCCTCCGGGGGAAGGGGTAGTAGCGTAGCAGGGTTCAAGGTGACGCAACGTTTTATAGTAATGTGTGGTGCAAACAGGGTCAATTCGTACCCTGTAAGACGCGCACTAGTTAAGTGCTGAGTCTGTGTCCTGTTCAATAATACGTCCACAGCGTGGGGCACCATCACTGTCAGGTCCGTATTCAGGACGAGCCCTTCCGATTGTCGGATCGCCACCGCAACTGCAGCCGTGGCTCTCAGACAACTAGGAAGTGCCCTGGCGACATTATCCAATACCGCCGAAAAGTATGCACAAGGTCTTTGCTTACCACCAAATCCTTGTGTTAACACTGAAAGCGAGCAACCGTCCACCTCATGCACATAGAGTACAAAAGGCTTCCGGTAATCAGGGGTGCCAGGCACAGGAGCAGAGCAAAGAGCAGATTTCAGAGCAACAAAAGCATTCTGACATTCAGCTGTCCAAGGTAAAGGTTCATGCACGTCTTTAGTCGTTAAATACAAGAAAGGTTTAGTCAATAGGGAATAGTTAGGGATCCATTGGCGACAGTAAGAAGTTATACCAAGCAAAGCGCGGACATCACGTTGCGTGCAAGGAACAGGCATGTTAGATATGGTTAGAATACGATCAGGGGTTAGCCGTCGTCCCTCCTTCGACAGGAGATGACCGAGATAGGTCACCTCTGGTCGACAATGTTGAAATTTAGACAATGACACTTTGTTACCATGGTCTGCCAGATGCTGTAACAACGCAGACGTCGCCAGTCGGCAACCATACTCAGTATCAGAGGCCACTAGAAGATCATCCACATATTGCACCAAAACATTACCGGGGGGCAATGGTAATGTGTCCAACAAGGTTTTAAGCGCTTGGCTATAGATACTAGGACTCTCTGTATAGCCCTGTGGGGCGCGACAAAATCTGAAGCTGCGACCCCCTAAGGAGAATCCGAAAAGATAACGGCTATCTTGATGTATGGGAATACTGAAAAAAGCATTTTTCAAATCTATAACAGAGAAAAATTTAGCCGCCGGGGGTATCATAGCCAGGATAGTAGTGATGTCAGGCACAACAGGATATTGGGGTACAACAATCTTGTTGATTTCTCGCAGGTCAATCACAAAACGATAAGTGTCAGCATAATCAGGACTCTGATCTATCGGGGCTCGTTTAAGAATAGGAAGAATAGGGCTGTTGCACATGTTAGAAGCCGTCTCTTCCACCACCCCCGTACGGATCAAATCGTGAACAATGGACAGTAATGCCCGCTCCCCTGCGGGGGCAATCTTATACTGCGGAACTCTGGGTAATCGAGCATTTTGTTTCAGAGTGATCGAAATGGGTGGTATGTTCAACAACCCTACATCCGTAACTCCAGTAGCCCAGAGACTCTGTGGAATCTTGGCAAGCTCTGGGGGCAAAGGGTCCGTTTTAGAGAAACATTGCGCAGAGGGAGGTAGGGGTTTCCTAATTGTTAGGTAAACACCATCAGGAGAGCAATAAATGCGGGCATACAGCCTCTTCAGTATGTCCATACCCAAAAGATTCTCTCCACATTGCGAGGTCAGAAGGAACGGTGAGTCAATTGAAATCGGCCCCAGGTTAAGAGAAAGAGGTTGGGAGACGGGGCTTACCACTGGAGTTCCGGAGAAACCGACAGACACATTATTCTGGCCAGACAGAGCAGCCCCAGGGACGAGGGCGTGTGAAACAGAACTATTCATAGCCCCAGTGTCAACTAGAAACTTACCCGATGCATCCATTAGACGAGCATGTACATAAGGTCCGTTTTGATCGAATTGACACGCGTCCCTCACTCTGTCCTCGGCTTCCCTATGCCTCACCATACCCTGCCGAGTCACTACTTACGCATCCTTCATTATAGTACTGCTTTCCTTGACCATGATCAAAACAATTTTGGCTAGCCTCATCTTGCCCCACTCCGTCTTGTCTCGTATATCCACCCCGGCGACCACCTCCTCGGCCTCTTCCTTGACCTCTCGAAACCCCGTTCTGCGCCTGCAGCAGTGGACACTGTGCTCGCCAGTGCCCTTCCTGCTTACAGAAGGCACACTGGTTTATTCCTAAATCAGTTCGTCCCCCACCTTGTCCGGGCCACGCCCCTCGCGGGGCATAATTCTGTGTTCCCCTACCCCTACCCCTACCGCGTCCCCTCTCAACTTGCTGTAACAAAACCCTGGTTTTCAAGTCCTTTGACCTCTTCTCTGTCTTCTCCTTACTCTCATTCTCCCGGTGCTCATAATATTGGGCCATGCTCAGAATGGTTGAGGGGGTTGACGTAGTCCAAGTACTCTCCGCAGCCTGAAGTCGGGCCGATATCTCAGGCAACAGATTAGTTACAAATCTGTTGACAAACAAACGTATGCTACCCTCCTTGGACAGGTCTTGCCCACTAAAATCGATAAAAACTCCCTCGAACCTCGTGAAGAAATCGGACACATTCTCGTCTTTCTTCTGCTTACATGCAGTCAATTTGTCCCAATCCACCTTCCGGGGGGGAATTAGGGAATGCATATAGGTTATTATTTTATCCGGTAAAGCCAATATCTCACCTCTAGGCTTATCCCCTGGCTTCCGATACCTATCCCAATCTCTCAACTGTTCCCACGTTCCTCCGAACTCCGTCACATGATCCTGGTCATGTACCTGCCGCCATACATCCACTGGTACCAACAGAGCAAAGAAGAGCTCAATGTCAGCCAGTGTCATAACTGCCGAGGAGGCGGCTTCTGTCAGTTCTTTATAACATGCGGTAGGGTTCTTCCTGGGGTCGGGCAACTGAGTTTTCAAAGAAAGTACCTCACTCCGTTTCCAGGGGGTGTATACCCTTTGCTCCTGAAAACGGGTGACCGCTCCTTGTGAGTCTATTATCTCCCTTACTTCGGGGTGATAGATGGGGTGCACCTCACGCATCGGGAATTGCTGTACCCCTACAGAGCTAGCTGTGGGCAGGCGCATTCTGTAATTGACTAAAGTGTTCACGTTCCCATGCACCGCTTCTGGACTCAACTGAGACCTATGCGCCTGGGTGCAAATGTCATACAGGATGGCCGGGGCCCTATCCCCTCTATAGGCTTGTTCCCATAACGAGATAAGGCGTTGGGCCATATGGGCCAGCGCGTGTTGCTGCATTACTGGTTCATAATCTCGCATGGTGTTCCATATGTCGGTCAGGGTATAGATGGGTTGCCGCATCCACTGGGATGCCTGGACTGCAATGGCCTCCTTCTCCTCGGTTCCTAAGGCTGATCGAGTGAACAATTTCCTACCATCTAATGAACCGGTCGGATGTACTGGAGTTGAAACAGCTGCCAAGGGAGTTGCACTCGCGGAGGAAGAGGTCAGGGTGGAAGGGGAATACATGGCCCCCGGTGACAGCTGTGTTGTTTCAGCTGTCGAGGCCGACAGCAAATTGGGCCATAGGGCCATACTGTCCGAGACGGAAGAGGACAGCTGGGAATGATCAAGGACTGGCGCAAGGGAGGGGAGCTGAGGCGCTGACGCGACTGAAGTTGCTAAGGAAGCAACTGGCGCCGGTGCGGGGTCCACAGCCGGTGCCCCGGCCGATACAACAGCAGCTGTCACCTCCGGGTACAACCGTTGCGGGACATACGGGGGTGGCGGTCGCATGTCCAGCAGGTCTTCTATCTCATCTTCTGCATTGGGTCGGGCCACATAACTTTTGTCAACTTTTAACCTAAATTCCCGATTGAGTTACGGTCTGCCCTGCCTTGGCTCTCGCCAACTTCTCTCCCCTCATTCGTCTTTGCTTGGCCTCTTTCTGCCAGGCGTTTAAGGCATCAAACATAGATTGTCTGCTGCGCCTGGAGAATAGTTACTCCTGTAAAAAGGCAACTTTCTTTTCGTCAAAGGAACCGGTCTTCAGCCATTGCAACTCTTCATTACCTTTGGTATACTTGTGCCACAGGGTGTTGAACAATATGGGAGCAATTCCGTGCTTCACATACATGAAATGACTAGGACTGCCCTCTGGAGGGGCAGGCTGACTCTCGGCCAACCGAGAGTCGCTGGTCCGACAACAACAACCAAAACAATTCAATTTGCTGAAACATGACATGTTGGTTAGTTAGAAAAACACAAATACCACATAACAAACTTTACACCACAAATAACATGTATGTCGACGTCACTTTCTGCAGGTCACCCTACCAACATTTGATGCATCCAAACAATCGAACGGAGCCCGTCGACTCCCGCTCGTGGAGAATTATTCAAAAAGGATCAACGAGGATCACAACGAGCCGTACTGGCAGAATACGGTCAGACAGGTGTGACCACGGACTGGACTACGGACTACGGACCATCCCATGGCCTTCCTGGTTCACCACTGAGACTATTCTGATGTAGACCAAGCCATACTTCAGATGTGTCTCATGGCTACTCAGTTAGGGCCACAGGCATTTCCGAGTGCAATCCGGCCGCGTATTACTCACAGGTAACAACTAGGCATCTGATCAGTATCTCAAAGTATCACAAAAGATCCGCGGGGTCTCTACAGTCAGTCCCTACCGGACCATCCTGCAAGACCTCCGTAATTCTCCTGGGGTCCTCACGACCCCTCAAATCCAATACAGTTAACTGCTCCAAGTTCACCGCCCAACAGCGCGTGCTTCAAACCAATGCACCTCTCAACAGCGCACGTTTCAAATAAACAAACTACTCACCGGGTACACCTAGGTACGAATGTTCGTTCTTCGCTGCCAACTTCTTACCATCAATACGATCAGCTCCTAGGTCCAGCCTGTAGGACCCCGGTGAAGGGTCACTAGCAGCAGAGGGTGCCCCGAGCGGGAGCGCGGAGCGGACGTAGACTCCCCTCCGCCCACCCGGCCAAGACGCCCCCGGTCCTCTCACCCGTTTACGGGGAGGGAGAAGACCCTTTCACGGGGTCCCTTCGTGGTCGCCAACTGAAGTAATCTAACAGTAATCCCAAGGGCCACACTTACCAGTGGCCCGCAATATCAAGTCAATAATAAGCAGTTGGCAACGAGGAAGGTTCAAGCGTTTATTGGCCACAACAGAACTCTACATAGAGGAGCCCCATTGAACCTCACCCAGAAGGTGTGCCGACGAAGACTGCTGGCTCCTTGACAGAACAACACTTATATACATTACAGATTCAGCATACAAATCATTGCAAGTGGAAAAGTACCAGTTAGTCCTAGAGCTCCTAAATGAGCTCATACCATCTGCCCGTATAAGGTTACTATCTTCTTCAAAGAAGGTCGGCCGGGTGACTCCCTTTCGTCTCGGGCAAAGAGGAATTTAGCTTAGTACTCCCTTCAGCAGATGTGACCTTGAGCCTCAGCCGTAAATACAATTCACCCTGTCTTTAGGCTGGTACAAGCTAAATCATACAGATAGTGTTAACAGAGAGTCACGTGGCCTAGGCCTAGTCAGTCGCGATCCAATATGGCTGAACTATGGCTTTTCGGCCCTTTCTATCATGCCGAGTACTATAGAGAATAGGCCATCTTAAGAAGCGGTTCTATGGACATATGGGAGAACACAACCCTAGATACGTTATGCTAACTTCATAAACTGGCCTGAATCCCACAGGTGGGCAGATTGGAGGTAAACCCTCTAATCTGTATTCCACAGAGCAGAAAGAGTGTGGCTTAGAGATGGGCAGATGCCATTTTCAAGGGAGACCAGCATACCATCCCATTTCTGTTTTCTTATCATCAATCCCTGGTGTCTAGTAGCCTCCCGTCCCTCCGAGGTGGTCAAATTGATACTAAACATCCCAATCTGCCCCGTGAGGGAGAAAGAAAGACTGACTAGGACCTAGGCTACCGGAGAACCACCCAGTTCTAGGACAGGCTGGCCCCCACCCATTTCTTTTTTTGTTTTAGAAATATAACCTAGTGTCTAGTGGGATTTCTGTCCCTTGGTGTGTACAAACTGGGGGTTAACTCCCAAACTACCTCCCAGGGAGGCAGAAGGACTGTGTAATGCATGTGGGGGAGAGGCTGGTGTGATGCCAGGATGGGCCGACCCTCAACCATTGCTTTCTTTTTTTATATTTTCATTGGTGTTTAGGGGGCTTTCTAACACTGTGGGGTAGGCAGAATGGGAAAAAGAATCCCAATCTGCCCTCCCAAGAGCCACAAAGTTTACCTAGAGGTCAGGGGGTGTAGCAGCAGCCTTATGTCAGATAGGCTACCCCAAACAGTTCCCCGGTGACTAGAGGACATTCTAGTACCCTCGAGAAGGCGTATTGAGGCTAACCCCCAATCTCATTTTCCCTAGGCAAAGAAATAGCGGCTAGTATTCAGGGGGTGTAGGGGCAGCTCAATGACAAAATGGCGCCCGGTAGGTTCTCTGCCAACATAGTGCAGGCAGATTGGGGTAACTACCACAATATACCCCCACCCCCACAGGAACAGAAAGACTGAGGGCTTCTTGGTGGGGGAGGGAATGTTAGCACATGCTGGGGTTAGGCACTCCTCCCATGATTCTCTTCCATGGTGATGCAATCAAGAAGATTCCTGTTCAGAGATCACCTTCCTGCCACGATCACTCGGCATGATTCCACAAAGGAGAGCCACCCTTTGAAAGGGGAGAATCTACCCTCTTTAATGTGACCCCTCCCATTCAAATTGGAGGAGGTAGAGCAGGGACAAATGAACTAAACAGAATGAAACCCGATGGAGTCGAAAGGCTCCCTTTACTTAACAGCTTAGATGTGAGGAAGCATAGCTTAATTCATCAGAAAAACCTCAGTTTGCTGAAGCTCTTCCCCAGCACTTCACATTCCTTTTCTCCAGGCAGTGCAGAAGACACGAAAGTCACGTCCAATTCACAAAAACAGAACACCACAAATTTGGGCAAGATACACCCCTACTTCATATTATACATCATGGGGCATATTAGCAACAACTTGCGATAATTTTTTTTATCGCCTCCTATCGCTGGATTCTATCGCGGAGATAAAGCTGTATTACCAACGTTTATCTCCACGGCGATGAAAATCCAGCGATAGCGGCGAATCCCATCTTCAACGTGAGATTTCCAGCGATAAAAATCCTATCGCTAAGGGAAATCTTGCTATTAGACAGGTGGGGATTTAGCCGTAGAATTCACCTCCTATTGACTAATATGGCTAAGTCAGGTTTTTACCAGGTGTAAAATCCTGGCGCTAATCACGGTTAACATGCGTTTTTTTATCGCGCCGCGGGTATTGCTAATAGGCGATAGCTGTGTTAGCGACTGTTTTCAGTCACTACGAGTTTGGGTACGCCCACTTTGCATGTCATTAGTGATAAATATCGCTGACATGCAAAGTGGGCCCCAAACCGGTCGCTATCTGGAAGCTGTTGCTAACTTCTGTTAGCGACAGCTTGGTAATTGGGCGATGAAAAAATCGCCGCTTTATCGGCAAAAAGTGCCGATAAAGCGGCGATCTGGCCCTTGCTAATATGCCCCCAAATTCTTTAGGTTGGCTAGAGCCAGCTATAGATATCTCTCATGACTTATACATTTGTAAACAAAAGATATAGATAGCATAGGTTTTGGAGTATTTCTTTTTCACAATGCTGCTACATGGTTGTGAACTTAGTGTAGTAGTCCCCATCAGTAGTGCTTCCATAGCAATGCATGAAGAGCATTGTTTTCTGGGGCAACAGCTGCCAGAAGGGACAATATGGTTATTAAGTGTTCCTATTCATAACATAATATAGCACACCACATAATATAAGGCACCACAACATGCTCATGTGCATCAATGCGGAAGCCATTTTGAAAAGAGGACTTTCCCCTGCTAAAATTCCATATAATAAACAAATGGTTACTTAAAGTATGATCTGAATAAATACGTATTATACTTTTTAGGTCGTATTTTTCGAAAATTTATTTTTGTGTGTAAAATAATTCTAACTCAAAAACGCATCATTTTATTGAAACACAGTACTTGCCAACTACTATAGTGCATGTGTATTCTTCTATAGAAGATCGTAAAGAAATCAGAAGCATCAGTGATTTGTGAAATTATAATAATTAACATGTTTAAGTATCTCACATGCGTATTCAGAATGTGAGATGTGGAGTGTTGGTGTAGCTTGGATGCTAGCTATAGATTCTTAGGAGTCCAGTTGCTGTTGTCATTTGGTGGATGAGACGTTTCACCTTGTAGATGTTACTTGTTTCCAATACAGAAGAAGCTGTTCAATCTCTACCGATGGCCCGGAGGATCTTCTTTATAGAAATATTTGTGCCTTCAGTGCTTTCATTGAAACCTGCCCCCTGCCATCACCATTAAAATTACCCAGCTGACCTTAAGCTGTCTGCCATCCATCCAGGTGAGTGCCCTCTGCTGGAGAACACAGAACAAAAAAGAACAGTGATATGCACAATTCATCCTGTCGGCTTGACTGCCACAGAGAAGAGGAGATCCCCACCAGCAACAGGTATGCAACCTTGGTGAGACCACCTCACTACCACCTAACTGTTGAGCACTACTACTAAATTCCCATAGAGGCAGAGCCAGCCTCAGTACAGCCAGCTGAGGCACAGCATCCAAGCCCTTAACTGGCATGGAACACACGTGGTGCTGCACATTACAAAATATGGACAGAGCTGAGTTGTGGGTTATTTATTGGTGTGGATTTGTGGCACACTGAAGGAGAAGGGGCAAAGTCTCAGGCAAGGGCAGCCTCGCCTTTCCTTCCTAAAGCCATGAACTCTGCGCATCTGGTCATTTCCAGCACCATGAGCTGGTGCTGGAAATGACCTCCGACTTTGTTTTCCTGATAGTTTCAATGGCTACATTCAACACCTGAAGTGGTTTGGGAGTGGGGATAGAGAATGTCTATTGGAGGTGACCTCTGTGGAGAATTGGCTGTGGGCTCAGTCTGGGTGAAGGTGTGGTTGGCAGTCAACTATCGATACTTCTGGTGAACACATGTGAGTCAGATGGGGACTGAATGAACTGTTTATCATGGGTCATGTGTGGTCTCTCTTGATGTTTGTCTGGAGCCAAAGTTTGTCTGCTCTTTGCGGATGAGTGCAACTGCAAATATACAACGTTCAATTGTGTTTATGGATGAGCCAACCACACATGGCGTAATGTATGGGGAGACTGGAAGGTGCACTCAGTGGTGGGAGAAAAGTGTGATTTGAGGACGATATCTCACAGTGCCTAGTCTCTCTCTGGAATGGATTTTTTCCCCCAAGCTTTATGCTCTCTTATGGCAATTTTGTTGGTCTCCGGGCCTTACTTCAATGTGCATTTAATAGTCAGTCAGTCCTTGCTGCTGTTGCATTGATGATATCCTATTTTCAGCCCTTTACGCCCACTGTTCTCACCACACTCTAGACTGAGGCTTTTCTTTCCATGGACCTTTCACCTTTCATGTCCCACTGCTCTTCTATCTTTTCACTCTGGATGGCACAGTATCCATGTGCACTCGGTATAGCATCATTATTCACGTCACCCACTACCACCTTCCCTCATGCCCAACTGGTCTCACCCTTCTAGCTCTGAGTTTCACTTTTGTCACTTGTTAAGTAAAGAACCGTAGGCTGGACGTCGTGCTAAAGGTGTTTATTCAAAGATTCAATACACCCACGACCACAAACAGCAAATGGCATGTAGCGTGGCACAATGTTGAATATAAACATGTTTATTCACGAGGAGGTCGCATGCAGAGTCCGCGAGGGAAACTTGCATGCTTTCGTCTCATGTACAAGAATGAGTACAATATCACATGACCCAAGATGTAGTATCCCTATATGCATGTATAGATCATGATCTGGGTATAAAAGCCTGCAGAAATGTTTTCAGGGATAAACCGTTACGCGCAGTTTCGGTCACTCTATGATGTTATTGGACTTGCTAAGTTTCTGTCTATAAAATAACTTGTTCATCTTCAATGATATCTGGTACGGCCAATTGGTGGGGACTGCGATGGGAAGTTGCTTGGCCCCAAGTTAAGCCTATATTTTTATAAGATGGTGGGAAGAGCAGCATGTTTGGACAGATGAGAATCAAAGTTGGACGAACCATATTGTGTTTTGGACTTGATACATAGATAATTTATTTCTAATTTGGGAAGGTCCTGAACCCATATTGCTTGATTTTCTGTCACACATTGCTAACAATACTTTGAATCTGTCCTTCACACACAAAATACACAACACTGTGATGGACTTTTTGAATTTATCAGTCAAAATAGTGGACGGAAACATTCAAACTAGCCTGTACTGTAAAGAGACCTCTGGCAACAGTATTCTTCATGCCAAACAGTTTGAAGTAGAGTATCCCCTATGGCGAGTTGTTGAGGGATAAGAGAGCATGTAGTGCAGCACATACTTTTAAGGGCGAGGCAGACCGCATGACATCTAGATTCATAGCAGTAAGATATCCTTACAAAGGGGCTCATTACGATGGCGGAACGATTGCCACCGCTGGGCAGGCGGTGGGGCTCATCCCACCATCACATTGAGATTACCCACTGCCATATTAGGATGGCGGTGGGTATCGCGGAGGACGCAAAGTCCGTCCGCCGCTTTTCCACCAGTGGCAATCACACCGATTGCCCGGCGCAGGGCCACTAATATGGTGGCGGTGCCTAGCAGGCACTGTATGCCATATTAGGATGTGTGTGGCTAGGTGCCTTTCCATGGTGGCAATGCCACCATGGAAAGGCTGCAAAAAGAACAATTGATGGACAGAATGCAGAACAATGTCATACATTCACCCCAGTACAGAGATCTGGGCCTAAATCCATCGGTTATTTGCTCACCATGCCATCCAGTTTGAACTCAGCCATATGCAAATCATTCGGGGTGATGAATGCAAAAAGAACAATTGCTGGACAGAATGCAGAACAATGTCATACATTCATGACCCTGCGCCCAATGGGAACAGTCCAGCCCGAACTGCCAGGTGAGGTCCTCCCTGGACTGGAAACAGGCATCCTAGGACCGGTGTCGGGCTTTCAGCCCTCATCAGCCAGGAAAGCTTGACTCCAGTGGCATGGAGAGCACGGGATCCATGTCTGGGCATACCCATCTCACTTGTGGTGATAAATGCAAAAAGAACAATTGATGGACAGAATGCAGAACAATGTCATACATTCACCCCAGTACAGAGATCTGGGCCTAAATCCATTGTTTTTTTGCTCACCATGCCATTCCAGTTTGGACCCAGCCATATACAAATCAGTCTTGACCCTGCGCCCAATGGGAACAGTCCAGCCCGAACTGCCAGGTGAGGTCCTCCCTGGATAGCAAACAAGCATTCTAGGACCGGTTTCGTACTTTCAGCCCTCATCAGCCAGGATAGCTTGACTCCAATGGCATGGAGAGCACGGGACCCACGTCTGGGCATACCCGGTACACACAGGGTGATAAATGCAAAAAGAACAATTGATGGACAGAATGCAGAACAATATCATACATTCACCCCAGTACAGAGATCTGGGCTGAAATCCATCGTTTTTTTGCTCACAATGCCATTCCAGTTACGACCCAGCCATATACAAATCATTCTTGACACTGCGCCCAATGGGAACAGTCCAGCCCCACCTGCCAGCTGAGGTCCTCGCTGGACTTGAAACAAGCATCCTAGGTCCGGTTGTGGGATTTCAGCCCTCACCAGCCAGGATAGCTTGACTCCAGTGGCATGGAGAGCATGGGACCCACGTCTGGGTATACCCGTCCCACTCGTGGTGATAAATGCAAAAAGAACAATTGATGGACAGAATGCAGAACAATGTCATACATTCACCCCAGCACTGAGATCTGGGCCTAAATCCATAGTTTTTTTGATCACCATGCTATTCCAGTTTGGACCGAGTCATATACAAATCAGTCTTGACCCTGCGCCCGATGGGAACAGTCCAGCCCGAACTGCCAGGTGAGGTCCTCCCTGGACTGGAAACAAGCATCCTAGGACCGGTTTTGGGCTTTCAGCTCTCATCAGCCAGGATAACTTGACTCCAGTGGCATAGAGAGCACGAGACCCACATCTGGGCATACCCGTCCCACTCGGGGTGATAAATGCAAAAAGAACAATTGATGAACAGAATGCAGAACAATGTCAGACATTCAACCCAGTACAAAGATCTGGGCCTAAATCTATCGTTTTTTTGCTCACCATGCCATTCCAGTTTGGACCCAGCCATATGCAAATCAGTCTTGACACTGCGCCCAATGGGAACAGTCCAGTCCGAACTGCCAGGTGAGGTCCTCCCTGGACTAGAAACAAGCATCCTAGGACTGGTTTCAGGCTTTCAGCCCTCATCAGCCAGGATAGCTTGACTCCAGTGGCATGGAGAGCACGGGCCCCACGTCTGGGCACACCAGTCCCACTCGGGGTGATGAATGCAAAAAGAAAAATTGATGGACAGAATGCAGAACAATGTCATACATTCACCCCAGTACAGAGATCTGGGCCTAAATTAATTGGATTTCTTTGCTCACCATGCCATTTCAGTTTGGGCCCAGCCATATGCAAATCAGTCTTGACCCTGCGCCCAATGGGAACAGTCCAGCCCGAACTGCCAGGTGAGGTCCTCCCTGGACTGGAAAGAAGCATCCTAGGACCGGTTTCGGACTTTCAGCCCACATCAGCCAGGATAGCTTGACTCCAGTGGCATGAAGAGCACAGGACCCACGTCTGGGCATACCCATCCCACTCGGGGTGATAAATGCAAAAAGAACAATTGATGGACAGAATGCAGAACAATGTCATACATTCACCCCAGTACAGAGATCTGGGCCTAAATCCATCGTTTTTTTGCTCACCATGCCGTTCCAGTTTGGGCCCAGTCATATGCAAATCAGTATCATATGGAAAGACTGGCGGGGAGTGGGTTTGTGGGCCCCCTTGTTTGGGGGGGGGGTGTTGCTGCACTGGGGGTACCCATGGTACCCCCCTACATTTCCATGCACAAAGTGTCAGGCACAACGCGGTGCAGGGAAATGCGGTGCAAGCGCTTTCAACATTGCAGACGGTGCTGCAGCCAACAGCCCCGCCTGCAATGTTGAAAGCCCAGGACGCACCCGCCAGTATGGTAGGTGCATCCTAATTGTAGTGGTAGGACCGCCGCATGTCTGGCGGGCGTTCCCAATCACCGCTCCAGTGGTGGGCGGACCAAATCCTCCCGTCATCATAATCAGGCCGAAAGTTCGTAGGGAGGCCAGCAGCAAGGTAGAACTATCACCTAGGGATCAACTTCTGGTACACAAAAAGAAGAAACAAGAGACTGATCCCTACTTACAAAAATGAATCAGGTGCAGTAAGGAAGATTGTAAATAAGCATTGGCATTTGATTAAAACAGATTCAGTCATTGGTAAGTTTATGCCACCACATCCACTGGTAACCTATCGTAAAGTCATGTCCTTAAAGGACCTTCTGGTTCACAGTTACACCACTACAGCCACTGGTCGGAGGGGATGGCTTCAAGAACAGAGGGGTTTCTATAAACATGGTCAATGCAAAGCTTGCCGTCATAGCACAAATAGGGGAGAATATGAACTACCGACAGGACAAACATGATGCATTAACAAATTTATAACATGTGGCAATGATTATGTGGTGTATGTCCTTATATGTCTTTGCGGCCACAAATATGTGGAGAGTACCATCTGCCCCGTAAAGAAGAGGGTCTTGAAACACTATAGCGCCATTAAGAACTTGGATATGAGTTATCCAGTAGCAAGACACTGGGCAAGCAAACATAATCGTGATGCTGGCCTATTGTGTTATTTTGGCATTGACAGGGTAGCACAGGGTGTTCGCAGAGGCAACAGAGAGCAGAAACTCAGAATGTTGGAATCGGAATATATCATCCTGCTTGGTATAAATCCCTGGGAGGTCTCAATGAGGATAAAGAATTTTTTGTCCACATCGGCTGATGGGACATAAGATACATATGGATTCCCTCATTTATAGTATTGAACTTTTAAATCTTCTCTCCAAACTTTCTCTCCTTACTTTTCGTTTCTCTTCTGGTGTGGTTTTTCTGGATGGGACACCTCTTATTTTTTTTGTGGGGTTCCCTTATTTTCCTCACATGAAGTACCGGCTGGTATTTATGTGTATTTTTTGATGGACTGTAAGACGATATACATCATGCAATGATCACAGGGTGTGTGAAAGAAATTAGTTACGTGACAGGGGATGCATGACATGGTGTGCATAATTTTTTTTGTGTTCTTTCTTTTTTTATGTCTCTTTTCTTTTCTTCAACTTACCCAAAATAGATGCTATTTGTGTCCCTATACGATATGGGATTTTTTTGTGATGGCGTCTTATACATGCTTTCAGGATATGACTACGTAATATTTCAGCCACTTGGCTACATCATTTCCTTTGATGTGCAGTCAGCACCGGTGCAGGATCAAATTTGGCCAAACATTATGTCTCTGAGCTCTGTAATTATATGTATTTGAGCCACTGGGCATTTCGGAAATATATTTTAGAAAAATATTCATGAGTAGGAACGGGAATATGCATTCAGCAAGTTGTATATATTGCCAATTATGCTACCTACTCACCTTCATTTTTTTGTTATATCTTGTTCCCAATAGTAGTCAATCAAACGCGTTGATGATGTCTTTTACTTTTTGGCCGAAAATGCTCCTCATATATTGTTTTTGATTTGGTGAATTATGGTGAAAATTCTTGATTTGCTTTTATGGGTTTGAAACTTTGAAGGAAAGACTTAACTTTGATTTTTCCATAGATTTCCTCCATTTCTATTACTTCATGCAGCAACCTCTGTTTTTTTAAAGTGAGTGGAGCTTGTTTTTTTGTGTGTAACAGGCCGTGATGAAGCCCGAGTGAGGGTGAAACGCATAGCCGATCAAAACTACTTGGAATTTGAAATTATAGAGTGCGAGTTTATCATTTACCCCAGCCTGCTAGGAATATGTATATATATTCTCCAAGTACAGTTGTATTGAACCACCACAGCTGCCGCACTGGAGTGTCAATGAACAAAATTGGCTCCAACAAAGAGACAAAGGGCAGCTGGAGTCCAATAAAAAATGTATTCCATGTTGAATGTTATAGAAGGTTTGCACCAAACATGAAGGCAACGCATTTCCGCCTGCCCCTTCGACTGGGCAACCAGTATCCCTCCACCAATGTGAGTAATATACAGACCCTCTTCAATTGCACACCTTCCTCCCATGGAGGCTAGACTACTATCCTCAGCATTGCATGATCCTATAGTGTCCACCATGTTGGAATTCTTAGTGCTCTGTTATTTCAATGTACAGATTGTTTATCAACTAAATGTTACATGAATTGAGGTAACTAAACTGTATTCTCCGTCACTTATTCACAATTACATTCCTCATACAGGTATCAACTCAAAGGAATTTGATGATTAAACAATCAAGTGAAATGAAATGAAAAAATGAAATGAAATGAAAACAATATTTATAAAACGCATGGTTACCCGAGAGCATCCCAGCGCTGTGGGCATAACCGATTTAAAACTGAGGTGGGATCATTTGGGGAAGAGCCAAGTTTTAAGTATCAAGTGGTAAAAAACACAGCATATCTAATCTCGTCATTGGCCTGCAACTGTTACAAGGCAGCTGAACAACGCCTCTCACAGTTCCACAACATGTGCATTAAAACATATATTAACGACTAGTAAACTTTAAATAAATTATACAGTCTGAATACACATTATCCATCGGTGACAAGAAGAACGGTCAATGAAAGAATGTGGGTAACACTCCCTTCATGGCGACATTATATTAACATGTTCCACATCATGTCAATATAATAGGGTGTTTCACAGGGGACCTGATGATGCTAATACATTGTGCAAACAAGCAAATAATCAGCAGCAGATCAAAAATGTTTATAAAGTATCAGCAATAAACATAAATCACAGAACTTCTCCAAATATTCATCACACTATTATATGCAACATATTTGTAAGATATATAGTGTTATCCAAAAGATGTATGTAAAAATTCATAAATAAATATATATATACCAAAACCGAAAGAGGCATTCCGGAGAAGAATATTTGGCGGCAGCCCCCTACAGCAGCTATGATTGGTGACACTAACCAGAGGACGACGGCGGCTGGGTCGGAGAACCTGCCGTACGCGAAATCGAGTAGTGAGTCAGTGAGCATTTGTGCGTAGGTGGGGAAGTGATAGACAAGAGCAGTGTGTGTGAGGACGGAGGACGCCTACCTCCATTAGCAACTATATTACTCGACACCATGTCCGCCGATACAGAAAGAGAACGGGAAGCAGCGGCAGATGCACTATTTGGTAATCTGCCTAAAATTACTGCAAGCGCAAGAAGCTCGCATAACAATGCGGTAGATGCAGATAAAGATATCAAGGAACTGCTAAAAACACTAGAAAAGAAAATGAGAAGTGAAACAACTAAATGGTGGGAGCATAAATCTCTAACCAAATACGAAGAAGCGGGGCGAGTCCCTCGAGGTCTCAGAATTCTGTAAGCACCAAGTTTTGAGGAACCAGATCCTGAAATGCTTAAAGAGTGGGGAGAAAGTAATTTGGCCGCCTCTATGAACCCTGTCAAAATCCTAATAAAGTATACAATTAGAGATCAGCAAGCACTAATCAAGGAAATAGATCAAATAAATGAGGAACTCAACAAATCAGATTTAAAAGACTACATTGCCAAAACACGCATGGAAATCGCTGAAAGGCTAAAGAAACATGAGGAGAAAATCAAGAAACGTAAAGTGCATAAATTTGCCCGTGATCTAATGGATTACCAGCAAGGGCAAAGTTACACATTTGCACGCAAGTTTGAACATGTGTAAAAAAACTCAGGTTTGAAGATAGAAGAATAGGTAAAACCCCCCAGCATATACAATCAGAATCCAGCAAAGGTGATGAACGGATGGGGAATCATTGACAAGTGAGTCAGGTTCAGATGGAGATAACCTTGTAGGAAATGACAATAAGGAAATTTTAAGCCTGGGTGAGGAAGTGGATGTAAAGTGATAGACAGACGACAAACGCTGAGACCGAGAAATCAGAGTAAGCAAGTAACCGAAAAAAGAGATATGCAAGAAGAAAGGCAAGGCGCCAATGCCGAAAAAATGCCTCAAAAGAGAAAATAACAATGGCAGAGAAAACGGCGATAGAAGAACAAACAATCATAAATTTGTCGGAACTCACACTAACACAAGCAGAAAAACAACTCTTGTCCTTAGGACTCAATTTCTGCCCAGAAAGCTCTTTTAACTACTCTAATACAAGAATTGACATTTTTTGCTTCATTCGCAAACTCAAACCAAAAAAGTTTTTTACAATCAAGTCAGGTTTGGAATCATCAAAAGCAACTCAGGCAATGGAACATGACAATACTGCAGAGCTCCAAGTTTCCGATGTACCTGCCCTACTGGCGTTATATGAGCTGTACAATGAGGAAAATGCAACACAGGTGACATTTGACAATTCAGAAATCAGTACCCCGGATAAATTATAAAGTATTAAAATTGGCCAAAAAGGAGCAGGCATTAGTCCTTTTAAACTGAAAAGCACATTTCTTCCTATGATGCCCAAAGACTCAGTCGATATTTTTCATGAATGTGTTATTGAAGATATAAAAAAACTCTATGCTCAAGTGAAGAAAAACAAACCGAAGAAGAAAAAATGTATGGATCAACAATATGCTCAACTTATAAAGAAATTAGGAGAAAACCACAAAATAATTGTGAATACATCTGACAAGGGAGGAAATATAGTGATATGGCAGAGAAATGAGTACATTATAGAAGCGAGGAGACAGCTGGACAATAAAGATTGTTATATGAAAACAAACATCAAGGAATACAATAAAGCTAAAGAAATATTAAAGAAACAACTACTGCAATACAAAAGGGAAGGACTATTTTCACAAAATTTATGAATATTGATTTCCCTGTGATACCAATCATGTATTTGATTACTAAAGTTCATAAACAGATCTAGCCAGTACCAGGAAGACACATTATCTCAGCTATTAATAGTGTTAGTGAACACATCTCCCAATATGTGGACTTCTTTTTACAAGATTTTGTAAAAAAACTACCAAGTTACGTAAAAGATACGGGTGACTTCTTAAACAAGATCAAATATATCACTTGGGAAGAGGGCTTTTTTCTGATTTCTTTAGACATTGAGTCATTATATACCAGCATTGATCATACGACAGGTCTGAATGCAGTGAAACATTTTCTTGAGACCAGAGCTTGCGAATTTTATGAACATAACACATTTTTGGGGATTTGACATTGTGGTGTCTACATAACAATTTCTTTCTCTTTGAAAAAGATAACCTGAAACAACTAAGGGGCGTGGCTATGGGATCCTGTTTCTCCCCCAGCTACGCTTGTTTGCATGTTGGCTGGTGGGAGGAACAGGTCCTAAAGAAAACACATCAAGATATCTATAATCAACATGTAATGTACTGGTTACGGTACATTGATGATGTTTTTTTAATTTGGAAGGGAGATGAGGAGAGTGCTATTGAGTTTATTTCTACTCTTAACAATATTTCCATGAATTTGAAATTTACCTCCCAGATCAGCAATACCACAATAGAATTTCTTGATGTGAAAATTATGGTGACAAATACAAAATTAGAGACAACATTGTTCAGAAAGTCCACAGCAGGAAATAGTACTCTGCACGCCAGTAGTAGTAACCCAAAAATGTGATTGATAGTATTCCATATGGCGAAATACTCAGGGTTAAAGGTATTTGTAGCACCACTGCCGAATTTGAAAAATGCACACAGAATGCTATGCAGAGACTGAAGAAAAGAGGTTACAATGATAAGATCTGACACAAGCCCTCAATAAATCACAGGGCAGACCAAGAGAGATACTTTTGTAAAGCAATAAAAAACTGAGAGGGGAAGCAGAGACAGAAAATAGCCCCAGACTAATCACAACATACAGTAGGCAAGAGAGGATAATCAAATCTATCATAAGAAAGAACTGGCCTATTGTATTAACAGATGGGGTGTTGGGACCCCGTCTTCCTAGTCTTCCGACCATCACTTTTAGGAAAGCTAAGTCAATGCGGAGCTAATTGGTAAAGAATAGTCCAGAGTTAGTTACTGCGGGCACATGGCTTAAACCAAGAAAAGGTTTTTTTAAATGTTCTTCCTGCCATGCGTGTAAGTTTGGTATTAACACCACCAAATACAAAACTCCATTTTCTAATAAGGACATTGACATCCAAGGCAAATGTAATTGCCGGACTGAGTATGCTGTTTATGTCCTGGCGTGCACCTGCGGTTTGCGTTATGTGGGTAGTTCCAAGCTGCAGGTGCACGTCAGGATATTGCAGCACGTCAGGGCCATAGTCAACAATGACGCGTCCTATCCGGTAGCAAGACATTTAAAAAGCACACATGATAATGACTTGAGTTGCCTCTTGTACTTCGTGATTAATGCAATTTCACCTCTTAGAAGAAAAAATTTTAAGACAACATGAAACCTGCACTATTTTGGAGTTAGACAGCAAGGTTCCGCATGGACAGAACACAACTGAAGATATGCATCATTTTTTATAAAGTTGAAGGCAAGAACTCCCTTCTGCATTATAAACTTCTTTTCTTTGTGTTTTTAGCCAATAAAATATTTTTCACATTTTACCACTTTTTTATATAGTAAAATATGGTTCATTTTAAAGAGGTTATATAGGGGATTTTAGCCGCATCTCACGTTAGACACTCGAATGGTCAGTTTAATATTTTTTTAGGGGGTGCTTTTTAGGTATCAGTACTGTTAGTTATAGGTCGCACTTGCACTGGATATATTGCACTTTCTGACACATAAAACACTTGATATAGTAAACATGGACGGCAATTTGTTTAGTACCACAATGCTTTGACGATCTGTACATTCACTTGGTACGGCAGAGCAAGATTTACTTACAAGCTTGGCATTCGACTTACCCGATAATGCTGTCTGAAACTAAGAGACAAGACATTACAAAAAAACAGCATTTAGGCTGAAATAATATTGTCGCCAAATCTATGCTTTCAGACAATGGTGCAACATCTTAAATAATGTCTAGTTAGAATGCAATTTAAAGGGTTTTTTGCAGCGTTACATCAATATGCTTTTTGACTAATTGAAGCAACAGTGACATAAGTTTATGCACGCTGTATTTATCTTAATGTGTATATAATTGTTTTTAAATTCAATATATACATTTTATATTAATAGAATTTTAACATATATTTACAAATGTATCTTTTTTTAATGACAAATTATAGGTGTCGTTTTAAACTCGATATATATATTTTTCCATTCGTTTATGAGATGTTATTTTACTATATGTATCAGTATTTGTATAGCACGCAGGGAACTGTGGGAACCTGTACAATGTGTGTTTTCAAATGCCTCTGATGAAAGAGCGCGATGCTCTGAAATGCGTTAGGCAGGAGGACAGCAATTATCAGAGTAGCAGTTCCTGCTCCTTTTGAAAATAAAGGTTTGGAAAAATCACTGGCTGGAGGAGTGCGTTCCTAAATGCAGGGGCATTTCTGTGGCAGATTTATACACGGCAGGTCCAGCCGTGATGGAGACGCACCGCCCTTTCAAATTCAAATGGTATCGTCTTTCTTGAATCAATTGGGGATGTCATGACGGCGCAGCCAGTTTGTCATTTTGGAACAGGGAATGCCACTCTGAGGCCCACTGGAGGGCAGCTATCGGTGCTTGTTACAGATTGAACTACACACAACCCACTGGAGGGTTGAAAATGGCGTGAGTAAAACCACAAGTTCCAGTGTGCATCATAATGAGATCTAACAAGAAAGGCACACCGGAGGCCTATAAAATGCAGAAGTTCCTGCTCCTTTTGACAATAAAGGTTTGGAAAAATCACTTCCTGGAGGAGTGCGTTCCTAAATGCAGGGGCATTTTTGTGGAATATTTATATATATATATCATTTTTATGGAATATATATATATATATATATATATATAGATAGATAGATAGATAGATAGATAGATAGATAGATAGATAGATAGATAGATAGATAGATAGATAGATAGATAGATAGATAGATAGATAGATAGATAGATAGATAGATAGATAGATGATAGAGCGAGAGGGAGAGAGACTGATGAAACCAAAGGTTACAGGGATGTTATAGTTAGGCTCAGATCTCCCTTGTGCAAAATCAGTTAAATAAATTAACCCCGGGACAAGCCAGGGAGCAGAGCAGCTAGTAGGATACGGCAGGGTTGGACCTTTGATGAATGTGTGACTACAAGGCCTCCCTCCTGTGCTCCCTCGAGAATCGAAGCCCTGATTACATGGGGTAAAACCTCATCTGAAACTGGTGGCAAGTATTAGGCTTGAACCTACTTTTACACCTAGATGAGCCCTATGCAAATTACGTAAACACACTCAAGTATCGGGGGGAAGTAACCTCTTTACATCCCAGCCTGACAAAAGCCCAGGACTTATTTAGGCCATTAAGGAGGGTTTAAACATGTAGGCGCCTATTCTAGGGTCATAGGACCATCACATCCTGATACCCGATTATATTATTTTTAACCTTCCCTCCCACTCCATTAATAAAGGATACTTTAGGAGTAGGTGAGGAATTTCCTCTTTAATGATACGCCCTCATACACCTTATCTTAAGTGCTCCCTGGAAGATGGTTGAGCCCACCCCAGCCTTTAGGAGTTGGGGTGAGCCCAATGATGAAGCATGTCACTACTAGAGTGAGTGAAGGCTATATAACGAAAATGGTCTCTCTCCCTTCCCACCCGCAACAGCGGACTGGTTACATACTAGATTCTCTCAGCAATCCCCACTTGAGAGAGTTACCATCAAACACTTAGGAGCTCCCAACCCCCCACCCCCTGCCTCTTCTATCTCTGGAGGAAAGAGCAGCGTTTCTCCAAAGGGACACACATTAGGTTCAGAGCAAAATCTGTGAAATTCAGCAGTTATAGTTACCTGAGCTAACTATAACTTGCTAACTTCTGAACTTCACTCATTTTGTGTGCGTGAAACCTGAGCCTAACTATAAAGTCCTTGTTTTTCAGTGAATTTCTATGTTTAAAAAAAATTCTATTTCCTTATTATAGCGTCCCTGTAACCTTTGGTTTTTCCGTGAATTTTTATGTTTTAAAAAGATCTTAATCCTAACCATAACCTGTCACCTTTGAGAGTGGATGTGTGTGTGGCTGTGTAGGTCTGTGAGTGACAGTGTTTGAAAGTGGCTGTGTGAGTGTCGTGTGGGTCTGTCAGTGGGTTTGTGAGTACCTGTGTGAATGTGTGAATGGGTGTATAAGTGCCTGGGTGTGTTTTGAGTGGGTCTGCGAGTGCCTGTGTGGGTCTGTGAGTGCCTGTGTGGGTCTGTGAGTATCTGTGTGATTGATTGTGTGGCTCTGTGAGTAGATCTGTGAGTGCCTGTGTGGGTCTGTGAGAGGGTATGTAAGTACCCGTGGGAGTGTCTGAGTGAGTGTCTGAGTGCCCGTGTGGCTCTGTGAGTGGGTCTGTAAGTACCTGTGTGGGTCTGTGATGGATGAATGCCTGTGTGGGTCTTTGAGTGCATCTGTGAGTGCCTACGTGAGTGTCTAAGTGAGTGTGAGAGAGCCTGTGGGGCTCTGTGAGTGGGTCTGTGAGTGCTTGTATGGATCTGTGAGTGGGGGTCTGAGTGTCTGTGTATGTCTGTGAGTGGATGTGTGAGTACTCAGAAAGAAATATCATGGACTCTGCTCTCACCAGGAGACGATGAGAAAGAAATGTCCCATCACAGTTACCCCAGATCAGTTTGCGCTCCAATAGATCAACGATCTAGTCACCTCCATCAAGGATTTCAGATCGTTTTTCAATATGAAATAAAGTAAATACACTTGTTTTGGTTTTGCCAAGCCCAAGAAGTTAGGATTGTTTGTGCTTTACTGAAGTGGAGCTTTCACTAGGGCACCTGCAATGTTTATATTTGTAAGTGCTTCCCTTTGAGGTTTAATTTCTGTGAAATGTGCACCAGGGCCTGAATTGAACTTCATTTTTTTCAAGAAGAGTACCCAGTTTTGCTGAAAACGTCTACCCAACTGGAGTACTTTCATCTGGTTAATTAGTAAGTGCTTTCTGGTTGGGAAAATGACTATGCATATTCTGCACTGCAGCTCCGTAAAGGACCACAACATAATGTTTCCAGTGACATTGTGTGCATGTAATTTTGGCAATGTGATAGTTCCTCGAGCGTCTTTATCCACAAATCTGTGATAACGTGAACCCTCGACAAGGGAAGCAGACAAGACTACAAGGAGATGAATCTCAATCAAACGGGGATGTTTCCTCTTAACTAAATCTAGTAAGTGCTTCTTTGTTTGGTTGAGATGTTCTTATTTTCCTCTGCATCAATAACGCGTCACCAATATCCGAAATGGTGGATGGAGTGCTGAAACTTTTCAGACACTCATCCCCAGTCACAGATCTGGGTTGAATCCATGATCATTCTTTAGCTCACTTCGCCACCTCAGTTCAGACCAAGCTATATGCAAATCAGTCTTAACCCTGTGCCTCATGGGTACAGTCCAGCCCGAACTGCCAAGCCAGGTCTTCCCTGAACCGGAAACAAGCATTCTGAGACCGGTTTCTGGGTCACACCCTTCGTCAGTCAGGCTAGCTTGAATCCAGTGGCAAAGTGAGCAAGGGACCCACGTCTGGGCATACCCTGCCAACTTAGGGCAAACAAAGCAAACACAAGGAGATGATGGACGGAGCGCTGAAACATTTCAGACACTCACCCCCAGTCACAGATCTGGGTTGAATCCATCATCATTCTTTAGCTCACTTCACCACCTCAGTTCAGACCCAGCTATATCTAAATCAGTCTTGACCCTGTGCCTCATGGGTACAGTCCAGCCTGAACTGCCAAGCCAGGTCTTCCATTAACCGGAAACAAGCATCCTGGGACCGGTTTCTGGGTAACACCCTTCATCAGCCAGGCTAGCCTGAATCCAGTGGCAAAGTGAGCAAGGGACCCACGTCTGGGCATACCCTGCCAACTTAGGGCAAACAAAGCAAACACGAGGAGATGATGGACAGAGCGCTGAAACTTTTCAGACACTCACCCCCAGTCACAGATCTGGGTTGAATCCATCATCATTCTTTAGCTCACTTCGCCACCTCAGTTCAGACCCAGCTATATACAAATCAGTCTTGACCCTGTGCCTCATAGGTACAGTCCAGCCCGAACTGCGAAGCCAGGTCTTCCCTGAACCAGAAACAAGCATCCTGGGACCGGTTTCTGGGTAACTCCCTTCATCAGCCAGGCTAGCTTGAATCCAGTGGCAAAGTGAGCAAGGGACCCAGGTCTAGGTATTCCCTGCCAACTTACGGCAAACAAAATAAACACAAGAAGATGATGGACGGAGCGCTGAAACATTTCAGACACACTCCCCCCCGTCACAGATCTGGGTTGAATCCATCATCATTCTTTAGCTCACTTCGCCACCTCAGTTCAGACCCAGATAAATGCAAATCAGTCTTGACCCTGTGCCTCATGGGTACAGTCCAGCTCGAACTGCCAAGCCAGGTCTTCACTGAACCGGAAACAAGCATCCTGGAACCGGTTTCTGGGTAACACCCTTCATCAGCCAGGCTAGCTTGAATCCAGTGGCAAAGTGAGCAAGGAACCCACGTCTGGGCATACCCTGCCAACTTAGGGCAAACAAAGCAAACACGAGGAGATGATGGACAGAGCGCTGAAACTTTTCAGACACTCACCCCCAGTCACAGATCTGGGTTGAATCCATCATCATTCTTTAGCTCACTTCGCCACCTCAGTTCAGACCCAGCTAAATGCAAATCAGTCTTGACCCTGTGCCTCATGGGTACAATCCAGCCTGAACTGCCAAGCCAGGTCTTCCCTGAACCGGAAACAAGCATTCTGAGACCGGTTTCTGGGTCACAACCTTCGTCAGCCAGGCTAGCTTGAAACCAGTGGCAAAGTGAGCAAGGGACCCACGTCTGGGCATACCCTGCCAACTTAGGGCAAACAAAGCAAACACAAGGAGATGATGGACGGAGCGCTGAAACATTTCAGACACTCACCCCCAGTCACAGATCTGGGTTGAATCCATCATCATTCTTTAGCTCACTTCGCCACCTCAGTTCAGACCCAGCTATATCTAAATCAGTCTTGACCCTGTGCCTCATGGGTACAGTCCAGCCTGAACTGCCAAGCCAGGTCTTCCATTAACCGGAAACAAGCATCCTGGGACCGGTTTCTGGGTAACACCCTTCATCAGCCAGGCTAGCCTGAATCCAGTGGCAAAGTGAGCAAGGGACCCAAGTATGGACATACCCTGCCAACATAGGGCAAACAAAGCAAACACAAGGAGATGATGGACGAGCACTGAAACTTTTCAGACACTCACCTCCAGTAACAGATATGGGTTGAATCCATCATCATTCTTTAGCTCACTTCGCCACCTCAGTTCAGACCCAGGTAAATGCAAATCAGTCTTGACCCTGTGCCTCATGGGTACAGTCCAGCCTGAACTGCCAAGCCAGGTCTTCACTGAACCGGAAACAAGCATCCTGGAACTGGTTTCTGGGTAACACCCTTCATCAGCCAGGCTAGCTTGAATCCAGTGGCAAAGTGAGCAAGGGACCCATGTCTGGGCATACCCTGCTAACTTAGGGCAAACAAAGCAAACACAAGGAGATGGTGGACGGGGAGCTGAAACTTTTCAGACACTCATCCCCAGTCACAGATCTGGGTTGAATCCATCATCATTCTTTAGCTCACTTCGCCACCTCAGTTCAGACCAAGCTATATGCAAATCAGTCTTAACCCTGTGCCTCATGGGTACAGTCCAGCCCGAACTGCCAAGCCAGGTCTTCCCTGAACCGGAAACAAGCATTCTGGAACCGGTTTCTGGGTCACACCCTTCGTCAGCCAGGCTAGCTTGAATCCAGTGGCAAAGTGAGCAAGGGACCCACGTCTGGGCATACCCTGCCAACTTAGGGCAAACAAAGCAAACACAAGGAGATGATGGACGGAGCGCTGAAACTTTTCAGACACTCACCCCCAGTCACAGATCTGGGTTAAATCCATCATCATTCTTTAGCTCACTTCGCCACCTCAGTTCAGACCCAGCTATATGCAAATCAGTCTTGACTTCGTGCCTCATGGGTACAGTCCGGTACAAAAGGGGGTGGTGATGGACGGAGCATCAGAACCAATCAAACACTCACACCCAGTCAACAGATCCGGGTTTGATCCATCACCGTTCTTTAGCCCACTCTGCCACCCCAGTTCAGACATGGCCATATGCAAATCAGTCTGACCCTGTGCCTCATGGGAAGAGTCCAGCCCGAACTGCCAAGCCATGCCTTCCCTGGACCGGAAACAAGCTTCCTAGGACCGGTTTCTGGCATTTCAGCCGTCTTCAGCCAGGCTTGCTTGAATCCAGTGGCAAAGTGAACAAGGGACTCACGTCTGAGCACACCCTGCCAACTTATGGACGGAGCATCAGAACCAATCAAATACTCACACCCAGTTGACTGGGTGTGAGTGTTTGATTGGTTCTGATGCTCCGTCCATCACCACCCCCTTTTGTACCGCTTTGTTCGCCATAAGTTGGCAGGGTATGCTCAGACGTGAGTCCCTTGCTCACTTTGCCACTGGATTCAAGCAAGCCTGGCTGAAGACGGCTGAAATGCCAGAAACCGGTCCTAGGATGATTGTTTCCAGTCCAGGGAGGTCCTGGCTTGGCAGCTCGGGCTGGACTGTTCCCATGAGGCACAGGGTCAAGACTGATTTGCATATGGCTGGATTAAAACTGGAATGGCATGGTGAGCAAACAAACGATGGATTTAGGCCCAGATCTCTGTACTGGGGTGAATTTATGACATTGTTCTGCATTCTGTCCATCAATTGTCCTTTTTGGAAACATATGGCTTGCATTGGTTACCATGTAGAATGGTACTGAATTATAAGAATCAACAAAAATGTATGCATCCATGCAAATAATAGATTGTGAAGTCTTTTAAGGGGTGGCTACAAATTTAGTAAACAGCATCAAACATTTTTTCTACCAAATGGACGATGTGAGAGTTTTTAACTACTATCCAAATGCATTGTGCACACCTCAATCTTTTCTCAATTTTCAAGGGTATTTGTCTGCCATCCTCAATTATCTTTAGAGAAAATTAGAAAACTTTCTGGCAGAACTTCTGAATTGTGAATCTGCCTGGGGTGGCAGCTAAAAATCCTCTTTTTGCCAATTGTTGGAAGGGCATTGGGTGGATCATCTGCATGTACTATTTTTACAGTGAACAACTTCTCCTTTGAATTAAGCAATATTTCCATGGTTAATTATGGCAGCTGCAGCACGCAGCTCTTTCAGGTGATGCAAACTTGCACGTTAAGTCTGTTACAGCGTTGAACTAATTCTCCTGTCTAACGGTACTATTTTTAATAAAGGCCCCGATATTTTTTCATAAATAAATTATGATGAAAAATACAGAGGGCTTTATTTATGAAGCCCCTTGCGCTGCCAGAACTTCACTTTTTGTGACGTTCCGTTGCGCAGGAGCCTGCTCTATATTTACGAGGCAGCACTAAGCCACTTTTTTCTGGCTATATGCTGCCTCCAAAATATAATTCCCTTTAACGCAGTTTTCTGTGTTAAAGGGACGTGCAATGGGTGTTGCTAGGGGACTTTCCCAGCAACATCCATGGCTTTTTGATACTCACCCGGAGTTATGAGAAATCGTAACTCTGAGGCTGTGCCAAAAACTTACAATACGAAGCACAACCAAGAGAAATATCTTTATTTCTCCTTGTTTTTCCTTTTTCTATGTGTGCTGCATTCAGAGGAAAAGCCTCTTGTGATTGTTTTTGTGCAGGAAGGTTTCCCTTCCTGCACAAAAATAATTATCCCTGCAACGCAGGCTACCTTGCACCATGGTGAAAAGGTGCCTGCGTTGGGGCACGGCAGCCCAATGTGCAGCGGCACAGGGGAAAAGGATAGGAATGCGCCGTATCTGATAGAATCAGCACATTCCAGCCCTTTTCTTTTGCCATAGGGCAGCGCAGCAGGAAGGCCTGTGGTGCTGCCCTGTGGCAAAATCTCATAAATGGGGCCCTGATGGTTTGCATCACTTGGGTGTCAGAAAGCGTAGGGTGCCATGTAGATCTGGGTAGACCAGCTGACAAGTCACCAGGGAGTGAAGAACACATCTCTGATATCAAGATGGGTTTCTTGTTTTTCTGAAACAAAATCACAAAGTGAACAAGCATTGGCATAGCCAATAGGTCTCGCCTTTGGGACCTTATACGTGTTTAGCCATGCAACAGTTGCATAACTAAATACTTATAAGGTCCCAAAAGCGAGACCTATTGGCTATGCACAGCGGCCGTGCGGCCGCGAAAGTGAAAGTGGGAAACCGAGTGACCCCCCTGCTTCTAAAAGAGGCGGGAGAGCTGAGAATGGAGAGGGCAGGACAGACGCTGGTTTCTTGTAGGTGTCCTGTTATCATCACCCCACTCTAAACTACCCCCCTTAAAATTATGAGTGCCCTTTGCAGATGCAGCATTGCTATCAGAGCCAACATATGCTGCATGGCTATCAATCGTGCATTGAGCGAACACTGCAGCTCTGTTGTGTGACGTCCTGCCTTTGCTGATACAGGGACCATGACATTCTGATTTCCTTGGACTGTCTGTGGTTTTGAAACTGAAGCTCAAACGTTCCTAAACGAGTATTGACTCACTACTTGTCTCATGACAGAGCAGTGGTGATGTTTCCTTGAAGACGGAGAACACGAATAATGTTACCCTGTCACAAACTTCCCCTCTTGGAATGTTCCTGAGTGGAATTATGGTGGACGAGTGAGTGATATCAGAAGGAGTCAGTGGAATCAGGAAGTAGAGTTGTGAATGAGGAAGTTGGAGATAACTGGCCCATATGTGTTTTAACAAATGAACGTGTGCAGGAATTGTGTCTCAAGCGCCTGGATCGCCTCTCGGCGATTAGCTGCGCTATTCAAATCGATTGATTGAGCTGTGCAGTGATTCTACCAATGATGGACGTGAAGCGACCCCACAAACCTTTCAGTGTGAACCTTTGTTATGACCTGAAATAGCCTGAATTTGATTCCCCAGTACAGTTAGGAAGTCACCTGCATGACCAGAGACTGCAACTGATGGAGAGGTGTGGTGCAGCGACCAGGGCAGCTGACTTCGGAGCACTGGGCTCACAGTTCGATCCCCGGCTCCGGCGGTAGCTCAGCTCAGCACCATGTGACTCTGGGCAATAACTCACTTAATTTCCACAACGGCCCCCAGCGCCTTGAGAGTTGAGACCCATAAGGGTGAGTAGTTTGCGCTTTACAAAATACGGATTAAGCAAACGAGAAGGCGTTGCAGTTTACCATGATAATGATTAGGTGTTTCAAAATAGCTTGGGCTTTCAAACTGAGCAGTGAGCTCCTCTGTTCTCCAGGCTTCAGGGTTAGGGCACAACTGCAACTTCAAACCTTGATATCTCTAGAACAGTAAACACTAGGCCTTATATAACATGACCCCAGCCAGTGGGAGGAGAAAAATCCATCCTTCCTATCACATTCGGACTGAAATTGTGCAAGTACTTTGTTTTTTTCTATACCTGTGTCAGTAACGAATTCTGTTCTTTGTTTTTAGTGGTTTTAATTATAATAGTCAATCAACGTAGTATTTGTGCATTAATTTCTCTGATCAGTTTACGTTGAATTAGATCACAGGAACAGATTGTTCTGAACCGGGTATCCAGCTTTACATTACAAATAGAGATTACATTGTTTACTTTGCCCTTTATTAGTTAACAGAAAATCACTTTTACTCATTTACTCTGCCTTAAAGTACAGAGGCGGTTTTGTTCCAATAACGTTTACCTTTATTGGTTTTCAGAAAGGGAGTTTTGTCATTTGTATTGCATCTGCTTGATGAGTGAGGAGCTATTTTAGAGGTGCTATGTTGTTTAGTTTTATTATTATTACTTGAGTGTGTTATATGTTTGTGTACCATTTGGCGCTAGTATTTGGTTGCATACTGTGAAAGTCTACTTTTCACCCTCTATGTGATTACAGAAGGGCATTACCTTGATTATTTTCTCATGTATTATGTTAGAGAAGATCACCTTGACTGCTTTATTCTGAATTGCCCTCCATTAGATTACAGATAGCCTGTTACTACTTTACACAACATTAAATTGAAAGTGGGGATTACTCAATTTGCTGAAATATACTTTTGATTGAAGAAGGATGTTACTCCAGTTTTTTTCTGAATTATAGGAGTAATTTTATACATTAGATTACTGGACATAATTTAGATTACTGCATCCTGAGTTAGTTTTCAGAAGCAGTCTGGAGTGGTTAATCTGCATTGAATTGAAGCCGATTACTGATTACTTCGCCCTGCATTACTCAAATTATTTTACCCTTTATTAGATTATAGACAGAGAACTTGTGTCTCTAGCTAGAGAACTCTTGTCTCTATCTAAGATCACTCATTGCATTTGAGACTCCTGCATTTGGAGGTCTGGTTCAGTGCTCACTCACAGTAGGTAATATGTCACATCTACATGGAAAGGCTAGAGCCTGACCTTTAAATGCACATCCATTCAGAGCTCTTCTTTGACCACCATGGCTTCTGGGGAGGTGCAAAACTTCATGAAGCAGCATGATCGCTTGGCGAGGTATTCTAAATGCTCCTTCATTTGATAGGAGGAGCCAATCTGGAGACTTAGGAGTGCTGCTCCACAACTTTTGTCAGCTACCTGTCTATGTAGGAAATTGGGTTACTGGTTCAGGGGGGTGAAACCTACTCAAGCAACAAACGTAATTCCTGTCAGGCTAAAGTCACAAGCCTTCCTAAAATTAACCTGTGCGTAACCATCTGGGGGCATATGTATGAAACGATTTTGTAGTCGCAAACGCTGCGAATCGCAAAAAAACAGCGTTTGCCAATACAAGCTTGCTAAACGCGATGTATGAGACATTTTCGCATTTCAATATTAAGGAATCGCTAATTTTGCGATTTCTTAAGTCGTGAAGCAACAATTCTGAGAATTTTTTTTTTTTTTTTTTTTTTTTTTAAAAGACCTTTATTGTTATGTTTACCAATACACAGCTTTGGCCTACAACCCCTCGGGCCGGCCGCATAGTTGCATACATGCACTTTGTCTTATCTAACACAGCCCAGTGCCGTCAACCCGGGGGTACGGCGACGATAGAAGGTGCAACCGTATCACCAGTTAGAGAAGGATAATGCAGGCCTCATTTTCTCTGTGTACAGCCATAAACAAACGGAGAACACCACAATGGCGCCGGGCGCCTAACGGTCAACTAATCCCCCCCCAACCCCCCAAACTCCCCTAAAACCAGTCACCACTCGAACCGCATAAACACTCCGTACACATGGGCGACCGCTGCACCCACTTTCCAGCCCCAGGAGCAACAAAATCGTGGGAGTCCTATATAGCCCCTGCGTCATCCTGCTCGACGGCAGGCGGCTCGCAAATGCCACCCCGAAAGTCATTCCATTTGGACCATACTTCCCCCCATTTCCGGGGGCACCCTCTTGCTATATATACAGTCTTTTCTCGCAGCATGCACCAGTCCATGTCGCCGTGCCAGTCCGAGAGTTTTGGTGGAGTAGGGCTTCCCCAGAGTCTGGCAATGTTCCTTTTTGCCACCATTTGACCAAGCGTCACCCAGAGCCTTCCCTTCGGTGGCAGGTCCGTTGGCTCCCATATGTTAAGGAGACACCTCTTGGCCTCCGGGCGAATTTCCACCTCCCATACCTCCTCCATACACTTTACCACCCTGTGGAAATGTGGATTTTCCTGATCAGTTATGTCCCCTATCTTGGACCCCAACGGTTCTATATGCATGTTACAAGTACATGTATGTTCCCTCCAGTTCCAGTTTCTAAGACGCAAACATATGTGTGTCTACCGTCAACATGTTCTCTGTCAGATCCGCCATCAATGGGCTGGATATTCGATTCCTAAGTATAAAAGGCCACCGACTTTATATGGCTAAGTTACTTCATCTTTACAGTTCAGGCGAGTAGGCCCGATTCTGTCCTCAAAGCCTTTCCCTGCTCTCTGTCTCTGACAGCTTCAGCTTGAGCTCGCATCTGTATCCATGAACTTTGTCCTACTCCCTGTGCAGCTAACGGTGACTGCCTCGGCCAGTTTTCGCCTGTCTGCCAAGAAGTTGTATTTCACCTTCGCATTATCTATTTTGCTCTTCAGCCGATGCATTCCTGTCCAGTGATTTAGGTAAACATTTCCTTTAGCTCACAAGCAAAGGACTCAGCCTTTCCGTCCTCCTGCAAGTGATTCATAGCCCTGTTGCCATGGAAAGTTTTCTGCCCCTCGCATCTCATATAGACACTTAGACGCTTGTACACGCACACAGTCAGTATAGAATAGATTCTGTCCGAGAGTCTCTTCCTTGTGGATAACATAGTTCTTTAAACATAGGATGTTAGATATGATTTGGGATTAGGATGACTTGACCCCAGACTTCTCGTCTCCACATGTAGAGCTAAATGTCAAGTCCCCTTCACCCCCTAGTTGCACGTCAATTACACGTCATGCTGCCGCGCGCGCATCTATGCCAAGTATTATCTTATAGATCCACCTATGTCTGATAATTCTAACCAATCATGTTTCTTTTATTCCTTATTACGCCTAGTTTCGATTATGTCACTGTCACGCCATTTTTCTTATCAAATGTTACGCCTTCTACATTCGTTTCATTGTAATGTACTTATTATAAAAATACATGTCTGTTAATAAATTATTGTACTTCACTTCCTGAACCTTCGTGGTGACGGAACCTGAGGGCCGCGACTCGAGTCGGCCATTTTGAATGGAATAAAGCCCATTAGAAACCTCTTATACCACGGATTCTGCCTCTCGTTATTTTGAGCTATTTTACTTTAATTTAAGATTCCGCATGAAATTCAGTCCGGTAATATTTATTTTATTTACCACATAATGGCGCCCGAATAGGGACACTTTCTCATCTCACGCGCCGGCGGTGCGTTGCAGGCCCGGTCTCCTGCCACAGCTGGACGGACCATAAACGCGTACCAGCAGGATTTCCTGTAAGCTCCCTCCGGTCAAGCGGGGGCGACTGAGGCTGCGATCAACCCAGACGAGGCGGTGAGAAGTGCGAAGTATCCCGACCAGAGCCTAGCTGAGAGAGCAAGATCCGAGGTATACAGAGGCCCACCAGGTTTTCCGAAATTCCGACGTCCAGAGGGTCCGATGTCCGCAGTTATCGAGTCCTGTCCATTCTCTGAGGCCTTCCGTTTCAAGGAGCTACTCGGTGAGTACCATCGCCGGGGAGGCGTGTTGACGCGCACATAGGTTGTGCCGGTCAAGACGGATTTGGGTACACAAATCCGGTCTGCACTGTTTAGCAGTGTATATGTACTGTTTAGCAGTATATCAAGTATTCCGAAGTATTCAGTTATTGTCAAGAATTCAGCGTGGTGATTAGTTAGGCAGACTGTCATCATTGTCGATCATTGTTATAATGTTTAATGTTTAATGTTTAAAGTATTCAGAAAATGTCTTGCATATTGTGGTATGAATGACTGTTCATTGTTCACTGTTCATTATTGTGTTTCTCGTATTAAGCAAGTTCAAGAGTAAGTATCAGGTCAGTTGTCAATATGCCGCTCTTCTCGAAGTTAAGACAGATTACTACCAGAAAAGGGGTGCTTGAAGAAGCAGTTCCTATTCCTCCTAGAGACACTCCAGGACATTTCATGTACCATAAACATGGCTTAGATGCCATATTGTTTCTTGATCTATGGGCAGATTATACCAAAGGATTACCGGAAAGTCAAAGGTGGCCCATAGCGGGAACCTGGGATGCAGAGTGCATCATGAAAGTGGAGGAAGAGTTATGGAAAAGAAAGGTCAGACAGTCACAGAAAGACGCTGTTGAGTTATGGCGTAAAGAATCTCATAGACGAACAGAAAAAGCACGTAGACAAGAAGAGAGGAGTAAAGAAAGTTCAAATAAAGTTCAAGAAAATCTATTAATTGAGGAAGGTATCCGAGTGAAATCAGAACAAGTAAATAGACAAAGAAATGCTCTTATGAATGGTATGTATCCCCTTCTAGCCGAAGGACTACCTAAGGCTGTTACGGAGGTGCCAAAAGACTTGCCACCCCCATTATTTCCAATTAAGGTACATCCAAAGGGGCATCCCAGAACCGCAGAAGATGTTTTTCTTTCCTCATATCTAGACGACGCAACCCCCGAGTATGCTAACGCCACACCACATAGAACGTCTGGCGGAGGGGTTCAACGTCAGGATCAGGTATCTGTCCCCGTGCAACAGCAAGTCCCGACACAAGCTTCGGCAAGCACATCTGTTTCCGCATCTGTCTCCGCAGTCGACTCTACAGGGGTATCGACGCCCATAGTTGCTGTATCACGTTCGACGAACCCTTTCACACCCGACGCCCCAGATGGGGCCACGGGAGGTGCTAGCAGTATTTTTACACCACCTAGAATAAATAAACTTGTTTTTCAAGAGTCAGCACATTCACGTACACCTAAGTTCGTAAATGAACGTACGCTTAAGGAACTTCTTGTAAATTGTAGATATGACCCGGTGATTGGTAAAGAGGACGAAATGGTCCTGGCATCATTACGTATCAGACGAGCCGCAGAGTATTTAGCAAGGTTACCAGGGATGGCTACGCATCTAGATAACATATATCATTTTGTTCAAACAGGACGAGATCCAGGATGTATTAACAGAGCTATGGAATTCCAGAAAGTAGAGATAGAAGGGGAACTGTTACGTTTCCTCATAAACTGTGTGATCAGAAATCAAGATCGTCCGGGGGTAGACCGGAATGCAATGCTTATTCTTACAAGATGGAGTCAGAATATATCAGAAGGGAGACACGATAAGCAAAATTGTATAATAGCCATGTGCCGAAAAATACGTAAAGAAATAGAGCGTATTCATGAAGAGAGATTGGGAACAGACGAGTTTGAGCAAGATGAAGTGTCCGAATCAGGGGACTCTGCAAGACAGTCAGAGACCATAGCCTATGTAGGCAGAGGAAGATCTTGTGAAAATACTAGATGTTTTTCTGATCCAATACACTCTGTATGTCCAAATAATAGCAGAACGTATCCGACGCCTGTAATAAATCTGAAATCTCCTGAACATTCGTTTCAAGCCGCAGATAAAATACTACGAGAACGAAGGGGTTATCACCTCCTCGATTCCATGGATGAGCAAGAATTAGCCAGATCAGCCGTTCACTGGATTGTTAGTCCTGAAAAATACGGTGATGAGACCGTAGCACACACGTTTCTCAACCTCAGTACAGATGAACAACGTTTAGCTGGAATCTATATGATTCAGCAACTCCTCATATTATATAAGAGCCAACATGCTGACCCTGGTCCTTTACCTGATATATTAACGGAACTACTTACGTACAGATGGAGAGGTTCTAGTAACAAGCTAATTAAAGAGATATTAGTGTCACGTAAGCAGTACGTCCTTTTTGTAAATCCAGATTCTCTCTCCCTGCCCCCCAGAGAAAGAGCACCGTACTACATGGATAGACAAAATCCTTTACGGGAAGTGCACCCAATAAAAGGCGAAGACAATGAGTTTCACCGTGTATTTGTTTACACACCCATATCAAAAATGGAATTATTAGAAATGAAGAAAGTAGTACCTAGTCATGACAAAGACCCAGCGGGTTTCCACCGAGAAATTAAAGACATGTTACTGATGGGAGAGTACACCTTTCCTGATATTATGACGATTTTAAAAGTGCTTTTGCCTGCTGGCATATATGAAAAACTGAAAGAAAAAGAGTGGGAAGTGGGAGACCAAAAGATAGACTGGACAGCATTAGCAGAGGAAGAAAGGGGCCGAGCCGCAGGTTCAGGGCTCGGAGATAAAGTTAAACTATTACCAGGTTTACTAGTACAGGTACTGCCACGTTTATTAACTACAAAAAAGGAAGATTGGGGTGCAATCACAGCCTGTAAACAAAAGCAAGATGAAGACACAAGCGATTATTACGCTCGATTTGAAAAATGTTTTGGTATAAATAGTGGTATAAAAGCAAGTAGTGACTCATATCCACATTTATTTGTGACAAAATTAGTGGAAAATGCATTGCCTCCAGTGAAGAATAGAATATTGAAATTCGAGAGTACCTGGCAAAGTAACACTCCGTCGCAAATGCTACAAATGTTACAGTATCATCACAATAGAATTAGGGATGAACAAGAACACGAGCATAGACGCATGAAGGATACAAAAATGAAAATGCTAGTTTCTCAGACAGTACCAGCAGATGGTCACAAAAAGGGTGTGACACATTCTGGTGATTCTGCAGTTCCTGTAAAAGGAACCTGCAATTACTGTAAACAACTAGGCCATTATGTACATGATTGTCAAGTCCTGAAACGAAATATAGCTATAGGTATTGCAAAAGAGAGACCACGATTAGTTAGACAAGATCAGGATGAAAAAGGAGCTATGCAGCATGGACAGTCCGTGCCAGTTCAGCAACAGTCTATGCCAGCCTCACAGCAACCCATACAGTTTGTGCCAGCTGCACCACCGTTGCCTGCTACTGCCACACAAACCACAACACAACAAATGTATCAGACTGCACAGTATGAATACCCTGAGTATCAGCGTTACACATGAACCAGCCTAGAGAGGGAAGTTGACTTACCGCTTATCGAGATTCCGGTAGATCAAGAAGGACCTTATGTACATAGTGAATTATTAGGTCAAGATAGAAAATTCTTACTCGATACAGGGGCAAGTCGAACAACCATAAAACGTAGTGAAGTTCCAGGGGCACCCCTCTCAGGCTCTCAAAATGTTTCCCTTGGTTTTTCAGGAAAACCTATTGTTAATGAAGTATCACAGCCTCTACCACTTACGATAGGACCTTTGACACGAATTACAGATTTATTGCTTACTAAATCATGCCCAGAAAATTTGTTAGGAATTAAAACTCTGAAAGCACTAGGAGCCATAATATGTTGTTCTCCGGAAGGAGTAAGGTTGTTTTTGCGTGATTTTAAAGGTCACTATGTGTCTAGAGACATGGATCCCCGACTACAGATTTTACCAGCACATCTATGGGCACAAGGCCCTACGGATGTTGGCTGCATGAACATTACACCCTATCGAGTTACATTGAAAGCAGGAGTGGTACTACCACGAATGCGACAATACAAGTTACCGCATGATGCTGTAGTGGCTTTGTTGAAAATCATTGATGAACTAATTGCCCAGGGAGTAGTTGTAGAAACAGACTCCAATGTATGTAATTCACCGATAATTCCGATTCTTAAACGAACTGATCCTACTGCTCCGCCAGTATACCGATTGGTTATTGATTTGCGTGAACTAAACAAGTGTATTGTACCACAATTCCCTGTGGTCCCTGATATATCATCATTGTTGACAGCAATTGATTCCGAAGCAACATTCTTTACTGTAATTGATCTCAAGAATGCCTTTTTCAGCGTCCCAATAGATCCGGAAAGCCAATACTTGTTCGGATTCAGTTTAAATGGGCGCAGCTTTAAATTCTCACGCGCTCCCCAAGGATTTACAGAAAGCCCCAGCATCTACAGCCAAGCACTGAAACGAGAACTTGACAGTATACACATGCCAGTCAATACTGCACTGCTTCAATATGTCGATGATCTGCTGATCACCGCGAGAAGCGAGCCAGAATGTGAAAAAGCTTCTCTGACAGTTTTACATTTCCTAGCCGACAAGGGGCACAAGGTGTCCCCTTCTAAGCTGCAATTCTGTGTTCAGCGAGTTATTTATCTTGGTCACTCGCTGTCCAAGGAGGGAAGGCAGCTTACACCAGATCGTATCCAGTTAATTGCTAACATGTCAATACCCCAGACACAGAAGGAGGTGCGGGCTTTCATAGGCCTCACTTCATATTGTAGGCAGTGGATCCCTCAGTACGCATTTCTAGCAAAACCACTCATTCAGTTAACCACACAGGAGGCAGCCACATCGACTGTTCTCCCTTGGACTCAGGAACATACACAAGCTTTTGAAAGCCTAAAGGAAGCTTTATGTCAAGCACCTGTTTTAGCAACACCATGTTATAGCAAACCTTTTACACTCTTTGTTACAGAACGCGAAGGTACTGCCTTGTCAGTACTCACTCAGGATCAAGCAGGATCACGCAAGCCATGTGCTTATTTTTCCAGTACATTAGATCCCGTAGCTCAGGCTTTGCCTGCATGCCTGAAATCAGTGGCAGCGACAGCTTTAGCAATCAGACAAAGCGATGCCATAGTATTAGGACACCCATTGACAGTTCAAGTACCACATGCAGTAGAGGTTCTTGTGAACCGAACACAAACGCAACACTTGACCATAGCAAGACTTACCGGTTATGAACTGACATTGTTTCAACCACACATAGAGATCCGACGGTGTAATACATTGAATCCTGCTACACTATTACCTGTAATTGGAACAGACCCACTAGCTCATGATTGTGTTGAAATCATTGAAATAAAGACGAAACCTAGACAAGACTTGACAGACGTTCCATTGTTAGATCCAGACCTGACGTTGTATGTAGACGGATCATGCATGAGAGCAAGTACAGGAGATTTAGTGGCCGCGTATGCAGTCACAACAGACACTGAAGTTATTGAGACACATTGTATAGATATTCTGTCAGCCCAAGCAGCAGAACTTATTGCTCTAACGCAAGCCTGTATTCAAGCCACAAATAAGAAAGTTAATGTATACACTGACTCACGTTATGCATTCGGAGTTGTACACGACTTCGGTGTGCTGTGGCGAGAGAGAGGTTATCTAACGTCCCATGGTGCCCACATTCAGCACGGACCCCTCATTCATGCCTTGTTAGACGCAATACATCTACCCACTGCTATATCGATTATGAAATGTAAAGCACACACGAAGGTTACTGATACCATTTCTCAAGGCAATGATTTAGCTGACAGAACAGCTAAACAGACTGCTCAGAATCGCACATTAGACATGACAAAGCCAATAGTTCAGACACCAACACAGTGTATGACAATTAAGGATCCCACACTTGACGTAATTGACATACAGACACATGCCACAGCAGAAGAAATAAAGAAATGGACTGAACTAGGAGGGATCCAGACAGATCAAGGATGGATGACAAAGGAGAAATCTGTATGGTTTCTCCCCGATTCCATGGTTCAAGCCATTATAGCTACAGTTCACAGTCCAGCACATTTAGGAGAGAAGGCTATGCTAGACAGCATTCAGCACATTTGGTTCAACAAACATTTACGAGCAGCAGCTAAACAAAAAGTTCGTACCTGTATGATATGTTGTCAGTTTAATCCAGGAAAGAGTGTTCCCGTAGAGCAGGGTGGATTTCAGCCTCCTGACCATCCTTTTGAAGTCCTCCAGATGGATTATATTCAGATGGAACGTTGTCGAGGATTCAAATATGTCCTCGTAGTTGTCTGCGCTCTCTCCCGTTGGACAGAGGCGTATCCCGTATCAGATTACACTGCCTCGACTACTGCCAAGCAGCTAGTTCGAGAATTCTTCCCACGGTACGGTTTACCACGTGTTGTATATTCAGATAACGGTCAGCCTTTTTCATCCGAATTAATGAAACATGTCTCACTCCTGTTGGGATATCAGTGGAAATTCCACTGTGTCCGACACCCCGAAGCAGCAGGTCTCGTAGAAAGACATAACCAGACACTGAAAATCAGACTGTCCAAAATATGTAGAGAGAAAGGTGTCGACTGGATAGTAGCATTACCAGTTGCACTCTTTTACATGAGAATGGTAGCACACTCTAGAACAGGGCTATCCCCGTATGAGGTGATCTTTGGTAGACCGCCGAATATGTGGGGGACGCCTATACCACGTAAAATAACTGATGTTGACTGTAATATGCTGACAGATTACCTGGCTTCCTTGATGTCTGCACTACAATCTTCTCGTTCACAGGTAGCTGCAGCCTTTCCCGACAACACTGAGGCGAAACCCCATGACGTTGTTCCGGGTAATCTTGTCTTTGTGAGAAATTTCGACAGGAAGAGTCAATTGGAGCCCCGGTGGAAAGCACCCAAGTTGGTCCTGTTGACCACAAGAACAGCCGTGAAGATCGAGGGACGAAAAGGGTGGATTCATTCCAGTCACGTAAAAAAATTTCATGGACTTCCTCCTGACACAGACAGTACTGCCCGTGTGTCTTCCCCCATAGACTCAAAGCTACCTTTGGCTGAGGCCAGTAGCACCGAACTCTATAAACAGAAACTCAGGTCCAGATCTAAACTGTCGGACGATTTGATTGTTTAAGTCCTCTCCAAGGTGAAGCGGTTGAATCTGTCCCGACATGTACCCCTTAGGTCTGAATCATGTAGAGTCCAGAATCATAATGAAACGACATGCTTATTGTAAATTACTGCGTAACCACTGTATTGTGACATTATTAATTTTGTTTTTATTGAGTTTTTAATAGTTACTGCAAGTATATTGTTGCATATGTATTATCCTGTTTCTAAACGTGTTTTCAATATAACTGATGAACATTCTTTTAGTGACCTACCGCCACATGAATTATCCTATAGACTTGCGCTGCGCAATAACACATTCATTAGTATGTTACATCATTCCCATCAGACTAGTAATGCGACCAATTGTTGGGTGTGTGGCCGACTCCCTCCCTATCAGAATAACAAAGGAGTTCTGCCTTTCTTTCCACATCCGTTCACACACAATGGCTCCTGTGGAGCATGGTTTAGTTTATTAAATTCCATAGACCCAGACACAGCAGTTTATCAACAACATTGGATATGGGGAAATCTGAATCTAGTTTTATTCAAAGTCTGTCACCCTAATAAGGAGGGTCACCTCAGTAGAACAGGAACTGATCTAGAAAATGAAGTGTATAAATTAGGTAATTTTACACCTAATCTTATGATTTTGAATGTCAAATCCGAAGTTGAACTAATTCTGCCCACTATGTCAGTATTTCCAGTTAAGGGTGAATTATGTGTTAGAAAAGTTGGTTCCAAACACATGGGCCATAGCCAATGCGTTACTACAGTAGAATATAGTGATCAAGGTAAATCTTCATTTAGAGCTTCTCGCCATTCCTACTTCATATGTGGTCAGACTGCATATATGCGTCTGCCTCTAGATTGGGATGGTACCTGTTACATAGCATTCCTTTTGCCACCTGTTTTCCTAGCTCCCCCTGATTATTATCGAAATGTTCATTTAGTACACAATAGAGAGCAAAGAGATCTCCCAGTTGTCGATTATACTGAGACATCATGGGACAAGTATGTAGATTTCAATAAAGGTATCTTTCCCTATATAGGTACTATATCAAATAGTAAGCTGATACGCAGACTCACCAAGACTCTTGAAGCTGTAGTAAACGAGACTATAGCCGCCCTAGGCAATCTGACAGAGGAACAATCAGTGATGAGAATTGTTGTTCTCCAGAATCGTCTTGTCCTTGACGTCATCCTGGCCGATAGGGGCGGAGCTTGCAGGGTCATCGGATCCAGCTGCTGCATATTCATACCAGAAAATTCGCCATCTGTATATAAAGCTATAACACGCCTTCATAAGATTGTAAGCCAGATACACGAGAATCCAGGCACTTGGACGTGGTCCGGGTGGTTTAGGAGTGTGATATCAGCCTGGGGATGGAGAGTTCTATCCTTCCTAGGTATTGGCCTTCTTATGCTCTTCAGTTGTTGTCTATGCCTACAATGTGGACCAGCGATTTGTGGTCTGTGTGCCACATCGTGTATCCCACATCAAGGTTTTCGCTCAAGATTCCGGAAGAAGAAAGAAGAAGAAATGATGCTCCATGAGCAAATCAATGGAATGATGAAGATTGATGTCTCGTGAAGGGCAAGAAGGGGACAAGGAGGGAATGTGGAAATGTGGATTTTCCTGATCAGTTATGTCCCCTATCTTGGACCCCAACGGTTCTATATGCATGTTACAAGTACATGTATGTTCCCTCCAGTTCCAGTTTCTAAGACGCAAACATATGTGTGTCTACCGTCAACATGTTCTCTGTCAGATCCGCCATCAATGGGCTGGATATTCGATTCCTAAGTATAAAAGGCCACCGACTTTATATGGCTAAGTTACTTCATCTTTACAGTTCAGGCGAGTAGGCCCGATTCTGTCCTCAAAGCCTTTCCCTGCTCTCTGTCTCTGACAGCTTCAGCTTGAGCTCGCATCTGTATCCATGAACTTTGTCCTACTCCCTGTGCAGCTAACGGTGACTGCCTCGGCCAGTTTTCGCCTGTCTGCCAAGAAGTTGTATTTCACCTTCGCATTATCTATTTTGCTCTTCAGCCGATGCATTCCTGTCCAGTGATTTAGGTAAACATTTCCTTTAGCTCACAAGCAAAGGACTCAGCCTTTCCGTCCTCCTGCAAGTGATTCATAGCCCTGTTGCCATGGAAAGTTTTCTGCCCCTCGCATCTCATATAGACACTTAGACGCTTGTACACGCACACAGTCAGTATAGAATAGATTCTGTCCGAGAGTCTCTTCCTTGTGGATAACATAGTTCTTTAAACATAGGATGTTAGATATGATTTGGGATTAGGATGACTTGACCCCAGACTTCTCGTCTCCACATGTAGAGCTAAATGTCAAGTCCCCTTCACCCCCTAGTTGCACGTCAATTACACGTCATGCTGCCGCGCGCGCATCTATGCCAAGTATTATCTTATAGATCCACCTATGTCTGATAATTCTAACCAATCATGTTTCTTTTATTCCTTATTACGCCTAGTTTCGATTATGTCACTGTCACGCCATTTTTCTTATCAAATGTTACGCCTTCTACATTCGTTTCATTGTAATGTACTTATTATAAAAATACATGTCTGTTAATAAATTATTGTACTTCACTTCCTGAACCTTCGTGGTGACGGAACCTGAGGGCCGCGACTCGAGTCGGCCATTTTGAATGGAATAAAGCCCATTAGAAACCTCTTATACCACGGATTCTGCCTCTCGTTATTTTGAGCTATTTTACTTTAATTTAAGATTCCGCATGAAATTCAGTCCGGTAATATTTATTTTATTTACCAGTAACGTTGAATCTGAGGGCAGTCCCACAACACGTGGAAGAAGGTACCCGTACCCCCACATCCCCTCCTACAAAGCACTGTGTCCGCCCTACCCATTTTGTGTAGCCTAGTACAGGAGATATAGATTCTGTGTAAAAGCTTGAGTTGGATCAGGCGCAGCCGGGCAGATATCGCGACCTCCCTAGGGGAGGCTAACGCATAGAGCCATTCCTCGTCGTCTATCTCAAGCCCGTCAGCGACCCACTTTTCTCTAAGGGGCAGCAGCAGATCAGGGGGGTTGTTAATTAGTTTTTTGTATGTGAGGGATATGGCGTGTTCTGGGAGATACCCATCCAGTAACCTATCTTCCAGCGGGGAGGCTTGCGGTGGCTTAGTTTCCGGTGGAATATTGGCCTGTAAGGAGTGCCGCACCTGCAGGTATCTAAAGTATTCAGTGTGTGCCAGCTCATATGTGTCTTGCAGTTGGGCGAACGTGCGGATCCCCGTGGGGCCCCAGATGTCTCTGATTTGGGAGATGCCGATCAAGTCCCAGTTTCGGAAGCCCTTTGTGCGTCCAAGATTGCCCAGTTTTTCAGACGCCCAGAGTGGCGTGGCTAGCGTTAGGACTCCCGCTTATCCGAGCTTCCTCTGGGCAATGCGCCAGACTTGTACCGAATGAAGTGTAGGGCCCGTGAGGTTATGGGCACCTCGTTTGGAGTAGAGTGCTCTCTCATAGTTCCCGCCGGGAAGCAGCCACCTATCTGTGGTAAATAATTTAATTACCGGAACTTAATTTGATGCGGAAAATCTATAACAATAGCTCAGTAAAATAAGAGGCAGAATCCGTGGTATTAGAGGTTCGGAACGGGCTTTATTCCAAAATCAATTCGAATCGATGGACTCCATGTTCCATCACCACGAAGGTTCAGGAAGTGAAGAACCATCTTTATTGACAAGTAATCATTTTTATACAATAGGCATTACAGTGAAACAGATGCAGGAGGCGTAACAGTTGATAATAAAGATAAGAACATACATGCGTAACTAAAATAGGTGTAACTGGGCGTAACTTAAAGAACGTCATTGGATATGATGTCATAAATGGGTGGTTCCACGAAAGAATTTCGCAATGTCAGCAGAAATACTTGGCAGAGATGCGCGCGCAGCAGCATGACGTGTGATTGACGTGCAACTAGGGGGTGAAGGGGACTTGACATTTAGCTCTACATGTGGAGACAGAAGTCTGGGGTTATGTCAACCTAATCCCAAATCATATCTAACATCCTATGTTTAAAGAACTGTGTTATCCAAAAAAGAAAGGTCTCTTAGGATAGAATCTTATTCTATACTGACTATACTGACTGTTAGTGCGTGTACAAGCGTCTAAGTGTCTACACTAGATGCGAGGGCAGAAATCTTCCATAGTAACAGGGCTATGAATTACTTGCATAAAGACAGAGAAGCCGGGCCTTTTGCTCGGTAGCTGAAAGAATGTTTACTTAAACTACTAGACAGGAATGCATTGGGTGAAGAGCGGAGCAGAGCAGATAATCTTGAAGGTGAAATACAGTTTTTGGCAAGCAGACAGGTCGAGTCAGGCACCGTTAGCCGCGCAGGGAGTAGGACAAAGTTCATGGGTACAGATGCGAGCTCAGACTGGAGCTTTCAGAGGCAGAAGGCAGAAAAAGCTTGATGGCAGAATCAGGGCCTACTCGCCTGGACTGTAAAATGGGATAAATGAACCATATAAAGCCGGTGGCCTTTCATACTTAGGAATAGAATATCCGGCCCATTCATGGCGGATCTGAAAGAGGACATGTTGACGGTGGACGCACATGTGTTTGCGTCTTCATAACTGGAACTGGAGGAAACATACATGTACTTATGATTTATACATGAAACCGTTGGGGTCCAAGATAGGGGACATAACTGATCATAAAAATCCATATTTCCACATTCCCTCCTTGTCCCCTACTTGCCCTTAAGAGATATCAATCCTCATCAATCCGTTGATTTGTTCATATAACATCATTTGTTCTTCTTTCTTCTTCCGGAATCTTGAGTGAAAACTTGGAGGTGGGATACACGAGGTGGCACATAGACCACAAATCGCTGGCCCACATTGTAGACATAAGCAGCAACTGAATAGTATGAGAAAGCCAATACCTAGGAAGGATAGGACCCTCCATCCAAAGGTAGATAATACACTCCAAAACCAACCGGACCAAGTCCAGGTGCCTGGATTCTGGTGTATCTGGCTTACAATCTTATGAAGGCGAGTTATAGCTTTATATACTGACGGCGAATTTTCTGGTATGAAAATGCAACAACTTGATCCGATGATCCTGCAAGCTCCGCCCCTATCGGCCAGAATGACGTCAAGGACAAGACGATTTTGAAGCACAACAATCCGCATAGCAGACTGTTCTTCTGTTAAATTGCCTAAGGCGGAAATAGTTTCGTTTACTACTGCTTCAAGGGTTCTGGTTAATCTACGTATCAGCTTACTATTAGTGACTGTACCTATATAAGGAAAGAGACCTTTATTGAAATCTGTGTATTTCTCCCATGCTGTTTCAGTGTAATCGACTATTGGGAGATCTCTCTGCTGTCTATTGTGTATTAAATGAATATTTCGATGATAATCAGGAGGAGCTAGGAAAACAGGTGGCAAAAGAAATCCTATGTAACAGGTACCATCCCAATCTAAAGGTAGGCGTATATATGCGGTCTGTCCACATATAAAGTAGGAATGACGAGAAGCTCTAAATGTAGACTTGCCTTGATCACTGAATTCTATTACAGTGGTGCATTTACTATGGCCCATGTGTATGGAGCCATTCTTTTTTATACATAGTTCACCTTTAACTGGAAATACTGACATAGCGGGCAAAATTGGTGCAGCTTCGGATTCGACATTCAGGATCATGAGATTAAGCGTGAAATTACCTAATCCATATACTTCATTTTCTAGATCAGTTCCTGTTCTTTTGGGAAGTCCCTCCTTGTTAGGGTAGCAGACTTTAAGCAAAACTAAGTTCAGGTTTCCCCAAACCCAGTTGTCTTGATAAACTGCGGAATTCGAATCTAGGGAATTAATTAAACTAAACCATGCTCCACAGGAGCCATTGTGTGTGAACGGATATGGAAAGAGAGGCAGAATTCCCTTATAGTTCTGATAGGGAGGGAGTCGGCCACATATCCAACAATTTGAAGCATTGCTAGCCTGATGGGAATGATGTAACATACTAATAAAAGTGTTATTGCGCAGCGCAAATCTATATGACAACTCATGTGGGGGAAATTCACTAAAAGAATGTTCAGCAGTAACATTATAAACATGTTTAGAAATAGGATAATATATGTGCAACAATATACTTGTAGCGATTATTAAAAGACATAAGAAAAACAGAATTAATAACGTCACTGTGCAATGACTACGCAGTGATTTACAGTACGCATGTTTTTTCAACTGGATTTGATTATTTTTTCTCTATTCCGGTCCAGAGGATACATGTCAGAGACAAATTCAACCGATTCACCTTGGAGAGGACTTCAACAATCAAATTGTCTGACTTATTGGACCGTAGTTTTAGTCTATACAGTTCTGAGTTCGTTCGTTCAACCAAAGGAAGCTTTGAGTCTGTCTTTGAGGAAATACAGGGTTTAGTCTCTATATCGGATGGTAGTCCATGAAATTTCTTGATATGACTTGAATGTATCCAGCCTTTTCGACCTTCGATCTTCACGGCTGTCCTCGTGGTTAACAGTACAAGTTGAGGCGATTTCCACCTAGGATCCAGCTGAGACTTCCGGTCAAAGTTCCTCACTAACACCAGGTCCCCCGGAACTACGTCGTGGGGTTTCACCTCGGTATTGTCGGGAAAGGCTGCAGCTACCTGTGAACGACAAGATTGTAGTGCAGACATCAAGGAAGCCAGGTAATCTGTCAGCATATTACAGTCAACGTCAGTTATTTTACGAGGTATAGGCGTCCCCCACATATTTGGTGGTCTACCGAAGATCACCTCATACGGGGATAGCCCTGTTCGAGAATGTGCTACCATTCTCATGTAAAAGAGTGCAACTGGTAAGGCTACTACCCAGTCGACACCTTTCTCTCTACATATTTTGGACAATCTAATTTTCAGAGTTTGATTATGTCGTTCCACGAGACCTGCTGCCTCGGGGTGTCGGACACAGTGAAATCTCCATTGATAACCTAACAAAAGTGAAACGTGTTTCATTAGTTCGGATGAGAACGGCTGGCCGTTATCTGAGTAGACAGCACGTGGTAAACCGTACCGTGGGAAGAATTCTCTAACTAACTGTTTGGCAGTAGTCGGGGCAGTGTAATCTGAAACCGGGTATGCCTCTGTCCAACGGGAAAGAGCACAAACAACTACAAGAACATATTTGAATCCTCGACATCGTTCCATCTGGATATAATCCATCTGGAGGACTTCAAAAGGGTGATCAGGAGGCTGAAATCCACCTTGTTCTACGGGAATGCTTTTACCTGGGTTAAACTGACAACAGATCATACAGGTACGAACTTTTTGTTTAGCTGCTGCTCGTAAATGTTTGTTGAACCAAATGTGTTGAATGCTGTCTAGCATAGCCTTTTCTCCTAGGTGCGCTGGACTATGTATTGTATTAATGATAACTTGGACCATTGAGTCGGGAAGAAACCATATAGGTTTTTCCTTCGTCATCCATCCTTGATCCGTTTGGATCCCTCCTAATTCAGTCCATTTCTTTATTTCTTCTGGTGCAGCATGTGTCTGTATGTCAATTACGTCAAGAGCGGGATCCTTAACCATCATGCAATGTGTTGGTGTCGGAACTATTGTCTTTGTCATGTCAGCTGTGTGAGTTTGAGCAGTCTGTTTAGCTGTTCTGTCAGCTAAATCATTGCCTTGGGAAATGATATCAGTAACTTTCGTATGAGCTTTACATTTCATAATTGATATTGCAGTGGGTAGATGTATTGCATCTAATAAGGCATGAATGAGGGGTCCGTGCTGAATGTGGGCACCGTGAGAAGTTAAATAACCTCTCTCTCGCCACAGCACGCCGAAGTCGTGTACAACTCCGAATGCATAACGTGAATCTGTGTATATGTTGACTTTGTTATTGGTGGCTTGAATACAGGCTTGTGTCAGAGCGGTGAGCTCTGCTGCTTGAGCTGACAAGGTATTAATACGATTTGTTTCAATGACTTCAGTGTCTGTTGTGACTGCATACGCGGCCACTAGCTCTCCTGTACTTGTTCTCATACATGAACCATCTACATACAACGTCAGGTCTGGGTCTGACAATGGGACGTCTGTCAAGTCTTGTCTGGGTTTCGTCGTGATAGTAATAACTTCAATACAATCATGTGCCAGTGGGTCTGTTCCGTTTACTGGTAACAGTGTGGCAGGATTTAATGTACTACAACGTCTGATTTCTATGTGTGGCTGAAACAATGTTAGTTCGTAACCGGTGAGTCTCGCTATAGTCAAGTGTTGTGTTTGTGTGCGGTTCAAGAGAACCTCTACTGCGTGTGGTACTTGTACTGTCAATGGATGTCCTAACACTATGGCATCGCTTTGTCTGATTGCTAAAGCTGTCGCTGCCACTGACTTCAGGCACGCAGGCAGAGCCTGAGCTACGGGATCTAATGTACTAGAAAAATAAGCACATGGTTTGTGTGATCCTGCTTGTTCCTGTGTGAGTACTGACAAAGCAGTACCTTCGCGTTCTGTAACAAAGAGTGTGAACTGTTTACTGTAACATGGTGTTGCTAGGACAGGTGCTTGACATAAAGCTTTCTTTAAACTTTCAAAGGCGTGTGTATGTTCCTGAGTCCAAGGGAGGACAGTCGATGTGGCTGCCTCCTGTGTTGTCAACTGAATGAGTGGTTTTGCTAGAAATGCATACTGAGGGATCCACTGCCTACAATATGAAGTGAGGCCTATAAAAGCCCGCACCTCCTTTTGTGTCTTGGGTACTGACATGTTATCAATTAACTGTATGCGGTCGGGTGTAAGCTGCCTTCCCTCCTTGGACAGCGAGTGACCAAGGTAAACAACTCGCTGGACACAGAATTGCAGCTTAGAAGGGGACACCTTGTGCCCCTTTTCGGCCAAAAAATGTAAAACCGTCAGTGAGGCTTTTTCACATTCAGGTTCGCTTCTAGCGGTGATCAGCAGATCATCGACATATTGAAGCAGGGCAGTGTTGACTGGCATGTGGATACTGTCAAGTTCTCGTTTCAGTGCTTGGCTATAGATGCTGGGGCTTTCTGTGAATCCTTGAGGTGCGCGTGTGAATTTAAAGCTTCGTCCATTTAAACTAAATCCGAACAAGTATTGGCTTTCCGGATCTATTGGGACGCTAAAAAAGGCATTCTTGAGATCAATTACAGTAAAGAATGTTGCTTCAGAATCAATGGCTGTCAGTAATGAAGAAATGTCTGGAACTACGGGGTATTGTGGTACAATACATTTATTTAATTCGCGCAGATCAATAACCAATCGATATACTGGCGGGGCTTTTGGATCAGTTCGTTTAAGAATCGGAATTATCGGGGAATTACATACATTGGAGTCTGTTTCCACAACCACTCCTTGGCCAATGAGCTCGTCAATGATTTGCAGTAAAGCCACTACAGCATCTGGGGGTAACTTGTATTGTCGCATTCGTGGTAGTACCACTCCTGCCTTTAGTGTGACTCGATATGGTGTAATGTTCATGCAACCAACATCTGTGGGGCCTTGTGCCCATAAGTATGTGGGTAAAGTCTGCAGTCGGTGATCCATGTCTCGGGACACATAGTGCCCTTTGAAATCACGTAAAACAATCTTACTCCTTCCGGAGAACAACATATTATAGCTCCTAGAGCTTTCAATGTTTTGATACCTAACAGGTTTTCTGGGCATGATTTAGTAAGCAATAAATCTGTAGTTCGTGTCAAAGGACCAATCGTAAGGGGAAGAGGCTGTGATACTTCGTTAATGATAGGTTTTCCTGAAAACCCAAGGGAAATATTCTGTGAGCCTGAGAGGGGTGCCCCTGGAACTTCACTACGTTTTATGGTTGTTCGGCTTGCCCCTGTATCAAGTAAAAATTTTCTATCCTGGCCTAATAGTTCACTGTGTACATAAGGTCCTTCTTGATCTACAGGGACCTCGATAAGGGGTAAGCCAACTTCCCTCTCTAGGCTGTTTCATGAGTATCGTTGATAATCAGGATAATCATACTGTGCGGTCTGGTACATCTGTCGTGTCGTTGTTGGTGTAGCAGCAATAGGCTGCTGTGGTGGAGCTGGCATAGACTGTTGCGGAGCTGGCATGGCCTGTGCATGCTGCGGAGCTCCTTGTTGGTTCTGATCCTGTCTAAGTGGCCGTGGTCTTTCTTTTGTATTACCTATGGCGATATTATGTTTTAAAACTGGACAATCGTGTACATAATGACCTGGCTGTTTACAATAGTTGCATGTCCCTTTTACAGGACCTGCTGAAACACTAGACTGTGTCATACCCTTTTTATGACCGTCAGCTGGAACTGTCTGGGAAACGAGCATTTTCATTTTCGTATCTTTCATGCGTCTTTGTTCATGTTCTTGTTCCTCTCTAATTCTATTGTGATGGTACTGTAGCATCTGTAACATTTGCGACGGAGTGTTACCTTGCCAGGTACTCTCGAATTTCAATACTCTATTCTTAACTTGGGGCAAGGCATTTTCAACTAATTTTGTCACAAACAGATGTGGATAAGATTCGCTACTTGCTTTTATTCCACTATTTATACCAAAACATTTTTCGAATCGGGCATAGAAATCACTAGTGTCCTCATCGTGCTTTTGTTTACAGGCTGAGATTGCACCCCAGTCTTCCTTTTTCGTAGTTAAATAAACGTGGCAGTACTTGTACTAGTAAACCTGGTAGTGTTTTGGTCTTTTCCCCAAGCCCTGAACCTGGACCTCGAGCTTTTTCTTCGTTTTCTAATGCTGTCCAATCTATCTTCTGGTCTCCCACCTCCCAGTCCTTTTCCTTGAGTTTTTCGTAAATGCCCGCAGGCATTAATACCTTCAATATTGTCATAATGTCGGGATAGGTATATTCTCCCATGAGCAACATGTCTTTAATTTCACGGTGGAAACCCGCTGGGTCTTTGTCATGACTGGGTACCACTTTCTTCATTTCTAATAGTTCTATTTTAGATATGGGTGTGTATACAAACACACGTTTAAACTGATTGTCATCACCTTTTATCGGGTGCACTTCGCGTAAGGGATTCTGTCTATCCATATAATACGTCGTTCTTTTCTTGATGGGCAGTGAGACATGTTCGGGGCATACAAAAAGAATGTACTGCTTTCTGGATTCTAGTATTTCTCTAATTAACTCAGTACCTGAACCTCTCCATTTATTCGTGAGTAATTCAGTCAATATATCAGGTAAGGGACCAGGATCGGAGTGTTGGCTTTTATATAGTACGAGGAGTTGTTGAACCATATAGATACCAGCTAAACGCTGTTCATCTGGGGTGAGGTTCAAAAACGTGTGCGCTAATGTATCATCACTATATTTTCCGGGACTGTCAACCCAATGAACGGCTGACCTGGCTAATTCTTGTTCGTCCATAGAATCGAGTATATGATAACCCCTTCGTTCTCGGAGCAATTTGTCAGCGGCTTGGAACGAATGTTCGGGGGACCTTATATTTATTATTTGGTTTTGGAAGTTTCTGTTATTATCTGGACGTATCGGACGTATCGGATCAGTAAAACCTCTAGTATTATTACAAGATCTTCCTCTACCTACATAGGCCATGGTTTCTAACTGTCCTGTGGGCAGTTCTAATTCTTCCTCCTCCTCGGTTTGTTCAGGCTCGTCTACTGCTAATCTTTCTTCGTGTATTCGTTCTACTTCTTTGCGGATCTTGCGGCACATAGCTACTATACATGATCGTTTATCATGTCTCCCCTCTGATATATTCCGACTCCATGTGGTAAGAATTTGCATTTCTTCCGGATTTACCCCTGGTCGGTCTTGATTTCTGATCACACAATTTATGAGGAAACGTAACAGTTCCCCTTGTATCTCCACTTTCTGGTACTCCAAGGCTCTATTAATACTTTCAGAATCTCGTCCTGACTGGACAAAGTGATATATATTTTCTAAATGTGTAGTCATTCCTGGTAGCCTCCCTAAATATATTGCAGCTCGTCGGATACGTAATGATGCCAGCAGCATTTCGTCCCCTTTTCCGGGCACCGGGTCATATCTACAATCTATTAGAAGTTCCTTAAGCGCGTCGGGAGTTACTAGTTTGGGCGTACGTTGGTGTGCTAATTCTTGAAAGGAAAGTTTATTTACTCTGGGTGGCGTGGAAAAAATGTTTGTTGTACCTCCCGTAGCACCACCTGGGGTGCTGGATGTGAAAGGATTCGTTGAACGTGATATAGCAACCATAGTTGTGGGTACAGCTGTAGAAACAGATGTGCTTGCCGGAACTTGTGTCGGAGTTTTTTGTTGCGGCGGTACAGACAGAGGAGGGTCTTGGCGTTGAACCCCCTCGGCAGGCGGTCTATGTGGCGCAGCATTAGCATACTCGGGAGCTGCGTCGTCTAAATAAGAGGAAAGAAAAACATCTTCTGCGGTTCTGGGATGCCCTTTGGGATGTACTTTTATCGGAAACAATGGGGGTGGCAAGTCTTTTGGTATCTCCGGAGTAGCCTTAGGTAACCCTTCGGCCAGAAGAGGATACATACCATTCATAAGGGCATTTCGTTGTCTGTCTACTTGTTCTGATTTTACTCGAGTACCTTCTTCAATTAATAGATTTTCTCGAACTTTATTTGAATTCTCCTTACTCTTCTCTTCCTGTCTACGTGCTTTTTCTGTACGTCTATACGATTCTTTACGCCATAATTCAATGGCATCTTTCTGTGATTGTCTAGCTTTCTTTTTCCATAATTCTTCCTCTACTTTCACGATGCAATCTGCATCCCAGGTCCCAGCTGCGGGCCACCTCTGACTTTCTGGTAATTCCTTGGTGTAGTCTACCCATAAATCAAGAAATAATATGGCGTCTAGGCCATGTTTATGATACATGAAGTACCCTGGAGTGTCCCTAGGAGGAATGGGAACAGCTTCTTCGAGTACCCCTTTTCTAGTTTTTATCTGTCTTAATTTCGAAAAGAGCGGCATTTTTGAGAACTGATCTGATCTGATACCTAATTCTGAACACGTTTAATACAACAAAACACAATAATGAACAGTCATTCACACCACAATATACAGAACGTATTTAAAACATTTTAACATTTAACATTTAATGAACAACAATGATGGCCATTTAGGGAACTAGTCACTAAACATGATACTCGGCACTAACTAGGTAATTCTGGATTATATACTAGACATACTTGATATACTGCTAAACAGTACAGATACACTGCTGAAACAGTGCAGACCGGATTTGTGTACCCAAACCCGTCTTGACCGGCACAACCTATGTGCACGTCAGAACGCCTCCCCGACAATGGTACTCACCGGGTAGCTCGGAACGGAAGGCCTCGGAACTGAACTGAACTGGACTCGGACCGGACTGGACTCGACTCGAAACTTCGGAACTTCGGAACTTCGGGACCTGGTGGGCCTCTGTATACCTCGGATCTTGCTCTCTCAGCTAGGCTCTGGTCGGGATACTTCGCACTTCTCACCGCCTCGTCTGGGTGTTGATCGCAGCCTCAGTTACCCCCGCTGGGCAGGAGGGAGATACAGGAAATCCTGTGGGTACGCGTTGTTGTCCGTCCAGCTGTGACAGGAGACCGGGCCTGCAACGCACCTCCGGCGCGTGAGATGAGAAAGTGTCCCTATTCGGGCGCCATTTATGTGGTAAATAATTTAATTACCGGAACTTAATTTGATGCGGAAAATCTATAACAATAGCTCAGTAAAATAAGAGGCAGAATCCGTGGTATTAGAGGTTCGGAACGGGCTTTATTCCAAAATCAATTCGAATCGATGGACTCCATGTTCCATCACCACAAAGGTTCAGGAAGTGAAGAATTCCAGAAGAAGAAAGAAGAACAAATGATGTTATACCGAAAGCTGGGTCGTTCCCGTCGCCGTATGTCCCGTGATTGATCGCTGTGAGATGGGCCGCCCAGTAATATTTACGAATGTCGGGGAGGGCTATACCGCCGTCGTACCACCCCAATGTGAGTTTAGTCAACGAGATTCGGGGCGATCCCGCCCATAGGAGGTCCCGCAGCGCCGCCTCTATCGCCGCAAAGTAGGCGTTGGGGACTAAGTCGGGATAGTTTTGTAGCGCATAAAGGAACCATGGCAACCCCAGCATCTTGAATAAGGCTGCCCGGCCCAACAAAGACAGTGGCAGGCGCTGCCAGGCCTTGGCCTCCCTCTGCAGCCGAACCAACGGTGGCTTGAGGTTGCGCTCGTACAACAGGGTCTTGTCAGTCGTGATGAATATTCCCAAGTACCGGAAACCGTCTTCCGCCACCCTGATAGGGCACGCATCAGGGAGCCTCGGGGGGTCGCCCCGCAAGACGTAAAGATGTGATTTGGCCCAATTGATCCGGAAGCCAGAGTTACGCCCGAAACTAGCAAATATGTCGAGTGCCACAATGAGTGACCTGCGCGGCCTGCAAAGGTATAAGAGAATGTCGTCGGCGTAGAGGGATATTCTGTCCTCCCACCCCTCCGTCCATGCTATACCTTTTAGATCTACGTCCTGCCTTATCCAGGCCGCGAGCGGCTCAAGGGAGAGGGCGAAGAGAAGAGGAGAGAGGGGGCAGCCCTGCCTAGTCCCTCTTGCAAGCGTGAACACCTCGGACAATTTGTTGTTAACCAGTACCTGCGCGAGGGGTTCGGTGTATAAGAGACGCACCCAGGCTATGAATTGAGGTCCAAATCCGAATTTATCCAGGACTGCGAACATGTATGGCCACTCTAAGGTGTCGAAGGCCATTGTGGCGTCTAGGGAGACCACCACTGCGTCTTCCTGCAGTCTGTGGCGCTGCCCCAGAACGCCGTGCAACCGTCTGATGTTAAGGGCCATGTTACGATGGGGCATGAAGCCTGATTGGTCCGGATGGACCAACGAAGGAAGCACTGCCTTGAGCCTGTTGGCAAGCGTCTTTGCCAGTATTTTGGGCTCCGCGTTGAGGAGCGAGATTGGCCTGTAGGAGGCACAGGAGTCTTTGGGTCTCCCTTCTTTAGGGAGTGCCACTATAGTCGCGATGCGCTGGTCGCGGGGCAGGACCCCCATCTCCTTGCTTCGATCGAACATGAGTTTCAAGTATTTGCTAGTGACGTCTGGACGGAGTTTGTAGAGCTCTATCGGGAGGCCATTGGGTCCGAGAGCCTTTCCAGGGCGAAGTTCCCCTATTGCACGCTGCAGTTCGGCCTCGGTTATCGGGCTATCCATAGCTTCACAATCTTCTTCCGAGAGGGAGGGCAAGCGAATATCAGTTAAGAGGACCCTGGAGTCCTCCTCCGGCCGGTCCGACTCACTCCGATAGACCCGCTGGAAGTGTCTCGCAAATTGGCCAACTATTTCCCGGGTTCTGTCACTACATTCCCAGACTCGGTGCGTAGTTCAGGCACCACCTTACTGGCTTGTTGTTTTTTCTCCAGCCAGGCTATCAATTTCCCGGCTTTGTCGCCCTGGTCGTATATCCTGCCTAGCTTGTGTTGAGCCACTGTCTGAGCCTCCTGGGTAACCAGAGCCCTATATTCCGCCGCCTTCAACTGCATTTTGTGCCTAACTTCACGATCCCCACCCTCAGTCGCCTCCCCCTCCAGAACCTCCAATTCCGCCTCGATCGTAGTAACCTGCAGGCGGCGCTCCCGTCGCCTGGCCGATATGACCGAGAGCGCCTCCCCTCTAATCACGGGTTTAAATGCCTCCCATAAGGTGACCGGGGAGTCTACAGAGCCCAAATTGTCATCAAAGTACTGGGAGATTGAGTCGGACACATGTTTCCTGGTGTCCTCATGTTTTAATTGCCAAGCGTTCACGGGTACTATACCTCCCTCCCGGTGATTACCAAATACGATATGTGTATGGACAGGTGAGTGGTCGGAGATACCCCTAGGCAGGAGCTCTGTCTCCCGGACTGTCATATCAGGTTGCAGAAGGGTAAGGATATAATCTAGTCTGGAGAATGAGTGATGCGACCCCGAGAAGAAGGTAAAGTGGGTGTCCGTAGGGTGGAGCAGTCGCCAAACGTCTGTGAGTCCGAAGTTGTCAATAAATTCCGCCAACCACCCCTGCCCTCGAGGGAGGTCGCGGGGGGGCTGCCTATCTTGGGTTCCTGACACCACGGCGTTAAAGTCCCCACCCAGCATCAACTGACCCCCGGGAAGGGAAAGGAGCAGCGTACCCAGATCCGCGAAGGCCCGGGCCTGGAGGCCAGGCGGGATGTATATAGAAAGCAGGGTAAGTGTACGGCCCTCCCACCGTCCAGAGACAGCCGTGAAGCGGCCCTGCGGATCAGTTTTGATAAGGTCTATATGGAAGGGCAGTGAGCGCCGCAGGAGGATCCCCACTCCCCGTGAACCAGATGTAAAGCCAGAGTGCGCCGCCAGCGTGTAGCCATACCTATTGAGGGCCTGACAGACATTACCCATCAAATGAGTCTCTTGCAACAGCACCACGTCCAGCTGGTGCCGTTTGAGGAATTGCAGGACTATAGTGCGCTTAAGCCTGTCCCCCAACCCGTTGACATTCCAGCTGAGGACTTTTAGGCTCTTCTCCCAGCGGCTATCCATAGCCCTTGCTCCGCAGGGTGCCTCGTCCCACCACCCCAGTGTTCCGGCTGACGCAGTGATGACCTAGTTCGTGTGACCATAAATAAACCCCAACTCCCCGCCCCTCCCTGATCCCCACCCCGCGAGGGCCCTCAACACCCGCAGTCCGGGACCTAACAACCTTCACACTCCCCCCCCCCAACCTCAACAATCCTCAACATCCCTAACCCCCTTGCCCAACAAACCCCCCCCTCCCTGCCCCCTGCTCCGTGGGCTCAAAACTACCCACCGCCCCAATTAGCAGAGCGCCTGTCGCCCAACCCTACCCCGGTGAGAGCCCACCGAGGAACTCTACGTGGGAAGTCCGTGGGCCAGCCCCATCCTGACCGCCCGCCCGTGGTGCCCCGTTAACGCAGCCCCCAGGCCCACAATACATCTGCTACATAAGGAGCCCGGCTCAGCAACCGCGGGCATACAGTCTAAGCACCTCATGGAGCAAGCCAGTCTCACAGTTAACAACTTTAATACGTTACTGTCCGATGGCTTCTCAGTCGAGCGTCCGTGGCTCATCTCACTGCGTCGTCTCTTGGTGTGTCCCAACGAGGACTATTTGATCTTGACCGCCAAGACCGCTGGCTCTGCTCTCCTCCGTCCACTCGCCCCGTCGCTGACCCCGGGGAGGAGTTCCCTGCGCTTCTCCACTGTGCACCATCTCGCCGTGGGGCCCCCGAAGTCTCCTCCGAGTCCAGCCACTCCTGCACCTCTGCAGGCGAGGTGAAGAAATGGGATTTGCCACCAGCTATGACCTTCAATTTGGCGGGAAAGAACATCATGTACCGAATCCCGCGGTTTCGGAGCGCCGCCTTCACCCCCTGAAAGGAGCGCCTCTCCTGCTGAACCTGGAGCGTAAAGTCCGAATTCTGAGAATTTTTGTGCGAATTCTCAAACAGCGACTTTTCAGCTTGCGAAAATTGCTATTTGAGAATTCGCAGTTAAAGAAATCGCAATGACATGTATGAAAAAATCACAAATTGCGAAAAATGAAAATTCGCATGTTTGCAAATCGCAATTAACACCAAATACATGCAGGTGGTAACCAGCTGCAAGCTACTTAAACAAGCCCACAATGCTTCATGTTTTTCCATAATGGCAGCACTATATGTAATAGCCAGGAGTCTGCGAATTCGGGCTGTAGCACAGAGGAGAATGCGACAAGAACGGATCTTCAGACTGCGCGTCACTCTGTTCCAGCAGACTGAAGAGGAGATCCATGAGAAGTACAGGCTGGACCCAAAGACCATTTTAGACCTGATTAAGGAGCTGAAACCCTATCTGGAACACCCAACACGCGGGACCCAAACAATTCCCACCCATGTGCAGGTCCTGTGCTCCCTGCACCTCCTGGCCTCAGGGAGTTTTCAAGGGGTGATAGCAGTGGCAGGTGGGGTCTCACAGAGTGCCCTGTCGCGCTTCTTCCATGCCTTCTTAGATGCAATGCTACAGAGGCTACCACATCACATACACTTCCCCAGCACACAACAGACATTACAGCTAACAAAACTGGACTTCTACCAGATTGCATGTTTACCCCACGTTATTGGCTGCATAGATGGGATCCATGTGGCCCTCACCCCCCCATCCACAAGTGAATATGTCTTCAGAAACCGTAAATCCTACCATTCCCTGAATATACAGGTTGTGTGCAATGCCAAACATATCATCAATGACATTGTAGCTAAATACCCAGGCAGTACTCACGACTCTTTCATCTTTAGACATAGTGGGATACACAGACGTCTGAATGCTGGCGAGTTTGGTGAGGGCTACCTGCTAGGTAAATGCATGGCACACATCCATCCATACAGTACATCTTGTGAGGGGGGGACAGTGACTCACCTATTGTTTCTATCCCTGCAGGTGACAGTGCCTATGCAGTGCGGGACTTCATCCGACCCCATATCTGAATCCAGCCAATGCTAGGGAGAGGAGATTCAACAGGGCACACAGATCTACGCGCTGTGTCATAGAGCGTACGTTTGGGATCCTGAAGAGCCGTTTCCGGGGCCTGCATAAAAGCAGAGGAGCACTCCAATACAGCCCTGAGACCTGCTGCAAAATCGTGGCTAGCTGTGCAATGCTCCACAACATAGCAATGAAAAAAGGCATCCCAATTGAAGTTACTGATACAGATACGTAGGACGATGATGGCACAGGTCCCCCAGGCAGACCAGCATCTGGAGTTGGGGCAGCTGCCGGACGTCAGAGACGGGCTGAGAGCACACTGAACTACTTCTAGGTGAGTAAGGATGACATGAGGCAACATAATTATTTTCATCAGTTCTGTGTTTATTCATACCTTAAACAGCAGGATGAAAGTGTGTCACACAGTCTGACAAACACAATGACTGTTGCTGTCCACAGCACATGTTATGTCCACAGTGCAGGTAGTCCTAAAATCCTGTGGACTTTGTATGAAGGGGTTGCATCACCCATTGGCGCAACTCTTTTAGTGTACAGTTCACCTCCTTCGGTGACGGACTGCTGCTGGCCGTTCTCCTGGCTGAGTGCCCTCCGTTGGGTACCTAGGTGCTGCACCCTGTCTGCCACTGCACCTTCTTGTGTCTGGCAATGTTGGTGTGCAGCTACTCCTGCTCGATGTCTCCTCACTCTCCCCTGAGACCATGAGTGCTGTGCCACCTGTGTTTGCCGCCTGCATCTGTTCTACAGCACTGGTGACCTGCGCCAGGCCTCTTGCGATGTCGTGGCAGCAGTGTGACATTTCTACTTGCATGCTTATGCTGCAACGGGTCAAGTTGCTTGTGGTGGTTCACAGGTGGTTCACCACCTTGGTGTAGCTGTGCAGACGGGCGTTAGTGATGGAGCTTAGATTTCACCTATAAAATGTATGCATTATTATATGACAAAAAGCTGCAGACATGAGTTTTATAATGGCACGCAGATTGTGGAAAAGCAAGATTGAAAACATAGGGCTTCAGTTTGGAGGTGCTTTTATGTGAAAACATGCTTAATTAGTTGAACAGCCATGCTTATATGTGATTAATCCATATGTAATCTCACTATAGAATGCACATTAATTTAGAAAATGTATTTGTACTTTTAAAATGGCATCATGTATTTTTGCAAGAGTAGAAATGTGCTGAATTGTGTTTCACAGTGTAGAAAACCACGTGATTTTAGTTTGCCTTAGTGGACTAAACTGAAACAGTTTGGAATGTGCTACTTTTTCCCTAGTAACTTTCAATGAACGGGCTCTGAGCTTCCTCCGACCTTCAAAATGTTACATATTTTTGTAGCCTGTTTAAACGTGGAGAGAAGAACACACTTTTTTCATAAATCACAAGACTGAAATTTGAACAAGAACAAGCCTGATTAATGACGTATCCAGTCAGCCCATGGGGAGATGATATGTCTTGAAGTTCTTATTGGACCAGCTATTAGGACTGAGCACGTGAACTTTTCCTTGAAATATGGCTTACAAGTGGGAGGAGTGCCTCCTTTTTGCCTTGCTATTTGCCTCTCTCCAGGCCCAGTTTCTGTGCTGGACACAGAGACAGGGAGGGGCTGCATTCTGTGGGGGCTATGGTGCAGCTTGAGACAGAGACACAGACTAGCACAGCGAAGCAGAGGGAAAGAGCTGAAAGGATCAGAACAGATTTAGATTTTAGGTGCTAAACTGCATTTATTTCTCTTTATGGGATATTTTTGCCATTATTAATTATTGATTAACCTTGTAAGACTTACTCTTTTTCTTAGAAACTCTTTAAGAGTTTTGACTGACAATTTGTGCCACATTTCCCTTCCTATATGTGATGCTTCTATGCAGACTGTAATATGTTCTGTATTAATGCTATTTTTCCTATTTTTCAATTCTGTAACCTGATTGATATTTGACTAATGAATAAAGAGTCAGAGAACCTTAACTTTTGACTTAAATAAAACCCTTTAAAATAACTCGCCACTCTCATTATTGCCTCTAATATTGTTTGCATTTAATTTTTATATATATGTAAATTCTCCTGTTTGGTGAAACACGGTCATCAAAAGATCCATCATTTTTCACCCTTTTCAGCGGTAAACCATAGGTGATGTGGTTTTGAATAAGGAAATTACCAGGTAATTACCGCTGGATCAGTTTTAGAAAACTGCTCCAGCGCTGAACACCACAAATTCCCTCGCTACAGACCGGACCACATTTCATTCACTGATTCACTGGTGGGGCCCATAACACCAATCATTCATTCTACTTTCAGCATTAATGGTCCTCGAGAGAGGGAGTTTCTTTCTTTACTTCATGCGCTGGAAATGGGAGGAAGAGTGCACCAATCACCTGATGAGTATCGACAAATTTACCTATACCTCCCTACCTCACCAGGATCTCAAATACATTAAAACCTAGCAGTTCCTCCCATGCTATTGGCCATGGATCAGCCAGTTGCTGGGAATAGCAACCCTTAATTCTTCTAAACAATATACATTGAAATACTTCAAATAATAACCCGACACAGTTCTTTAAATGCAACAATATGTTAATCTAATTAAAGCATAAGGAAATCATATAGCATTCAATATTTTTGGTTCGCATATTTACCTAATCTGGCTAAATGTCGTCCTCTATGTCAAATTCAGATCTTTCGTCTCTATGCCCATAAATCAAGGAATCAGTTCTTAAATTAATTGGGCATCTGATCAGTCCATCAGAGTCTCTGGCAGCAGCTGTCCAGCAGTGTCACCGTCCTCTCCGTCAGCATAACGTCGGGCAATCTAGTAAAATGAAGGTGTGCAAGGAATAGAGTGCTAAAGACCTACCCTCTCTAGTCTACTTTTATAATACATTTTTATCGGCAAATGTTTCAATACATGTTTCAGAACAATTTTAATTGGTTAACCAGGATCACTCTTCCTGATTCTCATATATTAAATGTTGCATTAGACGCAGCTTCTCAATTTGTAAATAGATTTGCAACAGTTTCTAGTCCATTCAGGGCAGGTTGATTCCCATGCGGGGTTGTGTCCTTAGTGTCATCAATTATAACAGTTCATAGTTCAACAAAGTCCTTTGTTTGATGCTTGGCGCTCCTCCCAGGATGTCCTTCACGGGTACAGTCTGCCTGGGGTCAGGACGAGGTTATTGTTGCTCATCTTTTAGCGCAGGCGCACTTCACTCAGTGACTTCTGTGTCATGTCGGGGTGTCAGAATAGGGATGGCAGCCATTTTGTGGCCACTCCAGAAAGGTCAACTTAAGCAAAGAAACATAAAACGTAATTAATACATGGAAATGACTATTAAAATGTTATTCCCTCACTAACCCCTCTATGTGTGTGTATTTATCTAGCAAAAGCAACACGCATTGCAGTTTTATACTCACAATTTAAAGCACGATTCACAAATCACATCACAAAGCAACATATATCATGTAATTTCTAAATATCCGACATTACTATGCGTAAGAAATTAGTTTACGTATCAATCAAGCCATGCAAATGCGATTCCCACGTGTATTTTCTAATTAGTAATGTTGATTAATTAAACCCACAGCAAACAATTAATACTATTAATGTTAATCAATTATTCATGCTAATTCAAAATGATGAAATGGAGGAGGTATACATTTCTTAGGGAAAACCTCGCTCCAGCAATCCCCCCTTTGGTGATTTTATCACCACAAAACACCCAATTTTAGTACCCTTTTATGGAAACTTTAAATGACTTCTTACTCATAGCTCAAAATTCAGTTTCTTCATATTCATCTCTTTTTGCTTTCTTGTACATATTATCTTTCCACTCATCTAAAGCTATTTCTTCAAAATCATTTTCTGGATCTTTTCCTTTTCTCTTAAGTTTATCTCTTTTTATTTTGTTATTTGTTTTCTTTTTCCTGCAACACATACACCCTAATCTTATCAGTCAGTCAGATAATCTTTATTTCGGTCAAAGACCATCAAAGATAAAAAAATTACAAACATGTAAATATAAAAGCAGAAATATAAAAACAGGAATAAAATTGACCATAAAAGTTATCTACAGTTATGAATAAAATACAGATGAAATGAAATGAAATGAAAATGTGACTTGTAAAGCGCTGCAGCTGCCCTGAGGCGTCCAGGCGCTAAAAACAGAAGAAGCACTCTTGAGGTTACTTTTAGGCATTGAATAGCAGGGTTTTTAGCTGTTTCCGGAACGTAGTCAGGTTAGGGTTGTTCCTCAGCTGCAGAGGGAGGGAGTTCCAGAGTTTGGAAACATTATACGAGAAGGAGCAAGAAAAGAAGAACACATGGTTATATAAATGTTTTTCTCCTGCGCCACATAGCATTAATAAAACCGTAGACAGAAAAAACTATGTGCGTGGAAGTGTTGGTGTGTAAAATACTAAGTGCCTGTTTACAGTTTCTGACTCCAAGATTCCTACAGGGTGGGACCAACCAACGGTGACGTATCTGTTTATACCCTTTACAAAAGAAGAATACATGAGCTATGGATTCTTCCTTAGCGCCACAGGCTGGACATACCCCGAGTTTGTCACTTGACCATTTACAGGAAAAGGCCCTTAATGGGAGTGTGCCGATCTAAACTGTAAATACAGTTTTCTCGCTGAAAACGGGACAATCTCATCAAGGAATGGCTCTACTTTATAATGGGTTTTATGAATGAAGTAGGCCGATGTTAATGAACCCAGCCTAGGATTAGAAAGAATAATCGAGATGTTGTAGGTGCGATATAAGTTGACCAAATCAGCTCGGGACATCTCAGCACAGAAAGAAGCTGGATTCGACCAGAGGCCTGGGATGCCTAATTTCGCACTTACGTTCTTTATGTGGGCAAACCATGGCAAGTTATGGGTACCCGCGAGTGCTAACAACTCTTGAATCTCCAGTCTGAAGTGGAGCAGTTCGGGTGTTACCCAAAGTCTTCGCCAAAACAGTAAGGGACGCAAAGAAACAAGTACTTCAATGGGTCTAATGCCTAAGTCCATTCTAATAGGTATTAGAGGGGTGCTCGAGGGTAGAGCCAGCAGTGATCTAAAAAATGCGTTTTCAGTCATGGAGATTTCCAAGATCTTGGAATGTCCCCACAATTCGGCGCCATACAATATAGCACCACGTGCTTGGCAACTGTATATTTCCAGGATGGGAGCTACAGGCTTAATGGGAGACTCTCTATGGAGTCTAAGTATACCGCCTATCGTTTGTGACAGCCTTAGTTTGGCTTTAGCCAGTTGGGGTCCCCACTCCATTCTGTCATTCAGGGTGATGCCCAGGTATTCAAACTCAGTGACCCTGTCTAGTAATGTGCCATTCAAGGAAGGATTGGAGCACCTGGTCTTAGGGGGATTACAGACCATAAATTTAGTTTTTTGGGTGTTAATCTCCAATCCTCTTATGTGAAAAAAGTTGGCGAAACTATCCAGGGCACGTTGAATACCCATAGGTGATTTAGATAGCAGTAAGGTGTCATCTGCGAACATCAAAGCAACCACCTGGTCATTGAGTAGTTTTGGGGCATCAATATCCTTAACCCCTTTAAGATGACTAATTAATCCATTCACAAAAAGACAGAACAGAGTGGGGGTCAAGACACAACCCTGTCTCACTCCCCTCAAGACTGGTAATCTAGATGTTAGAAACCCCTTTTACCGCTCCTGACCTGAGCAAAATTGTCCGTGTGAAGACGCCTAATAATATTTAAAAGATATACTGGCAATCCCATGTCCTCCAGCACTGCCCATAGAATGTGACGAGGGACAAGATCAAAGGCAGATATAAGATCTACAAAAATTAGGTAGAGGCTGCCACCCTCTACACTAACTGTTTTCCAGTAAAGGAGAAGAATCCTGAGTAGTTGATCTAGCGTTGATATCTTGTCCCTGAAGCCAGCCTGATAACAACTAAGGATCGAATGGTCGGCCATCCAAGACTGTAACCGATCGAGTATTATGCGAGAAAAAAATTTCTGGCTGACATTGATCAAGCTGATCGGGCGGTAATTATCTGGGAGGAGAGGGGAACCCTTTTTAAAAATAGGGATAATCTCGGCACCCGCCCATGTGTCCGGGGTTTTGGATCCCAACATAATGGCATTAAATAAATAACAGAGATAAGGGACCCAGATAGCCACTTGGTCCTTATAGAAGTCACCAGGGATGTTATCAAGCCCTGGCGCCTGGCCTCTTAATGGCCGATTCGACCTCTAGTAGAGTAACTCTAGAATGGAATGGTTCGGTTGGTGTGTAAGTAATAATGGATGGCTCAGCAAACTGCAATGAGGGGCAAAGAAAATTTTCGGAGATAGAATGAGGGACAATGGGCAGGGAGTACAAGGATTGATAATGTTCTATCCAACTCTATAAGGCAATATTAGGATCATCTGCTGTACAAACATCCCTGGTTCCATTTCTGACTATTTGCCAAAATTCCCTCATATCTCTTTTGTCCAGTGCAGATTTTATGTCCTCCCATTTACTATTGGCCCAGTTCAGCTTAGCCTCATTTAGCACTAGCTTGCACTGAAGTCTCTGATGCCTGATCAGTGGTCTATCCATAGATTTAATGGCTGCCAACAGTGCCCCCTTTGCTGACTTACAGCTATGGTCAAACCAAGAGCAAGGTTGCCTAGATTTTCCTCGTTTGGTCGATGGTGGATTTAATATGTCACCAAGGGAGGTCACTAGGTCCAGGTGAATATGAAGTATCTGTTGGGTAAACGAGTCTGGACTCTGTTCAGACTGGATAATTAGATCGTGTAGTGCCTGATGGACCACTTGATATAAGGAAGACATTATTTCTGGGGATCCTTTGACCAGTGGCCATTTAAGTCTTCTTCTGTCATTGGAAAGTAAAGGTGTAGCACGAATAACGTCAGTATCCTTTGTGTATAAACCAGGCACAGGAAGACTTACGTCCATAACAAGAGCATCATGATCACTGTCATGACGGGATAGGACCTTAAAATCTATTACCCTAGACCAGGATTTAGTCTCTACCATAATGTAGTCAATACGGGAAAACTGACCCGGACGATTAAATGTTGGTCTGCCCTCCAGATCTGATGGAGAGCGACCATTGCAGGCTCTCAAAGAATGTGCGAGGGTGATGGAATTCAGCTGTAACACGAGGGGAGACCAAGACTTGATCGGTGGAATTTGGAGGTCAGGAATAGACCAGAGAGAATCTTCATCTGAAGTAATGGATTCGACAAGGCCAGGCAAGGGTTCGTACTGGCAATTAAAGTCACCAGCGACTATCAAAATAGTCTCACCCTGGACGGTTGGAATAAATTTGTCCAGGGTGACTAATATCGGTGATTCTTTACCAGACTGGGTAGACCGAGAATATACATTAATGAGGGTGAGAGAAATTCTGGGGGGAAATACAAGTCTAACACACTGAATGTCCGGAGAAGGGATAGGTACAGAAGTCGCTGTGCAGCCTAGGTTAGAGGCAATTAAAATAGACATACCCCCAAACGGTCTGCCTCTCACAGCAGAAGTAGCCAGATTGTTAATAGATACGAAACCCAGCCTGGTAAAGTGTTCCCCAAACCATGTCTCCTGAAATAGACAAATATCGAACTGATCGATAAAGGAGCCCCAATCTGGCGAGTCCATTTTATTACGAAGCCCTGCTACGTTCCATGATAAAAAAGAAAGTTTGTTGGCAGTGCCCAAAAGTTCCGTACCATTGGTGATTGTTGAACTGGAGGTCGCTGGTACAGAAAGGGAGTTGGTTGCTTTGGTAGGGGCTACCACTAATTGTGAACCAGCAACAGGTAAAGATAAAGGGAGAGAAGGAGCCCGAGAGGGGTCAGGTCTGATGTTAGATATATTAAAAGTAGTCACAGTGGTATCTACGTCGTGGACCGAACAGCCTTGCTGATAATTCTCTAAAGGGTGGTCGAATCGCCTGATGAGTCAGTCTACATCTTCCAGTAGAGCATAACGGTTTGAGACTGGTAAATTACATAAGGAAGTATAGTGCTGCAAGTTGGGAAGTGGAAGATGTTGGAACGGAACACGTCTGTCAGAATTAAACAAAGAAAATGAAGCATCCGGCCCCCGGGGGCGGGGATAGTAGAAGTCAAGAGTATGAGCGCAAATTTGCGAAGAGGAAGCCCTAGATGTAGAGTATTGGGTTAAGATACTGCAAATGAGTGCTGGAGTTCTAAAATTTATAATCACGCAGTCACCGGGAAGGGACTTGTAAGTAGGGCCCACCCAAGCAACCCGCCTAACCAACAAAATGTAATCCGCCATGCTGTATGGAAATTGCTTATTTCTGGCTAACCAAAATAGGCACTTATTACGAAGTTCCAGCTGAGATTCTCTGGTACCATGCTTTAGTTCAGGCAACCCTGAGAGTATTAGAACATAAGGGGCAGCTTCCGGGGGTAAGTTGATTATGGGGAGACAGGATTGTATGGGTGGAGAACTAACCCCCCCAGTATTCTCTGGTCCAATTCTGGTTTCAGTTTGCCTAACTCTTTGAGATGCGATATGATGGATAGTATTAGGTAGGTTGCAATGAGGGAGACCAGCAGAAGCCTGTTCAACATCTGGAATAACAACCTGTCTATCACTAGGATCTACAGGATTTAAAATAGGTCGATCATGCAACAAGTTAGCGACAATGGGAGGGCGTAGGGTCGATAGGGAATTGGATGCTGTATGTGTAAGGGCCCTGCGATTGTGTTGGACTCTGGGTGAGTTGACCTGGATTCCTGGTTCAAATGTACCTGTGGAGTATTATTCGTAGATGTTCTGTTGTAGAGTGAGGATAATACAGGAGCAATCTCTTCCCTCACCATCTGTCGACACTGGGCCACTAGGTCCACAAGGAGAGCTTGAGCCCAGGAAGGATAAGGCTGTAATTGGGGAGATTTAGGGCGTCATGTGGTAAATATTTCTCCTTTACCGGGACTGAATTTGATACAGGAACATAGTAAAATAGCTCAATAAAATGAGAGGCAGAATCCGTGGTATTAGAGGTTCGGAATGGGCTTTATTCCATTAATTCGATTATAATCGGTTGCTCCCAATGTTCCGTCACCACGAAGGTTCAGGAAGTGAAGCACACACTTTATTGACAAGAAATGACTTTTATAGTACATACATGACAATGAAGTAAATGCAGTAGGCGTAACAATTGATAAGGAAAATGACGAGTTGTTCTGCGTAACCAGAAATGGGTGTAATAAGGCGAAAAAAGGAACATAATTGGTTGTGATGTCATGTATAGGTGGATCTATAAGATAATACTTGGCATGGATGCGCGCGCAGCAGTCTGACGTGTAATTGACGTGTAACTAGGGGGTGAAGGGGACTTGACATTTAGCTCTACATGTGGAGACAAGAAGTCTGGGGGGTCAAGTCAACCTAATCCCAAATCATATCTAACATCCTATGTTTAAAGAACTATGTTATCCATAAAAGAAGGACTCTCGGACAGAATCTATTCTATACTGACTGTGCGTGCATGTACAAGCGTCTAAGTGTCTACACTAAATGCGAGGGGGTAGGAATATTCCATGGTAACAAGGCTATGAATTACTTGCATGAAGACAGAGAAGCCGGCCTTTTGCTCGGTAACTGGAAGAATGTTTACTTAAGCTACTAGGCAGGAATGCATCGGCTGAGGGGGAAGCAGATAATTCGAAGGTGAAATACAGTTCTTGGCAGAGAATAGGCTGATGTCAGGCTTCGTGAGCCGCGCAGAGAATGAGACAAAGTTCATGGTCACAGATGCAGGCTCAGACTGGAGCTTTCAGAGGCAGAAGGCAAGAAGAGTTTGATGACAGAATCAGGGCCTACTTGCCTGGACTGTAAAATGGCATAGGTGAACCATATAAAGCCGGTGGCTTTTCATACTTAGGAATGGAATATCCGGCCTATTCATGGCAGATCTGACAGAGGACATGTTGACGGTGGACGCACATGTGTTTGCGTCTTTATAACTGGAACTGGAGGGAACACACAGGTACTTGTGACATGCACATAGAACTGTTGGGGTCCAAGATAGGGGACATAACTGACCAGAAAAATCCATATTTCCACAAGAGGACACTCCAGGTACAGATCTCACTCTATGTTTCTTGCCCTTAGCCCCCACCCGTGGGACAGGTTTGTCTTTCCTGGTTTTAATTACAGGTCCCTCTGTTTTAGCCACAGTGTTTGGTAACTGGAGAAAATCAGAAACAGCCAAAATGTCATGATGATGACAGTTAATGGCGGTAGAAATTGGACAGACATTCAAGGAATGCTGGTTGGAATGGAAAGGCGCCTTTCAGTCTGTTCGATTTCAGAGGTGACAACACCAATAGCCTTCTGGAGCATTAAATCAATAGAGGTAGGAAGAGCGGGGGAAGGGGTGGGCAGTTGTAAACCAGAGCGTTTTGCTGCACAGGTGCGTTTCCCCTGTACACGAGAAGGGGGGGAGTTTAGGCGCCATCAGAACCAGTATCAAACAGTACCTGGGTGTAGAGGTAATTGGATTAATAGGTAAAGACAATGAGCAGCGGTCCAAGAATATACAGGTCAGAGGGGTAGCCCAGTCCAGGCTTCTCCGGGCAGTGACAGGCAAGGACGGGCCCGCCCTTGGCCCGGGCTTGGCCCGGGCGAGCCCGCGCGCGTCCCGCGCAGCGGGAGGCGCTCTTTGCTTTTATGTGCGTCTAGCACACAATGTTGACATTCGGCGCGAGGCACGCTGAGCCCCCTGAGAGATGGAGTTCGTCTCCAAGCCGTTCCCCTCACGCCGATGGCACGGAATGTGCGTGGCTTCTCAGCTGCAGGGGGAAGGAAACAATGGCAGCAGGTAAGGTTTCGGGCCGTTCCCCTCACGGCAGGTACAAGAACTGATGCTGGAATAGCGCGTCCCGCGCAGCGGGAGGCGCTCTTTGCTTTTATGTGCGTCTAGCACACAACGTTGACGTTCGGCGCGAGGCACGCTGAGCCCCCTGGGAGATGGAGTTCGTCTCCAAGCCGTTCCCCTCACGGCAATGGCACGGAATGTGCGTGGCTTCTCAGACGGACCCTCCAAGAAATCAGCCTCATGTCCCTCGTCCATTGCAAAATCCCTTGTATTCCGATACTTGTTCAGCCTTTCGAAGCAAACACAAAACCGGGAGTTCCCCCTCCGCAGGCGCCCTGTTTGAAGTGACAGCATCTTATCACTAATACTGCAACTATCACACATGTTAATGGAAACAAAAATGTACCTATAACAGTACTACCTATTTTAACTAAGACATTTTTAATAGCAGCTATTTTCTTTCCCATTCTTGTCCATACATCTTCAACCTCCAGTGGTACAAGTTCATCGTGCAATTCAGTAATATTTTTAATGTAAGCTTTTAGATCTTTACTTTCATCTGGAATGTAAGTGCAACAATGTTGAACTTTCAGCATTCCACAAACTCCACCCTCTTTTGCCAAAAGAATGTCAAGGGCAAGTCGATTTTGCATCACCATAGCACGCATGGCAACCATTTCAGTATTAACCAATAAGAATCCATGAGCAGTGCTTGTTGACAAGCGATCCACTACTGTAGATAATCTTCTAATTTTATTTGCATTCAGAGTTATTCCCACTGCCGGTATCAATGCACAAAAGATGTCACCCACAATTTCTGCCCAAGATTCTCTCTTTCTACGCACTAAATGACTATTTAAACTATTTACACCCTCTTCTCTGTCCATGTGAAAGATTTTTGGAAATACCAGGCCTACATAACATGTGCCATACCAATGGTCTGGCAAACGATAATATGCCCTGTTCCCACAGATAAAATATATTCCAGGAAATACTGGATCTCTTCCACCTTTGAATCCCCATCCACCCATGATTCGGTATGTATCATGGCACTCACTATTACCTACAAACAGGTTGTCATATGCAGTTTGATTCCTTCTTATACAAAGTTTTCCTTTCTGAGGCCTATCTAAAGCTATTGTTGGTGTTGACTCTCCTTTTGTCAGGTGTTTCTCCATTTCTATGTCCTAAGCTGTTTTCTCAGCTTTTCCTTCTGTTGCCTTCTTGTGCATCTTATGCCTTCTTTCCTCAACCATATTCAAAAATGTCTTTTCTTCTTTCTGCAAACTGCATGTCAAATTATATTTAAACACAGCTTCTAATGTTAGTTCACTAGTCTCTAGAAAAAATTCACCTAAAACCTTTGCAGGTCTTACCTTATTCAATTTATTATTAGCTGGCACTAATGCAAAAATGTTATCTACGTCTGAAAAAAAATACTCTAATTTCCCAATCTCATAAAACAAACTAGCTATTACACTACATGTTATTCCATAAGTAGCTGGAAGGTGATGATAAGTCACTCCCTCTGCCACAGAAGCAGGTAACTGCATGCAGACGTAGCAGTCCCTTACATCCATAGTCTTTACATATTCATACAATAATTTTGAAAATACATTATTAGAGAAATCATTAAAAGACCTATCTTTATGCAAATGAATGTTTGTGGCTACAGTCGGTACTACCTTTGAAATTTTACCTATGTTAGTTTTGTTTTGACTATTTCCTTCTATTGTATCTATTGTGACTTTAAATGATATTACACGAGCTAAGATGCTCCATAAAAGCATTGATAATCCTGTACAACAGCAACATGTTTTACACCATCTCTTCATGAATGTACATCTACTTTTACTACCATCTGTGTTAGCCATTTTTCTAAAATAGACCGTGTCTTTTGACTCAGCCTCTTCTACTTTGTGACCAGTTTCTACCCCAAAGCTTCTAAGCTTCTACTTGGTTCTATTAGTTTTCTAATTATTTTCTGTTAGTATCGTTTTCCACATCAACAGCTTCTTTGATTAATCAGTTTGGCATCTCATCGTCCTTTGCCTCTTTCACCCAATCAGGATACAGAATTTCCTGAATCTCTGCTTCTTCTTCTCCAATGTCGGACAAGAGAACTCTCAGGATTTCTGATTTTTCTTCTTCTTTAACCACTTTCAGTAAAGCCTCCTCTGGATTTCCTTGACTATCTGCCTCTTGGGATTCTTCAGGCAGGGCCACATACGTCCATTCCGGCGACTTATACTTCTGGTTAGGTTTTCTTTTTCTTCCGGATTCTTTTGTTACAACTGTTTCTTTTTCCTTTGATTTTTCCTGACTTGTGACTTCATTCACCTGTTCAGCTCTGGGTGATTTCACTCGAGACAGTCGATATCTTAGTCTTTTTATTTTGTTCAGCCAAACTTCTGGTTTTACAGTTTTTCTCAATTTACTTTCTTTGACATTCTTTTCATTCTTTTCTTCTCTCCAAGCTCTCTTTCTGAGAACTCGACCTTCAGGTATTTCTTTCCCACTCTCTTCTGATTCTGTCCCAACTTGCTTTTCCTTTTCACCAGTTTCTTTATCCACCACTTGTTCTGGTTTCCCTGCTTCTTTCCCTCCTCGGATCTCCGGCACGCCATCTTCCTGTTGACTACTTGTCCCTTCACCTAGCTGGATGTTGCAGTTCCCTACACCTCCTCAGGGGTCTTCCGCAATCTGTCCCTCTCTCTCTGTAACTGTCCCTTCTTCATTCAAATCTATTAGTTCAGGTGGAATTTCTCTCAAAATTTAATCTGGGATCTGTTCTCTTTGACTTTCTTTTACTGCTTCTTCTATGTCTTTTCCTTCTTTCTTTTTAGGTTCTTTATTGGGACCTTTCTTTCTCTGCTCGTCTTCAGAATCTGAGCTTTCAGAAATCTGCAGTCTTCTTCTCAGAGAGACACTTCTGGGGACCGGAATCTGCTTTGGTTCGTTTCCCCCCCTTTCAGGATCTTCACGTGTTTTTGGTTCCTCGTGATCTGATTCAGTACTTGACTCTGATTCATCATAGTACTCTTTCTCCTTGCAATCCACCGGATTTGGTATTCTCAAGGTATGGCTGGCATGGATCCAGTTTTTCAGTCCAGCACTCTTCACAGCTGTCGTCATGGTCAGAATGACTTGTCTTGGTTTTCCCCACCTGGGAACCAAACAGTTTCTTCTTCTGTGGACCTTTATCCTCACCCAATCTCCTGGGCTTAAATCATGGGCTTGCTTCTTTTCAAGGGTGGTGGCATCCGCTCCAACCTGATGAAACACAGAATGAACTGCGTCAGCCAGGCCTTTACAGTACTCCAACACCATGTCATCAGAAATTGTCATCAGCTTGTTGACTGGTATGTAAGCATGCCTCATCGCACGTCCCATGATTATTTCATGAGGACTTAGCCCTGTAGTTCTATCTGGGGTTGCACGTATGGTCATCAAAATTAGAGGCAAGACATCAGGCCATTTCATTCCTGTGGCTAAACACATTTTCCCAATTCTGTTCTTGATTGTACCATTCATTTGCTCAAACACACCAGAAGCCTCTGGTCGGTAGGCACAGTGCAGTTTCTGTTGTACATTCAATGCTTCACTGACCAATTTTACAATCTCATTATAGAAATGCCCTCCTCTGTCTGATTCAAGGGTCACTGGGAACCCGAACCTGGGGATGAATTCCCTCAAAAGCAGCTTTGCTACTGTCAATCCATCATTTCTCCTTGTCGGGTATGCTTCTACCCACCTGGAGAATAGGCAGACTATGACCAGGACGTACCACAATCTGTTACATGTTGGCATCTCAATGAAATCTATTTGCATTCTGGTAAAAGGCCCTCCTTCTCGACCTATAGTTCCCAGGCTCACCACTGTCTTTCTCCCAGGATTGTACTGCTGACAAATTAAACATCTCTGACATAGGCTCTCTGATATGATTCAGAATTTTGGGTTGTACCAGGTCTGCTTTAATGACCTGATCATAGCATCTCTCCCTATGTGTCCCTGGCCATGATACATCCGTGCCATGGTAGACAACATGCTATCAGGCATGACTGGTCTTCCATCTCGATAGACCCACACATGATCCTTTTCCCTTGGTGCACATCCTGCTTTTACCCACTGCCTTGTTTCCTCATCTCCTGCTTCCTCCTGCAATTGTCTCACTTCTTCCCATGTCCCTACAACGTTAGTAAACATTAAGGAATAGGAAGTCATTTCTTTCTCCTTTACCCGATTGACTGAATAATGATTTCTAGCACAGTACTGTGCCATGTCATTGGCATAACGATTGCCAACAGTAACATAATCCTCCCCTTGGTTATGAGCAGCACATTTTACCACATCCAATTGTTTAGGCAGCTGTATCGCCTCAATCAACTTTCCAACCACTTCAGCATTCTTTATAGGAGTTCCACTTGAGGTCAGGAAACCTCTTTGCAGCCACAACTGGCCAAAATCGTGGACAACTCCGAAGCCATACTGGCTGTCAGTTATCACAGTCACTCTCACACCTTTCCCAATTTTGCGTGCTCGAGTCAGAGCCACTAACTCTGCTACTTGGGCAGATTTTACTCCTTTCAAATAGGATGCTTCCATCACTGTGGAAACCGTACACACTGCATAAGCTGCACTCAACACTCCTTCTTCTGTTCTCAAACATGACCCATCAACAAACATTACATACTCATTTTCGGCCAAAGGTACATCTTTTATGTCTGGTCGTGGTTTCGTACAATACTCAAGCACATCCAAACAATCATGATCTGCTTCATCTCTCACTTCCACATTCTCACCATCAGGTAACAATGTTGCTGGATTCACATTCACACATCTTGCAAGGCTCACATTCGTTGCACCTAATATGACTTTCTCATACTTAGTCAGCCGACTATGTGTCATATACTGAGTACGACTCCTTGTTAAAAAAATCGCCACATCATGAGGTACAAACACTTTCAAAGGATATCCCATCACGATTCCTTCACTCTGCTCCAAACTTCGACATGTTGCAGCCACTGCTTTCAGACATCCAGGTAAGCCTACAGCTACCGGGTCAAGCATTGATGAGTAATATGCAATTGGTCTCCTCAATCTTCCATGCTTCTGGATTAACACAGAAAATGCACATCCATTTCTTTCACTGCAATATAACTCAAATTCTTTTTCATAATCAGGCATACCCAATGCTGGGGCTTCACACAATCAATCTTTCAATCGTTTGAATGCTGCCAATTCTTCCTTGTTCAATTCAAGGGGATCTTTTACATCACTCCTTGTCAGCCGTACCAGAGGTTTTGCAATCAGCGAAAAGTTGCTGATCCACTGGCGGCAGTACCCTACCATTCCCAGAAACATTCTCACTTCTCTTTGAGTCATGGGGGCTCTCATTCCTTTTATGATTCTGATTCTGTCTATTGTTATTTTCCTCAATCCTTTTTCAATGTTATGTCCCAAATACTGTACTTCTTTCTTACAATATTGCAGTTTGGCTGGGGACACTTTCAATCCTCCATCTGCCAGATGATTTAGTAAAGCTATAGTGTCTACTTCACAAGCTTCCCGAGTTTTCGACGCCACAAGGAGGTCGTCAATATACTGCACTAATACTGAACTCTCGGGCATTTGCAGACTCTCCAATGACTTTTTCAACAATTGATTAAATATTGAGGGGCTTTCTGTATACCCCTGTGGAATTCGGCACCATGCCAAAATACGGTCTCCAAACCGAAATGCTAAAATTTGCTGACTGTCGTGATGTAATGGAATGGAAAAGAACGCATGGCACAAATCAATTACTGTGTACCATTCTGCATCATGGGGAATCTGATATAAAATCACTGATGGATTTGGCACAATGGGACAGCATGGTACAACGATTTTGTTTACCTTTTTCAGATCTTGCACTATTCTGAATTTCCCATTTGGCTTTTTCAGGCCCATTTTGGGTGAATTACATGGACTGCTCAATATTTCCCACAGAATTCCTTGCTTGATCATTTTCTCAATTATTGGAGTTACTCCTCCAATTATTTCAGGTGTCAATCTGTAATGAGGAATGTTTGGATAACTAACTCCATCTTTGACAGTAATTTTCACTGGGTCTACGTTTCTCATTAGCCCTACATCTTCTCCGGTAAAATCCCAAACCTCTGCTTTTACAGACAGTTTCAATTCTCTGGGCAATTCATCTGGATTAAATACTGCATATGTTCCAATAGTTTCACATTCTCTGTTAGCTATGGTCATTTTGTACAATACATCCTCATCTGGTGTTTCAAAAGCTATTCCATCGGGAGTACAAAATATAGTGCAGTTCATTTTGCACAGCAGGTCCCTACCTAGCAAATTCACAGGACTGGTGTCACACACCACAAATCGGTGCATGTCAGAAAATTTCCCTATACTAACTTTCACTGGTTCTGTAAGGAACGTTTTCAACTGTTGGTTAGATACACCAACTACTTGGATTGTTTCATCCGAAAGAGGAAGGTTCTTAACATCTGCTGATCCAACAGTAGATCGAGTAGCGCCAGTATCCACTAGGAAAATAATGTTATCATCATTAATCTTCCCATCTACAAATGGTCCTGTCTGGTCTACTTCTAGAGTTGCGCCAAGTACGCACTCTTCTTCCTCCCTTCGGCACCGTCAATAATCCATTTCCGAATCACTCTCATCATGTTGCAGCCAATACTGCAAAACAGTGCGAGCGCGTGATGGTTTATTTACCTGTTCTTCATTGTAGAATCACGATTCTTTACTATACTTCTGTGAGTTTCTGTTCTGTGGTAAAGGTGGTTTTGGCACCTGGTTCTGGGAAGTAACCACCTGCTGCTGTTGCTGCAGTTGACCACCCACCTCTTTCCGCACCTGTGGATTCAACGATCGATTTTCAATATTAGTATTTGAAGGGTTCTTACACTCGGATTTCCAATGCCCTAACTCACCGCAATTGTGACATGGGAATTTCTTTTTACCTGTGCCCACATCGCCTTTTCTTTCAGCTTTCGTTGGTTTGCCTCAATCTCATCACTGAAATATTTTGCATGTCTCAAAACTTCATCTATTTTCTTATTTTGCCAATCAACTGTATGCTGCTTTATCGTATCACCAATTTCTGGGCGTAAACCATATACAAACTTGTATACGAAATGGCTCAAGTCTTTATCACTCAGGTTCTCGTCCCCACTGAACTGTTTAAAAGCCTGAATTAGTCTCTCATAATATGCATGTACTGACTCCTTGCTTTCCTGTTGGGTCCTGTCAATTTTTACCCAATCAGTCTCTTTAGGGGGTACCTTATGTTTCAGGAATGCCATAACTTGCTCATATTTCTTCATTACCTCTGGATCTGGAGCTCCTGTCTTAGGGTCTCTAGGATACTCTTGAGTGGGCCAATTTATCATCAGCTTGCATTCTGTCCACAGATCTGCTGGTACTATTATATCGAATAGACTATTCAAATCTATCCATAATACCTTTGCCAATTTTACAAATCTGTCTACCTGCCGGTACCACTCGACGGGCTTTTCACGTAGTCGAGGGAAATCATTTGTGAAAGACAAAATGTCCTGCCTTGTCCATGGAACATGGACATACCCTCCCCCTGGAATCTCTCTCATGGGGTATTCTGTCGTTACCTTTTCCTTCTCTCTAACAGGAAATGCTGAAACTGTCCTTTCTGTGATATTATCACGTCTTCTACACCACTTGCTTCTCCATCTGTCGACATCTCCCCATTTTCTCAACAACCCAATTATGTCCTTAATTTGACCTATCCTACCTGCGGTATTCATGTTCTCTATATCCTTCTCAGTGAAGTCAGGATTTTTGCAGTGCTTTTACTCTTTAAAAATCTATTCCCATTTCATTCGCAATTTCCTCTAATCTTTCATGCAAGTTTTTCGCTCTCCAGGTTTCACTCTTGCAAAGGAACAACAATTCCTCATCCTGGTAATTTTTCAATTTTTCAGTAGGGATAGTTCCTAATATTAATTCTTCCAATACCATTCATAAATTTGCCACATCTATTGACTGGGATTCTTGATCTTTTTTCTGTAACTCTCTGTTCCATTCATTTAACTCATCTACGGAAGGTCCCACTGAATTGTTTACATTATTTTGTTCTGGGGCTTTTTGTGGTTCTAATACTGTTTCCATTGTCATTCTGCTCTTTTCAGCGTAAATCTGATTTACAAATGGATTAGTTGAAACATTCGGTTCAAACATATTCATTGTCGGTCCCCACGGATTGTCAGTTTGACTCCGTTCAGTATTCTCAATTGTATTTTGGCCTCTGTATGGCACTGTCAAACAATGTTCAGTATCTTTCTGTTTCTCAAATATGGGCATTACCGGACCTATCGTTACTGGAACTGTTACAGCTTCTAGATTCTTGGTCAATTCTCTTATTTTCTCAGTTAATTCTAGGGTAGTTTTGGCCAGTTCTACTGAATTCTCATCATTTACCCTACTTCCTGTCTGTTTTTCTGTCTCTCTTGCAGAGTTACTTTTCCCTAGTTTTGGTGACATGGTCTCTGTTTTAATTATTCGTAATGTTTCTCTCATTGGGGCACTTGGTGTCAATGCCTCTGGTTCTGGTCGATACAGTGGTGGGTTTTTGTAAAACACTTCATCAAGAACATCATCTTCAGATTCATTCACTTCATACCCACTCAAATCCGTATTCCGTCTTTTCTCAGTACATTTTCTCCCTTCATTCTCTCCTATCATTCTCACGGGATACATACCATCAGTCATACTTGCATTCCGCCACCTTTTCATCCTATCGTCATGTGTCTCATGTCCGTATGATCTACCGAACATATATCTGTAACCCCTACCACTTCTCTGTTTCTCTCGTTCATGCATTTCGTCTTCCCATTCCGTCAATGCCTCAAACTGCGTCGGTCTAGGTCTCGGTTCTAAGTTCATCATTTTGTCTTGGAGGTTTCTCAAAACAGCCAAATTAAAGGAACCATGTTCTGGAAACGCCAAGACTCCATCGTCCTTGGTGTATTTTACCGAATTGTCTCACCAAATACAAGTATGATACCCATATTTCGCAATCATTGCAGATGCGGGGGTTTTCGGTGGAGGAACTGTCGTTCCCTAGTCTCAACTACTTTATCTTTCTTGAACCATCTTTTAATTTCCCCAAACCACGATTTCTTCTTTTCTGGTGGCTGGTAAAACATTTTCTTGTTTTCCGTATACCGTTTAGTCCGCTTACAATGGTACCGCTATTCTGTCCACTGACAGCGCGACTCTTACTAACGCACCAATCAGGAGTGTCTACGTCACTATACCAATCCTCCAATCTCAGCGCGACTCACACCAACGCACCCATCAGGGAGCGTTTACGTCACTCTGTATTCTTCCACTCCTAGCGCGGCTTTACACTGACGCACCAATCCGGAGCGTTGTACGCCTCGAACCTACTGTCCAATCCCAGCGCGGTCGTTCTGACGTCAGCAGCCGCTGCGGCAACTCGCTCTGCTCTGCTCTCGTCTACCCCTCCTTTACAAGACCGCTCCGTGAACTCTTACTGTAACTTTTACGATTCGATTAGTACCAACACTAAAACATTTCCATTGTCTGCTTCGCTAACCAAAGAACAGCAAAGGACCTTTCTCACAAAATTCCGTCTTTCCCGAGAGCAGCATCTGCCTCTGCTCTACTACGGAACCGTTAAACTTCCGTTGATAAAGTAGCACATCCCTCTACCTTACCCTTCTAACAAGCATTAGCTAACCGTTTCTCCAGAGTTAAGACACATAGTTGGAGACCCAATGCTCCTGAGAAATAAAACTAGAGTTTCACAACTAACCCGAATGCTATTTCATTCACGCACTTTCACACGGAAAATGTAGTACATTCACACAGAATTCTGTCTTTCCCGAGAACAGCGAACAGTCTATCCTACTACAGAATTATGACATACGTTAACAAAGCAGCGCTTCCCTCTACTTTGTCCTTCTACCAAGCTCAGAGAACACCTGCTACCTTTTCAGTGATAAGCGTTATCATTATGCCAATTGGTTTCCTGGTACTTAAAACCCAAGATTTCACAGGTAACCTTTGCTATCATACACACTTCTCTCACACAGAAAATGTTTCTATTGGCAACACACGACGATGTCACCGAATCGAACCCAGACAATGCGTCGTGCAACTCCACTTGTCACACGTTTCCCCTGTGTGCCTACAGGGCTATAACAATCCCGTCTCTCCTGAGAGCAGCATCTACCTCTGCTCTACTACGGAACTGTTAAACTTCCGACTTCCTACATCCCAGAAGCCGTGCAAACAACATATAACTCGACGCGACTCAACATAGAGTGTTAGTACATAAACCAATATCAATCAATAATCAATAAGCTATTTACAAGCAATCGTCGCTAAACCCAAAACAATAGCTAACCATCATTCTGCTACCAAGAAAACTGCTCCAGCGCTGAACACCACAAATCCCCTCGCTACAGACCGGACCACATTTCATTCACTCATTCACTGGTGGGGCCCATAACACCAATCATTCATTCTACTTTCAGCATTAATGGTCCGAGAGAGAGGGAGTTTCTTTCTTTACTTCATGCGCTGGAAATGGGAGGAAGAGCGCACCAATCACCTGATGAGTATCGACAAATTTACCTATACCTCCCTACCTCACCAGGATTTCAAATACATTAAAACCTAGCAGTTCCTCCCATGTTATTGGCCATGGATCAGCCAGTTGCTGGGAATAGCAACCCTTAATTCTTCTAAACAATATACATTGAAATACTTCAAATAATAACCCGACACAGTTCTTTAAATGCAACAATATGTTTATCTAATTAAAGCATAAGGAAATCATATAGCATTCAATATTTTTGGTTCGCATATTTACCTAATCTGGCTAAATGTCGTCCTCTATGTCAAATTCAGATCTTTCGTCTCTATGCCCATAAATCAAGGAATCAGTTCTTAAATTAATTGGGCATCTGATCAGCCCATCAGAGTCTCTGGCAGCAGCTGTCCAGCAGTGTCACCGTCCTCTCCGTCAGCATAACGTCGGGCAATCTAGTAAAGTGATGGTGTGCAAGGAATAGAGTGCTAAGACCTACCCCCTCTAGTCTACTTTTCTAATAAATTATTATCGGCAAGTGTTTCAATACATGTTTCAGAACAATTTTAATTGGTTAACCAGGATCACTCTTCCTGATTCTCATATATTAAATGTTGCATTAGACGCAGCTTCTCAATTTGTAAATAGATTTGCAACAGTTCTAGTCCATTCAGGGCAGGTTGATTCCCATGCGGGGTTGTGTCCTTAGTGTCATCAATTATAACAGTTCATAGTTCAACAAAGTCCTTTGTTTGATGCTTGGCGCTCCTCCCAGGATGTCCTTCACGGGTACAGTCTGCCTGGGGTCAGGACGAGGTTATTGTTGCTCATCTTTTAGCGCAGGCGCACTTCACTCAGTGACTTCTGTGTCCTGTCGGGGCGTCAGAATAGGGATGGCAGCCATTTTGTGGCCACTCCAGAAAGGTCAACTTAAGCAAAGAAACATAAAACGTAATTAAGACATGGAAATGACTATTAAAATGTTATTCCCTCACTAACCCCTCTATGTGTGTCTATTTATCTAGCAAAAGCAACACGCATTGCAGTTTTATACTCACAATTTAAAGCACGATTCACAAATCACATCACAAAGCAACATATATCATGTAATTTCTAAATATCCGACATTAGTATGCGTACGAAATTAGTTTACGTATCAATCAAGCCATGCAAATGCGATTCCCACGTGTATTTTCTAATTAGTAATGTTGATTAATTAAACCCACAGCAAACAATTAATACTATTAATGTTAATCAATTATTCATGTTAATTCAAAATGATGAAATGGAGGAGGTATACGTTTCTTAGGGAAAACCTCGCTCCAGCATTAGCACATTGGGCAGCCCTATCCCTGGCTTCTTGGTCACGGTTCAATGTCACACACAGGTCACGTATTGCACCTGCTATGGCCATGATGCCCTCCCCCATGTAGCGCTGATTTTTGTTTAATTTGCAGAGCTGCCTATTTATTGACCGCAATGATTTTTGTTGCAGGCGCTGTACCTGCAGGTATGCTGTTCTCCAGACCTGCAAAGACTGTGGGATCTTCTACGGTGGCAGTGCTGGTCCTAGCCCTTGACCTGCGTGTTTCAGTTCCTGGCTCTCTCAGTTGGTGTGTGTGCTGTCCACGCATGTGTGAGACACCCTGCCTTGGCTCTGCTTGTTCATTCTTCTCCCCTGTGGCCTCTGTGTCATCCTCCAATGGGGGCAGTGGGGGCACAATTGTGCGCTTCCTGCGTGTGATTTGTGTGGGCTCTGTGTTGTCGCATGAGTCCCCATTATCCGCCTGGTCCTCAGGATTTTCAAAATCCTCACCCTCTGCACTGTCTTCCACTGTCCTGGATTGTGCTGCGGATGTAAAGGGGAATTCATGAGTTTGTGACAATGTCTGCATTTTGCACTCAATAAAGTTTTTACAATTTGTATTGGTTAACTTCTGACACTCTCTTTTCCCCTTTTCACTGATTCACATGTTGCATTAAATTTGCTGTGTCTCATGGACACACTATCATGCATCTGACTACGTCTCCCATGATGCATTGCTGGGTGTGCTGTAAGAAGTGGACCCAAGTGACATGTGTAGTTTGGGTTTGGTGCAATCCTGACTGTGTTCATGGGATGGGGATGTGTGCGCCTATATTTTGCATGCATCTTACCTTGGCTGCTGGTTGCAGGGTCGGAGCTGTCTATGTCAGCCACACCACTGACGCTCTCAGGCAGGAGGGTTGACTCCACCAGCTCCTCATGGGGTGTTGGGTCTGCTGCTGTGGATGTTCCTCCCACGGTCTTGTTGGCCTCCTTCAGCCTGGCTGCCACCCTCTCCTTCGACCTTTGCTGCATGTCGTACCATCTTTTCTTAATTCTTCCAGCGTGCGATGGGTCACACCAACAGCATTTACTTTTTGCTGGATGTCCAGCCAGGTCTTCCTTTTCCTGGACTCAGGGACCCAGAGTGCCTTCTTTCCGAAGAGGAGCTCATGGCTGCACACCATCTCCTCAATGAGCACCTCCTGCTCCTTGTCACTAAATTTGTGCTTCCTTTTCCTTTTTTCTCCCTCTTTGCCCTCATGTTGTTTCTGGGACTCCGTTGTGGATGTTCCTCTGCTGTGCTCACTCCTCTCACTCTCCAAACAGCCTCTGACTGTGGCTCAGGCAATCAGGTGCAGCAAATCACTCCCACTTCCTAGGTGTGATGTCATCAGGCTGCACCTGTATTGCAGATTCCCGTTTTTTGCGATTTCTTAATTTGCAAATTTCGCAATGAAGGAATCGCAAAAGGAGTTTCTGAGAATCTTTAGCGATTTTTAAGAAATCGCAATTCGTTAGCGATTTTTTATTTACATCGCGATTTGCGAATCTCAAAAGGAGAATCGCAAAAATTAGCATTTTGAGATTCGCAAATAGGGATTTTGATACATATGCCCCCTGGTAGATTGTCCAAAAAGCAGTCAGGCTTAACTTAGAAGTAATGTGTAAAGTATTAATGTAGCACTTCAAACAGTAATAAAGTGAAAACACAACAGAAGAAAAACCTCACATCAATTTAAAATAATTTGACACCAAAAAAAAAAAAGTCTAGTAGAACCGAAGGTATGCAGTTTTGAAGGTTTAGGTAAAAATGGTACTTAGAAGCACAAAGCGCCAAATGTTGCTATCTGGTCGTGCTAGACTGGGACAAAGTCACAAGTTCCAGTCAACAGCAATGGAGCACGGGATGGATACATGAATAAGTACCTTAAATCCTGGTTGCAGAGGATTGCAGAGGATTGCTGGGTCCGCCATAGGGCATGCATCACGCACTGGCGGCTCCAAGGAACTGCAGTTCCACAGTGCAGAGTCCTGCGTCAAGAATGTGGCACGAAGCAGCGGTTCCGAGGAACTGTGAGGTTCAATGCGAAGTCCTGCTTCGAGGATGCGTTGCACAGTGGCATTTCCAAGGAGCTGCGATGTGAAGTCCTGCTCTGACGATGCATTACGCACTGCACTGGCATTTCCGAGAAGCAGCGGAGGTCCTGCATTGGGGATGCACTGCACAGGAGTTCCTAAGTGGAGCTGCAGGGCAATGCATAACTCTGTGTCGGTTCTGCTAGGAACACAGCTGGGTTAGCAGAGCACCCTTAGGACCACTACCAAGGATCCAGGACTAGGGTGGCACCCATGGGGGAATAAGACTCAGAGGAGGCAGAGTCCAGATTTAGGGTTCAAGTGGCTTGGAGCCTTTTCTATCCCTGAACCTTGGATCGGGAGCCCAGTCAACTAGCCCTTGGAGTCACTCTGGTGGTCCTGGGTTCTAGATGCAGGTGAAGTCTTTCTCACTCAGGCAGTAGAGCGGCAAGGCAGCAGGGCAACAGAGTAGCAGGTCAGCAGAGCAGCAGTCCTTGCAGCAGAGCCGCACATCAGTCCGTCTTCTAAGTCTTCCACAGGTCCAGATGTGTACAGAAGAGTTAGGTCTGATGGTCCACTATTTATACCTGGTGACAGCTTTGAAGTAGGAGAAGGATCTCAGGTTTTCCGCCCAAAGTGTTTGGAATATCCCGCCTCCCTGCCCTGGTCCCAGCATGTCTGGGGGCACAAATGACTAGTGTGAAACCTTTTGTGAGTGTGCTGAGACAGAGCCATTGTGATGCGCAAGGGTGGTAAGTGAAGATCCACCCCATCAAGTCAGAGATGGACATCCTGCCAACATCTATTCCCTCTTTGACTTACTGTCTCAGAGTAATGCTCAAAAGGACAAACTGCCAGCTACAACTAGTCATGGGACGCGGGATACAGGCTTTAAGCATCAAATGGTTGTGACAAGAAAATGCCAACTTTCTAAATGTGACATTTTCAGACTTCTCACTTAAAATCCAAATTTACCATTAAAGAAGTTATTTTAATTACAGTTCTTTAGACACCAAACTTGACATTCCCACTTGCTCCAAATTGAAAGTTATTACTTATTAAAGGCAATAACCCAATGTTATCTTCTAAGAGAGGTAGACCTTGCAGTACTGAAAAATTAATATAGGTGTTTTTCACTACCAAGATATGTAAAGCTTTAAAGTACAACTTATTAAATACATTGTACTGGGCTGTTTAAGGCCTACCGTAGGGGAGACTTATATGTATTAAAAGGAAGGCTTAGGCCTGGGAAATTCGGAATGGTCGCTTACAACTGCAAAGACAGGCTGCAATAGCCTACCTGAGACATGTTTGACAGGTTACTTAAGTGGTTGGCACAATTAGTGTTGCAGGCCCAGTAGTAGTATTTAATTTACACGCCCTGGGAACAGGTAGTATCACTTTACTAGGACTTCTAAGCAAATTAAATTGGGTATAAGCCAATGTTACCATGTTTTTGAGGAGTGAGCACATGCACTTTAGCAATTGTAAAGTGCAGAGAGTCCCAAGGCCACCAAAAACGAGATCAGCAAAAATGGAGAAGTAAGACAAAACGTTTGGGGGAAGACCACCCTAATGCTGACAAGTCTCAAAGCCTACCATAGTAAGGTTTTGATGTAAATTTATACATTTTACATACACCCCCAAGCGTGTAGTTAACCTCCCTTGAGGCCAAAGAGTAGAGGAGCTCTTGGAGAACTAATTACTTGATTGGTTGAATGTCACAATAATGTGGTTTTAATATTGACTTTCCATAGTATTGTATCTACAAATTCATTCTCTAGTTGCCTCCTTTTTCTCAGTTTTTTATTCATCACTTGCCACTCAATAGAGAGAGCAGTGAATCTCAAACATTCTGTGGTTTCACCACTAGTAAAAAAAATGATAACCTTGAAGGCTTTTCAATGTTCCAACCTACTATGGACTTTTATAAATGGCAAAGGTCATTGATTGAAGTGGGACTGACTATGTTTAGCCATTTGTCAAACATATCTTGAATCAGTGTCTACCTGGCTTCTGAGCAAGTCAATGAACTGATGCTGTTTTCTTTGGTGATCTCAGAATGGAAAAGGATGCTAGTGGTGTCACAATCCTGGCCCTACTGGGACTAACTGTGGCTTTCAACACAGTCAACTGTGCAGTGATTCTAGCTGGCCTCCATCAAATCGGCATCAGGAGAACTGCGCTTGCATGGTGTCGGTATATTCTGTCTTCCTGTTTCTTCCTCCATTAACTTTTACGCCAGGTAAGAAAGTTGGGGCGGGGGCAGGGTATTGGGGGGGGGGGGGTAAGTAAGTAAATTTGTATTATGCATGATTGATTAAAACCTATGCATACATTAAATTCATGTAAAAAATAGAGGTACCTTATTCATAATACAGTAAAAAAAACAATGTTAAAAACACGCATTTTTACTGTGAACAAAACAATATTAAAATCCTCATAAAAGGGTGCGCTCATAATTATTACAGTCTTCAAAACTCTTGAATACTTATGTAGCAGAGAGTTCGGGTGCTAGTAAATTGTCTAATTGGGCTGCTGGCCTGTCTTTGTCCCTCCGTTGTGCTTGTTACTATACTCAAGTGATTGATTTAAAGTGCCAGGACAACGATAAGGTGCTCTTTCTAAACTCAGTGGGACAAACATCGAGTGATGGCCAGTTTTTAAGAGCTTATGCAGCCATGAAATGCACTTAAAAGGTTTTACAAGACAAGTCTCAGGAGATACCCAGTTCCACTGTATTGGATTGGCTCGTGACCAGTGATGAATAAGTTTTGAGTCTTTGCAACGGTATCGAAGAATTTTGTGAGTCGGTAGTTTAGTTGCACTGCAGCTGGATTGAAGCACAACTTTACTGCCTGCCTGCAGGTCCTGATGCCATGCTGCTTATGTATTGGTTTAATAAAGTACACCTTATGTCCCTTAGATTGTGGCAAATACAGATGACGTGTATAATATCCTCTATGCCGAGACCGCACAGGCGACAGAGCAGCTCGCCTCCTCTCCTTTCCCATGGTGGTTAAAAAGGGGTGATCGGAACGACATCTAGACGGAGCTTTAGAAATGTTTCCTTGATTGCCGTTTTTATTCCCATTTTAAAATAGGGTTGGGGTTTAAGGGCTTCATAGTTGTTGAGCACTACCCAGCCATGTGCTTGTTTAGCAAGTGTTTCTTTGTCCTTTAGGGCAGATATCAGTCAAGTTGACTTTGTCACTATTTTTTTAAATGAAAGATGCTCCATTGGAGTGTTCCAGAGATCTGTAAGTCCCAAGAGCTTGATGGAGTCTAGAAAATATTTTCTGGCTGGCGATTTTCCGAGGCAAAACAGCTCAATCCAGAGGTGGGAGTTCAGGGATCCTTCCTCAGCTCTTCAGATTTTGTGCCAACATTTTATGTAAGCACCCCTTCTTTCCACCTTCTGTTTTTGTAGCCCAAATTCCAACCGTATTTGGGCCGGTGAAACATATCTGGGGAGATGAAATATCGCTCTGTAAGAATTCGCTGTTATTATATCCAAGACTGCAGCATCTTTCCCTTTCAGAGGTTCACTCCCATAGGTTATTGTTGGCTGTAATTTAGCTCATAGAACCTTTAGCAGGGGGTCAAATGCTAAATCTGGCAGCTTCTTCTTCAAAGGCTTTGTGGCTAAGTAAGACATGACTCCCTTTCTCCGCAAGGACTCCAATTGCGGTTTGAAAAAGCTTTTATGATCTAAGAGTATTCCAAGGTATTTCTAACTTGTTGTCTGATCAAAGCACTGCCCATCCAAGTACCAGTTGATATTTTTCTTCCTGTGGTAATTAACTGCCATCATTTTAGTTTTTTTGAGATTTCTTTTTAAGGCGTTCGTTGTGAGAAACTATGAGTCGTGTCCAGGAGATGTTGAAGTCCTATGGGGGTCCGACTTATCAGCACTAAATCGTCCGCATAAAGCAGGTTTGACAGCGTAATTTTCCCTGGCTTCGGGGCGTGGGATGCGCATCTGTTGAGTTTCCCAAGGTGGTCTGCTAGGAAAAGATTAAAAAGCAACGGGGGAAGGACGCACCCTTGCTTTAACCCCTTTGAAGTGGGGATTTGTTTTGATAGGTGTGTCCTAGCACCTAATTTTATCCTAATCCAGTTATCGGTGTGCAGCTGCCCAAGTTGGTCTAAAAGAGGTTTGGGTATCCCCATCCTTCCAGTTTTTGTCAGAGCTTGGGGCGATCAACATGGTCGAAAGCTGCTGCATAGTTTATAAAGCAAAGAAATAGGAGATATTTTCCCTCCTTTGCTGAATCCGCCAGCAAGGTTAGCGCCATGATATTAGTTATGATGCCTAGCCCTAGGCAAAACCCTGTTTGATTTGGTGGAATTTTACAATTTTCTGAAGCCCAGGAAGCTAATTCGTCCAGGTTTGTCCCCACATAATATTTAGCCTCAGTGTCGATAAGGGCGATCAGTCTGTAGTTATTCGGAGCACTCCTTTTGCCCTGTTTATAAATTGGGCTGATAATTGATCGTTTCCATGTCTCTGAGATTATGGCTGTGTTGATTACGTGCCTAAAAACTGGTACTAGTGCCTTACTCCAAAATTCCGCGTCGTGTTTATATAACATTGGGGTATGCCATTGGGGCCTGGGGCACCTGCAGGTCTGCCCCGGCTATTTGTTTCATTATCTGTGAAGCTGATGGACCGCTTTGTTCCTCTGTTGTAATTGGTGGGCAGTATGTGCCTAATTATGGTTCTGTCCCCTGTTGTTGTTGTGTTATCCTGGGGTAGTCGCTTTGCTCTATAGTTGCAAGGTTGTGGGTTGTTACTTCCCTGGTAGGACCACCAGCACTTACGTTCCCCGGGTGTTTGGAGGCGGCATCTACGTTTTCCCCTATTCCGTTGAAGTGGTTGAAAAGATAATCAACCCAGACTGCCTTGGTTATGTTGGAGTTTATGAGTATTGGGGGGTTTCGGAAAGTTGACAGACAATGGGAGAGGTAAAATTAAATAAATAAGACCACTTACCTTGCACTCGCCGCATCGCTGAGTCTGCGATCTGGCTAGTGCAAGGTAAGTGGTTTTATTAACTTTTATTAACTTTTTCATTTCATTTTACCTCTCCCTTCGTCCGTTGACTTACCTATCCACCCTACCACACCCCTGCCCCACTGCCCCCCGCTCTTACGTGTGCCAGCCATGCCTGCTTTATTCCTGAGCTTCTGACCTATGCTATCCTTCAAGGGTCAGCCCTTTTGCATCTGTTTATTAGTGTATGCATCCTACAATCTGCTTTTATTGTTCGGGCCTCCAGGCAGACTTTTTTGTAGTTATGACAATAATACCTAAGAAACCAAAGTTCAGAGAAGGCTTCTGCATTTGAATTTTCAAATGGTCTTCAAGATATTAACTAATAAATGATAATCATTTGAAATATAACCTCAACCAAATTGAGGTCAGTGTGTGTGGCCCTTGTGAGAAAAGTAGATTATTAGTTGGGGTGGTTGTGAGAACTCACAAAGTGATAATGTCACTATTCCATGTTAGGTCCTGTTTAGGCTACTCTAATTTAAACCCCAGCTCAGTCCTGGGTAGCTGTGGCACAGAGCAATCAGGCTTAACTTCAACAAACACATGTGAAGCCTTTATCAGTGCCAAAACAGTTATGAAGTTGAAAACACAACACAATATATATATCTAACTCCAATGTACAGAAATTAGTATAAATTTTAATGAACAATTATACACCAAAATGATAGAAATTGGATGAAGGGAACCAGATATATGATTTGAGAAGTTTTAAGTCAGAAGAGATCCAAAAAAACTTACGTCCCAACCGTGACCATCTGGTTGTACTTGACCAATGCAAAAACAAGAATTGATTAACAGAATGCAGAACAATGTCATACATTCACCCCAGTACAAATATCTGGACCTAAATCCATCGTTTTTTTGCTCACAATGCCATTCCAGTTTGGACCCAGCCATATGCAAATCAGTCTTGACCCTGCGCCCAATGGGAACAGTCCAGCCCAAACTGCCAGGCCAGGTCCGCCCTGGGCTGGGAACAAGCATCCTAGGACCGGTTTCGGGCTTTCAGCCCTCATCAGCCAGGATAGCTTGACTCCATTGGCATTGACAGCACGGGGACCCACGTCTGGGCATACCCGTCCCACTCAGGGTGACAAATGCAAAAACAACAATTGATGGACAGAATGTAGAACAATGTCATACATTCACCCCAGTACAAAGATCTGGGCCTAAATCCATCGCTTTTTTGCTCACCATGCCATTCCAGTATGGACCCAGCCATATGCAAATCAGTCTTGACCCTGCACCCAATGGGAACAGTCCAGCCCGAACGGCCGGGCCAGGTCATCCCTGGACTGGAAGAAAGCATCCTAGGACCGGTTTCAGGCTTTGAGCCCTAATCACTCAGGATAGCTTGACTCCATTAGCATTGACAGCACAGGACCCACGTCTGGGCATACCCGTCCCACTCGGGGTGACAAATGCAAAAACAACAATTGATGGACAGAATGCAGAACAATGTCATACATTCACCCCAGTACAAAGATCTGGGCCTAAATCCATCGTTTTTTTGCTCAACATTGCCATTCCCATGAGGCACAGGGTCAAGACTGATTTGCATATAGCTGGGTCTGAACTGAGGTGTCGAAGTGAGCAAAAGAATGATGATGGCTTCAACCCACATCTGTGACTGGGTGTGAGTGTCTGAAAAGTTTCAGCGCTCAGTCCATCATCTCCTTGTGTTTGCTTTGTTCGCCCTAAGTTGGCAGGGTATGCCCAGATGTGGGTCCCTTGTTCACTTTGCCACTGGATTCAAGCTAGCCTGGCTGATGAAGGGTGTTACTCAGAAACCGGTCCCAGGATGCTTGTTTCCGGTTCAGGGAAGACCTGGCTTGGCAGTGCAGGCTGGACTGTTCCCATTAGGCACAGGGACATGACTGATTTGCATATATCTGGGTCTGAACTGAGATGGCGAAGTGAGCTAGAGAATGATGATGGCTTCAACCCAGATCTGTGACTGGGGGTGAGTGTCGTAAAAGTTTCAGCGCTCTGTCCATCATCTCCTTGTATTTGCTTTGTTTGCCCTAAGTTGGCAGGATATGCCCAGACGTCGGTCCCTTGTTCACTTTGCCCCTGGATTCAAGCTAGCCTGCCTGATGAAGGGTGCTACCCAGAAACCGGATCTAGGATGCTTGTTTCCGGTTCAGGGAAGACCTGGCTTGGCAGTGTGGGCTGGACTGTTCCCATTAGGCACAGGGTCACAACTGATTTGCATATATCTGGGTCTGAACTGAGGTGGTGGAGTCAACTAAAGAATGATGATGGCGTCAACCCAGATCTGTGACTGGGGGTGACTGTCTGAAAGGTTTCAGCGCTCCGTCCATCATCTCCTTGTGTTTGCTTTGTTCGCCCTAAGTTGGCAGGATATGCCCAGACGTGGGTCCCTTGAACATTTTGCCACTGGATTCAAGCTAGCCTGGCTGATGAAAGGTGTTACCCAGAAACCGGACCCAGGATGCTTGTTTCCGGTTCAGGAAAGACCAGACTTGGCAGTTCAGGCTGGACTGTTCCCATGAGGCACAGGGTCAAGACTGATTTGCATATAGCTGGGTTTGAACTGAGGTGGCGAAGTGAGCTAAAGAATCATGATGGCTTCAACCCAGATCTGGGACTGGGGGTAAGTGTCTGAAAAGTTTCAGTGCTCCGTCAATCATCTCCTTGTGTTTGCTTTGTTCACCCTAAGTTGGCAGGGTATGCCCAGACGTAGGTCCCTTGTTTACTTTGCCACTGGATTGAAGCTAGCCTGGCTGATGAAGGGTGTTACCCAGAAACCGGTCCCAGGATGCTTGTTTCCGGTTCAGGAAAGACCTGGCTTGGCAGTTCGGGCTGGACTGTTCCCATGATGCACAGGCTCAAGGCTGATTTGCATATAGCTGGGTCTGAACTGAGGTGGAGAAGTGAGCTAAAGAAGGATGATGGCTTCAACCCAGATCTGTGACTGGGGGGGAGTGTCTAAAACGTTTCAGCTCTCCGTCCATCATCTCAATGTGTTTGCTTTGTTCGCCCTAAGTTGGCAGGGTATGCCCAGACGTGGGTCCCTTGTTCACTTTGCCACTGGATTCAAGCTAGCCCGGCTGATGAAGGGTGTTACCCAGAAACCGGTCCCAGGATGCTTGGTTCAGGGAAGAGCTGGCTTGGCAGTTTGGGCTGGACTGTTCACATGAGGCACAGGGTCAGACTGATTTGCAAATAGCTTCAACCCAGATCTGTGACTGGGGGTGAGTGCCTGAAAAGTTCCAGCGCTCCGTCCATCATCTCCTTGTGTTTGCTTTGTACTTGACCAATACCTAGGCGCAAGGTAAGGCAGACCACAATGGATCACGGTCAGATAGAGAAACCAAGTTCATCCTGGTCGGGAGTTTTACCTCCTGAGTTGAAATGGAAGTCAAATATCCTCATCAGGGCAGCACAGTAGGCTGTGACTGTGATGGGTTTCATGAGCATAGATAGCCATCGGATGAAGACACGGCCAAGCTGTTGACTTTTGGGTGGAAATCTCAGAGAGAAATTCAAATTTCATGCCCAAGGAATATTGCTCATCGGCCAGACACTTTTTGCTTCTTTATCCCAGTGAAAATTCCAACCTTCCGATTTAGTCTCTATTTTGGAGCTCAGATTCTTCCAGTGGGGCAAGGCTGCAAGCTGAAGCAGAACAGGGATCTACAAGGCTGGATAGTGTTTCTATGATGTCCCACTTAAGTTTTTTGCTGGTGCAGAAAAGCTCCAAGTTGGAGCAACCTGAATCTTTGGTCCAGCAGCATCGCACTTTCATCGGATTGACTCAGCAGGTTGGTCCCGGTCTTCTGTCAGTTTTCCAGGCACAACTCCTCAAAAAAGTTTTGAAGTTCCAGTTTTTAAGTTTAGGCAGGAGGAGTACACTCTGAGACTTTAGCAAAGGTCCCAGCACCTTAGGCACACCACTTGGGAGTCTAAACTCACTCCAGGGGAAGCCACCAGCAGTGTCCAGGTAGAAATCAGCTGGGCTCTTGAGGAAAGTGGGCTTCTCGCAGGATTTTGTGAACCTGTGGCTTAACAGGAGGCTAGCCAACTCGCCCTTGGAGTCCACTCTTCTGTCCTGGGTTCAAGTAGGAGCAGGTCTAGTCCTTGGTATGTCTCTCCACAGGTAAAACAGCAGGCTCAGTCACAATGTGCAGTCATTCTTCAATCTCCAGCACATCCATCAGTCTTCTGAACAGGATCAGCAGTGGTGCCAACTTTATCCTTGGCACTAGCTTGTGAGTTGGGGAGACTCCATGTCCAATAGGGAAAAGGTTTCCAGGGGCCATTCTACCCTCTTTGATGTCACTTTCATGGCTGGGCTGGTACTAAACAATCCCAGAGTGCATCTCTCTTCCCAAATCTAGGGTATTAGACCCCTTCTTCCATGGGTCAGAGCGATGGGCATACCCCTGAGGTGTGTATAATGAGTAACTCCCCCTGGAAAATCAGTTCTTCAACAGGTTTTCCCTTCAATGGGATTGGTTCCACTCTGGCTAATTAGACAATGGCAGTGGCAAGCCTAGGTGTGTGGCACATCTGCCCGTGAAAGAAGCTGCCCCTTTGAGGTTTGTACAGTTGGTGGCCACATCCCCCCGGCAATCCTGTTAGGAGATGGTCATACCTTCTCAAAGCCAAGGCCCTTATGTTCCTTTCCTGGGAGCAATTCACACATCTCAGCAGCCCACCAGGTGACAGTTGAGGATTATCTCAGAAAGGCTGCTAGAGGCTTTAGGCAGCAAAATACAACTTTCTAAAAGTGGCATTTTCAAAATTGTAATTTTAAATTCGACTTTACCATCAGTTTGGATTTTAAATTACAATTCATGTTAGTGGTTGAACCATGGCCTTAGCTAATGCCACACTTATGTTATACATTATAAAGTGTCAGAATGTAACTCAGTGCTTTTCTACTAGAGAGGCAGCCTTGCTGCAGGGAAAAATGGCTTTAGGGATTTTTAACAGTCAGGACATGAAAAGAGTGCATGTCTAACTTATTAAATACCATGCACCCTGCCCAATTGGCACTTGGAGCTTACATTGGCAGGGGACTTACCAGTATTAAAAAAGAAGGTTTACACCTAGCAAAAGGTGTATTTTGCTAGGTCGAATTTGCAATTTAAAACTGCACAGTCAGGCAGAAGTGGCAGGCCTAGAGTCATGTTTTCACCTGTAACTCTTGTGGTGGCGCAAAGAATGCTGCAGTCCACTAGTGACATTTAACTAAAAGCCCTTGGTACATGGAGTACCATATACTCTGGTCTTATAGGTAAGTCAAATATGCGAGGACGTATTAAGTTTGCTCTACTTAATTCATACTGTACTCACTTGTATCTCTCATGTATGTTTTTTTGTTGCATTTTCTAGAATTTAAAACAATAAAAGTATTTGGAAAGAAAGTAAATAAGCAAAGCAGGAATTAACCACCTGTACTCATTTTCAGGGTTCAGAGCACACACACTGGACACTAAACGGCAGTGCCCCATTGTTTGAGTCAGTATACCAGGTCTACATCAAGCAAAAAGTTGAAGCAAAAAAATGTGGATGATCCTGCCAAAAGGGCATTTTCCTCACAGCCCTCATGCCAAATAATGGTAGCTGAAAGAAGGTTTTCACAAAATGGCCCAGAAATAACTAATCTACCCAGTTGCATGCCTAGGCTGTACTTAATAGTAGAGATGGGCTCTAAGCTTCAAGGTTCAGTTTCTGTAGATTTGTTGGTAGCCAACCTTGTGGGTCACATCCCAACATCAAAAGGTGCCATCTAAAAGGATTCCGCATACAAAAATGTTGATTCAGCACTGAAGATAGTCTACTCAGGCTCCATTCTGGCTCTGAGGGAAGGGGTTTCCGGAGCCTATTCTGCACAATCCTTGATTTCTGACTTTAAGGCACTGCTCAAAGCTATAAACAGAATGCTCTGCACTCTTGTAAGGAGTGGATCATCAGATTGTACTATTAACAGACATTTCCTTTGAAGTGGTCCTTGTTTCTGGTCTGGAAGGGGGGCTTCAGTAGCTGCTAAAAGGAATCTTGCTTTGAAGAACAGTTGTACTGAATATTCGTAGAAAGCAAGCTGTTGCCGTATGTTCACCATTCGACTGCATATGCCGTGGCCTTGGTTCTGAACTTGAATAGAAGTTACATAGGACCAGATTACAAGTCTGACAGTCCGAGGACTGCCAGACTCATGGTAGCGCAGCGGTGGCAGTCTAGCCACCGCAAGACCGGAGGTCTGTCCACACCATTAAGACTTGGGCGGTCGGACCACCATGGAACTGCCACCAGGGAACTGCCGTTTCCTGGCAGTGGCTCCGCAGTACTGAGGCCGCAATATGCTTTGCGAGACCACTGTGGCGCTACGATGCCTGGTCACACTGAAGCTAGTTTCTTTGTTGTGATGTGGTGAATTTTGATTTTTTTACATTGGACAAATATAGCCTATATTCCAAAAATACCTTTACCTCAAGTGAATACAACAGAACCCATTTGCAATTCCCTTCTTTCAAAGTCCCCCTTTCCAGCAACTCAAGCCTATGCTTTCCTTTAAACATCAATAGTTGACAATTTTGTAATTGTAGGTCATGTTCAGAGTAAAGCATGACTTACTATGCCTGATGCTAGTGATAAACGCTAACGAAAGCCCTCGTCTTGGTTATTATATCTGGGATGTGCCCTTGATTTGCCTGGAGTGACTGTCTCGCTTAATCCTGTGTGTCCAAGTGAGTCATGGCCGTGCGACAGAGCACTACAATGGAGGGCCTGTTCTCTGCAAACAGCAGTCTCTGCACCATGGGCCTGATTTAAAATACAGTGGTATTGAGAAAGGCTCAATTTCTGGGAGAAAATATTAAATCAGAATCGGAATCCACCAACTGAGGGGCAGATCTACAAGGAAGTTGCGCAGCGTGGCACCGCAAGCCCTTGGCTGCTCCACGCTGCGGCACTTCCGAAGCACAGGGATGCGACATATTTACAAGAATATGTCGCATCTCTGTGCTTCCCCCTGCGCTGCGCACAAACAGCTGCCATGCACCGGCGCAGGCACCCTTGCACCATGGTGCAAGAATGCCTGCATCATGGGGAGATTATTTTTGTGCAGGACGGGGTAGCTTCCTGCACAAAAACAATCACTACAGGCATTTTCCTCTTTCAATGCGTGCTGTAGAATGCAGCATGCATTGAAAGAGGAAAAAACGAGGAGAAATGAATACATTCCTCCTCGTTCTGCCTCGCTACACCACCTCTAGTGTGGCGTAGCATTCAGACGCATCTCCAGATTTACGATATCTCGTAAATCTGGAGATGTGTCTTGTTCCATGGGTGTTGCGTGGGAACACCCACAGCAACACCCATGGAACGCCCCTTCAACGCAAAGTGCTGCGTGTGAAGAGGCCGTATTTGCAAGGAGAGGAAAAGTCACACAGGGTGGCTTTTCCTGTCCTTGTAAATATGGAGGAGCCCTCTGCGCCACCAGTTCAACACGAAAAGTGACGTACTGGTGGCGCAGGGGGCTTGCAAATCTGCCCCTGAGTTTCTTACACCATGCTATGCCTGTAGGGAAGAACAATACACCAGTCATTTTAGTATGTTAAGATAGTAATAGGAAGACTTTCCATTATCACTCAACCTAATGATTCTCATTCATGTTCCAATCAAAGCAAAGTCTTGATAGATCAAACTAATTGGCAGTGGCTATTCTCCCAATTCAGGGGGATGCCTTTGAGTACCCCCAAGTATGAGGAACGGAAGTGGCAGCGATTACTTTGTAGGTGGTGCTTACCTGACAAGGGGTGGCTGCAGGCCTCTATACCCTGGAATGAAGCCCTATATATTCCTTTCTTTGTCACATTCTGTAGTTGAGAATGAGAGGTTGGGATGCAGAGGAGCAGGACTCCGCACGGGTATCATGAAATGCAGACCCTTTATTCATGAATGAAATTGCCATTGCTGTATAATTCCTGCCTATTGAGAATTTATTTTTACAGCATTTTCCTACCGACACAAAAATTACAATTTCAAAAAGGGTCAGTGCTCAGAACCCCTGGCACTACCACCAGACTGTGAACATGCCTAAAGTCGACAAAGGATTGCTCGGGAGACGGTGTGCAAAAGGCAGCTTCATTTGGTAGTAAATTGGGCTACCAATAACAAAAAACCTTCGGCTTTTACACTGCTCAGCTATCCCTTCCACCCTCACCTAAACAAGTCCAAACTCCTCCCTCTGACACCTACCCCATTGTCACCTAGCATTTAACGATTATAAATTCCAGTTTTCCCATACTGTGTTCGGAACCATAAAGCCTCCTGCCCCTCTCAAACTCTTTTGTCAACAATACAGGGCCTCCCCATTCCTGGACCAAGCCCACCTCCCAGTTTATTTTTCTTTAATTCTTCCCCCATATGTTCCATGGACTCTCTTACCCCAAGCTCTTCCTTAGAACCCACACACCGCTTGCTCCCAGCAACAACGCTATAAATCCCCAAACCTGCTGCCGACAGCTTTGCCTTGCACCAGGGCAGCTGATCGGCTTGGCAAGCAACCATGGGAAAGTGACGCCTGTGCTCTGGCCTGAGCTGTGATGCGAAGCATGGTGGTCGAGTGGCCGCTGCGTCATCACGTCTGCGCTCGCTCTCCCTTGGTCCCAAATTTACCTGCGCAAAGAGGGCGTTTCCAGCTCACTTCCTGGGGAAATAATTACTCTCAGACTCACTGTAAGGTGCGCAAAGGGCCACTTTAGTTTGGAGCAAGTTGAGATACCAATAACACAAACCTTCAGATGCACTGATTATGCCCTCACAAAGAACTAGCTTAACTATCCCTTCTCCCTTCCTTCAACAGTTCGAATCCCCTCAAACTTACCCCCCTTTTTACATAACGTTACAGATTAATACATTCCCGTTTCCCCATACTGACTTGCAACTCATAGACCATTCATGCATGTCCCACACCTTTCTTTCGACATTACAAGACCCGAAGACTCCATGACCAAGCCCACCTTCCAGATCCTTTCTCCTTCATTCTCCCCTGTGTTCTGCAGTACCCTTACTCATGTAACCCCAAACTCTACATCGGAGCCTTTACACCAACAACCAAAAAAAAACCACCATTGGGTGTTCTTTTTGTACCGCTCAAGCCTGCCTTTCCCAACAACCCTGTTTCTCCTCTTTCACCACCTCCACATATAACCAATTTCCCATACACAATGCCCAGGTGCTTGAACACTTTCATGGCATGTGCCTTGCAGAAACCCAAAACCCCTGTTGTAGCAGCTGGTTTCCTTGCTTCCTTCCAAACCTTCCTGGGCAACAACTGTGTTCAAAATATCACCGCTTCACCCCAACCATCAATCAGACACCTCCTTCAAGTCCCTCTTCATCCTTTATATCAGTTGCAAACCTGTTTCTTCAACCAAATCATTCACTGCCAGGGGTTTCAAAATCGCATTAAGCCAGGTCCATTTACCCATTAGCTCCCATAATGCTGTCATCAACTTCCCCCATCGCATGCAATGTCGGCCGTACCACCACACAGTCACCTCATTAAAACCAAGCCCCAGTTCATGTCTGTTCCTTTGCCTCTCAGCTTGCATACTTGCCCACTTCACAATGGAGTTGCCACAAATCCAGACCTCCTTATGTCTCCTGCTATTACTGCCTCTGGTGAGGAAATCAGTCATATCAATGCTCTCACCATCCTTGGCCTTTATGGCCGAACATATCTCCACACACAATCACTCTTCCATATTTTCATTTTTTTCAACTCCCCTCCTTCAAGACTTTCCAAAACCCTTTCTTGTAAATGCTTTTCCTGAAAGAGAGTGTCCCAAATTGTTTACGGTCCCATCCCTACACTCCATTCACTTGCCTCACTGTTATCTTCCTGCCGCCAAATAAAACTCCCCCCCCCCCCCCCCCTTGTGGAACCTCAGCCTTTTTTGCATTGTCCTGCCTGGGCACATAGCCCTTACCCTTGATGGTCTCGCCTTCACACGCAACATGCTGCCCTCTGATTTATTTTGCTCTTCCTTACCCTTATCCACATCGCCCCTTCCCCCATCAACACATCTTCCTTCAGCAACCCCTTATAGGTTTTCACCTCCACCACATCTGACACTCTAAAAACGCCAAAAACATCAGTCAGAATATCATCCTGTCCTGAACAAATGAATCCCCCATGTGGACGTGCACGCAGCTCTCGCCTTGCTACTATGCTCTCTAGTATGGCCATCAAAATTTGACTTCGCAAATCGCTTCTCCTCCCCTTTTCTCTATTCCAGCCCTCCAGTAGCCTCCATACCAACTCCACTTTACCAGACTCATTGCCCCAATAACTTTTCCCATACAAGACAACACCTGCTAGTTTTCTGGTTATTGTCACTGGGAATAGGGCTCTATCACTTTGGCTCACCACAAACCTCACAAATTATCCTTCCTCTTCCTAAAACCCCTTCTTGTTCTGTCTTGTTACCTGGTCCTTTACTCCAAAAACTCCTTCCAAGCTTACCGGCATGACTTCTTTTTCGAGGCTGCCAGCAACTCCTCCATGAGCTGCAACGCCCTTTCTCACCCATGCCCCATATTATGGGCAGCCCTGTCGTCATTGCCTCTTCCATCTCGCGAATCAAACCACAGAACCTTGCCCACTGCAAACGAAACAGTGCATCAGCCACCTGATTTTCGAGGCCGTGAATGTGTTGTGACTAAACATAATGTTCGATCGTGAACACCACTAGGCCAGTTCTTTTAGCATTCAAAGCACACGTACATCCTTCGAGTACTCCCTGTTAAACAAGTGCACTATCGCTAGGTTGTCCATCCCGAATGTCACCTCGCTGCCCTGCAACTCCTCGCTCCACAACCTCACTGCCAAAACCAATGGAAAAAGTTCCAGAAATGCAATGCTGTACTTTCTCTGCTTCCATGCTACTGGCCATGCTTCTGCGCATCACCTCCTTTTCCAGTACAGTCCAAAGTCCCTAGCCCTGGACACACTGGAAAATATTTCCATGGTCAATGTCACTGAGTCTTAATGTTGCCAAACTGTACTCCATTGCAGTTAGTCAAAAATCACTGCCATACCACCAGGTCTCTTAATTCTGTTAGTCATCAAAATTTGGTGATGGGGCTTAGCTACTCATCTCATGGAGAATGCCAGCTGCCTGCAAACTGCTCTCCTGTGGGCAACCACTCTGCAAGCAAAATTCAAATGTCAAGATAATTGCTGAAGCAACCTCAGCTCACATTTATTATTGCTATTGGGCACATCCAATAGATATCTTAAGTTCTGCATGTCTGCTGACAAGTGTGACGCCATAGCCACTGAATCCAGCCCTATCCCCAAAAATGTCCCCTGTCTGCTACCAATAGTTCACTCTCCTCGGGGTCCGTGCCCTATCTTATCTGAGAACCTGTTGTCTCCCTTGGTCATAGTGCTCCAGGGGACCAGTGATATAGGAGCAAAAATGCTACACTACTTCCCCTCTGTGAGGGGAGCTACATGCCAAGACTGAAGCCTTTACACCCGCAGCCACTGCACTTTTTGGCCCTGCTGAGGCAGTGAATGACAAGAATATTATGTGAAAAATATCAAGTCAAAAATATTGAGGAACAGAATATAGAAGGTAAGAATATCGTTATTTAATGCATATAATATAATTTTTTTAAATGTATATTCTATTGTTTACGTTATTACTGCCGTATTAAATATTGTTTATAATTAATATATTATATATTAGTTATTATACACATTTTAGGTGATTGTTAATATTGTAATAAGTATTTTATTGTGTTATTTCATTTTTTAAGTTTAATTGGAAATTTATAATTTAGTAGCAGGTTGCTGCATCTTTTTGGATGAGGAATTATTGTTTTGTTTTTATTCACTTTTTAATGTTAATCAAATATTTTATTGGTAATTAAGTATGTAAACTACATTATTGGTTAATTGCCATTTTAGTTATTTAAGTGAATTTTGTGATAGTAATGTGTACTTTTATTTTCTATAGTTTCATTACTAATTTAGCTTTTGCGGTTGTTGGACTTGTAAGGAGTTAAGGTGAGTAATTATTTAATTTATACATTTTTTGTTTTATTTATTTATTTAATTTTAAAAACAATTTATTATCCATTCAATAATTACTTTTTAAATAATTATGCAAATTATTTAATTGATTAATTATCATCTTAATAATGAAGTGGGTATTGTTATTTGTAACGTGTAATTTTAATTTTCTACAGTTTAAATACTAATGTATAGTTTATTTGAGGCCTCTTGGTTTTGTAAATATAATGACTTTATTAAAATCTGGGTATTTTACTTAAGTCTCAAGTATTAGTACACTTTCCTACCCATTACCCCTGGATCCCCTGCATCCCAGTCCCTAAAAGAAATATTGTGCATACTTTAAACACATATGCATTTTAATTTTAATAATCATAGAGTACATTATATTTTTTATTATTTATGCTGCAGTATGTGAATCAATACTCCAGTAATAATACACTTTCACACTCATTACCCATAAATGTCTTGCATCTCATCCATAAAAATATTTTACATAGTTGAAAACAATATGCACTTTAATTTTAAGAATTAAAAATAAATGTAAATTATTTATACCTGGCTATTTTAATTAATACATGAGTATTAACACGCTACCCTACCCACTGCTCATAGATCTTTTACACCACATTTTAAATAAAACTGATTTAAAATAACTATAAATTGAACTACGTATTTAAATCCAGGTATTTTAATTAATAGCCCAGTTTTAATTAACTTGCCTACCCACTACTCTAGGTCTCTTACATCTAGTCCCTAAAAATAGTTTGCATATTTTAAACAAACATGCATTTTGATTAAAATAATTTATACATTAAATTAAATTATTTATACCCAGGTATTTTAATTAATACATCAGTATTAATACACTTTCACACCCATTATTTCAGACCCCTTCCATCCTACCCCTAAAACCATATTTTGCATATTTTAACCAAATATGGATTTTCATTGTAGTCATTATCATTTAAATTTAAATATATATACACAAGTCTTTTTAAAAACTACTTCAGTATTAATACACTTCCCCAACCATTATCCTTAGATCCCTTACATCCCACTCCCTTAAAATTATTTTGAATATTTCAAACAAATATGCCTGAATAAAATATTGAATTCAACAAACATTTAGATTACCAGAAAATAAGAAAAAAATTAACTTACTTCAAACCATAACTCAAAAACACAATTACATATACTTACCTGTAGTTACCTATACTTACCACTATGCATAGTAAAATTATGTATGGCAAAGGCGTGCATGGTAAAGGCATGAATAATACCGGCCCATGCGTGTTAAAGACTGCATTATAGAGGAACTTTGTGGTAGGGACTGTGCATATGATTAGGCTCAGCAGCAGGCTTTCCTATGTTATTGCTGAAGTCAAGCAATGATAAACATTAATAGTGTTAATTATATTCACATTTTGTGTATGCAAACTCTTTAAAACCATCATGAACTGATACAAACTTTCACAATATGATTTCATAACTCCATAGAAATTTTGGGCATAATTACGATGCCGATCAGATCGTGTCTGAAACGGGACCACCCCCCCACCCCCTGCCAAGGAGGGTCGTGTCTTCCACCCCGGTCGGACCGCCATAGAAAGCCAGACGAAAAGGGACATTGTAATCCCTACGGCGGTGCCTGAGCAGGCACGGCCCCTACTGTAGGGATTAGTGTCCCCTCGAAGGGGCGCATGTCTGACGGTACCTCCACCTGCTGCCTCCAACCGCACACCCTGTAATACAGCAGATGGACCGCAGCAGCAGATGTCGGGCAGACCGCCATCAACAAGCTGCCAGAAGGCCTTCTACTGGACATCGGAATAAGGGCCTTCATGTTAATATACCAACAAACAGGAACCACAGGTCGCTGATTAGAAATCGTGATAACTGGTGATATTACAACACAGTGGCCTTCTTGCTTGTTTCCTCTCCTCTTTATTGGACCCTTCCATGCATCCTGTCTCTCAACATTGAAGATTAAGGACATCCACAAACGCTCCTGCCCATGTGTTTTTTGTCATTACCAGTAAGTGTGCGTCTAATGAATTTGTGAACGCCATAAATAAAAAAAACTTCTTGTCCTTGCTTGCCACCGTGTTGACTGCTGTTAATCATTTCATGGGAGAGGAGTTGGCCTAACGGCAAGGGTGGTCGACCTCGAATCTGGGTAACTGGGTTCGAGTCTCGGCAATGATGCCGAACATCCTGTGATTCTGGGCAAATCATTTAATCTCCCCGTGCCTAACAAAGAAATTAATGTGTCCTCATGTGAAACTGGTGCTATGTAAAGCGTTCTGACACCCGATTCGGGTCGAGTTCGCACTATATAAAACTCTGTAAAAAACTATAATAATAATAATTTGTCCCCATTCTTAACAGGCTTTGGCTGTGGCATTGTGCCTCATGCATCTGCAGAAGATCTCCTAGCTTTCACTGCTGTCACCAATAAAAGCTCCTGACCAATTCCTGTCTCGCTGCTCTCTGTATGTTACTCTGCTGTTGCATCTCTCTTGCCTTCTTTTCTTCTGTGTCCCCACTTTCATCTGGCCATTTCTCCCTAACTTTGCCTTTCGGATACCTATTCAACCAGAACGTCTGCCATTTATCTTGTCTTGTGAGTCAGTGGCCTCCTTCTCATTTGCAGTGACTTTGCAAGCAAGTTTCTGTATCTTCCTTCCCCTACTTGCCACTCTTCCAGACCTCGCCTCTCCTCAACTATGACATAATGGTGCCGATCACGATCCGGTAAAAACCGGGTACGAACCGTCGGACGGAGCATATTCTCCATCCGACGCGTACCCGGTCGTCAAAATATACAAACATGGAATTACGATTCGCACGGAAACACCATTTCCGTACGAATCGTACAAAACCCCGACCGACGAAAATAAACGTACAAATGCGATCCGGGAAAGCGCCGACGTGACGTCGGGACGCACGCAGCCTGCCATTCACGAACCAGGAATCACGATTCGCACCGACGTCATCCCGCACGGTGAATATTTTCCGGCTGCCAAAAACTGCCGGGAAATCAGGACGACGCGAACAAGGAGTACCTGTACGCGACGGACAGACATGGACCCGAAACTACGTGTCATCCCGGCCCTCATAGCAGTCGACCTCCTCTACAGGTTCGGATGCAGACGCCGCAGAAGGTCAGAACAACAAAGGGAGGGGGTAAAGGGGGGGTGGTGGGGCAGGACCAGGGGCAGGCCACCAAACCCCCACCAAAGTCACACAGCACACATGCCCTGGACATACCTGACCCTCAGGCCCTGATCACTACGAGGGGGTGGGGGCGTGTCCAGCAAAGCCAGCGTCCGCCACAACGGAAGTGCTTGACGACGCGAACCGGCAACACAACAATACAGGTACGTCCCGTACCCACGCCTTAAGAGCGTGGGTACGAGTCGTACCCCGCCCACACCTACGTCATCCCAACAATGGCGGGACGGCTGTACCCACGTGGCAAAGGCCTGGGTACGGCCCGCACAAGCATTCCACAGCATGGGTACGGATATGTACGGACCGTACCCCCACCCCCGTATGCATGGAGCGTACCCCCCACCCCAACAGTGTAAGTACGACCCGTACCCCCACCCGCGTACGTATGGAGCGTACCCCCCATGCCAACAGTGTACGTACGGACCGTAACCCCACCCGCGTATGCATGGAGCGTACCCCCCATCCCAACAGTGTAAGTACGACCCGTACCCTCACCCACGTACGTATGGAGCGTACCCCCCACCCCAACAGTGTAAGTACGACCCGTACCCTCACCCACGTACATATGGAGCGTACCCCCCACCCCAACAGTGTAAGTACGACCCCTACCCTCACCCGCGTACGTATGGAGCATACCCCCCAGCCCAACAGTGTAAGTACGACCCGTACCCCCACCCGCGTACGTATGGAGCGTACCCCCCATGCCAACAGTGTACGTACGGACCGTAACCCCACCCGCGTATGCATGGAGCGTACCCCCCACCCCAACAGTGTAAGTACAACCCGTACCCTCACCCGCGTACGTATGGAGTGTACCCCCCACCCCAACAGTGTAAGTACGACCCGTACCCCCACCCGCGTACGTATGGAGCGTACCCCCATGCCAACAGTGTACGTACGGACCGTAACCCCACCCGCGTATGCATGGAGCGTACCCCCCACCCCAACAGTGTAAGTACGACCCGTACCCTCACCCGCGTACATATGGAGCGTACCCCCACCCCAACAGTGTAAGTAAGACCCGTACCCTCAGCCGCGTACGTATGGAGCGTACCCCCCACCTCAACAGTGTAAGTATGACCCCTACCCTCACCCGCGTACGTATGGAGCGTACCCCCCACCCCAACAGTGTAAGTACGACCCGTACCCCCACCCGCGTACGTATGGATCGTACCCCCATGCCAACAGTATACGTACAGACCGTAACCCCACCCGCGTATGCATGGAGCGTACCCCCCACCCCAACAGTGTAAGTACGACCTGTACCCTCACCCGCGTACGTATGGAGCGTACCCCCCACCCCAACAGTGTAAGTACGACCCCTACCCTCAACCGCGTATGCATGGAGCATACCCCCCACCCCAACAGTGTAAGTACGACCCCTACCCTCAGCCGCGTATGCATGGAGCGTACCCCCCACCCCAACCGTGTATGTACGACCCGTACCCTCACCCGCGTACGTAGGGAGCGCACCCCCACCGTGTATGTACGGACCGTACCCCCACCCCAACAGTGTAAGTACGACCCGTACCCTCACCCGCGTACGTATGGAGCGTACCCCCACCCCAACAGTGTAAGTACGACCCGTACCCTCACCAGCGTATGCATGGAGCGAACCCACACACGTGTATGTTCTAAGCGTACATATCCTGAAATAGGAGGGGTGTGTGCAGACTCCTCCCAGCAGTGCCCAGACACAGGAGGGGTGGGTGCAGAGTCCTCCCAGCAGTGCCCAGACACAGGAGGAGTGGGTGCAGAGTCCCCCCAGCAGTGCCCAGACACAGGAGGGGTGTGTGCAGAGTCCTCCCAGCAGTGCCCAGACACAGGAGGGGTGTGTGCAGAGTCCTCCCAGCAGTGCCCAGACACAGGAGGGGTGGGTGCCTAACACTCCCAGCAGTGCCCAGACACAGGAGGGGTGTGTGCAGAGTCCTCCCAGCAGTGCCCAGACACAGGAGGGGTGGGTGCAGAGTCCTCCCAGCAGTGCCCAGACACAGGAGGGGTGGGTGCCTAACACTCCCAGCAGTGCCCAGACACAGGAGGGGTGGGTGCCTATCACTCCCAGCAGTGCCCAGACACAGGAGGGGTGTGTGCAGAGTCCTCCCAGCAGTGCCCAGAGACAGGAGGGGTGTGTGCAGAGTCCTCCCAGCAGTGCCCAGAGACAGGAGGGGCGGGTGCCTAACACTCCCAGCAGTGCCCAGAGACAGGAGGGGTGGGTGCCTAACACTCCCAGCAGTGCCCAGACACAGGAGGGGTGGGTGCCTAACACTCCCAGCAGTGCCCAGACACAGAAAGGGTGTGTGCAGAGTCCTCCCAGCAGTGCCCAGACACAGGAGGGGTGTGTGCAGAGTCCTCCCAGCAGTGCCCAGACACAGGAGGGGTGGGTGCAGAGTCCCTCCAGCAGTGCCCAGACACAGGAGGGGTGTGTGCAGAGTCCTCCCAGCAGTGCCCAGACACAGGAGGGGTGTGTGCAGAGTCCTCCCAGCAGTGCCCAGACACAGGAGTGGTGTGTGCAGAGTCCTCCCAGCAGTGCCCAGACACAGGAGGGGTGGGTGCCTAACACTCCCAGCAGTGCCCAGACACAGGAGGGGTGTGTGCAGAGTCCTCCCAGCAGTGCCCAGACACAGGAGGGGTGGGTGCCTAACACTCCCAGCAGTGCCCAGAGACAGGAGGGGTGTGTGCAGAGTCCTCCCAGCAGTGCCCAGAGACAGGAGGGGTGGGTGCCTAACACTCCCAGCAGTGCCCAGAGACAGGAGGGGTGGGTGCCTAACACTCCCAGCATTGCCCAGAGACAGGAGGGGTGGGTGCCTAACACTCCCAGCAGTGCCCAGACACAGGAGGGGTGTGTGCAAAGTCCTCCCAGCAGTGCCCAGACACAGGAGGGGTGTGTGCAGAGTCCTCCCAGCAGTGCCCAGACACAGGAGGGGTGTGTGCAGAGTCCTCCCAGCAGTGCCCAGACACAGGAGGGGTGTGTGCAGAGTCCTCCCAGCAGTGCCCAGACACAGGAGGGGTGTGTGCAGAGTCCTCCCAGCAGTGCCCAGAGACAGGAGGGGTGGGTGCCTAACACTCCCAGCAGTGCCCAGACACAGGAGGGGTGTGTGCAAAGTCCTCCCAGCAGTGCCCAGACACAGGAGGGGTGTGTGCAGAGTCCTCCCAGCAGTGCCCAGACACAGGAGGGGTGTGTGCAGAGTCCTCCCAGCAGTGCCCAGACACAGGAGGGGGGTGTGCAGAGTCCTCCCAGCAGTGCCCAGACACAGGAGGGGTGTGTGCAGAGTCCTCCCAGCAGTGCCCAGAGACAGGAGGGGTGGGTGCCTAACACTCCCAGCAGTGCCCAGAGACAGGAGGGGTGTGTGCAGAGTCCTCCCAGCAGTGCCCAGACACAGGAGGGGTGTGTGCAGAGTCCTCCCAGCAGTGCCCAGACACAGGAGGGGTGTGTGCAGAGTCCTCCCAGCAGTGCCCAGAGACAGGAGGAGTGTGTGCAGAGTCCTCCCAGCAGTGCCCAGAGACAGGAGGGGTGGGTGCCTAACACTCCCAGCAGTACCCAGAGACAGGAGGGGTGGGTGCATAACACTCCCAGCAGTGCCCAGACACAGGAGGGGTGGGTGCCTAACACTCCCAGCAGTGCCCAGACACAGGAGGGGTGGGTGCCTATCCCTCCCAGCAGTGCCCAGACACAGGAGGGGTGTGTGCAGAGTCCTCCCAGCAGTGCCCAGAGACAGGAGGGGTGGGTGCCTAACACTCCCAGCAGTGCCCAGACACAGGAGGGGTGTGTGCAGAGTCCTCCCAGCAGTGCCCAGACACAGGAGGGGTGTGTGCAGAGTCCTCCCAGCAGTGCCCAGACACAGGAGGGGTGTGTGCAGAGTCCTCTCAGCAGTGCCCAGAGACAGGAGGGGTGGGTGCCTAACACTCCCAGCAGTGCCCAGAGACAGGAGGGGTGTGTGCAGAGTCCTCCCAGCAGTGCCCAGAGACAGGAGGGGTGTGTGCAGAGTCCTCCCAGCAGTGCCCAGAGACAGGAGGGGTGTGTGCAGAGTCCTCCCAGCAGTGCCCAGACACAGGAGGGGTGTGTGCAGAGTCCTCCCAGCAGTGCCCAGACACAGGAGGGGTGGGTGCCTAACACTCACAGCAGTGCCCCTGCACAGAAAAGGGTGGAGTACCCACAGATCCAATGCCCACAAATGTCAGTCAGGTGCACAAAGATCCTGCAGTACATGTACCACATGTGTGCGAGGCTGGAAGTATACAGATGCATAGCGCCTAAAAGAATACATGTACACATGAAGTCATGGCAACAGTCTACATACACAAGTACAGTGACCACCAAGGACGCCACAAATGATGCAGGTGGAGACATCGCTCAGCATGCATGGGCCAAGTCTAACAAGTCCGTCACACACCCAGCCAATGTAGACACAGCTCAGCCCCACATATTGGAAAGACCCTGCAGGGAAGAAGTCAGGTTACACAGAGGAAGGAACACACCTTGGGACGATGTCACCATGCAGTAACTGCTTACATGAACAAAGTTATGTAGCCAACAGCTTGTGATGGCACACAGATACCAGGATCCACCCTATGACCAGCACAAGATGACAATTCCCACACACCCAACACATAATCACCACCCAAAATAATGGGGCAGGTCGACCAACAGCAATACCAGACAGACAGTAGTGTACTAAGGAAAAATAAATTGCTTTAATCAGCATCCAAAACATATGTTATTCCCTTCAAAGTTCAAAAAGTACTATGCCCATAGGGCTTAACAAAGTTTGAATCCAGGTGGGGGACACAGTGGGACGCATGTCCCCTAGCTTGCCTGCACAGTCAGACTCCATCGTCTTCCAGAGCGGGGAGGGCATCATGTGGGGGGAAGGACCAGGCACCGCAGGGACATGAGGGCGAAGGGTAGGCGTCGTGGGTGCAGGGATGGAGGACTCCACCACAGGGGGTGGGCCAGGGCCAAAGGCGGAGGCCAGGATGGCGCTGCACACCTTTGCAAGGTCCTCCAGCGTCTCCCCTGCACCCGAAGGAACCACAGGCCCCAAGGAGGGGGGGGGCAGAGGGATGGGTCGCAGCGCCACAGGGGGAGGGTGTGGACAGGGGGTGGGACTCAACCACCCTGACCGGGGACTCCCTTGACCGCTTGCGGGGTGGTGTCACAGTGGGGCTCAGGGACAGAGCGGCCATGAAGGAGTCCTTGCTGGATATGTGGCCAGGAGAGCTGAGGGGAGGGGATTTGGAGGGAGTGGATTGGGTGGAATGCGGACTCCCACTCTGGCTGCATGACTTACGTTTGCCCCCCGACCCAGTGGGTGTGCCTACTTCACCCTGTGTGTGCGTGCCAGGAGGTGTGCGTATGACCTTCCCTGCTGGTGTGGTGCCTGTGTCTGTTGTGGTGGGTGCATGCTGACGTCTGGGTGTACGTGGGATAGGCATGGGAGTGGGAAGTGTGGATGGGGCAGGGGTAGTGGGTGGGAAGTAGCGCTGCAGGAGACCCACTGCTGCAGTCAGTGTCGAGTCTATGGACCTCAGCAACTGGCGTTGGTCAGCCTGCGATGAAAAAATGCCCTCCAAGTATGCCTCCATATTGTGCAGCACTTGGCTGTGGCCATGGAGGACATTAAGGATCGCAGCCTGACCAATCTGCAACTGCCGCTGGATGTCCACAGACTCGGCATTGGCGGCAGCAGTGGAGACAGGGGCAGGGGGTGCGGTGCCTGGCAGGAAGGAGACATGTGGTGACCAGGCACGCTGGGAAGGGACACGAGCAAGTGGGAGGCGGCTGATGGCAATGGAGGGGGCGGGGTGCGATATTGTGCCGCTGTCAGCTGGTGGTGCAGCCTCCGCCCACTCGGAGAGATCATCCTCGGACCCGTCAGCTTCATATTCAGTCGTGCCAGTGGACAGGTCCTCGGCCTCACTCTCCTCCGCCTCCGTACCACTCAATGTGCCAGCCACGATGTCAACGCTGGCACTGGTGCTCGGTCCCTCCGCTCCGTCTGTGCTCATGTCTCCCTCCGTGACCCCGACGATGCTGTGGGCAAGGTGAAGAGACAGCAATTAATCACACACCTGTATACATATGTCACATGAGTCCAATCTACATAGGTTACAGTGCATAGCCTGAAAAGAAAGATCAGTAACATCTACAAAACAAGGTACAGATGTAGGGCATGCAACACACAGTTGGTAGACCCACCATGCCACTGAAAATTCATGGAGAGCATGACACAATTGCAAATGACATGAAATGGAGTTTGACATAGGAGCCAGGCCCTGGGGACAATCCAGCACTGCATCTGAACCACACAGCGTTGCCGAAAATAGGGATGAGCAGGGACCATATCCATGAACTTGAGGCGCATGCTGCATAGGTAATACTGAAAACATGGCCAACATGACTGTCTCACTGCACCTTGAGTATATGTCCAGACAAACATCACACACTGGCCAGACCTAGCAAGGATATTTCAGGTTTTGACATGTAGGCTTTGCCCGCACCAACCACCCCCTACATGAGACAATTTTTTGAGACACAGGAAGCACTTACAACTCTTAGTCTGGGTGAAATACACAGGGGCTGCATAAATGCAAGATTGGACGCCAAATTCCCAAGGTGCGCCTGTCCAAAGAATCATGTACAAATGGCCATCATCAGATGATTGTAACAAGACACACAGGCACTGGCCACTGTGACTATGAACAAGGGAAATCAGGTCAGGCTGTACAGTGGACACTTGTGCTACATTTCACGTCAATATACATGGTGCCAGGGGACAATGGCACAGAGCACAACCTATGCTGTAGACACTGAGAGTGTCCACGTTTTGTGATGACACACATGACACCTAGGAAAATATGCCCCAGGGGACAGTAGTGGCCACACAACTCCATGGTCCTGAATGGGAATGACTGCAACACACGCCACCATCCCTGCACTATGCGTATCGCACGCTCATGCACATCATGTCACAGGCCACAACATAGGACATGCACACTGTAAGGCATGACACTTGAGAGACTAACTCCCATGTCTGGACTCGGCATCAGTGCCAACTGACATGGAACCCACATGTACTGAACTGGACAGGGCACAGGCAAGGTCCCAAAACCTGTTACACACCACCCCCACACATGATGCTACAGGCATAGTTCACGTGGAGAAAGTGCCAGCCTAGATAACCTTGTGAAGGAGTGACTACACACAGACCAGGGAACACATTGCAAGGAGGGGAAGGGAGGCAGGAGAGCACCGCTATACTGTGGGTAACAGGATCTGCACAGCACCTTTAAACCCTGGCAGTGTATCCATGTAACTGTGCACTTACAAATGCTGGTGACACACAACAAACACACATGTACCTACCCCCTTCCTGCTGCTGTTTCTCCTGTAAGCGCCTCTCCAAGTCTGGAAATACCACCGCCAGCACACGCTTGTGGATGTGGGTCAGACGGCGGCGCCCCCGGTTCTTATGGGTCTCAGGTGAGTCCCCCAGCAGGACCCGTGCGATCCTCCGCGTCCAGCACCGGATATCCTCCCAGCGTTTCCTCACCTGGGACAGGTGCCGCTTCCGACCATCCGCACTCCTCACGGCACTGACGGCGGTCAGCCATATCTGCTTCTTGGCAGAGGCGCCCACCTGTGAGGATGAACAAGTGACACTACATCAATACACCAGGCACATGTCACAGAGAGACATATTAGAACAAATGTGCTGTGTACAACAAGGCATAGTATGCATCCAACACATTTCACCTTTGTCATAGGGACATCATCCTCTGGGGAAGGGCAAAAGCAGTACGTGCCATTGAAAGTACACAGGTGGAATGAGGGCAACTACACAATCAATGATCCAGGCTCACACTGTGCATCAGAAGGTACACCAGGATAATGTGCAGCACCTCTAAGCAGTCACATGCCACAGGCCACTGACGCTACCGCAGCAGAGTACACAGACACACACAGGCACAGGACATTCACCTTCCATTGCCAAATGCTGCGACAAAACTCACTCTGCACATGTGCCACTAGACGGGGGGGCTCACAGGTGTGGGGCTGGCTCTGCACGTCAGACACACAGCACTGCTCCCTGCTCACATCACATGGGCAGGGTATATCCATCCCTCATGCAGCCCGGGTGCCACACCCCACATATGCACCCACCCATATGACAGGGGACTTACACACACACCGATGTCCAGGGTACGCCCACATCATGTGGACACTCTCAGCACAGGTACACAGAACTAACACACATCTGTGGGTACAGTCACCTGTCACACTGGGCTGACCACATAATCAAATGAGGACTGTAGAGGCTACATTCCCAGGAGGGTAAGACAGGCAGAATGTGGCATGCACCATGCAGTGATTGTCACAGTAAACACAATGCAAGTGAGGACGGCAGACATGCACCACAGCATGCTCTGGCTGGGAGACATCAGGCATTCCCCCCCCGGGATCCCCCCTACATTACATAGCATGTGTGCCACACCTGGACACAATGCTAGAAGTCACAGTCACAAAAAAGGGACACAGTCTGTGCCAGTGGGCTCTGCACTCACCTGATACCCTGGTCGCCCATACAGCATGGGGTACTGTGGGAGGATCACATCCAGCAAAGCCAGGTTCTCCTCCAGGGTGAAAGGCTGTGACCTCTCCACAGACCTTGACATGGTTCCAGGGAATCAGTAGCAGCAGCTGGGTCGTGGAATACAAAGATGTGCAGGCAAGTGCTCCCTCATGGGACCTGGCTGCCTTATATCTGCCTTGCTGGCCTGTTTCATGCACAGGAGTACAGAGTGATTGGTCACTCACATTTGCATCCTATGTTTCCTCCAATCCCTTCAAACCTAGCACAGTCAGTGGGTGTTGTTATTGTGTTTTTTTCTTCAGCATGATGTCAACTCCACAAACACATTGCAACAAAGTAGATTCATTCCAACTGACTTCTGCTGTGCACCTTCCGGAACAAATTCAAACTTTAAACTTGGTCTCCATGACAACCAGCATGCATGTAGGCCTTTATACTTGTCCCTCATGTGTCCCCTATGTAATTTGGAGCTTCACACACAGGTACGGTGCGTTCCGGGGCCCTAGGGCACCCCAAATGCATATCAACGGCCCGTACAGGCGTGTGTACGGTCCGTACCACCATGAGTACGCATACGCGAGAACACCCATAGTGGTACGGAGCGTACACACGCGTGTATGGCCCGTCTCACTATGGGTGTTCTCGCGTATGCGTACTCATAGTGATAGTGAGCGTACAGGTGTGTGTACGGTCCGTACCACCATGAGTACGCATACGCGAGAACACCCATAGTGGTACGGAGCGTACACACGCCTGTACGCTCACTATCACTATGAGTACGCATACGCGAGAACACCCATAGTGATAGTGAGCGTACAGGCGTGTGTACGGTCCGTACCACCATGAGTACGCATACGCGAGAACACCCATAGTAGTACGGAGCGTACACACGCCTGTACGCTCACTATCACTATGAGTACGCATACGCGAGAACACCCATAGTGATAGCGAGCGTACAGGCGTGTGTACGGTCCGTACCACTATGGGTGTTCTCGCGTATGCGTACTCATAGTGATAGTGAGCGTACAGGCGTGTGTACGGTCCGTACCACTATGGGTGTTCTCACGTATGCGTACTCATGGTGGTACGGAGCGTACACACGCCTGTACGCTCACTATCACTATGAGTACGCATACGCGAGAACACCCATAGTGATAGTGAGCGTACGCACGGTCTCATCCCCAGGTACTTGCGCATGCCGTCTGCTGGTTGCATTGTTGTGGCACTGCTATTCCTCATGGACACGTCATCGTGTGCTGACTCAGCGTTACACGCACGGACAAGTTTGGAAGTCTCCTTAGGGTAAGGGATGCATCAGGGGTGTATTGGGTGTGGCAGTTGTTCACGATGTATGCACACTGCCCCTGTCGATGTTTGGTTATTCTGCAGACATGTCGCATCACCATGGTACACATTACATGCAGCTGGGTACACCTGAATAGATGGTCAGACTTGTTGACAGTCATCAGTGATGGGATTGTGGAATGTGATGATGGCATCAATGTGTGTTACACTGCCCTCGGACACATACGGTTTGCCTTGGCTTGACATGCTGTGGGACTTCCACATCAGCGGATCAATGGTGTATGGCAGTCTCTCCGTGAGCAGCAGGAGGTGTTTAGCTGTTAGCCGACACTTGTGTGCCAGTTCCCTGGCTATCACGCATTTGGGCTGCAGAAGGGGGGTTTCAGTGTTGGACCCACATGTTACTCCACATGACCCGTTCATGTGTACTCCGAGTTGCCTCTGCAATCCCGAATACATGACTAATAAAGGTGTCCCTATGCCTCCAAGGTGCCTCTTCTCAGTCAATGCTGGTGTGTTGCCACGGTGCATCCGGCATGTCTGGCATGGTTTTCCGTGATAGTGGCTATGTGTCTATGTGTAGAGTAGCAAGATGCAAGCTGTTTGTGTGGGATTAGACTCTGTATTGTGCATGTAGTCAATGACTGTGTGGGTATTGTGACATGTGCCATCCCCATGCATCCAACGTTGGCCAGGCCACCATTCACTGCATCCACCTGACTCAAGCTTGCAGGACATGGTTCTGCCACCTGTCCACACATACCTGGGTGCCCCCCAGGACACTCCACATGATCCCTGACCTCTGCGCATGGCTGTCGCTGTACTCAATATGTCTGTCGGCACGGTTGTGCGGCCACCCCCTCAGCTGGTTGGGCCCATCACGGGTGTGTATGGTGCTCCATGTCTGTCTTGCCTATTACAATGTGACCCATGTGTGTCCTGTGCCAGACTCAGGCCCCAGGGTGTGGATGGTTGCAGTCAAATGAGAACTCAGGCATAGTTAGACTTTACAAGACACATGTAAGGTAATAATGCAATCAGTAGGCATCTTCTCTTTATGGTGTGACTTTTTTATTTTGGTTGGGGTAGGGGGGGGGGGGGTTTGCCATGAGGGGCTTTCCGGGTGTGTGGAATCCAAAGTTCACTAGGGGAGTTGGTGTCCTTGCCATTTGAAATCCTCAGAGTCCATGCCACAGTCTTTGTCAACATTGGTCAGACAGTGACCAGCAAGTCCATGTGGCAGAGAATGTCTTTTGATGCTGTGCTGCTGTTGCTCCAGTGGGCCAGGTGCCAGGCCAGGTGTCCTGGGAGATGGTGCTGTTGCGCCGACCCTCACGGTCTTTTCCGTGGACGACCCGCCCTCCTGCGGGGACCCTCAGAAGCAGGCCGTGACGATGTTTGGGATGCTCCGTCGGATGTCTCCTCCTCCTCCTCATCCCTCCCTGTGGGTGGTGATGTTCTACGCCTGCTGGCACAGGGAGGGTTGCCCATGTTGTCGGCCATCCGACGGAGTGTACTGTGAATTCCCGTGAACACCGTCACGAGCTCAGCCTGTCTGTCCTCCATCCTCCGTTGGTGTTGCACTAGACAGGCATGTTGCTCCGCATGTTGCTGGGCCTGCTGGGTCCTGATCTCATCGAGGGTCCCCTTCATATCTTTGAGGGTGGACACAACCTGGGCCATGCCCGTGGTGTCCTGCCGGTATGTGTCCAGGATGTTTCGGACATGGGAATATACCGGTTCCCCAGCCAACCGGTCAGGATCGCGCCTCCGCCGTCCTCCACTCCCACCACCCCTGCCCACTTGCACCTGGCCTGCCCTTGTGGGCACATCGGGTCTCCGGGACCCCTGAGGGGTGGCATTTGCGTTGTCGCCTGTCTCCTCCTGGGTGCCCGGGACACTGTGTCCCTCCTGGCCAGCCTGGCTGCATTGTGGTAGTGGGGCAGGGATCCTGGGTGTCTCCTGGGATGTGGCAGGAGTGGGGGTGGTGGTTGGCCCACTTGTACCTGACGCAGGTGCTGCAGGTCGTTGGACACCAGAGGGGCCAGGTTGGTCGGGGTGGGGTTCGTCCACAGAGTGGTGAGAGTCGTCGCTGCCGGTGGCTCCGTCATCCCGCCGAGCCGGGTCCTGTGAGTCTTCCCCCCCAGTGTTGGGGGTGATCCACGACGTTGACCTGTGTGTGAGAGAGACAATGTTAATTTTGTTCCATGCAACATCCATGTTTCATTGTTTTCAAAGTTGGCACATTTCCTCGGGGAATTTGGATATGTCTTGCATTCCACTGACAGTGCACTTGTGCATGGGTATGTCCCTTGGCCACAGCTTTTGAGACTTTACCTATGTGTGGCACAGTCTTACTTGCTGCGTCAATTGTGACAGCAGTCAGCAGTGGAGTGGGCAGGTGTGGCGAGCCATGCATTGGCGCCTTCCGTGTAGCACTGTACGTGTGCACATGGAGTGGTTCCACACACTTATATGATGCAGGTAGCTGTCGTTGTGCTCGTGCACAGGTTGTGACATGGCCCTGTGTTTTGGCATGGAGAAGAGGGGGGGTTCTGGCACTGGCCACCCTTGTCTACATGCACGCAGTCCACCTGCTGAGGAGCAGACATCCCCACACCCCACAAGGCAGATTTGCTCTCCCTGTGTGTCCCTTTCTCGCTCCCTCTCTGTCCCCCTCTCCCTCCCTCTGTGTGTCAGCCTCCTCCCTCTGTCCGTCTCCCTGTGTCTCCCTCCCTCTCTGTCCCCCTCTCCCTCCCTCTGTGTGTCAGCCTCCTCCCTCTGTCCGTCTCCCTGTGTCTCCCTCCCTCTCTGTCCCCCTCTCCCTCCCTCTGTGTGTCACCCTCTGTCACCTCAGCCCAGCTTCCTGGGCACAGACTGTTAGCAGATCTTTGAATGGCCCTTGGATTGTTGATGTGAGTTTGTTTCTGATCTCCAGGCACCCATTGGGTGTAGTGTGTGTGTCTGCACTGCTGCTGTGGTGGTGTGTGCTGCCACTCTTTCACAGTGTTGGCTGTTCATTAGCTGCTGTCATGTGCAAAACAGTGCCTTCACCCCCATGTGTTAATGCAAGGCGTCCGCCATTTGCTGGCGAGTCTTTCCTGTGTGGGGACACACTGTTTGTCTGGCTGTGACCTAGGCCATATGGGCAGGGGGCATTGTTGTCTGCTTCTGAGTTGCACTATATGATTTTTGGGGCCCACACTCCCGCCATGTAAATGTGTAAATGTGTGTATGTGTAAATGTAGTTGAGCTTATATAGCGCACAGCTACCCGCTGTGGGTTTCCCGGCGCTTGCTTAGGGAACCCGTCCTGGTATTCCCCTGTGAGATAGCAGGGTATCCACAAGGTGAAAGTCAGGCATCCCGCCGCGAGGGGCCGTTGTGGAGATTAAGCAAGCTATTGCCCAGAGTCGCAGAGTGTGAACCCGTGAGTCGAGGAGGCACCGGGGCGAGAATTATCGAGTCCGTGGAATTTTTAGCCCAAGACCCGCCGAGGCGGGGAATTGAACTCTGGTCCAGGACCGCTCTCAGCTTCCAGGTCTGCCGCCTCTAACCCCTGAGCCACACTTCTCCGGGTTACCGTGTCTTGTGTTGGTGTTTTCTGTGGCCTGTGACTTGACATTGTCCAGCTGGGTGCATGGGGCATGGTGGCGCTAGTGGCATGTGCGTGTTCATGGAGTGTGGTTGAGTCATGCGATAGCTTGGGGTGGTTGCGTGCCTGTTTGTGAGTTTGGTTGTGGATGACGTTCCCCCCATGTGAGGTGAGTTGTTTGTGTACTCACCCGGGTCTCGGAGTCCGTCTAATCCGTCCACTGCCACCACCGGCAGTATGGCAATCACCCTCTCCTCCCAGGGATGGTATTGTACGCGTCTGCGGGGCGGCCCTCCTCCAGTGACGTTGGCCTGGTTGTGTTCGTCCGTCATTTTGGCTCGGACCCTCCTCCGCAGATCGTACCACCTGGCTTGGCATTCATGCCTGGTGCTTCTGGTGTCCGCAACAGCATTCACAGCATCGACGATGGTCTGCCACATGGATGTTTTTTCTGAAATGCTGGTCTGTCTGACCAATGTTCCAAAGAGGTGTGGCTCAACTCTGAGGATTTCATCGACAAGGACCTCCAACTCTCGGCTAGTGAACTTTGGATTCTTGTTAGTGGGCATGGTGAGGGGTGTGGATGGTGGGGGGGGTGTGTGGATGGTTGTGGGTGTGTGGGTGTGGTTGTGCAGGTGTGTGTGTGAATTTGATGTGGGGGTGTTTGTGAAGGTGTGTGTGTGAAGGTGTGCAAGTGTAATGTGTGGTAAAGCTTCTAGTATGGTGCTGTAGGTTGTCTGTGGGGTCTGGCAGCAGTGAGTCTGTTGCAAAGGCTCATGGTTTGTGTGTGTGGGCCCTTTTTATTGGTCCATTGGTGGGTGTGGCTGTGTTTGAACTTTGGGTGGGTGTGTTATAAGGAGTGGTTGTGTTTTGGGCCTCTGTTTTGGATTTTGGCAGTTGCAGGTCAGTGATTGTGTTGTTTTTTAGCTTGTTGGACATGTTTAGTGGCTTTGTGCCATTCGAATGGTGTATTCTTGTGTTGTTTTGCTTTGTCCTGGTTGTGTACATGCGTTTTTAGCGTGTGTACGGTGTGTACTTCGGGCATTTTGTTTTACAGTGCTGTCCTTGTGTCTGGCTTGGTACGACTCGTACATGCGCGATGTTGTGTGGAGGTGCTGGTGTTGGGGCCTGGGGTACGCTCCATTCATCCGCGGGTGAGGGTACGGGTCGTACATACACGGTTGGGGGTACGACACGTACACGGGTGTACATACACGGGGGGTACGACACGTACAGGGGTGTACATACACGGGGGTACGACACGTACAGGGGTGTACATACACAGGGGTATGACACGTACACGGGTGTACATACACGGGGGGTACAACACGTACACGGGTGTACATACACGGGGGAGTACGACACGTACATGGGTGTATATACACGGGTGGGGGTACGACTCGAACGTACACGGGTGTACATACACGGGGGGTACGACTCGAACGTACATGGGTGTACATGCACGGGGGTACGACTCGTACACGGGTGTATATACACGGGGGTACGACTCGAACGTACACGGGTGTACATGCACGGGTGGGGGTACGACTCGTACACGGGTGTACATACACGGGGGTACGACACGTACAGGGGTGTACATACAAAGGGGGTACGACACGTACACGGGTGTACATACACGGGGGGTACGACACGTACACGGGTGTACATACACGGGGGGTAGGACACGTACACGGGTGTACATACACGGGTGGGGGTACGACTCGAACGTACACGGGTGTACATACACGGGGGGGTACGACTCGAACGTACACGGGTGTACATGCACGGGGGGTATGACTCGTACACGGGTGTACATACACGGGGGTACGACTCGAACGTACACGGGTGTACATGCACGGGTGGGGGTACGACTCGTACACGGGTGTACATACACGGGGGGTACGACACATACAGGGGTGTACATACACGGGGGTACGACACGTATACGGGTGTACATACACGGGGTGTAGGACACGTACACGGGTGTACATACACGGGTGGGGGTACGACTCGAACGTACACGGGTGTACATACACGGGGGGTACGACTCGAACGTACACGGGTGTACATGCACGGGGGGTACGACTCGTACACGGGTGTACATACACGGGGGGTACGACTCGAACGTACACGGGTGTACATGCACGGGTGGGGGTACGACTCGTACACGGGTGTACATACACGGGGGGTACGACACGTACACGGGTGTACATGCACGGGTGGGGGTACGACTCGAACGTACAGGACTGGGGGGGTGTTGGGCGCGTATGCGGGCACATGTCTCCATGGTTGCTATGGGAGTTCGGTGCGGACGGTGTTTTTTCCATACGGTTGTAACATCGGACGCACGGGATGGATCGTGATTCCGCGGTCGGACTTCACTTTTCACATTTGTACGGTAAATCGTCCGGGGACGTGTCGGACACATTTTCCGACCCGAGGACGTGTGGGGAATGATTCCCAATGCGATTCGTATGGTCTTTTTCCCATGCGAATCGTAATTGGCAGTTTGTACGGCACTTGTACGATTCGTACGGTAAAAAGACCCGATACGAGTCGTACGGGCCATTTTTTTACCGGATCGTGATCGGCACCAATGTGTCAACCTCTCGCTCTCCTGCGTTCTCAAATGGCTAGCTTGTACTCTTTTTAAGCCAACTTTCCAGTCAATACACATATGTTCTCCATAAATCCCCTCCGCAGGTCATTCAGTACTTCACCTCCACTTCTCAAGCCCTAGCTTACCCCTTCCCCTCTCCTGCTCCCTCACGCAAGGGGGAGGTGCCCAAAAAACAATTCCCTATTTACCCCCTCCTTTGCTTCAAGTGTTTGGACCTGCAAGCCGGACCATTGCTAACCCTTTGCCGAAGCTGCCCCTATATGCGTACCTGTCCTGTTTTGCATCATGGGAACTTCCGTCATAAAACTGGTAATGCTACCACTTGCAAGACCTTTTTGCCTTAGTTGCCAACAGAGCTCTCCCTAGTGTGGCCAATATGCCCACCGCACAAGGTGCACACACCTTAATTGTTCTATGCCGCTGCCCCTTGAAGCAAGCAAGGAAATGGGCACCCTTCTCCTCCGTCTGGGTGTCATAACACAGCCATAATTAGGGGCACTTGACAGCTATGACCAGGGTCCTCTTAAGGATTTGTGGGGCCCCGGGCAACATATATGTTTTAGGGCCTCCTGTTTAGAACAACTTTAATTGTATTATGGGGCATATTTACAAGCAGGCGATAAAAAATTATCGCCGCTTTTGCGGCCGTTTTCGGCCGAAAAGCGGCGATAATTTTATCGCCTAATTAGCAAGGCCACGCTAACGCGTGAAACCTTGCTTTAGCGTGGGGATTCTTTACGCCAGGAGAAATGTAGCTACGCGACATTTCTCCTATCATCAAGCCCCACGCTATGAAGCATAGCGTCAGGAAAAGTAGCGATAACCCCTGTTATCGCTACTTTCCTTACGCATGCTTCAGGACTGACTTAGCCATGATATCCTATGGAGGATGGGTATCATGGCTAAGTTTGTGAGTCCCTATCAGCAAGCTAACGCCATATTGCGTGAGATTATCGCTGGGTTTCCAGCGATAATCTCACGTTAGGCAGTTAGCGTGAGGATTTTTATCGCTGAGGAGATAAGCGTTGCTAATAGCACGCCATCTCTACGATAAAAATCCACGTTACCCGGCGATAATTATCCTCACGCTAAGAGCGCTGAGCGATAATTATCGCCGGGTGTTGCTGATATGTCCCTACCTTCTTTAAGTCATTGATGTTCTGAACAATATGGAATTATATGGTAAACCTTTGGAAACGAGGACACACGAAAGCAGCCGAAAGGTCAAGCTGTCTGGTGTCCGCCAGCCAAATAGTACCAATAGAAAGCATGAACAAGCATTGATAAAGCCATTTCTTTTAGCATTTGTATTTAGATGTCTTTAGTTGCAACAACAATATTGGCGTATGGCAGTCTTGCTGCGCCACTCGCAGATCGTGCCAGTGTGTCAGAGGCACCCGCGTGCCTCTTTTGCTCAGCATTCGCGTCATTTTGCTATTGGCCAGTTTTCGCCGTCTTTACTGGTCGTGTAGCTGTGCCATGGATCATTTCCTGTCACGCAACCCGCACAACAAACATCCCTCCCGCGTGCATGATAATACCTCAGTGCCATCAGGCTTGTAAGCTGCCTTTGAACGCATGGCAGAAACCCGTGTCGTTTCCTAGCGAGCCACAATTCCCGCAGTGCTTTCCCTCGTTTGAAATTCATGTCTTTGAAGGCAGGCGAATGATTCCAAGAAAACTGGAGCGCTGGACCTCAAATAACCCTCACTCTTTCCCCTCTCAGGTCCCATCGGTACCTTGGAGCATTGTGGCTACTGCACTGCGAACAAGTGCACGTACCTGTTGAAAAAAACAAAAGAAAACAGACTTCAGTTCTCGATGAGGCGTGAGACGGTGCAAGCGGAAGGTGTCACGGTTCCAAGTACCATTCAAAACCGGCCTCGATTTAGAATGCAAACACGCCAGCCTCTTTTAAAAAGACCACAGTGCTGCAAGTCGTAAATGCAAGCTGGGCGCACATGGAGTGAGGACACTTGAGACCTTGAATGATAAGAAGGCACGCAGGGGCCTGGCCTGTTTCACCTGGGAGAAGATGGGAGGTCAAACTTTAAATCCTATGTTCCTCGCTTGACTATACTGTGTGATCGTCTGCAAATCACGTCTCCTCCCTGTGTCTTTAGTTATCTGTCACAGCTGAATGCCCCTGGTATGGTAACTCCCGCATCCAGTGCCATGCAAATATTCCAGAATTATCGCATGTGTCTCTTGTTTATAGTATTAACAACTAGATATGTTGTTCGGTAAATCCTACCCACTCATCTTAGGGAGTTTTGGGTTCTCCTTCCAGATATAAGAAAGGTCCACTGCACTTTTTACAAAAACAAAAATAAAGCAATTTGAAGAAGTGGGCACAAGCGTGGGCCAGCCGCAGCCTGGGCATTGACACCAAGAGACAACCTGATGGAATCATTCGCCTGCCTTCAAAGACATGAATTGAAGGAGCTTCTTTTCTCGCCCCCTCCACCAGTGTTCAGACAGGGAATGAGAGCGGTACTTGTAAGCTTTACGCTGATCCATATCTATAAAACTTTGAATACATAATAAGTCTTTTTTTTCAACTACTTTTTAGGGATACCATTTTTAAATTCAATAAATATATTATAAATAATTACCTATATAACACATCTTTAAGTTAATGTGCTGTAAACATTTTGTTCTATTAATTCTACACTTAAACTTTTGAGTACCTGTTGTATTCTCTCCATAACAGAATAATATTAATAATAAATGTTGTACCACCTGAGTAAGTAATCAACCCTCCTTTTTGATCCCTGGCCATTGTGTAGCATGGGTCCCTTGCACTTTGGCTGAGTGATCACTTACAATTATTCCTCAGATATTGTATGCTAGCCGCAACTATGTGTCATAGCCTTATACATTATACCAACAGGTAACCTCCTGTTCTCAGGTGAATAGACCCACTATAGCCTATAATGTATGTAAATAACACTCCTTCATGCAACTAAATCCCTTGTTATTCCTCTCCCAGATGTCCCTCCTGTATCTGATTGTCCCGAAGAGAACCCACTAATTCACATGTTTGAAACGTAGTTGATACCTTAGCACCTAAATTGAAGTCAGCATAAATAGTTTATTATTACATAGGCCGGTCATACGTGTGCTGTAGAACACACATTCGAAAACCTACAACATACTCACTTCTGTGTGTTTCTGCACATGGGACACTTTTCACAATTGCTGTCTTGTTTATGATTGTCTAAGTATGCGTCTTCTTATTTATTCTTTGTCAATAATATATACATGTTAAGACTGATTGAAAGCAAATCACTATTTGGTCCATACTGTGGTGTCTGTATTTGCATTAGTTGCTTGCCATTTATTTCTATTGGCCTAACATTATTATTACATAAATGAATCCCAGGTGAACCTTTGTTCTGATTACATATTACTAGACGAGTGACGTCAAGCTGAGCTAGCAAAGCTGGGCTCGGCTCCCTATTGGCATGGGGCAGATATGACCACTTACCAGCTCTGAGGCGAAGCTGCATCAAGTGCTGTGACGTCAGCAGGCCCTAGACAGCCACTGTTGTGCCCAGAAGTTTCCCTGTGCTCTGACAATTCTGTTCCTGGCCTGTGAGTTCCTTCCTGTAGGAAAGTGCCCCTTTTTGCATGGGTACCCCTCACTTTTTGCCTGACACTTGATGCACTTTGACTGATGTGGCCTGAGTCCCTGCCAATCAGGTTCCCTAGAGCCATGTTCTTTCCCAAAACTGTTCCTTTGTACCCACAATTGACACATCCCTGGCCACAGTTAAGCTCCTTGTAAAAGGTACCACGGCTAACAAGGGCACTGTGACCAGTGGAGGCCTCTAAGGGATACAGCACCTGTTATTCCACCCTTAGGGACCCTGCACCTCCACACACTGCCATTGCAGGCAGCATGTTTTGGTGCAGAGAAAAGTGAAGAGTCGACATGGTACACATCCCTGTGTGCCATGCCTTCAATCCACTGTCTGGGGCCTAGGTAAGTCACCCCTGTGTCAGGCTGCACTAGACCACAGGAGAGAGTATAGTTGCATGAGCACTGTACCCCTACAGTGTCCAAGTCCATTCTTAGACATCGTAAGTGCAGTAAAACCAAAAAGAGTATATGGTCTGGGAGTTGGTCACTACAAGCTCCACAGCTCCATAATGGCTTTACTGAAACCTGGGAAGTTTGATAGCAAATGTCTCAGCACATTAAACCCACACTGATGCCAGTGTGGGATTTAATGTAAAATGCACTCAGAGGGCATCTTAGAGATGCCCCATGAAATACGACCAGCCCAGGTGTGGTTCCTGAATGGCTACCGCCATTTGTCATTACCAGACAGGTTTCTGGACCCCTGGGTAGAGGGCCTCTGCTCTCTGGGGCCATAAACAAATCCCATCCTTGGCAGAGGTGTTATGCCTCCTCCACCAGGATGGGCTGAATCCACAAAGGGGAAGCTTCAAAGGCCTGCCGCCTTTGTGAGCTGACCCTGCCTTTTGTTGCCCCCAGCAACTGTCTCACACCAGTTCTGGCCCTCACTTTGGGTGGGAGCATCAGCAGGAGAACCAAGTGAAGAAAGGAGGTGTGCCCACATTTGCCAACCCCACACCTCAGGTGGGGAGACGAGGTTAAGCGTACATCTCTGTCCCCTCAATCTTGAAGATGAGGGCACACAGACAATTAGAGCGAGGCTCATGCCCCTCCCAATGGAGGGTGGCATAATAGGGGATGTCCTTACCCCCAAGGAAGGGACCTATTGGTCCTGACCTGCACACCCCTGTAACGCCCCAAAATTTAGAAGATAAGAGGAGGACCGAAGAGCTGTGCTGACCCAGGAAGAAGAGGACACCAACGGCTTTGGGCCCAGCCCTACCAGCCAGTCCTGACTCCGACCTGCTGACGAAACCCTGGCATGTCCTGCAGCCAGCAGCCATCCAGAACCCGGACGACCTCCCCAGCCTTCATCTCAAACACTCTATCTCCCATAAGCACTAGTTTTGCTCAACTAAAAGACTCCAACACAGACCCCGGAACCAGGCGGCTTCGTGGGTCTGCGCAACTCTGCACCGGACCCCCATGGCCTGAGTTCGAGTGGCCCAACACCAGGAGGAGGTCTCCTGGGGGATCCTGACCTGGGATTTGGTGATCCCTTACCTACCTCGAGCTTCAGACCGACACCTGCAGCCTCAACCTGAGGGGTCCCCCGACCGCCACTGGAGCTGGTAAGAAGACATGACGCCGAAAGACACCCTTGCACCGAAGCCCCACAGCCCTGGGTGGCCCAACAGATGGGGTTCTGGCATCCCCTAAGAGCACAGCTTACCTCTCCTGCCGGTGGTTGCCTTCAGGATACCTCCCTGCCAGTAGCGGCTCCTCGAGGGAGTGCTGTGGAGTGGTGGTGTGGGGCAGGAGAGGGGCAGTGTGGGGGGTAGTAAACTCCAGCATGGAGGTAAGTACATAAATAAATAAATAAAACGAATTACATTGCGCACGCAGCAACGCCAAATGGCGATGCAGCGTGCGCAATGTAATTAGTTTTATTTATTTATTTATTTATTTATTTATTTATTTATTTCAGTTCAGTTCAGCCCTATGCCGGAGTTAACTACCCCCTCCCTGCCCCTCCCCCGCCCCGCCGCACCGCTCCGCAGCACTCCCTTGAGGAGCCGCTACTGCTCCCTGCCCAAGCCTGCAGCTTTTCTTCAAACCAGAGATCTCCATTGGAAATCACAGGGCTCCCGACGTCTTCTTGGCCCTCTGCATCTGGCCGCATCCGTGCCGCTGGTGGTACAGCTCCTGTGCTGATTGTTGGCCCATGCAGTTCTGATCTTAACCCCAGGAGCTTTGCGCCCACAACCGAGTGTCCTGGTCTTAAGCAACCCCTGACCAAAGACCCCCTATCCCCATTGGCCAATGTTTGGGCCCTGGCACTCTGCACCCGGTCGCCATAGTCCCGCTGGTGGTGCAATTTGAGTGCCTAACTGAACCTTGGTTCTTACCCCCAAAAGCTATTCTAGCAGGTCGTTTACTTACCTGCAAACCGATAACCTCCTTTTCTCCCATAGGAACCAATGTTATGATTTTTGTTCAAAAAATGTTCTGTGTTGACCTGACTTTTGTATTGAAAACAAAGGGGCAGATTTATGTTTCCTGGCGCATCCCTGCAAATCAGCAGGGATGGGCCAGGAAAGATGCGTCACGAAAGTTTACCCTTGCGCCACAATAGATGCGCCGCATTTACAATGCAGCGCATCGTGGCGCAAGGATAAACAGATGCGTGACGCATCTGATGGCGGAAGGGCGACGCATTGCTGGAGTTGCGTCGCAAGCGCGACGCAGCTCCAGCAAGGCTCGGGGGTGCCCTATCATTACAATGCTGCATCAATCCTTACGCCTGCTTCAAGCAGACGCAGGGTTTTGACGCAGCATTGGCTCAAAAGTGACTGAGTGAAATCTTGTAGATTTCACTCAGCCACTTTTAGGAGGCGTTCCTGCGACGGAACGCCCCCCCCCCCTGCACAGGTACGCCTACTTCAGGCGCAGGGTTTTACAACGTGATGCATCTCCCAGATGCGTCACGTTGTAAATACCCCACAGCATGGCGCAGGATTTGCGCCTCCGCTGCGTCACAAAAGTGACGCAACGGCGGCGTAAATGAGGCGCAAGGGGCTCATAAATCTGCCCCAAAGTAACTTTCCTCTAAATCCAAACCTGTCCTACTTACCTGTATTTTGCAAGACCGAGTGGGTGACATCTCAGCATATCACCCCACATACTCAAAGTAACTGAAAAGTGATCTAAAAGTAATCAAAAGTCATTTTTCTATATTCAAACCTGTTTTAAAAGAAAATACAAACCTGCAACAATTACAGTTCGATTCACAATTGTATTTCCTTGTAAAGTTTTGCATTTGGAAGTATATTTTACTTACCTGTGCCAAGTCCTGCTTGGTTCTAGAAATAAAACATAAGTATGCCCTTTTATACTTACCTAATTGGCCTGGATTTTGTTTCTGAGTGTGTGCCATCAGTCTTGATTGAGTGAATACAATAAATGTACACACCCTCCTGATAAACCTAACTGCTTGACCACACTACCAATAAGAGATCTGTTAGTGATGACCAAATTAGCCTCAGCTATACCTCTGGGGATCCCCTGGATTCTGTGCACACGGTATCTTACTTTGGTATACTATATATACAGAGCCAGCTTCCTACACTTCCCCCATTAACAACCTCTGGAATTGGCAAAAGAGCAGAACTGCATGCTTTGTGGCCAAAAGCTGGATGTGCTGCACTGAACCGATGCAATCACCCCACCTGTTTACCATTCGCCACCAAGGTGTGAGTGCTGTGCGAGCCAAGGTACTGCGCAATCAGAAGTACTGTGCAGTGTGGTGGCTGGTGGTGGACAAGGTAAGGGAGTGATATGGTTGGACAAAGGCTGCTCTGTGAGCAAAGTCTATAGGGAGGAAATGGATGTCCACAGTAAAATTTGCCAACTTGAAAAGCCATGTATTAACCCCTTCAGTGCCACGCCCTTTCCCCCTCCTGTGCCGGGCGTTACATTAGCGGGCGGGGTTCATGACGAGATAATCTCGTCATGGGCACAGCGCAACCGTGCTCCATGACGAGACTATCTCGTCATGGGCACAGAAGAGGTTAAACAGACAGGTTGGCTTCCTCTCGACTTTAGCATATCCTCCTCCCACAGAGTTACTGATCAGCCTTGCCTCTGTAAGTCAGTTCACTGTTTGAACCCAATATACTAGGCTCCATTGTACCTAGGGGTGGTATCAGTCTCCCCTCAACTTGTATGATAGCCCTCAGTGTGGCTAATAAACCTGTCCTAATGTGTTAGATCCAAAACTAATAGCTAAACCTTCCCATCAGAAGGTCAATTAATCACATAATCAATCATTCCTCCCATAGAAAGTCAGCTCCCATGTGAAAGACACATTTTCAAATCAGCATTTCCTATAACCCCTCACAGTAATATCTCAGCCTTTCAAGTTGAAGTCCTTTTGGCTTTGCTACTTATTGTTTTTTTGTAAACTTATACAACATGCTGAAAGATTTGGAAATAATATATATAAAAAATTAAATAAAGGAGTAGCCAGCCGCCCAAGCACGTCATCTGTGGTTCTGAAGAGCACTCTTATTCAGAGTTGTGCATGTGTGATCAGGTAATATGCTATCGCTCACAGTGCAAGACAGCCAATGGATGAAATGGGCTGACCCATTGCACCGTGCTGTATGGTGTGGTGGGTGGAGCAAAATGTGAATGGCGCTTAAACAGACCAATGGATGAAGTGGGTTGACTGAAGAATCCTTTATAGATTAATATTTGTAGGTATTTTTACTTTTAATTTTTTGGCAACCAGATGACGAGACAGCTAAATCTGTCTCTAGGCCAGACCTAAACAAGAAACTAGCCATGTTGCTTTCTATACTCTAACCGCATTGGCTGATGGTTTACGGAATCTCCCTAGACTCTCATTGGCTGTATGGGAGAAGTTTGGCCTGTCACATCCAGTATACTAACATATAATGGGATATACAGTGGTAACTTGCCCTACCGTTTCTCAAACTCTGCATAACATGATGACATTAGAGGGGGCATCGCCAGGCTTTTTCCCTTCTGTTATAGCATTATAGTCCACTGCTGAGTGGTATATTGGTTTATAGGCTGTAAAACTGAGTTATAGGCCCGAGCCGCAGGCATGGGCCTACAATGAGGTTGAGTGTGTTTACCAACTGATATAGCCTGAGGCAGAAGGGCTATAATGCTATTAGACCATTCCATCCTTGGGTGTGGAACGTTCTACACTAACAATAGAGAAACAAAGAAACTTTGGAATGTTGGCGCAGAAGGCTTGCGCCAGTCACTAGCAGCTCTCAACACTCCTATGTTCTGATGGCTGATCAGTGTATAAATAGGAGACACTTTCTGCTGCTTCTCCTCTACATTAGGACTAGAGGGTGGGTGTGATGCACCCTTGCCCTGCCACCCCTTGTACTTAACATGGTTTTGGGAAGTGAAGGGACATCTGTTTGCAGCAATCGCCCTCGCCACCTTCCACCAACAGCAAACTCACAAGTACATCAGGATATAAATAACAAAAAACCTTACTGTTGACAACGTGCGTTTTAATGCATTAACTTGGCATAACAATAATGAACCTGGCTGTTCATTTCACACAGCTCCATGCAGTAGCATGTGGGCCTGCCATCTGCGCCTCTGAATAATGAACTCGCATGTGGGCATCTCCCACACACAGGCACCCAGCCACTCGCTTGGCAAGTAACGGTCCTTACAGTTCATCTCAGCCTCCTCCTCTGAGACAGCCCAGCCGCACGATTCAAGAGACCCACAGGGGGCTGAGTACCTTCAAGTCTCTGTGCACACCACTCATGGTTTTCCAGAGGGATTTTTACGTATATCCTGCTACACTTCCCCTCTGAGCAGTTGTTCCACAGAAGGAAACATACATCAATAAAGAAGTAAATTACTTGAAGAATAAAATCTTTTACTGGAAGCGTTAGTGATGAAGTGTATTTCTACAAAAAAAATGCTACTGTCATCGGGCTTCTAACGAGCACTAGCTCCCCACAGGAATGAAGACCCGTTTTCAGTCTCTTTAACCCTTAACTCCCTTAGCTCCCTGCTAGATGTATTCTCCGCATCGGGTGCATGGCGTAGGGTGTGCAATATGAGCATGCTGTATGTGCAGACCCAAAACTGAGAAAACAGCAAACTACAAAGTGTGCAGGGCTCGACTAACCATTCCACCCTTCTGGTACCTCCCAGGTGGACTGCAGGCTAGAGGGCTCCCATGGCCCAACCATGCCCCCTGGCTCCATTCTGCTTGCGGCTTTCTACAATGTGGGGACAATTTAAAAATGTTTAGCATGGCGGGCCCCGGGGAAGGGGCAGGAGCCACCCATGTAACCCACAGTTTTGGGAAGGGGAAAGAGTGTGCAGTGACGCGGCGGCTGCTATATCGCGTCACCCCGCACGCTGGCGTGCAGGGATTTTATTTCCCTGCGTGCAAAGGACAAAGGTTGGATCACAACGTTGCTCTATCAGAGAGGAATGTCGAGCACGCAATTGCATTCTTCAGGGTGGAGCGGCGTAATTTTGATTCCATCCGAAAACATTTTAGGAGTGCACCATAATCATGAGTAGTGAGCACTAAGTAATATTCTATGTGAATAACGTTACTAAAAGGAGATGAAGCACAGTGTATTTAATGGGCTCCACGTGTATCAGATACAATATTAGAAATTGTGGGGCATATTCTCAAGGAGCTATCGCCGAGTTAACGCCACTTTATCGCAGCCAAACTCGCGATAAATACATCGCAACATTTACAAGCTGGTGCAAACAGCCCATAGCACCAGTTTACCTGCGATAGCATCCGCAAATAACATCACCACAGATGACCCCCGCAACTATCGCTAATGAGATTCAGAGTAGGCGTTCCCGAGCAAAAAGCCACGACAACACCACTCCACAACATTCTCAACGACCAGTCACATCGGCGGTACAACCATAAAACATGCAATAAGGTGCGTTAGCACCAGGAAATGAACACCTGCCTCTGACCTGGTGCAAAGTCGGACTGCATCCGGCACCACAAAAGGGAGCCCAGCCCAGAGACACACCTGAAGAACAACAGATGCCATGGAGCTACTCATCATGCAGCTCGGAGCCTCAACAGGGCCACAACACCCACTGCCACCACACCCAGGACCCCCACCACCCCCAGACACCCCCCCAGACACTCCCCCACGCCACCCCCGGACCACCACAGAGGCAACACAGACACAGGCCGCAGACCTTCAGAAAACGCACCAGCCTCACAGACATGACACCAGAGTATGCCATTGCCCACTACAGGCTCAAAAGGACAACCATCCTCTGCATCCTGAACATCATTGACCACAGGCTGACGGTACCAACACAGCGGATAACCAACATCCCACCTCAGACAAAGCTGCTGACTGTGCTGCTCTTGTTGGCCTCTGGGACATTCCAACCAACAACCTCCAGAGTCGGAGGGGTCTCACAGCCAGCCCTATCAAAGTTCCTCAAACCTGTCCTGGATGCCATCATCAGCTTGGTTCCCCATTGCCTATACTTCCCCCACACTGCGCAGGAACAGCTGGAGACCAAGCAAGGCTTCTACGCCATAGCTGCATTCCCGTACGTCTTGGGGGCAAATGACTGCACAGATGTCCTACTTGTGCCCCCTGCTGACACTGCACACAATTACCGCAACAGAAAGCACACGCATTCCATCAATGTGCAGGCAATAATGGACCACCGGGGACTCTTCACCAATGTCGTCGCCAACTACCCAGGCAATGTGCACGACTCATACATCTTCCGACAGTCCATCATCAACCGGCGCTTCCAGGACGGCACCTACGGGAATGCCCTCCTCGTTGGTAAGTGCCAAATGAACACAACACACACCTCAACTCCACATTCATGTAACTCACAACTATGGCAATGCACACGTCACAAACCCACATACAACATGCCAAACTACATGCACACCTACCAGACACGACAGCACAACTAACTGTGGTAACCTGGGCTAGCCATGTACACAAGCCTTCAATGGCATGGCAGCTCTGACACACAATAGCAGATTGTGGGGAAAGGTGGTAACCAGGCATGTGCGGAGGAGGCAAGGGACCCATAAATGAGCATGTACACAATGGCAAGTGTGGCGTGGATGTGCTGGACAGACTGCAGCATGCACACCACAGACATGTCCATGTCGACATACACTGCAGGTGTCGGTAGTGTAGTGGACAGTGGATGCAACCATGTCACCCCAGCCAGTGGGGAAGATTGCGGAAATGTAGCTTGTTACGTCCCCGCTATAGGCGTGAGTGGAGTGGACAGGCGTATGACAGTACTGCGTAGGGGCTTGGCTCCTCCACACGTGGCTCTGGGTGTGGTTCAGTGTGGGCTTTGCCAAGGATGTGGCTGATGCGTGTCTCTGTTGTAGTGTCTGCGCCACCCGTCACGCAATCAACAATGTTGCTATATGGCATGTCCCCGGTGTGCGCGGTCGGCCGAAGGGGCACATGGGGTGGACATGGCCTCTTGGGGGCAGTGATCACACATGCCAACTGTTGTGTGTGTTGCCATTAGTGCAGCATGAGCCAAAGATGTACCCTCAACTGCATGTCGAGTTCAGCCAGGCAGGTGCTCGACATCTGTGTCAGCATTGTCCTTGCAATGGGCCTACACACACGTGGCAGGCCACATTCTGTGCATTTTCATCACTGTGTCGTACTCAGGCTTGTAGACATGCGCAGACAGGCATGTCAATGGTGTGCCGTAGGGGTGCATGTGATGTCATCGCGCTGCGCACACTAGTGAATGTGCTTGGGGAGGGAGGTGCAGCAGTGAGGCAACGTAGTACACTGTGATGCAGCGCAGTTGCAACACGCAGTACATGTCACACAGGAATCACTAAGTCACACATATCACACACCAATGAACCAGTGTGCCTGCCAATACATCATGCGGTATGTAGTCTTGACTCATGTCTCTCTGCACTGTCACAGGTCACCAAGGATATGCACTCTGCGCTTGGTTGATGAAACCCCTCCGAGCCCCGAACACACAGGCCCAGAGGCAGTACGATTTGGCCCACAAATGCACCAGAGGCATCGTGGAACGCACGTTTGGCATGTTGAAGTCACGTTTAAGGTGCCTGGACGTCACAGGTGGTAAGCTCCTGTACAGCTCAGACCTCGTGTGCAAGATGATCGTTGCATGTTGTGTGTTGCACAACATATGTGTACGCAGCAAGGCCCCATGGATACGAGTGCCAGATGCACTGGACGATGATGATGACGATGAGGCAGGTGGACCACACCCTACTGAAGCCACAGCAGGAATTGCCCGTAGGGACTCCATCATTGGCAATTTCTTCTCTGGATGACGTCACACTGTGTGGGTCCTTCGCAGTAAGGGCACAGTACGTTGACTGCCACAGGCACTGCATGTGCTAATAAAAGCATTACAATACCCATTCCCTGCGTGCGTGTCACCCATCTGTACAGGCACTTCACTCAGACAAGTGTGGGTGCGACATGTTGTGCTTTCAATTGAGGGATCTGTTGATGGATGGTGGGTGTGTCACTTCTGTGCAGTGAGGCTGTTTATGGTGTCACGTATTCGAAGTGCCAGTTCTGTGTGTTACAGTTGTTAAGGTGTCCCACTCTTCGGCGTTTCACATGTGTCCATGGTCATTCCATTTTGGCTGTCATTTGTGGCCTACAGGGGGCAACAGGGATTCTTTTGTGCTCTGATGTGTGCCGCAATGATGCAGGGATGCACCCTGTGACTCAGGTCCCACGACATGGATGACATATACGTAAGGGGGAGTCACAGCCCCTACATTAGTCCATGCTTTCATTCTTGTCTGGTCATGGACATGGCACATCGGTGTGCAGGGGGTGTTGCTTGTCCCTCTGCAATGTGAAGAGGTGATGAGGTTTCTCAGTGTGTGCCATGCATGTTTCCGCATTGGCGCAGGTTACATACTGGATGCATGTTAATGTGCATTGTGGCTGTTTGTGGGGAAATGCCTATCCGATTTGGACAGAGGTCATTTGTTCTGCGTCACACCTTTGGGGTTGTGCTCGCACGTTGTCATCTCACCATTTGTTTACTCTGCTTTGATGTTGCATTTTCCCGCCAGACGCATGGGATTTGCATGCCGGTCGCTGGTTTTAGGTGCTTTTTGTACCGCGGTTGGCCTCATCGCAGCTTTTTTTGCGTTTGCGTTTCGCATTTTTGCAGCGTGGTGTTGAGTTTTACACGGGCATTTGACACCTTATCTGGTGGCTATCGCATGGTGCCACCGTGTTGAGAATGCTTCGTTGACACGGTGTAATTTTCCCGCGATGGACTGTGGTGTTGAAGGTTGCGTTATGTAACTTTTGCGATGGTTATCACACGTTCTTGTAAATATTCCCCTGTGTGTTTAAGAAGCGTGACTAATAGAGGAGTTTGACGTACTTATTTATTAATACTACAAAGAACTTCTAAGTTCCTGACGTGATTTATTTGAGACTAATGAGACTAAATGTAGGTGGAGCTAGTGTTTAGAGTTTCACAACATTATATTTACCCGAGTGTATTTAAATTAATATTTTTTACTAGTCTTTTGCATTATTCATGTTAAGAAACTTCATTTGTTATACATTTACAATTGTGCACGTATCTGTAACCCAGTGCACTGTTTATTGTTAAGTTGACTTAATTTTAAGCCTTGTTTATAATTTCAGGGCGAATTCACATTGCAGTCTAAACTTTGATTTGTTTTCAACCATTAATGTAGAATGTTTTCGTTCACATTTTGTTTCCACTGCAGATGTGGACAAAGCCTCATTAGTTAGCATTGAAGGGTTTTGTTTTCATTAGATAACAAAGTATGAGAAGACGAACTTTGGCAAGGGGATACGCAGTAGCAAGCAAGGAGGCGAGTTCTCATGGAGGAGAAGGATGGCAATGATGAATGAAGTTGCAACTTATCGATGTGGGAAAGGGGGTGCAAGTATCCAATTTGCGGCGGAATCATGAAAATGTCCTGGAAAGAGTCATGTGGGATTTTCTACCTTGAATGCAACAAATATCTTATGGTGTAACTTAGGACTTCGTGGGATACAGACCTCTGCTTCTGCTTTAAGTGGCTTCATGCTACTTGACCCTTGGTTGGAGTTTCTTCTACTGAAGACTCTAACAACTGACACCTTTCAAACTTTTCATCTGTATGCAATACTTTTAGTTTAGGGTTGTCCCTTTTAAGGCAGTGTAGGGAAAGATTAATTTTTGTGAAAAATTCTGGATGCATCTACTGTACCTATAGATCCAGTTCCACATACCCCTTTCACACCAATGGGAGGTAATACTGAAATGCGAACGCTACTAACCAGACTGTTCACAATGCGCCAGATGCGGTAACTGTTCCAGTAGCTATAGGTCCTGCAGTCCCTTTATACTGGTCTGGTAGCGGAGGAAATCAGGTTCACACTTTAGCTGTTCCTACTGGGATAAATGGTCCAACCTCTACTCCTGTTAATTTGAGATTGAGGCAGTCTACACAGACACTGTTGGTCCCAACACCAGCCGATATTTCAAGTGGAATGAATGCTGGTTCAAATGTACATTCGACAGAATTAGACAGAACGTAATTCTTTTACAGAGAGGTCGAGGCAAACTCAACATTTCTACATACCTGAGAATGAAGTGGCAACTCCTTGAGTAAAACAGGAAATGCTCTTCACATGGGAACACCAGATTCTGATGTGCCTCTTTTACATTCAACACCTGTAGCAGGGAAAGAGGATTGTCATGGGGGTTTGATTTTAAATACACCAAAAGAACATCAAGGTCCCACTTCTAAAGAAATTGATGATTGGCTTAGATGTATTAACACTTTCGCTAATGGAAATTGTGTAGGAAATAACAGAGCAATTGCTTCAGAGTTGAATAAAACTAGATTCCTTGGTGTAGCAAGACTCAAGGTAGAGTTGGAGGAAATGATTATAGGGACAATAAGCCCAGTCAGAATAGTTGCTTACCAGGATGACGAGTCACTGTTCATCTGCAAAGACATTACCAGACGTGCTCGGAGCACTCATGAAAACTTATCTGGATGGGCCCAGAAATACAGATGGACGTACAAAAATCAAAAACATTACAGAAATCCTACAGTAGATTTCAATGATATAGATATTAGAAACATGAAACTTCAGGAATGAGATTGCAAATTAAGGAGTTGTCGACTGTCCTAGGAAATGGGGAGAGCTAGAAAAATAGGAAGTTCAATGGGTGAAAAAAAGGAGGCAAAGGAGGCAAAGTGGGTTGCAATGCAGATGCCCCCAGCTATTGAAGACGAAGGGGGTGAGGAAATAAGGATGCTCCCCAGGAGAGAAGTGCCTGGGGGAGGATATGTCCATGTTCCCTGGACTAGACCAGATATATTGTCTTTAAGAAAGGAATTTCCAAAATTGAGGGAAAATCCAGTCGAATGTCACAAACAGGTCGAGCGGTTAGTGAAGGTTCTCAAAGGTCTTGCTGAAGTATTTGGACACTTCATTTGACATTATAGTCCTATGTGACTTTATGCCAGAGTGTAAAATTGCTGATGATTGGACCGACACAGAACCAGCTAGATATTCACGTACAGGTGCACCTTCATTTGAGGTGACGAAGAAGTATAATTAGGTCATCACCTATCTGAAAGGGAAAATTTCCTCCAAGGAAATTGATTGGGTGAAAATAGATCGGACAGCCCAGGAATTGAAAGAAATAGTGCATGCCAACTATGAGAGATTGTTGCAGGTTTTCAAGCAGTGCAGTGGAATGGAAAATGTGGCTGAGAAAGATATGGGGCATTTTGTTTACCAATTTGTATATGGATTGAGACCTGTGATTAGCAACATGATTCAGCAGCATTTGATTTGTTGGCAGGACATGTTTGTGGATGCAGTCCTCCGATATGCAAAATATTTCAGGATGAAATTGAAATGAAGCATAAGAACCTTAAGGAGAAATTGACGGTTGCACAGATGAAGGCTGTCCAGAAGAATCAAAATGTATTAGTTATTGATCATATGGCTGCTGTGCAGGGAGGTTATCAACAGAATCCCATGATGCAGGGAGTAGATGGAGTTCAACCACAGGGCATGCAGCCACAAGGCAGAGGTCGAGGTGCTTCAATTGAGGCTGTGAAAAAGACAAATCCATTTCACATTTGTGGTAAGTTAGGGCATTGAAAGCGTGAATGACGATTTAATCCAATTAATCAGGGAAATAGAGGGCAAACTCAGAATGTTGGACATGCACAATCACAGGGATATGGCATGGCACAGACCCAACAAAGTTGTAGACAGAGAAATCTAGCTCAGAATGTGCTACAAGCCCTGATGCCTCAAATGAATGGCCATGTTCAAACGTACAATTCGAGTTAAGGGTTTAATACAAGTTCTCTGATTCAGATAGATGACGTGGACACAGACCTGTCACAATGACGGTGCCTTGGCACATCCCTAGAGGACAACCAGAGTGGTCCCTATGTGGACGGCAAAGTAAATGGGACTCCAATCACATTTCTTGTTGACATTGGTGCTACTGTAGGAGCAGGGGAAGTTCCAAACCTAACCCTCTCAGGAGTAATAATCCAAGGCGTGGCAAACACACAAAATGTCAATTCCACTTACGAAACCTGTGTCTGTAAAAATAGGTTCCCTTGAGGATCTACCAAAATGTGTTGTGAGTGACTCATGTCCAATCAATCGTCTGGGACAAGATTTGCTATGCAAACTCAACTGTTCAATCTATTGTACTCCAAAGGGAATTGAATTTCACATCAATGATGAGGATGTTGTTTTTAAATTGGCTAAACAGAGCACAGAATCTAAAAGACTGTTTTCCTTATTAACACAAGATAACTTTCCTCTGGAATTGAGAGATACTATTTTACCCGAAATCTGGGATTTTCCAGGAAAAGACATTGGCCTGATCAAAGGTGTGGCTCCAGTGAAAATCACTGTACAGCCCAATTCAGAATTCCTGCAAATTCCACAATATACCTTGAGTCAAGAAACCATTACAGGAATCACTCCCTTGATTGATTCGATGATTGAGCAAGGAATCCTGAAAGAAATAATAGGGTGTCCATGTAACTCTCCTATTATGGGTTTACAGAAAGCAAATGGTAAATACTGTATTGTTCAGGATTTGCACGAAATTATTCAGATTGCGGTTCCATGTTGTCCTGTGGTACTGAATTCAGCTGTGATGCTGTTTCAAATTCCAAGCGAGGCCAAGCGAGGCAGAATGGTTTTCTGTCATTGATTTGTGTCATGCCTTCTTTTCTATCCCATTGCATGAGGATAGCTAATATCTTTTTGCTTTCCAGTTCGGCAATTGTGTCTTATTTAGCGTCCCTAGTGATGCCAAATCATTCTGTCCTTGTCCAGTACATTGACGATCTGTTGGTAGCGTCAAGTACAAAAGAGACTTGCACACGCAATACTATTGCTTTACTGAACCATTTGGCTGAGAAAAGGAAATACGGTGTCCCCATCTAAATTGCAATTTTGCAAAAGAGACGTTTTGTATCTTATACATCATATTGAGAAAGGAGCAAGGAAGGTGTCCCAAGACAGAAGCATAGAAATTCTGAACATGAGTCCATCAATTACACAAAAGGAGGTCTGCATGTTTTTGGGAATGATTGGCTATTGTCGCCAATGAATTATACATTTTTCTCTGGCAGGCAAACACCATCAGAGGTTGACACACAAAGATGTGTCAGACCCGGTACCTAGAGATGACGATTGTATGCGCTACTGAACTGCAAGAGAGTCTTTGTCAAGCTCCAGCATTGGGAATACCCGACTATAATAAGAGTTTTACTCTGGTCTGCAGTGAGCACAAAGGTTGTGCATTGTCAGTTCTAGCTCAAATGGATGTTACTGCGCGTAGTCCTGTGGTTTATTTTTTGGCTACTCTTGATCCTGTAGCCACCACATTGCCTGGCTGATGAGGGGTGTTACACCGAAACCGGTCCCAGGATGCTTGTTTCCGGTTCAGGGAAGACCTGGCTTGGCAGTTCGGGCTGGACTGTTCCCATGAGGCACAGGGTCAAGACTGATTTGCATATAGCTGGGTCTGAACTGAGGTGGCAAAGTGAGCTAAAGAACGATGATGGATTCAACCCAGATCTGTGACTGGGGATGAGTGTCTGAAAAGTTTTAGCACTCCGTCCATCATCTCCTTGTGTCTGATTTGCTCGCCCTAAGTTGGCAGGGTATGCCCAGACGTGGGTCCCTTGTTCACTTTGCCATTGGATTCAAGCTGGCCTGGCTGTTCAGGGGTGTTACCCCGAAACTGGTCCCAGGATGCTTGTCTCCAGATCAGGGAAGACTTGACTTGGCAGTTCGGGCTGGACTGTTCCCAGGCACAGGGTCAAGACTGATTTGCATATAGCTGGGTCTGAACTGAGGTGGCAAAGTGAGCTAAAGAACGATGATGGATTCAACCTAGATCTGTGACTGGGGATGAGTGTCTGAAAAGTTTCAGCACTCCGTCCATCATCTCCTTGTGTCTGATTTGCTCGCCCTAAGTTGGCAGGGTATGCCCAGACGTGGGTCCCTTGTTCACTATGCCATTGGATTCAAGCTGACCTGGCTGTTCAGGGGTGTTACCCCGAAACTGGTCCCAGGATGCTTGTCTCCAGATCAGGGAAGACTTGACTTGGCAGTTCGGGCTGGACTGTTCCCAGGCACAGGGTGAAGACTGATTTGCATATAGCTGGGTCTGAACTGAGGTGGCAAAGTGAGCTAAAGAACGATGATGGATTCAACCTAGATCTGTGACTGGGGATGAGTGTCTGAAAAGTTTCAGCGCTCCGTCCATCATCTCCTTGTGTTTGCTTTGCTCCCCCTAATTTGGGAGGGTATACCCAGACGTGGGTCCCTTGCTTACTTTGCCATTGGATTCAAGCTAACCTGACTGATGAGTGTTGTTCCCCTGAAACCGGTCCCAGGATGCTTGTTTCCGGTTCAGGGAAGACCTGGCTTGGCAGCTCGGCTGGACTGTTCCCATGAGGCATAGGGTCAAGACTGATTTGCATATAGCTGGGTCTGAACTGAGGTGGCAAAGTGAGCGAAAGAAAGATGATGGATTCAACCCACATCTGTGACTGGGGGTGAGTTTCTGAAAAGTTTCAGCTCTCCATCCATCATCTCCTTGTGTTTGCTTTGCTCGCCCTAAGTTGTCAGGGTATGCCCAGATGTGGGTCCCTTGCTCACATGGCCATTGGATTCAAGCTAGCCTGGGTGATGAGGGGTGTTACCCCGAGACCAGTCCCAGGATGCTTTTTTCCGGTTCAGGGAAGACCTGGCTTGGCAGCTCGGCTGGACTGTTCCCATGAGGCATAGGGTCAAGACTGATTTGCATATAGCAGGGTCTGAACTGAGGAGGCAAAGTGAGTGTCTAAAACGTTTCAGTGCTCCGTCCATCATCTCCTTGTGTTTGCTGGGTGTCTGAAAGCCATTGCTGCAACATGTGTGAGTTTGGAACAGTGAGAGCATTGTCATGGGACATCCATTGAAAGTACATGTGCCCCATTCAATTGAGGTGTTGCTTACTCGCACTTGAATGAAAAATGTTACTAGCAGCCCCCTCTCAAAGTATGAGCAAATCATTTTGGGAGCTGAGAATGTTACATTGATGAGATGCACAAGTCTGAATCCTGCAACTTTGATGTCCCTTCCTGGAAATGAGATTGTTATTGATAAAGCTAACCATGATTGTCTGGACGTGAGGAACGGCCAGAACAACATGGGAGAGCCATGCGTTTCGGAACACTGAAAGCTTAAGCATGCTTGCCTGACCAACACATCTACCTAAACCACCCATATGTGTGGTTAAGGCAGATAGCAGTCTAGAGCTCAGGATGGGCAGAGAAGCGTTGGAACAGGAAGCGCCAGAAGTGGATAGGTCAGTGCGGCTGGGGCCGGGTTTAGGGGGGTGGTTTTTAGGGGTGGGTTTGGGGAGGTAGTTTTTAGGGGTTGGTTGGGGGTAGTTTTTAGGAGTGGGGAGCTGTTTTAGGGCTCAGGACGGAGGGGTATCAAGTAGTTTTTTTTATTGGGGCATGGTTTTATGCCTCAGGGCAGTAGAAGGGGTTGGGTTAGTTTAGGACAGGGGCTGGGTTTTAGGACTCAGGGCAGGGTGAGGGGGTAGGGGTAGTTTTAAGGACTGGGTTTAGGGAGGATTTTTTAGAAGTGGGTGACGGTTTTAGGGTTTAGGGCGTGGCGATCAGGGTAGTTTTTTTTATTGGGGCAGGGCCTTAGGGTAGTGGAAGGGGTTGAGGTACTTTTAGGACAGCGTGGGGGGTTAGGGGTGTAGTATATGGTAAAAGTTAAGGTGTTAGGCCTCAGGGTGGAGGCGGTGAGGTAGGGGGTTCAAATTTTAGGGCTTAGTGCAGGGGGTTCAGAGTAGTGGCGAGCTTAGCCACGCATACCCCCTTACCATTCATGCCATTCTTACAAAAATGTGTGGTAAAGAATGTGTGGAAAAAGGCATTTGGGGTTCAGGCTGCTTGGTAGAGGCACACGTGACTTAGCCTTATGCGCCTCTGTCATACAACCTCTGGACGTGATTGAGCTGTGCACCTAGCCCCATCCCAATATAAGTGATACCCCCTTACATGAATCAAATCATGTGCTGTTTGTTGATGGATCATGTTTGAGAGATGGCGAAGGAAATCTGAAAGCTGCTTACGCTATCTGTTCAGTTGCAGGTGTGGTTGAAGCCTTGTGGTTGCACAGAGTGTGTTCTGCACAGGTGGCTGAATTGGTGGCTCTGACATGAGCATGTAACATCTATGTAACATCTATGACCAAATTCGAGTTGCTATTATCACCGACAGTACGGATTTGGCGTCGTACATGACTTCGGAGTATTGTGGTCACAGAGAGAGTTAATGATATCATCTGGTTCCCCTATCCGGAACAGAGAGCGTGTGCAGAACCTGTTGCTTCAATTGCCTGCTTAAATTGCTATGGTAAAGTGTGCTGCCCATCAGCAGGGCAATGATTATGTTACAGTCTGCAACTGCTATGTGGATGAGAATGCGCCCTATTGCGCTCAAATTCGTACACCTTCAATGGAGATCCAATGGGAGAGAATTCTGATGTCACCGATTGCAGTCTGTTGTTATCTACTGTTGATACCTGGGAGGAGGTGAAAGCATTGCAAGATGAGGTGTCAGGGACGGAGAAACAAGGTTGACTCAGAGCAGGTTGTACAGGGGACAGGAGGATGAAGTATTGGTGTACACTGATGGAACACCTGGGTTGCCAGATAGTTTGCTGCCACCTATGGCACGATACGATCATGGATGCTTTAATTCACTGGGTATTTGTCATACTTTGGACCCTTATCCATTGAGTTTCATTTGTTGTTTCCTTGGACAATGCCTTTGGACCTGTCGAATTGATGGACCTTATATAACAACATCATGGTGATTCTTTGTGTTTCCTCACGTTAGCATGTAGCTTGTCCTACAAGATGAAATGGTAGTTAAACTGTAGCAAAACTATCGTTGAGGGAGCTGATACCGTGTTTCGGATTCCCGACTTCTTTGGAATCAGACCAAGGAACTAATTTTAATAATGAGGTCTTGAAGATATTATGTGCAGAATTACAAATTGACCAAAAGCTCCATTGTACTTATTCTCCAGAGGCATCTGGAATAGTGGAGCAAATAAATGGGTAACTGAATTCCAGGCTGGCGAAAGTGTGTTCTTCAACTTCTCTGAAATGGCCTGATTCATTGCCTCTTGTGTTAATGATTGTGAGAAGTACCCCATACAGAACACGACTATCCCCACACAAAGTAATTATGGGGAGGGCTATGAGACTTAATAAATATCACAGATGACTTGGTACTCAATTACTGTAAAGGACTGGCTGATGTGGTGCATTCTGTTTCTCAGCAGGTTGGGGAAGCAGCAACTTCGTATCAACAGCAGAAGTGGCATGAACGTAGGCCCAGTGACTGGATCTTGGTGAAGAAGCATGTACTCAAATCATGCTTGGAGCCTCATTAGCATGGGCAGTTCCAGGTGTGTCTGGTAGCCACAACTGCTGTTAAGTGTGGTGGTCTCCTGAACTGGATGCATGTCGCACACACTCGCAAAGTCCCATGTCCTCTTGAAGATACAGCGCCTGTATCTGATGTACCGGGGATTACAGAGAGACAACCGACTCAGGTTAGCCAAGTTGTTGAGGGCACACATGCTACTGGGATTCTGTGCATTGGTTCCAAGGGGGGGTCTGAGAAAGTTGACTTTTGCAGGCACTGAAGGGTCACAGGAGAAAGGGATGACTAGGTGAGATTTTGACCCTGTCCAAGGGATTAGTGTACCTGAAACAGAAGTGGTACCCGGAGACGGCTTGCCCAAAAGACCAGAAAGATTGAGACGCATTTTGACAGGGAGAAAAGTCACCATGAACAGTTGCAGAAGTCTCTAGTCAGTCTTGTCAAAGCAACAGAGAGAAGGACCGTCAGTGAGAAGATCCAAAAGAGCTAGAATGCCAAGTCAAAGATACACTGCACCTGAATGAACTTACTTGGCATTAAATGACTGGGATACAGCATATCATGCCTTTTGCTACAACAATCCAAACTTGCATGAGATGCCTTGAGAAAATGCTATGATCTTGTTGATAAAAGAGCTTAAATGTTAAGATGTGCTAAAAAACTTGAGTCAATTTGTGTTGGAAAGATTCAACAGCAAACAAGAACTGTGCTATTGCTAAGAAATTCATTTACAAGATTATAAGAAATATGAACTGTGCCATAAAAGAGACTTTATTGAAAAGCCTTGCCAGAAATTGTTTTGAACTTTGCCTAAGCTGCAACGCTACTAAAACATCTAATCCAAATTTCATTGGCAGTTTCGAGGTCTGATTTCACAGAAGTGATGGATCCAAATGTGATATCATCGAAACGCAAATGTTTATGTGCATGTATACTTGCTATTTTTTCCATAATGCTTGCAATATTTCTTATAGTTTTTAAATTACCACTTTATCTGTACATGATAAAACCTGAATCTACTTCTGTGCCTTTAATTTCTTCATCTAACCATAACATTTTAAGTGGTTCAGATGAGAAACTGTTACATGGAGATATGTCTACTGGTGATTTTTCAATTATTGTATTTGCAAAACTATTATCTGAATATGTGGAAACTATGGATACTCGTGATTGGTATGTGTGCATGCAACTGCCTACATCAGTATCTGAAGGTGTGCCACATCACAACCTTTCTATGACCTATGGAATTTCCTGTAGTGTGCTAACTAGTTTATTTTATGAAAAAGGACAGTTTAAATATTATTACTCTAATTATGAGCTAATCTTTTCTGAAATACCTGTGAGAAAGCATTTAAATCCTGTGTCTGATACTAAAACAGCAGAAATGATAGGAGAATGTTTTCTGCCTACAAAGAGCTTGGCTACAGCCTATGCACTTGACATATCTAAACTTGTATTTTACACATAGTAGCAAGGAAATTTGTAGAATCAGTAGAAGGTAGACGTAGAAAAATTATAAGCAAAGCTGCCAACCATTGTAAAATTCCATCTTGGGTGCTTAAAGAACAAGAGTTTAAGGCAATGAGAAAGCTATGTATATTGCAACATAGAACTGAAGTGAATGTTAACTTTGTTGGTTCAAGCAAATGTGACCATACATTTCAAGTCTTGGGGAAATTGGGGTTTGTTCCTGAGAGGTTTAGATCCAGTGTTCCCTGGAATGTATTACATTTGTGGGGAAAAGCCTATTACAAACTGCCTAAAAAATTGTATGAATCTTGTCACAGGGGAATAGTTTTCCCAAATATTTATCATATGAGTCAATCTGATGAAATCAATGAAGTGATGCACGAAAGACTTAAGAGAGGAGCAAGTATTAGTGAAGTGGTGGGAGACATTTTTGAAGCTATAATACCATCTTGTGGAGAGATACTCACAAGATCCTCATGCTTTCTACCTTTGTAGGCAAGTTATTTACTGACACTGCGGGTGGATTCCTGGCAGTAGACACTGATCTATGGTTCTTCAAAACCATATTACTTTAGACGTCCTTCTCACAAAGAAAGGCGGAGTCTGTCTGATGTTAAAAGTTCAACATTGTTGCACTTACATTCCAGACAAAAGTAAAGAACTGAAAGGGTACATTAAGAATATCACACATGTTAAAAGAGACTTGAAAAATGTAAAGGCTGATGGTGCTGGGAAACTATAGGGAAAGGATTTTCCTCAATAGGTAGATGGTTCACAGACTTAGGACAGGGATTGCTGGAAAATATCTTGAGGCCTATCTTGACAATTGCTATCTGTATAGTACTATCGATTATCCTCTTTAATATCTATAGGGAGTTAAACACAAAGAAAAAAACAAGAGGAATACAAAGGAAGAGAGCTGAAATAGAATTAGAGGATAGACAAAGTGGATACTATGATGAAATGAAGAGTCTAGAACAGGGGTCTCCAACCGGTCGATCGCGAGCTACCGGTAGCTCGCCAAGACCCTGTGAGTAGCTCGCGCCGAGTGCTGCTCAATTTAGTAGCCCATTAGTCTTATTTGGGCTATTTAGGCTTTTTTCAGTGTCCGTTGCCCGCCCTCACCCAAAGCAGCTGCTCCGATTGGCTTGAGCTTAGCTGGGGTGGGGCGGGCCGAAGAGGATGTTGTTGTTCCTCTCCTGAGTCTTGTGACAGGGGCGCGCGCAGAGTCTCGTGACTCGTGTTTACGCGCCCCCTGCCTTTTCCACTGGCACCGCACTGTCCAGACTCCATTGTGTGAGTGCGACGTGCGGAGCTCAAGCAGGCGTGGCAGGGCGGAGCATTGTGGAGCAGTTTGCAGGCCGAAAGAAACTGCCGCACCCGCGCGTACAACCTTGCACCAGACTCGCGCAGGTAAGCTGCAACACTTAGTTTATTTATTTAGGCAGGGCAGGCAGATTAAAAAGATAAGTGCGAGAGGCCCCAGGTGGAAACGTTTAAACTCGTAGGGCCTCAGCACTCACTGCTTAGTTCTGTGAAATAAACCATAAGTGCAGGGAGCCAAACTTTTTCTTGGGAGGCCTGGCCTAATGCTGGGTTGATTCCTAAACCGGTCTCTTTCTTCCATAACTTGCGTTTCTCATATCACCCTTGCGTTTCCTTTTCATATCTGCATTCTCCCAATTTTACTGTTTCCTAACTTTCTCTTCCTTATTCTATCTGGGTCGAGATCGGATGATAAAAAATAAGATAAAGCCAACCACTGGCACACTAACGGTAACCTCTTTGAAAGCGACAATGTTTAGGACCCAGGTGTTCCCTCTGTAAAAACGAGACTGGTCTCTTTTGTGGGAGAGAGACGAGTAGCAGCTTCTGTTTACTTAAGAGCCACACTCCGTTTCTGTGACCAAAGCTGGGCTGGTTCCCCCATCCTTGGCGTCACAGGTTGCCCCAGCTTTGCTTCATCGGCCTCCATAAGCGCCCTTACCCTCGCTGCCTCCACCTGGGTTTTCCATAGTAAATTGATGCTGGCTTCCTAGTTTACAGATTACCTCACTAAATTTTATTTTTTAACATAGGATCATCTTTGGTTTAAGTATGGATGGATGGAAACGTATATGTGAGGGCTTAAGATCTGATGTCACTTTCTGTGATATAACGCGCCGCGATGTCACGCGCTGCGATGTCACGTGCTGTGATGTCATTTGCATACTGATTAGCCAGGCTAGTCCCCCCACATCTTTTTTTAGGACTTGTGCCCTGCGTGAGCCTCACTCTTTCTCTTCTCAACCATCCACCTAGGTTTCGCTATCTCCCATACTGTTCTCTTTCTATGTTTCATTCAAACACTCCTTTGTGTCTACTCTGATAACCTGCTCCCTTCATACTTTCCACCTCCCTCAGGCTCACCACTCAAATTCTCCTTCCTAGCAAACCCCGAGTACTTGCCCTTCTCACACTTGGTCTCCCCTAAACTGTGCCGCCTTCTGCTCATATCATTCTAAGCTCCCGCTTCTCAAAAGCGCGTTCACTGTTTTACCCTCTCCTTTACACAGAAGAACACTTTAAGGAGCATGTGCTTTCATGTTCCTGGACTGCCACAAAATATGCATTACCACAATACCTGTAAGAATGTGTCATGTTGTAATGTTGTCAGTTTATTCCTGACACATACTTAACACTATGTTTTTTCATCTCTCTTCTGTTTTGGTTTTTGCTTTTCTTGTGGTCTTCTTTTTCTTGCAAATTTAATTCAAATATTATGTTTTTTCCTTAGTTACCTGGGTTTCTTCTCACAGCCTTTGTTTTGTGCGCCCTATCTTTTTTTTTTACTACGCTTTGTTTCTTTTTTTTTTTTTTTTTTGAAAACCTTTATTACAATTTCAAAGAGATACAAGTATGGGCCTACAACCAACAGGCCGGCCGCTAATACGCAGTGTAGGCCTAGGCACAGCTTAACATTCACATCGATGAAGCAATAAAAAAGTTACTGGAGTGCTAATCATCGCAGTCGGCCGCAGCCGCAGTCCATAAACAAGCAAGAAAGGTTTCATATTTTTGAGAAACGAAAAACATCAAACACACAAGGCAGAGGAAGTTAATAACAGTAACATGTGCTCCCCGTATCGAAGGAGTAAACCAACCCGAGTAGACAGGGGGGGGGGGGGGGGCAAGGCAGAAGAAACAAATCCGCATGTCGCAGGCGCATACAGGAATGCGCGGGCTAGGGAGACAGAGCGGCATCCATCTCACGCGTCTGGGGCGGGGCGCAAATATCTCCACGATAGGAGTTCCAGGGACCCCACACCTTAATCCACTTCCCAGGCTTGCCTCTCGCCACATACACCGTTTTCTCTCTGAACATACACCAGTCCATGTGTTCCTTCCACGCGGAGACCGTTGGTGGCCTCTGGGAGCCCCACAATTGTGCAATGTCACGCTTCGCTACCATATATCCCAGAGTCACCCATTGCGTCTGCGTCACATTGTAATCAGTCGGCTCCCAGACATTCAACAAACATCTTCGTGCCTCCGGCAACAAGGCAACATGCGTGATTTCTTCTAACACCGCATGCACTCCGCACCAAAACCGAGTCACCTCCGGACACTCCCACAGGATATGGAGGAAAGTCCCCAGTAGTCCACAGCCTCGCTTACACAGACCATCCACCGAATACCCCATACGCATCAAACCAGGCCCCGTTACGTACACTCTGTGGAGTATCTTAAGCTGGACGAACCGCAATCGGGCCGGGATAGCCACCTCTTTCGGGGAGGCCACCGCTGACACCCAATCCTCGTCATCCAGTTCCAAACCGTCGGCAATCCATGTCTCCCGCAATGAGGCCAGGAAACCCATGCGATCATTGATAAGCTTCTTATAAATCAACGAGATGGTGCTATCCGGCACATAGCCGTCCAACACTCTGTCTTCCAACGGGGAATGCTCCGGAATAGCCGCCACGTCCGAGAACACGGAACACAAGGCATGATGGACCTGAGCATACCGAAAGTATTCCCTATCATTCAACTGATATTCAGTTTTCAGCATGTCGAACGTCTTAAATTTCCCTTTCGTCCAGAGATCCCCTACCGTGCTGATACCAATCGTATCCCACTTCTCAAAGCCTTTCGTAGTATACAGATAACCCAAACGCTGGGAAGCGTACAATGGCGTTGCCCGAGTCAAGCGATCCCTCCACCCCATCGCCGCATTTGCTGCATGCCACACCTGCACCGCGACCCGCGTCGGGCCCGTCAACCGCGCATCAAGGGACCCCGAGTATAGTTCTCGATTATAGTCCCCGCCTGGCAGTAACAATTTGTCCATCTCAAAAGCCGGGTTCAAAGCAGGCCCATACATCCCGTGATTGACGGCAGCCAACTGGGAGGCCCAGTAATATCGCTTAATGTCAGGGAGAGCGACCCCCCCATCATACCACGGTAGGGTTAGTTTGGCAAGAGCAATCCGCGGCCGCCCATCCCAAAACAGTCGACGCTGGAGACACTCCACCACCCGAAAATAGCGGGCCGGCACTACGTCCATAGTGTTCTGCAGGGCGTACAAAAAACGTGGCAGCGACATCATTTTGAACAATGCTGCCCGGCCAAGCGGCGAGAGCGGCAGCCGCCGCCAACCCGCCACATCCGCCCTTAGGCGCTGAAGGGGGGGGAGAAGATTTCGTTCATACCGGGCCACCGGGTCCAGGGTTATAAAAATTCCCAAATACGTAAACCCCGACTGCGCAATCTGGATAGGGCACCCCCGCGGAAGGGGGGGGGGCCTCCCCGGAAAGAACGTATACACAAGACTTAGCCCAGTTGATGACCAATCCGGAATTGCGACCAAAGGAGCTCAACACGTCCACTAATACAATGAGCGATTTGCGCGGAGATGCAAGATACAAGAGGATATCGTCCGCATATAAGGAGACACGATCCTCGTATTCCGGCGTCCATCTAAGGCCACGGATCGAGGGGTGCCACCGCAACCACTCCGCAAGGGGCTCCAAACAAAGCGCAAAGAGAAGAGGCGACAGCGGACATCCCTGTCGGGTGCCCCTACCCAAAACAAAGGGAGCCGACACCCGTCCGTTGACCACCACCTGTGCCAGTGGGTTGTCATAAAGCAATTTCACCCAACCGATAAACCCCGGGCCAAACCCAAACTTCGCCAATGCCGCCCAGATGTACGGCCATTCCAAGGTGTCAAACACCATGGTAGCGTCCAGGGACGCCAAGATGGCCGGCTCACGAATGAATGGCGCGCGAGCAAGGACGCCATGCAGTCGCCGCAGGTTCAAAGCGGTATTGCGATGGGGTATAAAACCGGATTGATCCTGATGAATCAGGTCGCCCACAACCCGGATCAGACGATTGGCCAGTACCTTGGCGAGGATTTTGGGCTCCGCGTTTAACAAAGAGATAGGCCTGTAAGAAGTACACCGATCCCGCGGCTTCCCTTCCTTATGGATAACAACAATAGTAGCAAGACGTTGATCAGAAGGGAGGGAGCCCGCCGCCTGAGCCTCAAGGAACATGTCCCGGAGATACGGCGCAATCGCATCTGGGCGCAGCTTATATAATTCGATGGGAAGTCCGTTAGGACCCATGGCCTTACCAGAGGCAATAGAGCGAATGGCCAAAGCAATCTCATCTTGCGACAGGGCCGCATCCATCAATAATTTATCCTCATCAGATAGGGAAGGCAGAGTAATGTCTCGAAGCAGCAGTCGAGAGTCTTCCTCCGATCGCTCTGAGACCGTCACACGCACACCATCCACCCTCTCAACCTCCGGTACCACTCGACTCGCTCTCTCCTTCTTATCCAACCAGGCAATCAACTTCCCGGCCTTATCACCCATATCGTACAAACGCCCCTGTTGCTCCCTGCTCATACTCCTAGCAGATTCAGTAACCAGCGCCTTGTAGTCGGCCTGCTTAAGCTCCAGCACATGCAATCTGTCATCCGTAACACCTCGCTCCAAATCACTCTCCAACTCGGTGATCTCATTTTCTAGCCGAACAACCTCCTGCGCCTCGCATTTTTTGGTATGGGAAATGAGAGATAGGGCCTGGCCCCGGAGCACCGTATTAAAGGCCTCCCAAAGGGAGATGGCGGAGGACACCGACCCCACGTTGTCATTAAAGTAGTGTTCCAGAGACTTAACCAGGTCTGCACGAATCGTGGGGTTTCGTAGGTACCAGGGGTTGATCGACGCCACCCTCCCCTCCGCCCCCAGGGCGATATCTAGGTGTAACAAAAGGGGGGAGTGATCAGATATACCGCGTGCCAAATGTCGCACCTCCCCGATCAACCCCGCCTGGGCCGCAGGCACTAGCATATAGTCAAGCCTCGAAAGACTACCGTGGGCCCCGGAGTGGAAGGTATATTGCGCCTGTCCAGGGTTTTTCAACCGCCAGCAATCTATCAGTCCCAGGGTATCCAGAAAGCCCCCCAGCCAGTTCTGGGCCCGAGGGAGGTCCCTAGGGGGGTGTCGATCCTCAACTCCGGAAACCACAGCGTTAAAGTCCCCCCCCAGGACCAAGACCCCCCCCGGGAGACCAAGCAGCAGGCGCCCCAAATCAGCAAAGGTGACCGTCTGAAGACCTGGCGGCACGTAAACCGTGACCAGCGAAATCAACTTACCCTCCCACCTCCCCACCAGCGCAGTGTAGCGCCCTCTGTCATCGTGGAGCACCTCATCCACCACCAACGGGAGAGAGGTCCTGACTAAAATGCCCACTCCCCTCGAGCCAGAGGTGAAACCAGAATGGGCCAGAAGGCGATATCCTCGTCTGTTCATGGCATGGAACGAGTTCCCTATGAGATGCGTTTCCTGCAAGAACACAATGTCAGGCGAAATACGTTTCAAGAACTGCAGAACTACCCCCCGCTTTATCCTGTCCCCCAGCCCATTCACATTCCAGGAAAGAAGTCTCAGCCCCCTACCCCCCATCCCTCCCAACACAAACCATCCCCCTCCCGGGGAGCACAATCGTAATAGCACAGCAGAAAATATTACCTCGCCTTGTGAAACCAACAAACAAACCCCAGCCCCACCCCATCAACCCCAACGAAACTCCCCCCTCCCTGCACCCCTGCGTGAGCCCGAACAGCCCCCCCCAACATGCAGTGTGCCTGTCGCCCCAATATGAAATTCACTACAAAAAGGACAAGAAAAACCCCTGAAGGAGGAAAGGGCCCCAGCAAGCCCCCCGCAACCTCCAAATACCACAGGGCAAAGCGTCACAAACTGGAGTCCAGTGCAGCCACAGGCGCCAAACGTTACCAGTACAGTCCATCGCCAGGATCACAGTTCCATTCCTACTCCGTCAAACCCTCTCCGCTCTCCGCCATCCGACCCTCCCGATCCCGACTCTTGGGCAGGGCATCCAGCCACTCTCCCGCCGCCTCCGGCCGGTCGAAGAAGTGTGAGCGACCATCTAACTCGGCCCGCAGCCTAGCCGGGAATAGCATCGCATACTTGAACTCCATGTCTCTCAAGCGCCGTTTGATGGCTGAGAATCCCATCCGTTGCTTTTGAACCGCTTGCGTAAAGTCTGGGTAAAAGCTAACATTAGAGTTCTCGAATTTTAATGGCCCAGCCACCCTCGACGCCTGCAGGATAGCGTCTCTATCCCGAAAATTAAAAAGTCGGGCAATGATAGGCCGCGGGGGGGCACCCACCTTAGGCGCACCCCTGGAATCCTGTGGGCCCGTTCCACAGCGAAGAACTTGCTCAGCCCTTTGGGTGCTAGATGAGTCACCACTAGATCCTCCACAAACAGATCCACAGCAGACTCCTCCGACCGTTCGGGCACGCCGATAATGCGGACGTTATTCCGCCTGGCCCTGCTTTCGGAATCCTCAAGGCGACGATCAGTCAGGTCACTGGCGAGCTGCAGCCTCCGCACCGTCGTCTGCAAAGCGGCCACATCTACCGTTAGGCTCGATGCCGCTTGAGTCAATGAGTCGACCCGGTCATTGGTTTTTGACAAGTCCGCTCTGACCAAGGTGACATCAATCAGCACCGAGTCCAATTTATTAGCCAGGGTATCCAATTGCTGGTTCACAGTCACCTTCATCTCCTCAATGGCCCCCATGACATCCAGCAGAGTCAATTCGGATGACGCGCCCGAGGCCTCCTTGGGCGGCTCAGGCGATTTACGTGATCCACTAGGGGATCCCTTTGGCTGCGCATAGCGGTCCATATTGTTGGCCTGGGAATAGGCTCCCCTCCGGGTAGATTTGGGTTTCAGTTTGTCGCAGTCCGCTCTCGTTGTCATCGTCAGCGACCAGCAAGGTCAGCACCCTCCAGCACCCGAAGGAAGGCCAGGAGATCCGGGCCACTAACTGAAATAGGCCCGTTTACAGTTCAAGACTAGGCTTTGCACTCCGTCCTCGGCGCAGCTCTCCCAATGTCCCAACATCAATTTCCGCAGCTCAGCTCGAAACCGAAAGTGAAAGCACGGGGTCCGGGGCAGGCCCAGCCTGGCATGCCGCTGTTGTTCACTTCGCGGCCGGGCACCTCACCAACCCGAGTTCGGAACCAAGGCCGGAGAAGGCCGCAAACTTCAGATCGCCAAAAAAACTGTTCCCGGAGTCCAATTTCGATTTGGAAAACGAGTGGCACCTTGGCGCAAGATCATAAACAGAAGCCCATCGAAAAAATCAGGATTATGACAGGATAGACGTGGGAGGTTGCGGAGGCCCTCGGGAGCCACAAGCCTACGCGGCCATCTTGGTTGCGCGCTAGGCTCCTCCTCCTACGCTTTGTTTCTTGATTTGTCTAATTTTCAGTTTTCTTACATCGTTTGTTATTCTTTGAGTACCTCCAAGTAGCTTTAATTGTGAAATGTGGGTGCCAGTTTCACACCCAACCTCCCCCCGCCTCTCTTTCTTTCTTTTTCTTTACATCTGAATGGTACATTGTCTCTTTACCCACAAAGCAACTGTAATGCCACACGCTCATGATTGATATCATAAAAGAAAGTATGGATGGTTGTAAAATACACATATATGTGGTTGGCATGCTGCACTTTGTGGGGCCTCTTGGCTTGTGATATTTGATTATACGTGGTCTCAAATACCAGAACATGTTAAAGAGGCCCTGCCCTTCACTGCACTTGTAGTATGCTTCTTCCAGCGCTCAGGTGCCAGCTGGCCTCCAGCCACTTAGTATCCTGCCTAAAGTACTTAGCATGCCAGTATTTGTAGGCCCGCGTTTATAATGGCAAAACTACAAGTCCCAGCATCCAGAACGCTGTTGGTTAAAAGGCTCAGATTGTCTAATACTGGCTTGAATGGCACGAAGCCAGTTAGCAGTTACATCCCTCAGCACCAGTTCATCTTTACCTTTAAAAAAATCCTTTTTGGCACACCCTGTAGTTAGGGCTTCGTGCAGTCTTTCTTAAAAGGGCAATCTGTGCGGACCCCCCTTACAATGGATTCATTGGGGGGAATTAGCCACTGGGCGAGGGAGTCGAAGATGGTATTTGCACATGCTTTCCGCGCTTCAGACGAGTGAGTGCCTTAATGATGAAGGAGAGTGTGTCTGGTGTAGGGTGATACTCTGACGCAGTCTTCAGCCCCAGTCTGTGCTGGAATCAAGCTCCTTGTCTTGCCTATTCCAGATATTAAGGAAGGCGCTGCAGTTCACTCCCCCAGCTGGGGAGAGGGCCTGTCCTCCAGGACTGGGCAAGGAGTGAGATCGCACTAGGTCGGAAGAGTGGACGTCCAGACAGTTCTGCCGTTGTATACTTTTAGATTTCCAGCCCTTAATTGGCCAGTACTTCACCAAATATCTCGGAGGTGGCCAACCTCAGTAAAATCCGGGTATAATTACAGAAGGGTCTTGTTTTTGCACTAAGAGGAACTATTGGGAAAAGTTGTCCATGTTAGAAGAGGGACAACCTTCGTAGTGCAGGGTGATGGTAGTCTGCTCAACTTCAGCCCATTTAAGTGTGACGCTGCAGTAATATGAAACATGTGTGCAGCCCTCACCTAATGTTACAATACTACCTGCGTCAGCATGACAGCCAGACCTGCTGGTCTACTCTAAATTAAAAGGAGTTTAAAGTGATAGGCGTCCGTAATTTGGGGTCCCCCAATTATGGACACCTTACAGACATCGTACTAACTAACTAAAAAAATTAACTAACATAACCGACGGACCGTGAAATTTATTGACGGTAGGTCACCGTACTAGGCACGGAGATTTGTAAATCGGCGTGGTGCTCATGGGAGCAGGGCAGTTTTAGGGAATGATGCTGGACTCTAGGCGATGGGAAGGTTAGACCTCTGCCAAGGGGGAGTGAGATTGGGTTGTTGGAGGCGTATGTCTGAGAAAAAATTGAGTACAGTACACTGAGGTTCTTGGAGGCTGGATTGCGGGGGTGGGCGTCCCGAAAGCAACAATGGAGGATGGGTAGTTCTGGGATGAGGGCCTTGGTGGGGAGACCAGGGGGCAAGCCTGAGTAGAGAAACGTGGTTGCAGCACAGAAGGGAGCTTCAGATCTAGAGTAGCTAGATATCTCTGAGTCTGTGGAGCAGGGACATCTGGAGAGCCTGTGTCAGCCCCAGAACGGAAGACCTCTTTTAAAGATTCCACTTTTTGCAACGAGAACACAGCACAGTGTAAATTTCTACTGGATGTTAAAGATTAATAAACCATCCCACAAGTAACATTCAGTATCTCATGGAAGCCTCCAGCACACTACTACATCTTTGAGAAATAATGCATCTTCAATCAATACTTTTTCTGTTCGTTTTGAGCTCATCGCTGCTTTGTATTTGCAGACCTTTCTGACCTCTTCATGTCTAAAGTTGTCTTCCTGTCTGCTTCCCTACAATCAAAATCTGTCCCTTTGTGCAATGACCCTTCCGCACTTTCAGAGGCTATGTCTTATGTAAGTTTAACTTTAGGGTTCCTAATCACGTCCAAGTGTTAAAATGTTTTCCTCATAAGGACTGAAACCATGTCACACTTCCATGGCTGGGTCATTGGTGTGGTGTAGCCTGGGAGGGACTTCAGTCATGCTCAGAGGCATGTTGTATGTAATTGCAAAAAGAAAAGCTAGTCAACTTGCTGTCATGTATGATCAGTGCAAGGGAGCTAATCTCTTCTTTTCAGATATGTTACCTTTGTTTGATCAGCTCAAAGGTTTTACCATCATTTTATCATATTGCCTTCTGTCTCCAAGTTACTCAGAGTTTCTTTTGTATCTGCAGGTACTTGTAGTATCGTTTTTGTAGTGGAGAAGTATTCTCTGGCTGGGACTATTTGATTTGCCTGCCGCCCTGCCCTATATTAACAACATAATATAATAACAGGTCTATTTGTAAAGCGCACGATTACCCGAAGGTGTCCTGGCACTGAATAACAGATGTTTATTGTTACCCAACTCAATGGTACTCATTTTATCGACCTCAAATTGATGAAAGGCTGAGTGGACCCGCTGGGATTTAAAACTGTGACCATGAGGTCGGACACAGGCCCCTGCAGTGGCTGCTTTAGTGCACTGAGCCACCAGTCCCGGCTTATGGGGCTACTTCTAATTTGGTGCCAGGGCCTCTTTCCCGTCCCATTCCGACAGGCATTGGCCTCCGCTTGCACGGCTTGTGCTATTGTTGTGTCACTGTTGTAGCTTGTGCTTTAGTTTTTTGTCTCACTGTTGTGGCAGTGAATGCACTGCATTTAAATTTTAACATAAAATGATGCATTCCTATTCTTTCCCTGCACTGGCACACAAACTGCTGCCCCCTAGTGCCAACACAGGCACCCCATGTGCCATGGGGCAAGGGTGCCTGTGTTGCAGACAGATTAGTTTTTAAAATTTACTATACAGGAAGGGGCACCCATGGTCCACTCACGGAACGCCTCTCTGGGGTAGACTCGGTAGGTAGAGAATAACGCAGCACATCGATTTGCACTGCCTTACCTCCATATCTATGAGGCCATTAAAGGCCACACAGTGTGGCTTTGAGTGGCCTCATAGATTTTGTACAGTGCACATTCAACTTATGCATTTCAAGGTGCTGTCATGTGTGATGATGAAGAAAGGGGAGGCATTGTGTTGCAGTATTATTAGCATAGGTAGGGCACACATACTCAACATTTTTACTCTGCCTTACAGCCTTAACAGCTAATCATGGACATGGTCATGGACGAAGAGCCAGGTCCCTCCAAAAGGGCAAAGAGCAAGACTTACTACTTCCATCAAGAGTGGGAGAACGAATTTTTATTTACACAAATTAAGGACAACTGTGTATGTTTAATCTGTGGAGCAAAAGTTGCAGTGGGAAAAAAGGGCAATGTTGAGAGGCATTTTTCAACCAAGCACATGCATTTTGAGAGGAAGTTCCCTAAAGGAAGCAGCCTGAGGTCACAAAAAGTAAATGAACTGAAATCTGCATTGCAGACACAGCAATCTTTTTTTACGAAGCCCACGAAGAAAGCCGCTGCGGCTACTGAAGCATCCTTTGTAGTTACTCATCACTTGATTAAGCACAAAGCAACATTTTCAGATGGAGCCGTTGTGAAGGAAGCAATGCTTCTAATGGCCAACTCCTTATTCAAAGACTTTAAAAATAGCCCTGAAATTATGTCTGCCATTTCAGATGTGCAGTTAGGGTCAAACACTATGGCAAGAAGGGTATCTGCATTATCGACCAACATGATAGAGCAGTTAGAGCGCGATTTAAAGACATGCAAATATTTTTCTCTTCAATGTGATGAATCTGTTGATGCAAGCGATATTGCACAGTTGGCAATGTACGTTAGAATGGTTTTTGAAGATTTTACTGATAAAGAGGAATTTTTAACATTGTTGCCTTTGAAAACCACAACCAGAGGATCTGACATTCACAATGAGGTGAAAAATTATTTTGTGAAACAAAATGTCCCATTGGAAAAGTTAGTGGCGATAACCACTGATGGTGCACCCGCAATGATAGGGCGTCATTCTGGCTTCATTGCCAATTGTAAAGCAGATCCAGATTTCCCTCCGTTATTGAACTACCATTGCATTATACATCAACAGGCAATATGTGCCAAGGTAATGGGGTTTGATCATGTCATGACTCCTGTTGTTAAAATTATTAATTCAATTCGTGCAAAGGCCAAGCAGCACCGAACCTTCAAATTGTTCCTTGAAGAACTATCAGCCGAGTATGGTGACCTTTTACTGCACACTCAAATCTGATGGCTTAGCAGAGGAAAAATACTGCGAAGATTCCTTTCGCTATTGCCAGAAGTCAAAGCTTTTATGGAGTCTAGAAATGAAGATACCACACTGTTATCAAACACTCAATGGTTGCTCGATTTAGCTTTTTTGACAGATGTGACAGAAAAATTAAATGCATTGAACTGCGAGTTGCAAGGCAAAAACAAGACAATAACCAACATGGTAAGTTCTGTGAAAAGTTTCAAATCAAAACTTAACCTTTTGATACAGCATGTGCAGAAAAGAAAGATGCAGCACTTTCCCTCTGTGCTCCAAATCCTTTCAGACAACAAAGCTGAGGCTGAGGTCCTGGAAATAGAAAAATACAGTAGCCTCCTCATGAGGCTTAATCAAGAGTTCAGTGACAGATTTAGTGATTTCGACCAACTGGAGCCCTGTGTGATGTTCACTTCAAACCCCTTCATGAAAGTGGATGTTAGTGACATTTCAGAGAAAATTAGTGTGCTTTTGAATCTTGACTCTGCCACAATGGAAATGGAGATTGTCACACTTCAAAATGACATTGAATTGAAATCAAGGAAATCTGACATTAATTTCTGGAGTCTTGTGGATGCTGAAAAGTTTAAGAACCTCCACACAGCTGCATTGAAACTTTTTTCCCTATTTGGCTCTACCTATCTTTGTGAATCAGCATTTTCGGATATGAACTTCATAAAATCTAAGTTTCGCACACGTCTAACTGACGAACATTTAAATGACTCCATAAGAGTTGCCCTCTCAAGCTACACCCCAGATTACAAGGCATTAGTGGACACCATGCAGTGTCAAGTCTCTCACTGAAATAATTTGAATGCATTTGCAATCAATACTTGTTCAATGACAGTTCCTGGTGAAATCCCAAACCTAGGTATCTGTTTCATTATGAACACCAAGATTAAAGTTGCTGCAGAGAAGAATCTTCAGCCACCAGTTTTTTATTTTGTAATAATTGAACAAAAACAAAGCAACTTGTACTGCAGGCCTGATTTACAAACACAAGAAAAAGTTGCTGGAGAGAAGAATCTTCAGCACCTTTCCAACTTTTTATTTGCTGCACAAGAGCAAAGCAGTGTTTGCTGGAGGCCTGGTTTATTGAGATCAAGGAAAAAAGATAGCTATAGAGAGGAATCTTCAGCATCTTTCAAAATTCCTTTTGTTAGTAACAGTAGTTGAACAAGATAAGAACAAAGCAATGTGTAGTCCAGGCATGGGTTTCAGACACCAAGAAAAAAGTAGTTGGAGAGAAGAATCTTCAGTACCTTTCTAAATGTAACATGTATTTGCTGCACAAGATAAGAAAAAAACAGTTTACTGGAGGCCTGGTGTATTGATATCAAGATAAAAAAAAGAGCAAAGAGAAGAATCTTCAGCATCTTTCAAAGTTCTTTATAGTTGAATAAGAACAAAGCAATTTGTACAGCAGTCCTGGGTTACTGGCACTCCTACAAAGTAAAGGGAGCAATAAGAGTGGAGGACAAAATCGTTACTTTCCAATCCAAACAGAGCTGAAGTTCAGCTTATCTGGCAATTGAAAAACACAGCGATCTTGTCAAAGCTGCAGTAGAAGACTCCATCATCAATTGTGATTCAGCAAAGCTTTGCACAGGCTGACTGCCACACACTGCGACTACTTCACTACTATAATGACTTCTTCGCAACTGCCCCCGCCCGGCTACCAGATTACACAGCATTAGAGGACATCATACAGTTCCACAGTGAAGGTAAGATTTCTGTTCCTGTTTGTTTGTTAATTGAGCTGCATTACAATGATTATTTCAGTGACAGCTATTGATAGGTCCTGATTTTGAAGCTATTAATTGAAAGGTCGTAAACTAGTAAACTAGCGGTTTACCAACAGCACACATGCAAAGTCTTTTCTTTCAGTGTTATTGTGTTCAAACCACAGTATGGGCTCTGAAGAAATAGGCTTAACGTCAATGAAAATGGGCGGGGGAGGTCTCTCGGAAAAATGCGCGAGTTGCTTGGGATTTAGTAGCTCACGACAATTTTCACTGACCAGAAGTAGCTCTCACTACACAAAAGGTTGGAGACCCCTGGTCTAGAAGAATCTAGATTAAAAATCATGAAGACTACAGAACTGTAATGTTTGACGTCAGATAAAATAATGATGTGATGGCTTAATTTGCCATCAGAGGGGGGATTGATACAGTTGATAAGCAGCTAGATTACTAGATACACCTCTAAACTGATTATGAGACATTTTGGGTAAAACGAAAATAAACATGCACTAATCACATGGTAAAGAGACATGAAAATTAATATGTGAGAAGAGCTTAGTAACTGCATCGTAAAAGCATGCCGATAAATTGTAGGCTAGATGGTACCATATACATTAAATATCAAAGTTCATGGCAGTGCTTAATTTGAACTGGTGGTTTCATGTGCTCAGCAATGGCACTTAATCATCAACACCGGCACTTTCATGAGCACAAGTTAAGGACACATTCATTTATAGGGAGATTAAGTGATTTGCCCAGAATAACAGGATGTTGAGCCCACGTAGAGACTCAAACCTGGTTCCTCAGCTCTGAAGTCAGCAGCTCTGGCCATTACACCACATCATCTCCCCACTTTCATGATTCTGTAATTGGTTCAGTTTTAGGAGGCGCTAACAAGAGAAATAGGCTGGATTAAGCTGCCTCCTGATGAGAGCACCGGTACTTATTTTTTTACAAATTAACCACTGGTTCATAGTTTAACCAGTTTCAGTTGCTAATTCAATGTGTATCAAAACGTTAATGTGACGTACTTGAGAGTTATAAGATCTCTAACCATTCTTACTAAAATAATGATGTCTGTGAAGAATTAATGAAATCTAACATGATTTAGATATATGTATGTGTGATATTGAAAGGTTTCATTCTGAATTTCATCATTTAATATGTGAAAATGTGCACCGAAAGTGTGCAGAGAAAAAGTTGCAGTACTGCGTAGTCCTATTTAGTACAATTGTTCTGAAACCTTCCGATTATGATCTTTATATATGTACTAATGTAAATCATTTGAAGCGATATTAAAATTTTGATTTGAAATTATTTTACATGTAATCCCTGAAATACAACAAATAACAATAATCTGAATGCTTATAAACTGAAAAGTATTAGAATACTGATTTCCTTTTATTAAACGTATATTTCTATTATTTTATATATATATGTTCTATATATTTTTAATTGATTTTGTAGGCCTGCTTTTTCCCTTATTCTGTGCTGCCTTACTCTTATAAGAAGCTGTGTGTGCCATTCATGGACTCTTTCTTTGCCTATAGGCAGGAATGACTCATGTCTTTGCTGACCTTTCCATAGCTTTTGGTCACCTTATAGCAACCCTAAACTAATTAAATAAATAAAAATTCCTTAGATCCTAAATGTTTATTAAATGATGTATTACCTTTAAAGTCTTTGATTAAATTTACTTTAACTAAATCTTAGGCTCTGAGATTGTCATGACTTCCCTCCTAAAGGTTGATTGTGCATTCCAATTTATTGATTAACGAAAGGGAAGAATCCTTATAGGGAGATTTCAAATCATCTGGTACTAATGTTATTGTTTTGTATTGCCTTAACAGAATTATTGGTCTCCATAATTTTAATTCAACTAAAGTTCTTTAGAACATTTGGACTAGCAGACGTTTATATAGTTTAGAGTTATATACATAATCGTAATTGTTCATTTGTGAATCAGTTATCCAATTCCTGATCCTCGTTGGATATCCGCATGTTAGATATCTCATTTTCAACCCATCAGTGCCACTATTCAAGATCTATTGGAGAATCAGGTGAGTGTTAAATGAAATTAAAGATATCATTATTATTATTATTAGCTTTTGTAGAGCGCATAGCTACCCGAAGGCATCCCAGCGCTAGCGTCTAGACAGAAGTTACGGCAAGGTTTATGCAGCTGATTGTTGGAATAGCCAGGTCTTGAGAAGTTTCCAGAAGGGAAGATGATGGGATTCAGCCTGAATGAAAAGGGGCATTGTGTTCCATAGTCTGACCCCATTGTAGGCGAATGATCTGCCTCCGCTTCTTGCCCTTTTTATTTTTGGTGTAACTGCCAAGTGAAGAGTGGCAGAGTGGTGGCACATTCGAGGGAGGTAAGGGGTCTATTGATAGCTGGGCCGATACCCCAGTAGGTCCTATGGGCTATGCACAGAGCCTTAAATTTGACTCTGTCGGAGACAGGTAGTCAGTGTAACATCCTTAGGGCCAGTTTGGCTGATTTATTTTTAGGTACCCCCAGCAGTAATCTGGCGCAGATATGGTGAGAGTACAGAAACAAAATTGGGTCCCAAAACAAATTTCCTTTACAACACCCATCACCATATATTTCAGTGCATCACAATCCCGCATTTTTGCCGGTAATGGCCCCTGGGCCTTTTCACAAGTGGAAGCAAGGAGAGTGCCTCACTACCTTAGACATGTTCCAAGGGGGGTGCTATTATGTCCTTTGATGCTTGGAAACACATTTTATTTAGATGAATATGAGTGCTTTAGGTATAGCCAATTGAGACTTTCAGTGATGTAACTTTTTATGAAAGCCTTGTCACCACACTTTTTATGTCATAATCAAGACATGAAAGCAGAAGTGTCTTTTGAAAAGGTTTATTCAAATAATCACCCCACACATCAAAAGCGTCATCGGCGTCGTCAGCTCTCGACCATTCTCACAACTGACTGTCCAACTGTTAGAACGCTCGAGACATGGGCACCAGAGCCTCACAAGCCGTGACAATACACTGCCAGACTCGCGGAGTACATACTGCCCACGAGAGGCAGGATACTACAGAAAGCAGCAGCCAAACTTGACCCTACACAATTCGAGAAGTTCATTTCCATTCACAAAGGGTCAAATGGTATTATTTCAACTATATACAAACTCCTTATGAAAGCAACACCCTTACACCATTCTACTTAAGAACAAAAAAGGGGACAATTCTGGGGTAGGGACTGGGAAGTATCAATGGAGACTTCTCTGGTGCAGTATTACAGAAGAGCACACAAAATCCTCAGGAGGAAGGCATGCAGAGGTTGTTTTCAATTGTTGCATCTGCCCACGGAAGTGAAAGAAATATTATGCTTCAAAGAATGCCCTCTGTTGGAGGGGCTGTGGCCTCTGGGGAGACTTCCGACATGTTTGTTGTCCTACTTCAATATTAAACCTTTTTGGATCTAATCTTGGCTGCAATGAAAACAGTACTGGGCCATTGTTGTGATCTGTAGTTAGAATACTCTCCATGTCATGGAATGGAGGGATGCATCGGATGATGCGGATTCATTCCAGAGGGAGAGAGAGCAACGGAAGAAGTGTTAGTGCTGTGTTATGGATCTTACAATACTGTCAATAAATCATTGACTACAAACCTTCCTGGTGGACAGTTTCATCTTTACACTGGCGACGAGTTGTTTATGCCTGATTGGGGACGGGCAACGCAGCGAAGCACCAATTCCCCTATCACTTTCGGACTTCGATTAATTTTGGACTCGGATTTCAAGAACATTTCAACTTTGAATGAAGACTGTGAAGTGAAACGAAGACTTCACTCATACAAGTGAGTTTGACAAGTTTTTAATCAATTTGGAGACATTACTGAAATAGTTTGGATCCTACCGTTACACCGTTGGTCTTCACGAGCTTGTTCGCGAGCTCCTGCATCGTCGCTTGCCTGTGGAACGCACGTACTGGAACGCACAGCTCAAGTTACACGTTCCTACGCGCCTCGTCATTGCGGCCATCTTGTTTGCAATCTCCTTGGTTATGTCTGTACACGGAGCAAGCGAAACACGAACGAGTGTTATTTTTTTCTTCTTTGAACTTTATTCAAACAATCCACACAAAGCAAAGGTAAAGAGGTTTAAACTGATTCCTGTACCTTTGTTTAAACGGTGTTCAGTGGAAGTTACTTGATGACTGTACTTCATGTTCTACAAAGACTCTTGAAATACACCAAATTAACAGTTTGAAGGGAAGATAACTATAAATGCAAAATGACAGTGTTGTGGCAAGAGTAAAACAAGTTGTTTAGAATTGAATTAGTGAACCAACAACATTTCAACACCATCTTTGGTCAAATTTAATTAGGAGGGGTGGGATGGCGTTAGCTTCGTCTTCTAGCATGTCGCAACTGCCGCCTTTTCTCTCTGAGGAAGGTGATCCAATTCTACCGTGGAAAAGATGGAAAAACCTGTTTGACTCATATATTGTGGCCATTGGGGGTGAAAAATGTTCTGCTTTTAGGAAGCAAGCCATTCTTCTTCCCAATTTGGGCGTTGAAGGAAGGAACACCTATGACAGCATGGATTTAATTCCCATTGGTGATGGTGACGGATGTGTATGAGATGTCCTTAGTTATGCTGGAAAAATATTTTGGTTCCCGCATCAATGTAGTTTTGGAAAGACACAAGTTTTTACTAGGATCCAAGGTCCAGTGGAACGTGTTTGCAGTTATGTCGCAGCTTTGAAAACGCTTGCTCGCACGTGTGAGTTTGGTGACTTGTCGGATTCATTAGTAAGAGACCAATTGGTGAGGTGCACCAACAGTGTTCGTGTTCAAGAGAAGCTTCTATCAAAAAATCCTTCTTTGACTGAAGCTGCAGCTATTGTGGAGGGAATGGAGAACACCTCCAAATGGGTGAAAGAGATTAGGAAGAACAAGGAAGAAAAAGGCCAAAAACCAAGTGAAGTACATGCCATAGAAGAAGAGGAAAATTTTGAGGGTTGCAGTACTTTGGCGAAGATTTCTTCTTCTGCTAACAGCAAGACACCTGTTGAGAAGGACACACATGTGCGTCCTCCTTTTAAAAGTGTTCATAATAAGGGAGAACGTGACAGCCATCTTGCTGAAGGGGGTGGTGACTCTAGTGATAAAACTACTTTGCCTAATCCCAAATCTAAGTGTATGAGGTGTGGTAGTTTTTCACACTTCTCAAATTATCCACACTGTTTTGCGAGAGAGGCAGTATGCAACAAGTGTGGCATCAAGGGGCATTATGCTAGGGTGTGCAAAGGCTTTGATAAGAACCGCAACACAAAAAAAAATGTTGAAGTTGTATGCACTATTCTTTTGAGCGTTAAAGCTGATAGTGGGGAAGTACATGCAGATAGAGTAATCATTCCAGAATGTAAAATCATGGTTGATGAGTATGATTTTACTGTGTTAGCTGATTCTGGTTCGCCTTTTACCATGATCGGTAATAAGCAATGGGATGAGTGTGTGGGTCTTGAGAATGTGACTTTATTGACACCAGACATCAATCCTGTTAGTTATGGTGGTGCCAAGATTAATGTCCTTGGTTATGTTCAAGCTCTTATCAAATTTAAGGATAGGCACACCATGGGCAAAGTTTATGTGGCTGAAAGAGGGGACAATTTGCTTGGATGGAGGCATCAACGGGATCTTGGCATTATGCTTAATCCTTGTGCAAATGATCCCAAGGATCAAGTTATGTTGGTGGATTCTTTGGGTGCGAGTGATGAATGCTACGATAAGTTTCCAGAGGTCTTTTTAGATGCCTTGGGCTGCCTTAAGGGATTTGAGCATCGTATTGTCCTAAAAGAAAGGGCCATACCTTGTGTGCACAAGGTGAGGAGGGTGCCTAACATGATGGTTGAACCACTAAAGACTGAGTTGCAGAGGTTGTTTGATTTGGGGATTATTGAAGAGATTGAGGCCTCAGAATGGCTTGCGCCCATTGTTCTTGCCCCAAAGGATGGAGGAACGAGTGTCAGGATGTGTGTGGACCTGAGAGGACTAAACAAGTGGATTTGGGTTGATCGCCAACCCTTGCCTAACATATCTGAGTCTCTTAGTATCCTGAGAGGAGCTAAAATTTTCAGTGTGTTGGATCTATCTTCGGCTTACCACCAAGTTATGCTGCACTAAGACTCTAGGCACCTTACGTCCTTCGTGACGCCTTTGGGGGCTTATCGGTTTCTCCGAATGCCTTTTGGGTTAGCGGCGGCTTGCTTCCAAAGGGTCATGAAGATGGTGTTTGGAAAAATACCTAATGTTATGTTTTTCCAAGATGATATTTTGATATATGGCAAGAATGAGAAGGAACATTGCTCAACCCTATATATAGTGTTGGGGAAATTGAGGGAAGCTGGACTCACGGTTAAAAAACAGAAATGTCGAGTGGGGTTGAATTCTGTGACGTACTTAGGACATGTGATCTCTGGGGAGGGTATAAAACCCAAGTTGGAGCTAGCTGAATCTGTGGTGAAGGCTCCTATTCCTCAAGATAAAGACCAGGTGAGATCGTTTTTGGGGCTCGCTGAGTTCTACTCTAAATTTGTTCAAGGTTTTGCTAGTGTAGCTGAACCCATCAGGACTCTGCTTAAAAAAGGGACACAGTTTACTTGGTCTGACGAGTGTCAGAAAGCTTTTGATTGTATAAAGGCTGAGATTGGCAAGATGCCCACTTTGGGAAATTTTGATGTGAATTGTAAGACTGTTCTGACGACGGATGCCAGTCTAAAAGGGCTGGGAGCTGTGCTCTCCCAGGTAGTGGATGGTGAGGACAGAGCTATTGCGTTTGCTTCTAGGGCTCTCAGGGATGCGGAGCAAAATTACTCTTGTATTGAGAGAGAAGCGTTGAGCGTTTTTTGGGCAGTACAACATTTTAAATTCTATCTCTGGGGGATTCCTTTTTTGGTCCGGACGGATCATCGCCCCTTAGTTCAAGTTTTCTCATGTCGCCACAATGAAAACAATACGCCCAGACTCAACCGTTGGAGTGAGGGACTTCAAGAATTTAATTTTGTGGTTCGCTACATTCCGGGTTTGAGTAACAAGTCTGCGGATTGTCTTTCTCGGTTACCGGTTGGACAAACCTCGGATTGTAGTGAAGTTGAAGGTGTGTTTTGGGTTGCGGAGTCTGCCTTTTCATCTGAGGAATGGTTGGAGGGTGTAAGCAGTGACAGGGATTTTATTCTTCTTAAAGGGTGGATAAATCATGGGTGGCCTGATTACAAGGTGCTAGGTCTTGACATGAAACCTTTTTGGGCTGTGAGGGAGGAGTTGTCTTTTTGTTGTGACAATCTCATGAGAGGTGATAGAGTAATTCCTCCCAGTGCTTTTAGGGAAAGAATAATTAACCTTGCTCATGAAGGTCATTTGGGAAGGAATCTAACAAAAGCTCGGGTGAGAGAGAAGTACTGGTGGCCCAGTATGGATCGCATGATCGAGGCTGTGGTTAAGGATTGTTTATCTTGTGCTGCTAACGATAAGTCTCATACTCACAGCAATGCTCCTTTGTCTCCTGTGGAGGTTCCTGAGAAGGTATGGACGAAGGTGGGTTTGGATATTGTAGGCCCATTTGAGCTGCTACCTTCTTTTGAAAGGTTTGTTCTTTTGCTGGTGGATTATACCTCCAAATGGGTGGTCACCAAATGTGTGTCTGTGGCTAACACGAAAACGGTGATAGACTTTCTTAAAGATGTCTTTGTTTCGGAAGGAGTTCCAAGGTTCTTAGTTACTGAAAATGGAGTACAGTTTGTCTTAGGGATTCAAACATTGTTCATCAGAAGAAAGCCTTACACTCGCCTCAGGCTAATGGATTAGCTGAAAGGATGAACAGGGTGGTTAAGGGTTGTGCTCAGCGAGCTCTGGAATTTAAGATACCCTTTGGTACTGTTTTGAGGGATACCTGGTGGGCTCACCGCACTACACCGAATGCTATCACACTAAAGTCTTATTTCCTTCCTCAATTGTGAAATCACTGAGCTGGAGGACCGTGATAGCAGAAGGAACCTAAGAAGATTTTGCCCACGGGATGGAGAGGACAAGGCCCCCTCCAGGATTGCTTTCCTGGAACATTCTGAACTCCTATTGGCACACATTAGAAGTCTCTTTCATGGTGAGGCTCCAGAATTTCGATTTCTCAAGACTTTACCAGGGACATGATTACCAGAAGAAAGGGCTTCCTGGCACTACGTAAAACTCTTTCAGACAAAGCTATTGAGCGCTCTTTTGCTGGTCCTTCAAAATTCAAGATTTTCTTCAAAGGCCAAATCTATTTAGTCCTGGAGCCTGCGGATCTAAAAAATCTTTGGGCCAACATGATTGAATCATATATGGATGACAGACATGTCAACCCAGGATAGCCCCAGTTCGAGTCCAGTGCTCACTCCACCATCTTGCTAGTGCCCACTAGTGGTGCACTGTTTAACCCCTAAACTAGTAGCGAATTTCCATGATTCTGCTGTAGATGGTTAGTCGTTCCGCTAACCTATGCTTGTAATGGCTGCCATTTGGTGGTAATTTCGCTCTTGTGGGTGTCAGCAATGTTAACGATTGGCTTTACTGTTGGTTGCGGTAGGGATATGTTTGACACTCATTTGTTAGATGTTGGGTTGATGAAAGATGTCATGCAGTTGTATGTTATCTGACTACACAATGCGGCAGGCTGTTGTCTTCCCACGCTGCATGATGCTAATATGTTCAAAGTATTCAAAATATATTCAATGTACTCATTTTTCTAGATGTTTCTGATTGTTGTGTACATGAATATGGTGGTATACCCTAGTAATGCTGGTGGATCCTCTAGCAGAATTGTGTGCAAATATACATTCCTTCAGACTGGCACTGCGCCTATTTAACCACCTCTGTGTGTAGCATTAACAGAGGACGTCTTTGATCCGGTTTTCTCCTCAACGTTTCTCATACTTAATTCATGCTATTGCTAGATACTATAGGCCTGACTGTGGTTGGAGGCTCAATTGTCTCAAATGGTCCCTAGTCTCTCCCATTTTACCTTTTAATTTGTGTCTTTGAAGCCTATTTCCCTAACATAAGGGTATGTTTAAGTGTGTCTATTTATTGTATCTCCCATCCCCTCTCTGCCCTCTCTGTCCACTCTATTCCTTTTTCTTCTAATGAGCCTTGTGAAACCATCAGCTGCTCCTACTCCCCCTTAGTGGGGTTCCTAACCACTATACTTTACACCATATAAAGATCATCAACTTCAATGTCTGACCTACTCTTGACAGAGGTGAAAATCATCTTTCTCAAAACCAAAAGCCTTAAACATCTGGTGAAACACAGAAAGATTTCTGAATACTGTCACTCTCTTGAGGGTAGCCTGATCCTTCACCAAGAAAACAGAATTGGCTACAAAGAGGCACGTGCTATGTGTAATGGTTGGATATCTGATCCATCTTTCTCTCTGGCAATCTCTAAGAAAAATGGTGTGATCACCTTAATCTAAAGAAACTCTGTCATCTCAGTTATTGCCTCATAACAAGATGATAATGGCAGATGGCTTATCACTTGCCTACAAAGTGACGAAATAGAGCTTTATGCAGTGAACATTTAAGCCCGCCACAATAGATGACCCACAATGTTGGTTTAAATTATAGGCTAAATTGACGCTATTACCCCCTTGAGCCAGGATTATTTTGGGCGGGCTTCAACCCACAGATGGATATCGTCTTAGACAGACATTCCGTCTTTAAATACAGAACTCCTAAAGCCCACAAAGCAATGTGAGCTCTCTGCTCCACACACAGAGACTTGTGGATGCCTAGAGGCCCCATAACCCAACTGGTAATGACTTCACGTTTTATTCCCCTCCTCACTACAATTTTTTGAGAATTGATTACATTCTGGTCGACCCATCAGTCCTGCAGGATACTCTCTCTCCTTTAACATTCAACCTATCATGGCCTCTGACCATTTCACCATTTGAATCTCACTACAGATACTCCCTATCTAGATTAAAGCCCGTGCATGGCATATGAACACAGAGCTTTTTGACAAAGAATCAGTTGTGAGAGGCCTCCACAAAGAATTACAATTATTCTCACAAGAAAATGGCACCTCTGTTTCCTCACCTGTCACAATATGGGAAACAATTAAGTGCTTTTTTAGGGGGCAAGTTATAGCCTGCATGGCTAAAAAAAATAAAGACATGTAATCCTCATTAGACAGAATAGCAACTGAATGTAAGTCTGAATAAATATTCATACAGACACTCCAAAGACCAACCTTGACAACATTAAGGGCCATATGTATGAACACATTTTCCCATAGACACAGAATGGGGAAAAACCTTTGATACATCTGGCCCTAAAACAACTACAGTACAAGTACAACACAATCATTAGTAAGTGCACACACTTATGGGATCATGCCCAAAAAGGTAAAAAAACAGTTATATCTGAACAAGGCAGATAAATCCCTGGCGGCCTTTTTGAAATTCAAAAAGAATTCCTCTATAGTTTCAAAAATTAATGATCATAAAGGTAGAATATAGACAAAAACAGAGAAAACTTGCAATGTGTTTAAGAAATTCTATGCTAAACTCTACACCCCTTCTGTAACCACCCCTAAAGATATATGCCTAAAATTTCCTCAAAGCCTCCCAATGAACCATTTCTGCATCTGAAAACCTCAGTCTAAATAAACCAATTGATAGAAATATAATTCTGAATGCAATTATGCTCATTCCTTCTGGCAAAGCCCCATGACCAGACAGTCTTCCAATTAACTTTTGCAGCCATGATCATTGACCCATTAGAACCAGTTCTGAACCACTTTGCATCTTCTGGGAAAGTGTCTGATCCTAAGAATTTCAGACCAATGTCACTTTTTAGCATGAAATATAAATTTTCACTAAAATACTTGCTACACGCGTTGCCATTTTGAACACCAGATTAGTACATGTTACTCATACAGGCTTCATTAAGGGTCAATTAGTCTGGGACAACATCAGCTTGTTTTGTCATATCATTGAGAAAACATCTATACCACACTTTCCTGTAGCGGTGGCCATAGTGCTAGACTTGGAGAAAGCCTTTGACAAGGTGTCATGGCCATACTTAGAGGCCGCCCTATAGTGATACAGTCTTGATGACCCTTACTTTAAAATAGCCAAGTCCTTATACACCAACCCCTCACGTAGAGTTAAAATCAATGGAGCCTTATCTTCCCCTATGACCCTGCAACAAAGCATGAGACAAGGCTGCCCCTTCTCGCCTCTGCTATTTCTTCTAGCCATAGACCTACTCCTGATAATGCGAAATGAAACTACAGAATTTGCTGGCATAACATTTGGTGAATCAGTTTTCAAAATGGCTGAATATGCAGATGATATATTAATATTCACAGAGGCAACAGATGTAGCTGTTCCCACTATTATAAACATTGTCAATCGGTTTTCCATCTTTTCAGGCTACTCCTTGAAGAGGGACAAATCGGAAGTCTTACCATTAAATATGCACTGTCACACCTCCTGTGTGGGGTATTCCAACTTTTTTTGGCAAGCCAAATATATCCAGTGTTTGGACATTTGGTTCTGCAATGATGTATCCGAATCTATAGCTCAGAACGAGTTTAAGATGATTGAAAAAATTGAGGACCTTCTGTCCGCAAGGTCACCCAAACATATCTCATGGTGCAGTAGCCTAGAAACCGTAAAAATGATGGTTAACCCATTATTTAATTTCTTGGCTAGTATGCTTCCTGTTCGCCTCTCTCAGGACTTTATCTCATCCATTGTTTAAATTACCTCCGATTTCCTCTGGTCCGGGATGAAAGCCGGAATAAGCCTTAAAAAGCTAAGGATTAACTTCAAAAGGGAGGGGGGTTGTAATTTGCAGAATTGGTTTAACTACCAAACTGACTTCTTAGGTGCTCAGGGCACACTTTGGCTTGAAATCGATCCTCTCAAAACTCCAGCTTGGCTTGACATTGAATGACATATTAGTCTTCCCTTCCAATTAGTATCAAACTTGACTATGTCCCAGAATTCTTTTGTACACTCCAATAAGGTTTTCGAAGATATGACTGCAGCTCTACTAACACTGGACAGAGCTCTTTCTTCAAACAGTAATAAATCTTACTCCGTAGCTTTAAGGAATGACTTAAAATGTCAGATTATATAATCCGCCAGGATTGACCAGTACTGGGAAAACAAAGGTATTTCCCTTGGATCACTGACATAATATTGGAATCAACAATATCGTATAACAGAAATATTGTGTCAAAAATATAGCCTCTGGTGACTTCAACACTTATTCATATGAAGTAAGATAAACGAAAATTAATACGTTTACCTAAGCAGTAATTTCTGCCTTTTTTTTAATTTTTTTATTTTTATTATTTTATTTTAAAAAAATGGCAGAAATTACTGCTTAGGTAAACGTATTAATTTTCGTTTATCTTACTTCGTATGAATAAGTGTTGAAGTCACCAGAGGTATAGGTAATTTTTTTCTTATGCAGTAACTCTGAAATGGAGGCAGGAATGATTGCATGCACCCAGATGGCAGAAGTGCTGTAATAATTAGTAATATGAAAGTTTCTAGGACTGGTGGTCTAGATGGGTTGCAATCTGTGATATTTAAGAAAGACCCCAGAAAAGGGGGACTAATTTTGAGTGGGTTCTTTCAGTGGGTAACTCGCACAGGCATCCTCCCAGACTAGTGGAAAGACTAGTGGAAAGGAGCTATAGTGAAGCCCATTTACAACAAACATTTGCAATGCAATAGGTCTCGCAGTTACGAGAGTTTCAGCTATTGGCATTGTAAATAAAAATGCCTTTTATTTATGCTTAAAAAAAAAAAAGGCATTATTATTTGTAATGTCAATAGCTCAAACTCGCATAAATGCGAGACCTATTGCATTGCAAATGCTTGTTGCTTCTTTGTCAGGCTTCGTACGTTTTAGCCCCACATGGAGCGACTGCTGTTCCCGGATATGTCATTAATGTTTCTGCACAATCTGTTCTTGAAACAATGAGCCCTGTTCTCTTGGGTGGAATCCTCCCAGGGATTAAGGGGGACGGGGGCTCTCCAGGAGGTGTTATGGCCAGCATCCCTCCTGGACTCACGTGGTCTCTCGGGGCATTGGGGGGGGGAGAAGGAATGCCGGTGACTGTGTGTGGGACAGGAGGTGGGGGTGCAGCAGAGCCGGGGGGTTATGTTCAGTAGCTGTAATATTCTTTCATTCAAAGACACGTCTTGTCCAATTTGGAAGGATGATAAGCGGGGTCGTCATCATCATAATCTTATTGTTAAAGTGCCTAATTAGCATAAAGAGTGAACCAAGCTCTTGTGAACCTAAGAGCCTCCAATTCTACTTTAATCAGTGTAGCAAGGGCACCAACCCACTGATCTATGTTAGGCTATTCATTTAAATGAAACCCCTTAATGCTTGTTTTAATAGTGCTGAGTGATACTAGTGCTGCCCCTCGGCGCTAAAGTACAGCCCTCCATGCTATATACATGATTATTGTGTTTGTGCAGTGCAGCATGCTGCCGACTCACATAACACAAACCAGGTGGGGCTGCCCGGCTGGGACTGCCCCACAGTGACCCAGTGAGGGGGATTAATAAATTAGTGATAAGGGCACGAGGCCTGCAGTGGTGTTGGCTCCTGTGTGTGAGATGAGTGCGTGCGGCCTGCAGTGGGGTCTGTCCTTGTGTGTATGGCTCTGTATGTGTGATGAGTGTGTGCGGCCTGCAGCGGTGTCTGCCCCCGGATGTGCGTGTATGTGTGTGTATGATGGGTGTTTGTGGCCTGCAGTGGTGTCTGTCCCTGTGTGGGTGATGGGTGCGTGCTTCTGCAGCAGTGTCTGCCCCTGTATATGTGTGTCTTTGTGTGTGTGTGGCCTGTAGTGGTGACTGGGTGTGTCTGCTTGTGTATGTTAGTGTTTGTGTATATAATGAGTGTGTGTGGGTGCTGCACTGGGGTATGTGTGTTTCTGCGTGCGTTTATGTGTGTGTGTGTGTGTGTGTGTGTGTGAGACACTGCGACCGGTTGTTTACTGTGACTATGCATGGGTGTTTATATGTGCGCGCGTGTAGTATCTGGCGTGTATTCCTGTGTGTGTGTGCGCAGTTGTTTATGTGTGGTTGCTCATGTGTGCACTGGTCGTAAGTCGTGTGTTTGTTTTTCAGGGCTGTTTGTAAGCATGTGTGGTGGTGAGTGTGTGTTTATATGCAGGTAGCGTGTGCGTTTCGAACCCGCATCTCATTTTTGTCACGTGGACACCGTTTGTCAGTGGCTGGCGTCTCTGGTATGCTGGCTTCAGAAAACAACTTTCTGTACCAAAGAGCGGTGGAAACCAAAAATATCAAATTTAAACAAGCATCGGCCGCACAGGCGCCTCGCGCTTGAAGTTAAAAAAAAAAAGAAAAACAAGACAAGACCGGTGGAGCGTGTCGCGCGCGCGCTTGGGGGCGGGGGAGCGGACCTTTTGAAGTGCTCCCAAAAGGCGGATTGCATGGCGGCACGATGCGCATGATTGTGCGCGTGCTAGCCATGCAATCCGCTTTTTGGGAGCTCTTTTCAAACCCGCTTTCTATAGTCTCGCTTTGCGATCGCTTACGCGATAGCAAGGTCGAGACCTAAAAATGGCAAAAAGGATCAGCCTTCTAATTATCATCTGTTTTCCCTTTCCCTTTGTGTAAACATTATTAAAACATCTGGTGGCCTGGGCGTTTGACACTGGACACCAGACTGATTCCTGGGGAGTCGCAAGGAAGTCAATGGAATCAGTAGGTGGCCTTTGCTGCTGCTTCGTTGACTTCTGAGCGTCTTTCAACAGGGTGGACAGAGGTACACTGTGTCGGCAACTTCAGCAGTGGAACATATTTGGAGCCTTGTTAGATCTTGTGATGAAGCTTCATAGAGATAACAGGGTCCAAGTTGACTTGGATAGGCGCCGCAGCCTATCGAGGAAAATTCCAGGAGTAAACGGCTTACACAAGGACTGTGTGTTGGTACCCCTGCCGTTTAGTTTGATCATTGCAAAGCTCTCCTTGACATTAAGTGGTACTCGTAGTTATTCACCAAAAATAGGGAATAGGCACATTAGTTGCGGATGATTTGGTGGTAATGGACCTTACGCCTATAGGGCTCCAACGGAAATTAAATGCCCTATTTTTGTTTTTGTCTTGAAAACAAACTAACGATAAACATTGACAAGACATAGACACCGTTTTTCTCTAGAAAAAACAATAAATTCACTTGCTTTTTAGGTGATGGGAGACTGGAGCAGGTCAGAGAGTGTAAGTATCTGCGTATATCTTCTCTGATGATTTGAGATGGGACAAGCATTTGGCTTCCTAGAGACATGTACTATCAGCAGAAGTGAATGGCCTGAAAAAATGTGATCGTAAATATGGCAGCTACACCTTTGAACCATTGAGTAAAGTTATTCAGGGCAAAAAATAATCCCCCAGGCTCTTTACAGAGCAGAGGTCCTGGCAATGGATAGGCGGGTCTCATGGGAAGGCCTAGAAGGTAGGTCTTTGAAGTTGCTCTTTGATCTACAAAAAATGCAATTGTTCAAGCCATAAGGCAGGATCTGAGATTTGTAGCCTGAAGTGCTTTGGCAGATACCAGAGCCTTACGTTTTTATTTATTAATTAAAAATGGAGCCCCTGCGGACAATATGTTGGTTCTAATTTTACCTGAGATATTGTCAGTTCTCTCTGGAAAGAGGAATACTGTGATAACAATGCTGAAGCAACTGGGAGTCCCAGACATGCAAACTGTGCAAATAAGCCAAATAAAGGGCACCCTCAGGCAATGTGCTATTGAAACCAGTTAGAGGGAGGCCCATCAGTATTTTAAGGGTAAGAGTTCAGTTATTCCTTTCCTAGCTTCACAGGAGCGTATGGACCGTTTTCCGTATTTGTACAAAATCCCAGATAAGTTTGTAAGAAGTTACATTTTGTGGCTGAGGATTGGTGTTGGCCCCAGTTGGCATTTACCGGGGCTAAAAACATAAACAGCAGAGAATCATGGTCAATGTCCTTGTAAGCGAGGTAGGAAATACTCGGTGAGTTACTTATTGATGGACTCTGTCTTTAAAAAGTATGGGATACGGTCGAGATAAATGGGCCTAAATTTGATCTGTGGCCTTAGATACAGATGTAGCCATTGCCCCTGGCCAATAAGTGCATAAAGTTATAACATCTCTGTTGAAAAGTATGCTTGAAAAGAAGACAAGACAAGGTAAGTGTAGAGACTTCTTTATTCAGCCATCCACTCTCCGAATCAACTGCCAAACTGACTATGATCCAACATTCTATGGCAGGCTCCCAGTGGAATTTACAACTGAGAAATGCCACAGGGAGGGAAACGGAACAACCAAAGGTGGAACAAAAATGGCACATAAGTTCAGAGAGGATAAAATTACAACACACCTCCCTTACATCATAAATGAGCACAACAAATTAAATATCTTTGCTTTTGACAATTTTATCTGAACTCCATACCTGACCATTCTCAAGTAAGACCACATTGAGGTAGTCTTTGGTCACACGACATGGTGGATAAAATGTGTAGTGGCTTAGCTGATCCTTATTGCTCCTCTTAACCTGTATCCAATCACCTTATTTCCATGTGAGATTTTTTAGTCCATTCCTCCCATCGTACCATTTATTGTACTTTCTCTAATGTTGATTTACCTTCTCACTGGCTTTAACCTTGTCAGTGTTCACATCCATACCTCCATCCAACCATGGAGGGTTCATTTTGGTACATGGTTCTCTCCCTCTGAGGCAAACAAAAGGAGAAATACCTTTGATGAGATTAGGTGAGTTGTGGTATGCCCAAATACATTCATGCAAGGATTTCTCTACATCTTGACCTGTGACCAGAGCTAATTGAATATGTTCTTTGATCAAACGATTAGCCCACTCAACTAAACCATTTGCTTTAGGGCAATATAAAGCAGTTTTCTCATATTTTATGTTGAGGTTTCGCAAAACCTCTTTCATCAGTTGTGATGTGAACTGGACAACATTGTTTGTCGGTGACAATAGTAGAAGGTATTCCTTCCATATTAAACGTATCTTTACATGACCCAATGAGAGATATAATCAATTAACACCAACATACATTTCTTATAGGTCCCTATCCTATCCTTTGGTCCGATAATGTCCATGGCAAGTTTGCTCCATGGTTTCTGAGGTACAACAACTGGGGATAAAGGGGCCTTCCTCAACCTTGAAGCAGAAATGTTCAAGTCCCAATATCTATTTTGTTATACGAGGGGTACTATGTTCCATCCCTTTGACAGAGAACATAAATGTAAGGGGATTGTGATCTGTGTGGATAGTGAACATTTAAACCCCACACATAAAACTTAAAGTGTTTCACAGCCCAAAAGCATGTCAAAGCCTCCTTCCCAACAACAGAGTAATTACACTCTGCTTTTGTCAGACACCGGGGTGCGAAACCTAATATCCTTTCTTCCTCTCCATCTTTCTGAGAAAGCGTTGCCCCTAGACACATTTGTTAGAAGCATCAGTAGTGAGAATGTTTTTTGTCCTTGGGTCAAAGGTATCTAACGCAGGTAAGTAGACTATTTCTTCCATCAATTACGTTTTTGTGCTCATCCTCCCATAAAAAGTCTTTATTGTTTTTCAACAGGTCATGTAACTTTCCATATTTGGTTGAAAAGTTCTTGATGTATTTTGCCATATATTCCAACAAACCTAAAAAGGATTTGAGTTAATCTTTACTCTGAGGGTAAGGAGCTTCCCTTGATGCATGCAGTAAGCTGTTTTTTGGTGCGAACCCATCTTCTGATATTGTGTGACCCAAATAATCAACAGAAGTGACCCTGATCTGACACTTACTTTGCTGCACTGTCATTCCAGCTTCCATCAATTTCTTAAAAAGCAATCTGAGAGTTTGACCATGTGATTCTACTGTAGGTCCGTACACCAAAATATCACCCTGAAAACAAAGTGTGTTATTAACGCCTTTTAAAATTTGGTGCATTCTTTTCTGAAACACTGCTGCTGCCGATGCCAGGCCAAAAGGCATTCTTAATAACATGAACGCCCCATCAGGTGTAAAAAACACCATTATGGGTCTAGATTCAGGATGGAGGTCCACTTGGTCGTACACCATAGAGAGGTCAATAACACTGAAATACTTAGCCTGACCCATAGTACTAAGCATCTCATTTATATGTGGAAGTGGGTGTCTTTCAACCCAGATGTTTTCGTTAAGACTGTGCAAGTCCTCACATAAAGGAATTCCTTCTCCATTAGCCTTGGATGCAATGACAACCGAAACTAGCTACTCAGAAGAATCAACAGGTTGGATAATTCCCATGCCACACAACCTGTGCAATTCTTTCTCCAACAGTTCCTTCATCAAATATGGTACAGGGTGAGACGTATGCACCACAGGCTGGCTCCTACTCTTAACTTGATCTTATGTTGAAAATCATGCAGTAATCTCAATTTCTCAGAAAACAAATTAGGGAATTCTTCACATATCCACGCACCACCCTTGACTTCCTCCAATAAAAGAACCTGTTCATTTTTTTAGGATTGAGAATGATACCTAACTCTTTTGAACCAGTTTCTACAATGTAAATGTTTCCAACAGTAGATCTGCCTTTAAACTCAATGCTCAATGCATTTCCTGCATACTGACAAGTACTATGGGTTCCTTAGTATAACCTTTAGGTGAAATGTTGGGTTTAACTAGTAATACATTTCCTCCTAAATCCATATTAGCAATATCTGAACGATTCAACAGGGTAAAAGACGAACAAGAGTATGCAGGACATTGTGAATTGTTTGCCAGATGATTACTGCTACCACATCTGAAACACTTAAGTTTCTTTTCCCCTAGAGGAAATTTACCAGGAATTACCTTGTTATTCTTCACCTTACAAGTTTCACTTTCAACAAAGCTTTCTTGAATGTTCGCAACCACTTCAGTAGGACTCCTCATCTCTTTGATGCACTTAGCTGTGTCTTCCACCAATTGTGCAATGGAAATGGCCTCTCTCAGAGCAGGATTCTTAGCCAATAATTTTACTTGAATACGTGCATTATAAGTACAACGTACTAGCTGATTCCTGATTAACGAATCTGTGAGGCTACCAAATTCACACAACTTACTCAAACCCATCAAAGCTGCAATGTAATTAGTTATGGATTCTTGTTTCCCTTGCCCTCTACTAAACAATTTGTGACATTCTAATACCACATTTACCTTGTCACCAAAGTGTATTTCCAACTGAAGAAGGGTGGTACCATAAATATCCAACGCATCTTGCTCCTCTTGTCCAACATTTTCAGGTTCAGGCAATGTTGTTTACATAATGCTGTGGAACATTCACCCCCAATAGCAATTAAATAAGACTCAAATAGCTTAACCCAGTCTTTCCAATGTATATCTGGTTCACCTATTTCATTCAGAAATGAGGGAGGCTGACTCATACTTGCAGCAGCCATCATACTGAATATTTGTATAAATGCCTACTAAAAAGAAATTAGACAAGGAACACTTGCAAACTATTGATACCTGTCAAGTAAGTAAAGATATGGAAAATACAATGGGAATTCCCCAGAGGCCAGGCCAGGGAGTGTATTCCTGCTGTATGAGTCGATGAATTTAATGACTGGAACACAAAAGGCATGCGGACATCAAAATTGTGTGCCACCGTGATGCTCTTAAAGAGGTATATGTGTCAGAGTTAATAGCAGGAAATATCAATGGAGGCTCTGCCTTAGACAGGACACAAGTTGGGATACGTATGGATGGATTTTAAAAAAACAAATATGGCACTCCTGAAATAAATGCTTCAGTCAGAGGAGTGATTAAAAAACAAATAGGGTCTCTAGATACTTGCATGGAACGCCACGCGATAACTTGCTCTGGGCTGAAGGGATAGAATTCAAGCCCCCGCAGTACCCCAGTTCCGTGGCTTGAATGGAGTCGATGAGCTTCTGAAAGGAGCTCCTCCCAGTACACTCCGGATGAGAGCAATTCACTTCCTGAGTCATGGCGATGTTCCGCCGGATGACAATGTGACACACTCGCCGACTCTCACAGGCGCACCACCTTATCTCCTCCAATGTAAACATCCCTCCACAACCCTCTAAATTATTATATATAATGAAAAAAAATTATAAATCACTTAAAATTACAAACAAGATTTAAAAACATGAATAACAAGTATACAAACAATGCTAACAATTACAATTAATATATAAACTAAAACACATTAAATTAATTTAGAAACGATATCCTTTACAACTATATTATTGAAAATGATGTTACAACAACGATAGTCTTAACAGCGATATTACTTATCTGAAAAAAATTATATTCTGGACAGCAATATTTCTGCATCACAAAATATTTGTATCACAATATTGTTTTCCGATATTTCTGTCTCTTTATATTTACAGCTTGATATTTTGTCCAAATACCATTTCCCTTGTAGAAGATCTGTATGCAGATTCTGAACCTTAAACTTTCGTGACGCACCAAGTGAAATACAACCTCATTCATTTAGATTTTCATGACATTTTAAGAATCAACGCAAAGGTACCCAAACTAGGGCTCCTCGTGAAAACCATAATTTTCTCCTCACTTAAAAGCATGCAGTCTGGGGGCCACATGGCGTCGACGATTTATAAACTACTGAGCAACATCTTCTCCCAGTGACAATCCGATTTGCAGACCAAATGGTCATCATACCTTGCTGGCAAAGGCAAACCAGACATACCACAAGAGGCCTTTCTATACTAGAACCCGAACAGACTTTTCAAACACAATCTAATAGATTCTAAGAACTGCTCGTAATGCAAATCAACACCCAGTGACCTAGAACATATGTTTTCTCATGTGCCTCTTTGTACTGTTACTGGGATGACATTACCTCTCAACTATGTAAAATATTCACAACTACTCCCATCTCACTGGACTTTCTAAAGATCATTCCCAGATTGTTAGCATCCCTTATTCCAATTGATTTTACAGACTCAGACCTCCACCTTCTCGACTTATTAATCACCATCGCACTGAAAGTAATTCTCCTAGACTGGAATTCCACTAACAATGTGTCATATCACACATGGTGGGCACGGGTCACCTACCAAAGGAGCATGCACTATGCCCAATGGAAGTGCTCTGGTAACCCCTTCATATCACAGCAGGTATGGGAAACATTATAGACATTCTTATACACATTGGCTTATTAGCCCCTCAGTATATGTTTTCTGACCTATTTTTCGATATTGAAGTGTTTGTCAGGTTCACATTAGTTTCTCATGGTTTGCATCCCTTCTCAGCTTTTTTTCTTCTTCCTACTTGCTTGCTCCCTTCCTTCCATTCTCTCTCCCCCACCTCATCTTTCTTCTCACTCTCTGCTTTCTTTTCAGCTATCCTGTTCATCACCAGTTCATCTCCCTTTTAACCCTGATGTCGCAAATGACCTTTTTTGGGTAGATGCACTAAGTTGTGTCACCCATTATTGCTATCTCAGACTCAGGTGCTTACACCCTGCCGGTAATTTGTATTTTGCAACCATGAATTGATGTGTTGCTTGTCACTGAATATCTTAGCTCTTTCAGATTATCTCGATGGATGTAATAATTCTATGCCACTCTACAGTGCCATGCAATGTCAATTTGTATTTGTACGTTTTACTATAATCCAGTGAAAACTCAATACAATTTTTAGAACAGCATTTTTTTTAAACTCAATAAAGATGACATCTTTTAAAAGAAAGGGTAATAAAATCTGCAAAATGAACAGGCGAGATTGGTGATTCATAAAGAGTCTGTGCACAAATTAACTTGTTGAATAGCTTGTCAGACTGTCAAGGAAAATTCCTTTTCCATGCCTGAGAAGCCCTCATAAGACAACATAGAGCTTGAGTCTCAGAAATTGTTTTAAATCGGCTTTCTTCAGAACATGATTTTTCAGATAGGCAGTTATCAGACTTGTTGGAATTCACAAACGTTTTCCAGGCTATACCTGGAAATGTGTAGCAGTCTCAGATTTCCCAAATTTCAAAATTCCATTTTGGCTTGTGACAAAATACACACAAGCCTTTTCACATGTGACGGAATCCAAATATGTGCAAATGCATTTGCTATTTTTGCTCAATGGGAAAAAAATCCTGTGGAGAAAACGTGCTCCTCTACACCCCAAGCATTTTAGAAATATGTCTTTCCTTTCTCTTCTCAAAAAGATATTTCCTAACCACGGGAAGAGCAAATCTCTTACCTTTTTCAAGGAGGACAGCAGTCAAACACAAGTATATGATTATCCACCCGTTTAAGTTTGTTTGTGTTACACAAATGTGCTGTGTGCAAAACCACCTTCTGAGAACAGTAAAGGTGCTATTACTCACACTATAAATAGAAACATTAACAATGTATGTAAATTGAACTTACTTATGACAATAGTTATTCTGAAAGGTGGTCCCAGAATATGGCATAAAGGTTAGCTCTTCTTTGCTGACAATGTGCTACACAATTAACCACTACCTGCTAATGTGAGTAGCACTGCGGCAAACACATCACAATCAATTGTGTTCACACCATTCTGACTGTGCCAGGATAGATGCAGCATAGGTGTCTCTTCTGATACAGGCCGGTAGTGAAACCACCCTATTGCAATCTTCCATCGAGTTGTTATATTTTGATTGGTGGATGATTAAGTCTGTCTGTCGCTAAGGATGGTCCTGTGTACAATGCATACGAATGTAGTTTCATTAAGGTTTCTCACTATTTGGCTGATTAAATCCCTGTGGCCTACACCTGCAGCATAACCTATCATTTATATTAATAGTACGTTACTTTTGATAAATTATAGCATAAAATACTGTCAATAAACTTTAAAAGTTCAGTAGTGTCACTTTCTCAAAGTGGGCGCTATCTCTCATATGATCTGCTTGATTGAGATAAGGTGCCCACTGCGGGGTTGGGACGGTGTTGTCCTCAAGAATAGATGAGGCAATATGTCCCTAAAAATAACATTTAAAAAAGCATTAAAAATAACATTCAATAAATGTCGTTTACTCAAAAAGGGAGTTATTTAGAAAAACCACAAAGGTTTATTAAAATATTAAAGTGGAATACTGACGGCAAAAATACATCTAGTCAATAAATCAGTCAAAAGACTTATACATCATTTGCCATAAAGGCATTAGCAATTAAAATAAATGCAGTTATGAGCCTGGAAAATTGATCAAGCCCATAGTGTGCAGCAACTCACTAAAAAAAGGGGAAGCATCCCTATTAGAGACTCAAAATAATCTGACTTACCCCCAAAGTCAGGGATTTTATAATACATTTTACAATGGAAAGCAATGAAAATCACAGTCAAACATCTATCAATTCATTGTCAAATCATAATACAGCATTATAAAATGTCACATAATACCACCACCCTTGCCGATTCCACTGAATGAATAGTAGTAAGTTTTCTTCTGACCTAATATCATCGGAGGTGTCAGAAAAAATTTGGTCGCACACACAATGAAAAGCTTCATAAATGCATAGCCTACAGTGAGCTAGCAGGAAGAGCCTTAAAAAGTAAACTCAGCATGTAAACACAAAAGAACAGTCTACATTTATCGGCATGCGGAGTCAATGAGTAATATACACATACCATGAACAACATGGATGCTACAAGAAACAAATTGGAGTCTAAGCCTGTTTTGGCCTATGTTAGGAAAACTAAATTATGTACATCTCAGCATTATTGTTTTTAATTCCCAAATGTTAGTTAACTGACGTAGCTATAACTTGCACACTGGCTATGCACTACGGATGACCTCACATGACATGTCTGTAATTTCATTGATAATATCACTGGTGACATCTGAGATGTATGGTAAGTGTGTAAGTTATTGTTACTTGAGTTAATTAGAACTGGTGAATTTCAATGTTATTTGGGTTTAAAATAGTATTTTGTAACTGACATTTTCACCTATCTTTAACGTCACTTTACTTAAACCTTTGGTATTTCAGTGAATGTATATATACATATATATAGTGCATTGCAGGGGTGCAAGTTGTCGTTAGTGCTGCTAACTATAAATGATGAATTTCTGCATTATGTTTAGTTCAAAGAGTTAATGTTCACACTGACAAATTCCTCTAACTATAAGTATCTAACTATAATGTTACTTTAACCTTTGGTGTTTCAGTGAATATATATAACAGGTGCGTGATACAGATAATAGCTATCCATAGTAGGTCATACATTTTGGAACTGTCATTCTCTATTTTTAGGAACTTAGCTTTCTCTGATCAGTTGTATACAGACTGAACACCATAGGCAATGAGGATTTCCTATAAATCTGTGTTTGATTGTTAATGTGAACTTTGGTAGCTGTAAAGTGTATAATTTAAGGTCAACGATGCACATAATGCATGCTTTTCACATCTAAGGGAGTTGTGTATGTAGTGGCACAAATTAAGGCTGCTTTTCTCCTGAGCTATTTTGTACTTACTGTCAGGCCTTTAATGCCATAGTAATTTGTAGACCAATAGGTGGGAAAATAGAACTTAGATGATTTCATCAGTGATGTCATCAATGATTTTATTTGAGATGTAATTAGAGATGTCATAAAATGTCATGATTGATGTCATATGTGGGGTCATAAGCAGTGCATTGCGGGTGCAAGTTATAGTTAGTGCTGCTAATTATAACTGGTACATTTCAGTTGTTTTTTTTTAGTTCAAAGTGTTAATGTTCACACCGACAAATTCACCTAACTATAACCTTACTTTAACCATTACTTTATCCAGTGAATTTCTAAGTTTTTTTAAAAAAAACTGATTATTTTATCACACCTAACTATAACATTACGTTAACCATTTCTTTTTTCAGCGAATTCTTTATTGTTTTTTTTTTTAATAGATTATTGTGTACTATGTATGGTAGAATAACTGAATAATATATGCTGGGTGTGCAGATTATTCTGAAACAGCTTTCGTATTGTAACTTAACAGGAAATGGCACACACTTAGCAAAATGTTTCTAAAATAATGATGTTTAAATATTAAAACAGAGTAATACGATATATGTGTTGTGAATGCCTATCTCCTCAGTTCTTATGACTCTCATATTGAGATATTTTTCAAGTAAGTCCATTAATATTTTAATAGCATACTTTTCACAGCCTTTTTATGTGTTTTTACATTAAAGTAATAATTATAATTCAGAAAGATAGTTATCAGTTTTTTTCAATAATGTATATTATTAGATTTTAATTTATAAATCTGTTACTCACTAGAGTTCTATATTTTGCTTTAATCTATTTAGAGTTCTTTTTCATGTTTTTAGCTATTATTTAATGATATAATGTTTATCTGTAAAAGGAGACTAATTAAATACGGTTGTTTTAAAGGTTGTGACTCTTGCGAGAAGATAGCGGGAGTCGAACATGCAATCCCCCGCGTGGCTGCGTGGACACCGAAGGGGATGTACTTTCTGGTCGGCTCTCACAACCCTCTGGCCAGATCGTACATTTTGGATTAAGTTAAAAACAGTGTTTTCCTGTAATTCTGAGCAAAGTAGAAGAATACAGAAGTTGATTATATTAGTAAAAGTGATGATGATTTGTTTCATAGAATTCATAAAGCAATAATATATTTACGATCTTGTATGATGCTCACGGGAGTCGAACACACAACCCCCTGCGTGGACTCAAAGTGGGATGTGCTTCCTGTTTGGCTCGCGTGATCTACCAGTGAGATCGTGCATTTGGAATTAAGTTAATAACAGTGGTTATTTGTAATTCTGAACAATGAAGCCATTAGAGATGTTGATTAGTTTGGAAAAATTGATTATGAATTGTTCCATGGAATATATAAAGCAATAATAATTTTATGATCTCACAAGATGTTCACAGGTATCTCGCGAGAGGTCCAGAAGAGGAACCACACCCTAAGGAAAGATTGTGATTCGTTTATATTTATGTCTTTATTTAGATGAAGGAGAATCCATCCTTTTTGCTATATTTCACTATTGGATTTTGGTGAGAATAGACATATCTGGCTTGTGCTCCTTTCCTGTTTCCTTACCAACACAAAGATGTCTTCATCAGATTCTGATGAGCAGCCAGTGGCAGCTGCATCACCTCCGCCACCTCAGACTCCCAATGAATCCTTGGTGTGGCGGTTCTTTCAAATGCAGCCAGGTGACAAAAACATATCTGAAAAGTATATTACCTGTAAACTTTGCAGCAAAGAGTTCAGCCAGGGGCGCAGAAATAAACAATATAGCATGAGTACCACAGAGATGTGAAGTCACCTTAGATCCATTCATCTGCAGAGGTTTGCTCGGACAGAGTTGACTCGTGCTGGGGAACTAGAGAACTCTACAGGGGATTCAACATCATTGGCTCCAGGGGATGCTGTGCCTGTGCGGGTTCTAAGTGAGCAAACAGACAATCACCCTGCTTTTTCAACAAAGCGCTATTTTGCTGCTTGTGTAAGCAGATCATTTTTTCACCAGACAAGCAGGTCTGCTCAGGAGAAACTTGTCCAAGAGTCCCCCAGGCAGTAGTTTTTTTAGGTTTTGTGTAAAAGTTTGTTGTAATTTTTTCTCTTTGTTTTTAAGGAGATGCTTCTAGTGTTTCTTTCACATTTCAAGCTTGCGTATCCTTTTAAAGCAAAATGAAACTACCAAAACAAATTTTAAAATGTTTGAAAACGCTAATTTGTTTTACAGTTGTTGAAAACTATTAACAAAAATAACTCTTTTCAGAGCTACCCTATAGTTTCATGATCTATTTTGTTTGTACTATGTCTCCCTCTTTTTCCTCTTCTCCAAATCTCTTGCAAGACTCTTGAAAGAGCTAGGGAGGCAATCCCTTGCGTGCAGTCTGAGGCGGCGGTGCTTCCTGGTTTGCTATTGTGAACCTCTTGTGAGATCTGCTTTTTTAATGGACTTTGCATTTACACTAAATATATTCTGATGTAGTATGTATAATTTATATACAGCAGAATGGTCACAGTGTCCTTAGTTTAAAGAAATGTAATACATTATATAAATGCGGAGAAAAATAGATCACTTAGATTGATGAAAAAACCCCACTTGTTTTATCTGCATGAGATGAACATTGGCACACAGCTCAGATTGACACTCTTTTATTTACTTTAATAATGTCCACTTTCCTTTATTACAGTACTTATGCCTTATACTCTCCATTAGTAGGGTGTGGGGAGAAAGTAGACTCTCAAATGAGACTTTTTCACAGCATAATAACAATGCACAGTAGGGTGTAGGGAGACACTGGGATCTCACTGACACCTCTCCACAGCCTAACAACTGTGTATAGTAGACTATGGGGAAACACTGACCTCTCCACTGACACCTTCCATGAAGGTAACCAGTTTGTATAATAGAGTGTAAAGGGACACTGCCTCCCCGCTCAGACTTTTGCCCAGGCTTAGCAGTTTTTATAGTAGGGTGGGGAAGGTATAAACCTAACATGTAAGATCTTACTATTCCATAGTAAGTATATCAAATCTCCACTAAAACCTTGCCACAGGTAAATAACCATTTATATTGGATGTGGGAATAGATTTTACTGCCCACTCACAGCTCTCTACAGGGTGACAGACACATATTGTAGTGTGTGGGGAAGCATTCTCCTCTCCACTAACACCTATCTGCATACCAACATGAAAGTGGAGTATGGTGTTGGCAAGGAGTGGCCTCTCTGCTAACACCTCTCCCTAGATCAACAGGGATACACAGTGGTATGTGGGAAGGGAGCGACCTGTCGGGTAGTGCATCTTAACAGAGTGAGAAGTGTCTGTAGCAGGGTTTGAGAAAAAAGTATCTCTCTGCTCATACCTCTTCCCATGCTGACAGGTCTACCAAAATAAGCTGTAGGGAGGAACAGTCCTGTTTGCTGACACATCCCTCTTGCATGATAAGTCTGAGTAGTAGTGTGTGGAGAGACTTGCCTCTGTCCTGTACTGTGGATGATGGGTGTGGAAATTAGGGTGTAAAAAGAGGCTTAGCTCTCTGGTCACAGCTTTCCCCAAGATGACAGAAATGCAAGTAAGGTGTGGGGATTCAGGGGCATATCAACAACAACCGACGATATTTATCGCTGAGCGCACTTAGCGCTTGGATAATTATCGCCGGCTAGCGCCGATTTTTATCGCTGAGATAGCGTGCTATTAGCAACGCTTATCTCCTCAGCGATAAAAATCCTAGCGCTAACTGGCTAACATGAGATTATCGCTGGAAACCCAGCGATAATCTCACGTTAGCTTGTTGATAGGGACAGACAAACTTAGCCATGATATCCTCCTTCCATAGGATATCATGGCTAAGTCAGAAAAATCCCAGACGTAAAAAAGCAGCATTAACCACGGTTAGCGCTGCTTTTTTTGTCTCTAACAGGGTTAGTGATATTCTTGATAATAGGAGAAATGTCGCTTAGCGACATTTCTCCTATTATTTTACTCTGGAACGCCCCCTTTGCATCTCATTAGAGATGCAAGGGTAAGCATAGAGTAAAAGGGTGCTAACATGCAAATTTGCATGTTACCACCCTGTTGTTGATAGGGTGCTAGTTTTATCTCTGCTTTTTTGGCTTTTAAAGCCAAAAAAGCAGAGATAAAGCCCTTGTTGATATGCCCCTCAATTACCTCTATGCTGAGAAGTCTGTCTTGCATACAACTATACAGACTATGGTATGCAAAGACTCTGCCCTGTCAGCTCAGACATCTCCCCAGAGTAACACATGTGCTAAGTAGGCTGTGGGTAGAGACTGCTCTCTCTGCACATACCTCTCTTCATAGAGATGAATGTCCATAGTAGAGTATAAAATGGAATATGCTCTCTGTTGAGAACTGCCGCTTTTAGTTAATATTGTGATACTATAAGACTGAAATTTATAATAACTGTTAAAGAAAGAAATCAAAAGTAACTTTAAACTTTTTCATTATTACAAAACAATTTAACAATAATACAAAACTACAACAACTATATTAACTAAATATATGAACAACTGTTAAACAAACAAAACAAGTATATCAAATATAACAAATTTCTCTCACACTCATCAGCAGCCGGTAATGTGTCTCCCCTTCTTGCTTTATTTGCCTACTGGATTTGATTTTGTAGCACTTCTTTTCAAGTCTTTTAGCCACTTTAGCCTGCCAAAGAGTCTTCAATTTCCTGCTATATATTAGGAGGCCAGGGAGCAAGACAATTTCAGCAAAGCACCATATATATAAATTACAGTTCACAAAGCATAGTTCGTGCACAGTTAGCTCATGCTGCTGTAATATACAACTGTTCGATCACATCCTTCCAACTAAAAAAAACAGTATGCTTCAAGAGGAAGTTATTGCTGAACAGCACAATAACACTGAATGTGTTAACAAGGCTCTTTTTTGCTACTAATGTAAGCAGATAAAGAGTTCCTAAGAGACAGGTTTCCATTTTCCTCATAATAAAAGACAACATAACAAAAAAGATAAAAGTTACATACTGACTGTCTTAACTTTCTCACATTTTTCACCCAGAATCTCACATTTATATCTAGTGCACCAGTAATTTGTTATTCCTTTTTCCAGAAAAATACCACACCCTCAACCAGTCTATTTTCATATTTTTGCAATTACATTATAACAGGCCATGAACTCTGCTCCCATAACAGTTTCTAAACTACAACAATCAACACCTTTGCTAACACTCACCACATTGTTTCACTGAAGAAATAGCAGTATCACCACTGAAACATCTCACAGGGTTAAAATTTATTTACAAACAGGTTCATAAGACCAGTAGAGCTTGTCTTATTGCATTCTTTCTTTTATAATTTAAGAAACACTGCTTCACTTACTAACAAGTATATGCAGTTGAAATACTTCATTTTTTAACACAACCTACAAACCTTGCTCTCATATCTCTACATTGTAATATGTACCTCTCAAAAGCTGTATTAACAAATCTACACCTCCCCAAACAGCTGTTTACTCTTTAAACATGGTGTAGAATAAGTTTACCAACATTAGTACACTTACTGACACTTCACAACAAAGTTTATAAATCTTTTATTAAATACCTGAACTTGGAGTTCTTTATTAAAGGTTGATAAAGTCACCAGTCTTTTTCAGCTGAAAATTATGTTGCATCTGCTGAGTACAACTCAAAGATGCTTCCTTCAGCTCCAAATCCCCAAGAACAAACTGAGCTATCTCTGACTCTGCAGCCGATCACATCACAGCATTTCTTCGACCATGTAATAAGAATGGTAACTATTGGTTCAGTCTTGGCCCTTTTGTCTACATTTTCTCATATGATCTCGCAAGACTCTTTCGGGATTGTAAAACACCTCGTGGCAGCCCCAGCTATTTTCCATGCAGGTCTTGCAAGACTCTTGCAGGATTGCAACACAATTGTACGGAAATACTAGTATATGGGCAGCACAAGCCTCTCCACTGAGAACTCTCTGTTGGATAATGGGTGTGCATACTGGAGTATGAGGAGGGACTAGCCTCTGCTTTCAAGCCTCTCTCTCAAATGATAACTATGCATATTAGAGTTTATGTAGGGTTTGGCCTCTCCGCAGACACTCCTGTCTTGCATAACAGGTGTACATAGTAGGGTGTATGGTTGGACGGGCCTCTCCTTTGAGACCTCTCTCTCAGGTAATGGGTGTGCATAAATGAGGGGGGAGGAACTGGCCTCTCCTATCAGACCCCTCTCTCAGATAATGTGTGTGTATAGTAGAGTGTGGAAAGGGACTACCCTTTCCTCTCAGACCTCTCTCTGAGACAGGTGTGCATATTAGTGTGTGCACATTGACTGGCCTCTCCTGTCAGACCTGTCTTTCAGATGATGGGTGTGTGTAATAGGGTGGGTGGAGAGAGACTGCCTCGCCACTGAAATCTCTGTCTTAGATGATGGGTGTGTGCTGTAGGGTGTGGGGAGGGCCCTGCCTCTCTCATGAGACCTCTGCCTATAATGATGGGTGTGCATAGTAGGGTTTGGGGAGGGACTGGGCTCTCTTTTCAGACCAATCTCCCAGGTGACGGATGTGCTTTGTAGGATGTGTGGAGAGAGAATCGCCTCTCTACTGAGACCTCTCTCTCAGATATTGGTTGTGCGTGATAGGGTGTGTGGATAGAGTAGCCATTCCTTAAAGACCCCTCTCTCAAATGATGGATGCGCATAGTAGGGTGTGGGGAGGGACTGGCCTCTCCTTTCAGACCTTTCCCTCAGATGATGGGTGTCTATAGTAGGATGCAGAGAGGTACTAGCCTGTTCGCACAGACATCTCTCTTGGATGATGGGTGTGAGTAGCAGGGTGTGGGGAGTGACTGACTCTCCTTTCAGACGCTTCTTTCAGATGATGGAAGTGCATAGTAGGGTATGTGGAGGAACTGGCCTCTTTACTGAGACCTCTCTCTGTAATGATATCTGTGCATAGTAGGTTTTGCGGAACAACTTCCCTCTCCATTTAGACCCCTCTCTCAGATGACAGGTGTGCATAGTAGGGTGCAGAGTGGGACTAGCCTGTTCGCTCAGACCTCTCTCTTGGATGACGGTGTGAGTAGCAGGGTGTGGGGAGGGACTGGCTCTCCTTTCAGACGCTTCTCTCTGGTATTGGGTGTGCATAATAGGTTGTGTGGATAGACTGGCCATTCCTTTCAGACCCCTCTCTCAAATGAAAGATGTGCATAGTAGGGTGTGGGGAGGGACTGTCTCTCCTTTTAGACCCTTCTCTCAGATGATGGGTGTGCATAGTAGGGTGTGCGAAGGGACTGGTCTCTCTGCTGAGACCTCTCTCTCACATATTATGTGTGCTGAGTAGGGTGTGTGGACGGCCAGGCCTTTCCTCTCAGATCCTATTCTCAAATGACAGGTGTGCAAAGTAGGGTGTGGGGAGGGACTGGCTCTCCTTTCAGACCTCTCTCTCAGATGATGGGTGTGCATAGTAGGGTGCGTGGAGGGACTGGCCTCTCTGCTGAGACCTCTCTATGTAATGATGTGTGTGCATAGTAGGGTTTGGGGAGGAACCAGAGTTTCTTCTTTCAGACTTCTATCTCAGATGATGGGTGTGCGTTTCAGGGTATGAGGAGGGACTAGCCTCTCCTTTCAGATCTCTATATTAGATGTACTGTGTGGATGGACTGACCTCTCCTTACACACCTCTCTCTCAGATTACGGCTGTCTGTGGAGAGACTGGCCTCTCTACTGAGACTGTCCTGAAGGGTGTGCTTAGCAGGGTGTTGGGAAGAGTTGGGCTCTCCTTTCGGATGCCAAGTATGCTTAGTAGGGTGTGTGGATGAGCTCTTACTCTACTCACAACTCTTTCAAAGACAATGAGCATAAATAGTACACTTTGATAAACAATCTCAAGTAGGACCTCTTCCTACAGTAAAAAGTGTAGATTGCAGAGTATATTCAAACATCACCTACTCCTTCCAAGTTTTCACGATCCTGCGCGACTCTCGTGAAATTGTAACTTTACAAAAAATACTTAACCTTCTACTCATCACAGTACTTATTGCTTATACACTTCCTCTCGAAAACAAGGGCTACAATATGCATTCCTACTAATAGAGTACATTGAGAACTCATCCCTTCCTTTTTACTATCCATGATCCGCAAGAGTTCGTAAAAATTTGTTAAAAACCATATTCATGTATTTTCTTCACAGTAGTTATCCCTTAGACACCTCCTCTCTACATCTAGAGGGACAGCATGCCTTTCTGCTTCTCCCTTATATAGCTTTTTTACTTCATTTCCATAACACAATAATGGCGGTTATTTCATGTCTAACAGTCCAACAGCCAGCCAATCATAGTGCTCGCTCTCATGGGACTCACAGGCGCCTTCCCGCAAGAGAGTGAAGCCTCACAGGGAAAAGAGGCTTCTTGACCAATCACAGAGCCTCATTTTTGATTCTGCGCTCTAACATGTGGCTCGCGGGAATCTCAAGCCCAACTGCCAAAATATACAACTATTTTTCACCCTTGATTTCTCAAAAACTACTGAACGAATTTAAACCAGATTGCAGAGAGCACAATCTGCGACCCAAGATCTAGCTTCCTGCCAAATTTGGGGAAATTCAGTTCAGAGGTTTTTACTGTAGCCCTGCTTAAAGAAGCCTATGGAAAATGCATTTTACATTTTGGGACACCCTTTTTTTCTCGTCCCCCACTTGAAGGAGCACCTCAAAACTTTCCAGGAAGGAGCAAAGGTGGATGAACCTTTTTCTGGAAAGTTTTGTGTGGCCCCTATCCTCAAGCCATTAAATGGCCCTGAGGACCCTATCCCCTGGGACCTGATGTCTTATTTGGGGATTGTCCATTAGGCCCCACTTTCTGAGCCATACAATGACTGCCAGTGTCCAGGGACGCATCCCCAGGGACATTGTGTAGTTCACTGCCCAGGACAGCGCAGGCAGGAATCACCAATCTAACTCCCTGCCCGCAGGGACCATAGGTTTGTTCCCCCCTTGCGAGAACAGAAACAAAAGACGCTCCCACTAGGTGAGAGCAAAGCAGTAGAGCCTGGTAAGGTGCTGGCAGAGGGGAGTCAGCAGGGCCATAGAAACCTTGGGCCTACCACGTGGTCCCCAAAAGCGTGCCTATGTTGTAGGTGCCTGTGCATCCAATAAACATATATTTTTGTTTTAAAAAAATGACAAGTGCATCTTGGGAGTGGACTCCCCACACTGGCAATTTGTTTTTTAAAAAGGCAGTGGGTGCACCAGATGGAACCGTGGCACCCAAGTTTAAAAAACATAATAGTCACAACCTCGCCACTTCACTATTGAAGAGGCGAGGCCACTCAATGCATAGTCACTGCCCCCACCTGGTGGTGCCCCATAATGGCCTGCACAGGCTTTATTTTTATATACTCTAGTTGTCGTGGTGCCCCAAGAAGGGGCAGGAGCACTACCAACAACTTACTGTGTTATAGGGGGCTACAAGGAGAACATCACCTTTCCAGGGATGATAAACAAAATACTGTGTGTTTCCTGGGTGATTGAACGCATGCTCTTCAAGAGAGCTCACCATTAAAGCACTTCAATCTGGAGCAGGAGCTGTATGCTCTTTAGCTGGAGTGTGGGGACCCCTTGACTGCATTTTTTATCCTGAAGGGTGTTAAACAAAGATGCAATCACAGATTTATGGCTGTTAAGAATAAAAAGGATTTATTTTAAATCTTATTATGTATTGCTAAGTATTTATAAGAAATACTTTGGAATATGGTTATTGCTAAATTATTGTGGCAACTTTTTCACTAAGCCGGTAGGTCTGCTTTATATATGTTGATGTGCTGACCCCTTGCTAAAGCCAATAGGCTTTATATTATATTATGGTGTTCTGACCCTTTGACGAAGTCAGCAGGTATGCCTTATTTAAAATGATTATATTGTTACTTTACGTTAAAGAAAAAACTCAGAAATGTCCTGAAAAAGCAAAGGAATAAGTGACATTTTTGTCAGGTCTGGTAATGATATCTTACTTTACATTGAAATAAACGAAGGTTCAAATTATGTTATAGTTAGGTCAAAATGTTAGCTAAAACGTAACTTATTGTTACTTCAGGAAAGTTACGTTTTAACTAACAAGCACTGCTTATGACCTCACATAGTACATCACATATTGTGGGACATTATTGATAGCATCACTGATAACATTTGAAATGGCATAATTGGTGACAACAATGAGCATGGTAAGGACACTAGTTAGAGTTATTTCAGTTAACTATAACTGTTGAATTTCAGTGGTTTTGAGCTTCAAATGTTACGTTTTATGCCTGCAACACAAATCTTGGATCTCTCCTGCTTCTGGGAGGAGATGCGGCCACAGTAGGAAGGGGCAGTAGCTTGTTCCATCTTTAGTCCTTTCTGCTTCAGTAGCTATTAGACCCAAGCAAGGAGACTGTGGCAAGGAAGCACAACAACGAGGTCAGCCATCAATCTGTGTTTTCCGTTCCGAACTGGACTCCTGAAGAGACTGCACCCACACTTCTAGGACTCACAAATCACTATCTGCAGTCTTACTTGGATTGATAGACTCACAGCACCGGAGTCCAGCTGCTTTCTGCACTCCCTCGATAAAAAATACCGTTTGGCTTTTTCCCTCAGTCAACAGTCAGGTTTAGGATGGATTAAGCCACGCCCTATTTACAACACTAAGTTAGCATAACCAAGATAATTGTTAGCAAGCCAGCTTGTCGTTTCTGCTGCGCTGCACACGACACTGTTGTTATGTGTTATTCATTTTAGAAATGCTGACTCGACTTTGCCTTACAGGATAACAAACTGTTGTTTCACATTCTTAACAGTGAAATGTGCCCTTGGTCTGTACATCATGTAAAGAACGAGTCTGGGTCACTAGAAGGTACAGAGTGTTGTGATTAGATTGATCGTACCACTTTTTAGACATATCATACATACAGCTGCCAATATCTGAAGGACAAGCGTCTTTAATATTACAGAACAGTTTGGTTTTACATTCATTCGAACAGAAGAGCTGATGCATGAGAGAGCTAGCTGATCCTTTGATGTGATTCTACTAAGCTGATCTATACGGTATGGGGTCCCCCCTGTTAACCTAAGAGACCTTCTAATAGTCTAATAATAATGTATTAGATTCTAGAGAAAGGAGTGTGGCTGTATACCACTGTCATTATTAGTATGATTGCTCCTTTCATTTTGTATGGTATTGTAACAATGCTTATGGTTCTGATCTGTACCGTTAGTCTGCTAGTGTTAGCCAAAGTACTGCATCTTAGGACGCGAGGTTTATAAAATAAACTCTTTAAACTTTACCGTGTCTGTATTATTCTGTTGTGGACTAACAAATAGATACGAACAGGTATTTCGGATTCCCACCACTCCTGAGAAATATCTAAGTCGCTTGTTCTGGTTTGTCTATACATTGGGACCGCCTAGCTAGATCTAGGCTAATGAATGGGATACTAAGCTAGTCGGATAAGGGGTTCTTGGTTCTGAGGGGAGTTTCTGGTAGACCACAATTCTCTGAGGTCCTGGTCTCCTGTGCATAGTTCTGTGCATAAGCAGAATCCCTGCAACATGGCGCACCTAACGTTTGGTCTTATGATCTGAGACGCTTTAGTAGTACTTGTGTTAGTCCACAACGACCCTCACTCTCGTTTCCGGATAACAGGAGTGACGGTTTAACCTACCTAGGTTTTGACTAAAGGTTCATTCAAGCTTGAGAATTAAAAAGGTTACAACTTTTGAGCCCAAGTGCTACTGTAAATATCGTTGTTACTCTTTAGTGTGTCCTTATGGCGGTTAATATTCCCGCTCATAGTAGGGTTCCTCTACGCACTCATTTGAGGGCTTATGGGGTACCTGATGACGGGATGTCCGTGGTCTTTGTGGTCAGTGCTGATGCCACCTACCCTTATGAGTTGTTTTACTCTTGGGTGACCTTTGAGGAGGTGGATACGGACGATAATTTGTTCCACAAATATACAGCCACGCCTGTACCTGCGGTGTATGCCCCATATAGGACGCTAGAAATACCTATTTCTGCTTGGCAGCATACAATTTGGTTTAATGGCGCCCTCCCCCATGAGGTCGTACCGGCGAGAATGGGCCCGTTGTCAATTGCAGGGGCCACTTGGCCGGTACTGGCCAGATATACACCACACCCACGCTACCTAACGGTGGGAGTGGGTGAATTACGAACGCTACACACAGCCCTGATTACGGTCCATAGGGCTTTAGTGCAGTATGTGTCACGCACAGTTCAGGTGGGAGCACCTGCGGTTGCTGGACACGGGGCTGATCACCATCACGTTATGGTTAATGCGGTTGTCGGCAAGCGACCCCTCAGTAAGGATGAATTTCCTTACTGGCTTGCGGAAAAATTTGATCAATTAGAAGCCGTGTTTCCAAACACTACACCTGTGGATAAACACAGGATACTCACCATTACTTTGCCGAAGGACCTGGTCCCTGATATTGTTGATTGTGACAATTGGGGCAAAGTCTTTGCTGCAACCTATTCGAAGTGCTATGGCACTCCGTCTATGTCTGTACTACCCTCCGTCATCAAGAAAGTCCAAGACAGTCATGGTGCGGAGGCAGCTATTGAGTTAGGATTAAGGCTTGTCGACAGTTTCGATGTGGTTTGTTCCATGGTAATGGGCAACCTCAAAGGAGATGCCATGCAGTTCCAAGTTGGTAATATGCTGGAACTTGTGGATGATGCCGATAAACCCAGGGAGTTCGCAAAAATTATTGTAAAAGCCTACAGGATGGTTGTACGTAGTGCCTTAGGCGTGAAACCCACCATCAAAATTCCTGATGTAGTACAGCAAACTAAGGTGAGTTCGTCTACAAAGGACGAAAAGCCCAACTTTCCTAAACAAAGTTGGCGAGCCAAAAAACAAGAAAAACAGCAACAGAAACAGGTTTCTCGTTCTGCCTCACCCGTACAGTCGTATAGTGAACGCACTTATGATTTGCGCGATCGTACTCGTATTAAGTCACCTGATAGGTTTCAGGTTTCTGAACAACGCTCTCCTCATTCTTCACAGGAAACATCGGCTTCTCATACTGGTGGTGGAGAGCGTGGGAGAGGACGGGGAACTCAAGGTCGAGACCAGCCCCGCCAGACTGACGGTAAAGGCAAGCAGGAAGACACTGCCAGACAACGTCCACCGTTCAGAAAAAGAAAGTTGCTGCAATCTCAGCGAGATATGCCTCAGATGGTACGGACACAGCTTCGGAACCTGACATGGGCACTAACGCTGCTAGACAGCGCGGCGGAAGTTACAGTAGTGCGGCAAGCATTGCGTCCATTTCTGGAGGCGACAGCAACTGACATTTATGTGACAGTTGAAACTGCTGATACTCGCGTAGCTCCCCCAGAAAGATTATTTGACATAGTCCTTAATATTGAGGGTGACATACAACGCAAAATTAAAGTGTTTTTTTGGGACAATCTTACGACCACCTATGATATTCTTTTGGCGGAGAAAGATTGGCCTCCGGCTTTCATTTTGGACGCTCCAAGGGGAGAGGAAGTTATTCTTCCTTCCTTTGGGCACGCAGTGCCCATGGATGAATGTAATAGGTTGGCCGGGGAGTGGGCACAGGTGCTTGCACCTGCGTTATATCGTAATCAGGTTGGCTGGGATAAATGTTCTCCAAATCATGAGATTCCATTGCGGTCCGATCCCCAGCCTCAACCCCAATACCCCATGCGTCGCGAGGCAAGATCTCACGTCGCGTCCATCCTTGAACAATTGGAATATCAAGGAGTGATTGAGACATGTGTGTCACCCATGAATAATCCTTTATTCACTGTAACGAAGCCTGACGGGTCGTACCGCCTAGTTTTGGATTACCGGCATTTAAACTCGCATTGCCGGACGTGTGCGGTACAAAATACTCATAGTTCGGCTCTCGTCGATAGTCTTGTGAGAAAACGTTTCAAAACCACGCTCGACTTGTCCAATGGCTTTTATTGCCATAACCTGGCCCCTCATAGTTATGAGTGGACGGCATTTACCTCGGGTGGAAAACAAAAATTGTTCAAGAGGCTCCCGATGGGCTATAAAAACAGACCTGGAGTTTTTTCCGCTCGCGTGGTCTCTCTCTTGGAGATGGCAGACCTGGAGGCATACTCGTATGTTGATGACATCTATCTGACTGACGACGAGTTGCTTCCACACCTTGCTCGAGTGGATAACATAGTGATTATGTTTGCAGACTTCGGTTACAAGTTTAACTTTAAGAAGTCCCACATTGCTGAGTTCACAGTGTTGTTCTTGGGGTACGAACTCAATAATGAGGGTCGAGGCTTGGCACCGCACTTCCTTGAGAAATGCGCACGCCTTCGTATCCCTATGACACTGAAAAAACTACAATCATTACTGGGCTTTCTGAATTTCGGTCGTTCCTACATTCCTGATTATGCCCAGCATATCAAGACGCTTTGCGCCTTGGTACAACCAACTTTTACCAAATCTTGCTGGCTGCCTGAGCATTCATCTGCATTGTATTCTTTGCAGACTGATCTTCTTACTGCAAAATATTTAAAAACTCGTGATAACCGCACCAACCTGGTCCTTAGAATTGTTCCAGGCGCGGAGGGTTTCACGTACTTAACGTTCAATGAGGGCGACACAGTCCCCATTGCTTACAAGTCTCATCTGTACACTTCGGCTGAGCTGCGATTTTCCACTGTTGAAAAAGTCTTGACAGCGGTTCAGATGGCGATCCTGAAAGAACGAGCGCTATCACAAGGAAAGCGCATGCTAGTGGTAACACCGTTTCCTGCTCTCGAAGCAGTCACTAAAGCTAGTGTACCGAATTCTAAGGCTTTGCATCCAAGGTGGATACAATGGGCGACCTCCTTAGCTTCGCCTGACGTCGAATACATCTTTGACGCGGCGTTGCAGACTCAGGAGAGTTTAGAGTATGAATTTGTTCATCCTGCTCCTCTGTCATTGCGCCCTATCGAGGAATACCATTGTGTCATATACACTGACGGGTCGGCGCGACCCGCAACTGGATCAAAGCACGCTTATTCAGCAGCTTGCGCAATTGTAGTCGGTACTTTCGTAAATGGAGAGTTCCAATCTGATGCAGTGCATACGCAGTCATTGGGTGATTGTACCGCGCAGTTGGCGGAGCTTCATGCTCTAGTGCTTGCACTCGAGTTTGCTGATCACAGCGTCACTACTCTTATAGTGAGTGATTCTCACTAATGTGTTCAATCTTACAACGACAATTTGCTTTTTTGGATTATGAATGGTTTTCGTGATTCCAAAGGTGGCACAGTGAAGCATAAAACGCTTTGGGCTCGAGTGGCAGAACTTAAAGGGAGTCTGCCACTTGTGAATGTAATTTACACTCTTGGTCACCAACAAGTTGGTGTCCATGCTGTCGGTAACAGTTTGGCTGACGAGGCAGCAAAAACCGCAGTTGCAACATATTTAGTAGCAGCAGTTACAAGATCAAAATCTAAGATTGATGCTGACATCTTGGCAGCTATTGCTGCTTCTGAGACTGGGACAAATTTCCCTAGAGGTTTCCCTTCTCGATACCATTATCACTTAAGTCCTGATAACGTCCCGTTAGTGAGGATTAACGACGTTGGTGATAGACTGATTCCCAACGCGGACTGCAGACCAGCTTTGATAACGGCTGCCCACGATGGTGTTGCGTCTGCGCATGCTGGAGTGTCGGCAACTGTGTCTCTTTTGCAGCAACGTTACTGGTGGTACGGTTTGTATAAACAAGCGCGGGCTTATGTACTTCGTTGTGACATTTACCAGCAGATTAAACCTTCTTCTGTTGCGCGTCCACCTCCAACGCAACTGCATATATCTATTCAACCACTTGCGTGTGTTTATTTAGATCACTGCGGTCCTTTTACCTCTGATACTGCGTACAAGTACATCTTGGTTGCAGTGGATTCGTGCACACGTTTTCTGTGGGTGTGGCCACAAAGGAGTGCTGATGCCAGGACTGTCATCAAAGTATTGCGTGTCTTTATAGGGAGTTTTGCATGTGGTACCCTTCACTCTGATCAGGGCCCGGCGTTCGCCTCTAAGGCGTACAAAGAAGCAATGAGAAGTTTGGGGGTCCAAGTCAAATTTTCATCTCCATACCGGTCTGAGGGCAATAGTGTTGTGGAACGAATGAACCGTGACCTAAAGCAATCGTTGACAGCCAAGGTATTAGGTACAGGCTGGAACTGGCTTGCCCACTTGTATGACGTCCAACGTGCACTTAATAACCTCCCTAGAAGGTCTCTGGGTGGGAGGACCCCTTACATGATGCTCTTTGGAGTGAGAATGTTTGTTCCAGACCTTGACGGTCTAGACATGGCGGCGGCTGCCGCGCCTTTTGACCTAGATGACCACTGTGCTGTATTGCAGAATCTACAAGAAGCAAGAGACACTCTAGCAAAGGAACACGGGCCCTCTACATCCGAAGAAGCGCTCCAGATTCCGGTAGTCGGCTGGCTACCTCGAGTTGGTGACCTGGTCCGTGAGAAGGTGGAGAACAAGAAGGAGTTTGGCCCCTCTTATCGTGCACCAGTCTCGGTGCTTGGAGTACTGGGTACACGTACAGTTGTTTTGCCTCCACTTCCTGGTCGCAAGGAAAACAGGTACATTTCAATTGAGAATGTCAAGCTACACAGGGTGGCCGATTCCTCATAGTATGACACCTTCGGTTTCCTTCCCTTCGATGCTGAGAAACTCTGTTGTGGTGCCACCCTCTATCATCGTGCCTGAGGCTTCCATTGAGATGCTCACAGTTACTGATCCGCCACCTACTGCTGGTGGTTTGCCTGATGATCCTGAGTATGCTTATCCTGCAGAAGTCCCTTTGCCCCTATTACATACAACAGCACTTACCCAGTCCCATTCTTCCTTTAAAACTGAATCATTGACTTCCACTGCCCCTTCCAAAATTTCTATATTTTTTGCCTGGTTCAAGAGACATTTTTTGGTTGCACCTTGGACTTACATCTGGCTGGTGCTGATTTGTATTTTTTTATTCATGACAATTGGCTTTGTGGTAGTGTTTTTTAGACTTATCAATGGACACTACCTGAATGAACGTTCTACATTTCAATTAATTGATGGAACTTTGGCCCCTCATTCCTCATCACACATCATGAAAAGAGACCAGACGTTTGTGAACATCACCGCCTGGCCTGTACGTGATGGGATTGCTTGGGATGCAGTGAACTTTCAAATTCATGGTCCCACCGAAGTTATTAATGTGCCAACTGTTTTTCGTGTTTCTATGGGTGATGTAGTTTAACAAAACATCCGATCAGATGTTTGGGATGTACAAGCAATAGAAGCACTGTTTTCTGATTTAAAATATTATGCTGCATTTGATGCTGAAGATCTGCATTTAAATACTGCAAACTACGATGAGCAATTTTGTTTTCAACATTATGGCACACATTTCCTACACAGAGCATATACTTTTCAAAATTTTGTTAATTTCACTCAATGGGAACATTGTCCTGTCCCTATGCCTGGCAGCTCGGACACTTTATTGAAAAAATTCACATACTTTTCGGACTTTAGTGTGTCAAACCCTGCTTCTTTTTATTTTAAGGTGGCGGTAGAACCGACTTCTAAGGTTAGATTAACACACACAAAATTATTATATTCCAAATCCTTTATGGATGAATTGGCTATTGGAGGTTATGACGTATGGAAAACTACTATCGATCTTAAATCGGTTTGGGGAACTAAACCGTGGCAGGTACAATGAGCGGAAGCTTTGCATCGTGCCTGTCTTATCCCAAACCATATATTATTTTTGAATTCGTCTATTTTTCAGACCACCTGTTTTGGATTGGCTATATCTAAAAAATTAATTTCCCCCTCGATCCCGGATCTGGGTGCTTATCCTGGTTGGGAGAATCACTCAGATCTGTCCCTTACTATGTTGCAGTCCCTTGTTTCCAACGGCACCTTCAATATTTCAACATTGAATCCTGAGGGTTGGTTGGTTTGGCAAACAAGCTCAGATTCCTGTCAACGTCGGTTTCTGGATTTGGCTCCAGGGTATACACAACTTAGGGTTGACCCTCGTTTTACATCTTCACACATGGTGACTACCTACTCTGTAGGTAAGTTATGTCAGTCGTGGCTGCAACATTCCACGTTAACTTCAGTTAAGCTTCATTTATCACGATTAAATGACAAAATAGATTTGAATGATTTTATTAAGGGTCCTGCGAATGGAAGGTCCAAACGATGGGTTTATGCTATTTACAATGAAATTTGGAAATTGTCGCAAATTGAAGCTGCTTCTAGATTACGTGCTATTGACCAGGCCAATATGGAAAAAGTATTGGCTGTGATAGATAATAGTATTAATACTTTGTCTTCTAGAATTTATACATTAGATAATATTGTTTCTTCTGTCGTAGACATTGTGCAAGATGATGTATCTGTGTTGTATCATGGACAAAATCAGTTGCGTTCAATTATGCAGTTTGCATGGACATTCCAAACGTTAAAGGCAGGGAAAGTCCCTTGGGATTACATGAATATTTCATCGTTGTTCCTTCCTTTTAATTTGACAGCAAAACAGCACTTCATGTCCATGAAAGACGCAACTTACGCATTGCTGCACATTGAAAAATTAGAACCTTTACCTTTTTCGGTTGCTGAGTTGAATTCAGCCGTGTGGCTTATACACGGATTGGTCACTTTACCTTTTAGTCTGTTTAAATTTAGTTTGTGCATGAAGCATTATGCCATTGGCAGATATGAACAACTTGGTGATGCGTTCCTGCACGAAGTTTGGTCACTTCCATTCACTTACAGATGCGTAAGGGATGGCAAGGAGGTTTACTTAAAAGGTGAAGAATGCACTTCCGCTCCTGATCATTCTGTGGTTTGTAGACATATACAATTACATGGCGCTTGCAATATACACGCTCCTAATTTGGCTTGTGTCCTAAAGGGGATTCCAATGCCAGTTATAATGTCTTCTTTTAGGCTGCTTGCCAACGGTAGTTATTTGCTTTTAAATAGTGAAGCTTGCTGTGGGATGCTAGTGGGTATTCCTTTCACTGTTTCGCAAAAAGTGGTTTGCTGTAATAACGTCCTTTTCCCACCCCCGCAAGGCCGACTCGATATATCTATCTGGCCGGCGATTCCAACCTTGAACGCAGAGTTCAATAGGATGAGCAGAATAAGGGCTCTTTTGTCTAAGAAGGAAGTTGCATTGACTTCGTCCCGTGAAACATTTCTTCTTAATGTGGCGAACACACGCACTGAGGTACAAGCTCTTTTAAATACTGACCTCCCCCTCCATTTTGGAACCTTGATTCAAACTATCTTTAATGCTTCGTCTACGACTGGCCTTGTTAATTTTTTTTAAATTGTGGGCTCGGGCCTCGTGACATCTTTCCAAACTGTTTTTGGTGTGATCCCCGCATTTTTACATTCTATTTTTTCAAGTGTCTTCGGAGGGTTCCCCTTGCTCCTCGCTTTGGTGGCTGGGATCCTCTTGTTGATTTGCGCACTTCGATATGGCTGCACACCAGGAGTTGCAAGACAGCATGCTCCGCCTGCTCCATCTTCGTAGCCGGATGCTTGATTACTACGGCACTTTACCTCTGGCGGTCTTAAGCGTCAAGTATGGATTGTCTTTCCGGTTTCCCTTTTTTACTTGTGTGCAGCCTGTCTTTCATTGCCTAGATTGTCCCTTCCAGTGGGCTCTGGACTTGTGCCTGTCAAACTTGGCGTCATCTGACCCGGATTTTGATGAACTAATGTGTCCCTGAGTGGCTCATGATTTGGATTGTTCTGGTGTTGGGTTTATGGCTTTGGATGCTGCACAAGGAGTCCTTGGTAACTGGGATATCGGAGAGGCGGCTATTGAATTCCTTGAAAGGAGTTATATCGAGGATGCTGACAGTTGTCCTATCGTGGTGCTGGATGCTCCGATAATTGATGCACACGTGTGTTCCTTTCCCTTGTTAAATTGGATGGCAGATACTTTTGCGAAACGCTCCAATGATTTCCTCTTGGAAGCTGTTGCAACTTACGGTGCATATACCTTTATGGATTGACTGATTGACATTGTCACTACAGGGTGCATCCAGGGCTGTTAATTTTTCATCGAAATTTTTTTACTGATTTTTTTAAGAAATCATTTTTTTCTTTAACGATTTTTTTCTTTTTTTTTCATTCTCGGACTTTACACTTACCTTATGTGGACTTATAGTTCATGCCCTTGGTTCCGTTCTATATCACTTGAACTCTGCGTTCTTGATAAGTGTATCCGTATTGGTTCGTGCTCCGATCATTGGGGGGTGTAGGATGGATTAAGCCACGCCCTATTTACAACACTAAGTTAGCATAACCGAGATAATTGTTAGCAAGCCAGCTTGTCGTTTCTGCTGCGCTGCACACGACACTGTTGTTATGTGTTATTCATTTTAGAAATGCTGACTCGACTTTGCCTTACAGGATAACAAACTGTTGTTTCACATTCTGAACAGTGAAATGTGCCCTTGGTCTGTACATCATGTAAAGAACGAGTCTGGGTCACTAGAAGGTACAGAGTGTTGTGATTAGATTGATCGTACCACTTTTTAGACATATCATACATACAGCTGCCAATATCTGAAGGACAAGCGTCTTTAATATTACAGAACAGTTTGGTTTTACATTCATTCGAACAGAAGAGCTGATGCATGAGAGAGCTAGCTGATCCTTTGATGTGATTCTACTAAGCTGGTCTATACGGTATGGGGTCCCCCCTGTTAACCTAAGAGACCTTCTAATAGTCTAATAATAATGTATTAGATTCTAGAGAAAGGAGTGTGGCTGTATACCACTGTCATTATTAGTATGATTGCTCCTTTCATTTTGTATGGTATTGTAACAATGCTTATGGTTCTGATCTGTACCGTTAGACTGCTAGTGTTAGCCAAAGTACTGCATCTTAGGACGCGAAGTTTATAAAATAAACTCTTTAAACTTTACTGTGTCTGTATTATTCTGTTGTGGACTAACAAATAGATACGAACAGGTATTTCGGATTCCCACCACTCCTGAAAAATATCTAAGTCGGTTGTTCTGGTTTGTCTATACATTGGGACCGCCTAGCTAGATCTAGGCTAACGAATGGGATACTAAGCTAGTCAGATAAGGGGTTCTTGGTTCTGAGGGGAGTTTCTGGTACACCACAATTCTCTGAGGTCCTGGTCTCCTGTGCATAGTTCTGTGCATAAGCAGAATCCCTGCAACACAGGTTGGCTTCCAGGCACTTCAGGTCAGGAGTACAGCTCTTCAGTAAGATACAACTCTTGGTGTTCTAAGAATTGGGTGTTCAGGCAGACACAGGTTTGGTTGCACAACAGCCCTCACAGTATCTGCTGAGCAGTCCTGTCCATGGTCAACCACTGCCTGAAACTCGAACAAGTGGGTCAGTGCCTCAAACTGCTATACAGTCGAAGCAGATAGGTGAAGTAGATCCACTGTCTGCACTTTCAGAACTAGCTTGGCGTGGTTCTTGTTTCAAGTGCCCTTTCCAGGCCGATCTCAAGACACAGCCTTGAGTAGAGTGATGCTCCTCACAGGAGGTTAGTCTCCAGCCTGGAGCACCAACAACAGAGGCACGAAGAGGTGTGAAATTTCTGTTTGCACCTGGCTATCAACTGCCATGCTGACCAGTGATCAGAGAACAGAGTAAGGTTTGACTTCCCCATAAGGGGTCCCTTGCATCTGCACCACATATATTGTAGTCCCACCCTCCACTGCCACCATCTACCAAATGGCAGTGTTACTTAAAGACAAATGAACTGCTCTCAGCAAAAAGGCCTAATAGAATTTCTAAAGGAGCCTTATATCTTCTGTCCCCACTTCAGAGCCTTGGTTGCCTCACTCTAGCTTCAGGAAAGTCTGGAAACAACCTCAGATGCATAAGAACATGCATGTGGCTTCCAAAATGACACCTACATGACTCCTTTACTCTAAATTCACACATACACATAGTGCATGTACTACACAGGCCACATTCACACACACAACATAGTCTTGGAAATTAGCTCTATGAAATGGATTAAAGTATAGAAGTGGAACTTTACACATGTGGTTCATAGGCCTCCACTCCAGTGACTGATAAAAAGGTCAGGTAACAACTAGTGCTTCACAAAATTTACTATGCTGCCACTACCACTCTACATGCTAAACCCATAACAAGGGTGGGTGTCCAATGTCTGTAAAATTAAGGCACACTTGATGTACCCCTCCTAGTCACAGGACATGTTTAGGACATCACTCACGCCTTTGCACACACATCGAATTAGTGTGAGGGTAGGGCCTATAACAAATAATCAGGATATCAGATACTTGCAGTCTGGTACGCAGGGCAGCGGAGAACAACTGTCCACCATGCAGGCTTTATGATGATTTTAGGGGATAAAAATAACTGGTCATAATTGCCGATCTTGCCCGTCGATTTTGCATTGACATGGCACGTACGGCAATCAATTCCGTATTCACCAAAAGAAACCCTCCAGCGGTATTTGTCGATAAGCGATCCACCACTGTTGACAGTTTCCGAATCCCATGAGCATTTAAAGAAATCCCCACTGCTGGAAATAAAGCTCCAAAAATGTCACCCACTATTTCTGACCAAGTTTCTCTCTTAAAACGCGTTAGTAAATTAATATGTTCTACATCTTCTATTCTATCTATATGAAAGATCTTTGGAAAGACCAGGCCCACATAACACGTGCCATACCAATGGTCAGGCAACCTGTAATAAGCCTTGTTCCCACAAACATAATACACTCCTGGAAAAATTTGATCTTCTCCACCTCTGAATCCCCATCCTGTTGCAATGAAGTATGTATCATGACACTCACTAGTCCCAACAAAATATGTATCATATTGGGATTTCCTTCTTGTAATGCACAGCTTACCCTTCTGTGGTGCATCTAGAGCTAAAGTTGGACTAGCCCCATTTCTCAATTCTTTTCCCATCTCAATGTCCCAAATTGTCTCACTCACTTTATATTTCCCTGCTTTCCCATGCATGCTCAATCTCCTTTCCTCCACCATATTTAGGAAAGCTTTCTCCTCTTCTTTCAGACTGCAAGTTAAATTGTTCTTAAAAATGTAATCTAATGTTAATTCTTCTTTTTCAATAAAAATCTCACCAAAAATGCTAGCTTCTTTAGCTGGATTCAGCTCTTTGTTCATTGGCAATTGCCCAAAAATGTTATCTTTGTTAGACATCTCATAATCTATTTTCCCTAACAAATAAAAAATACTACTCAACACACTACATGAAATTCCATACGTAGCTGGTAAATGGTGATAAGTAACACCCTCTGAAACGGATGCAGGTAATTGCATACATACGTAGCAATCCCTAACTTCCATTGTCTTCACATATTCGTATAACAACTTTGAAAAAACATTACTAGAAAAATCATTAATTGACCTATCTTTATGTACGTAAGTGTTACTAATTCTAGTCGGAACTACTTTTTGTGAACTCTTCTCTGCATTGGTCACATTCTCAGTATGTATTCCTAAAGTATCTAATGTAACCCTAAAGGTAACTAATAAAGCTAAAACACCCCATAATAGCATTAATAATCCAGTACAGCAGCAGCACATTCTACACCATCTTTTTAAGAAGGCACATCTACTTTGATTATTCTCTATGTTAGCCATTTTACTACTTTGACCGTGTCTTTTGACTTAGCCTCTACTACTCCACTACTTGAGTTTCTAGAACTCTGAATTACTTTAAACAGCTAATTTTCATTCTTTCTTCTTTTCACTTTCTCCAAGTGATTTCTTCTGTTCACTCAGTTTGGATACTCATCATTCTTCACTTCAACTTCTTCGACATCAAATTGTATTAGATCTCCAACAATATCCTCAGTATCCGACTTTTCATCAATGTCAGTCAAGATAACTTTCAGGATTTCACCTGTATCTTCCTCAACTACTTCTCGTACGGTCTCCTTTGGATTTCCTTGACTTTCTGCCTCTTCACCTTCAGACAGTGCTACGTACGTCCATTCCGGCGACCTATACTTCTGGTTAGGTTTTCTGATTCTTTTGATCCCCTCTGGTTCCTGTTCTTTTGACTCTTTTCTCTTTTCACCTTTTACTGGATTCTGACTCGACACCTCATTCACTTGTTCAGCTTTCGAGGTATTTGCTCGTGTCAATCTGTATCTCAGCCTCTTTACCCTGTTGTTAGGCCAAAGATCTCCTCTCACAACCTTTTTCGGTCTTGTTTCTTTATTATTTCTCTCTCCAATCCAAGTTCTCTTTCTCAGAACTCGACCCTCTGATTTCTCATTCTCACTTTCATCCGATTCTGTTTCACATGCCTCTTGTTCTTCAGCAGTTTTCTTTTGCTCCACAGTCTTTTTCACCACTGTTTGAGACTTCCCTAACTCTTTCCCTCCTCGGGTCTCCGACACGCAATCTTCTTGCTGTCTATTTGTCCCTTCACCTAGCTTGTCAGAAATATTCCCTACACCTCCTCGGGGGTCTTCCGCAATCTGTCCCTCTCTATCTTCTTCTGACCCTGCTTCTTCAGGTACAATCTCAAGTGGTTCTTCAATCTCCTCTTCTGATTCAGGAGTAGTCTCTGTGGAACTGCTCTTTTCTCTTCTGTTTTCTTCACTGCTCGTTGGAACTTCTGACACTCTTACAGAATCTGATCTCCTCTCTGAGACTCTCAATGGTTCTCTCTCTGAACTTTGATTTTTTCTCACTGGTTCTGTGTCTTCATCATCACTGGAATCAGACTCTTCAAAATACTCCTTACCAGTCCCATCTTTTGGATTTGGAACTCTCAGAGTATGATTTGCATGTACCCAGTTTTTCACACCAGCACACTTTACTGCAGTTGTCGTAGTCAGAATGACTTGTCTCGGCCTTCCCCACCTTGGAACCAAGCAATTTCTTCTTCTGTGTACTTTAATCCTCACCCAGTCCCCTGGACTCAGATCATGAGCTTGCTTCTTCTCAAGTGTGGTAGCTTCTTCTCCAACCTGGTGAAACACAGAATGAACTGCGTCAGCCAGGCCTTTACATAATCCAAAATCATGTCATCAGTTATTGTCATCAACTTATTGACAGGCACATATGCATGACGCATTGCACGTCCCATCAAGATTTCATGCGGACTTAAACCAGTAGTTCCATCTGGAGTAGATCTAATAGTCATTAGCACTAGAGGCAAGACATCAGGCCATTTCATTCCAGTGGCTAAACACATCTTACCAATCCTGTTCTTGATCGTGCCATTTATCTGCTCAACAACACCAGAAGCCTCTGGTCTGTATGCACAATGTAGCTTCTGCTGTATGCTCAATGCTTCACAAATCAAACTCATGAGTTCATTATAGAAGTGTCCACCTCTATCAGACTCAATCGTTACTGGAAACCCGTACCTAGGAATCAACTCTCTTAACAGTAACTTTGCCACTGTTACTCCATCATTTCTCCTAGTCGGATAGGCCTCCACCCATCTTGAGAACAAGCAGACTACCACTAGAACATACCTCAGTCTGTTCACTTGGGGCATTTCAATAAAATCAATCTGCATTCTCGTGAAAGGACCACCTTCTCTGCCTATCGTTCCCAGACTCACCACTGTCTTTTTCCCAGTGTTAAATTGCTGGCAAATCAAACATCTTTGACAGATGCTCTCTGCAATTGTCCTGAACTTTGCATTGTACCAAGTCTGCTTAAAAGACCTGATCATCGCATCCCTTCCCAAATGTCCCTGGCCATGATACATCCTTGCCATTGTCGACAGCATAGAGTTTGGCATGACTGGTCTGCCATCTCTATAGACCCAAACATGGTCTGTTTCTCTTGGGGCACAACCTGCCTTGATCCAGTCTTTTTTTTCTTCCTTTCCTGCCTCATCCTGCAACTGTTTCACTTCATCCCACGTCTCTAAGACATTAGTAAACATCACAGAACAAAAAGACATTTCACTTTCTCGTTCCCGATTAATCGATTGGTTATTCTTTGCACAATACTGAGCAATGTCATTTGCATATCTGTTGCCAACTGTCACAAAATCATCTCCTTGTCCATGAGCAGAACATTTCACAACTGCTAATTCTTTAGGCAGCTGTATCGCCTCAAGTAATTTCCCAATCACTTCAGCATTCTTTATTGGAGTCCCACTCGACGTCAAGAAACCTCTCTGCAGCCAAATCTGGCCAAAATCATGCACAACTCCAAATCCATACTGACTATCAGTTATCACAGTCGCTCTCAAATCTTTCCCAATTTCACAAGCTTTTGTCAATGCCACCAATTCAGCAACCTGTGCAGATTTCACTCCTTTCAATGGTGATGCTTCCATAACCTCTGAAACCTTGCACACTGCATATGCTGCACTTAGCACACCCTCATCATTCCTTAGACATGAACCATCCACAAACAGCACATGATCACTCTCAAGCAAGGGAAGATCCCTTATGTCTGGTCTCGGTTTTGTACAGTAATCAAGCACATCCAAACAATTGTGATCATCTTCTGTCTTCACACCCACATTTTCAATATCCGGCAACAATGTCGCTGGATTCACATTCACACATCTTTCAAGAGTCACATTTGATGCTCCCAGAATGACTTTCTCATATTTAGTCAGCCGACTATGTGACATGTACTGGGTTCTGCTTCTTGTCAAAAGAATTGCCACATTATGAGGTACGAATACCCTTACAGGATATCCCATTATGATTCCTTCACTTTGTGCCAGACTCCTGCATGTTGCAGCCACAGATTTCAAACAACCTGGTAAACCTACAGCTACAGGGTCAAGTGTCGATGAGAAGTACGCAATAGGCCTCCTCAGCTGTCCGTGCTTCTGGATTAACACTGAAAGTGCACATCCATTTCTCTCACTACAGTACAACTCAAACTCCTTTTCATAGTCTGGCATACCCAAAGCAGGGGCTTCACACATTCTGCTCTTCAGCTCCTCAAATGCTGCCATTTGTTCTCCATCTAGTTCCAATGGGTCCGTCATCTCACTTTTTGTCAGCTTAATCAGTGGCTTTACTATCAGAGAAAAATTAATTATCCACTGACGACAATAACCCACCATACCCAGGAACATTCTCACTTCCCTCTGGGTCTTTGGGGCCTTCATTCCCCTGATGATTTTGATCCTGTCATCAGTCACCTTTCTTAGACCTTTTTCAATATTGTGTCCAAGATAATGCACCTCTTTCTTGCAAAATTGCAATTTGGCTGGAGATACCTTTAACCCTCCATCTGCCAGATGATTCAGTAAAGCTATGGTATCTACTTCACAAGCTTCACGTGTCTTTGATGCCACAAGCAGGTCATCAATATACTGCACTAGTACTGAGTTTTCAGGCATAATCAAGCTCTCCAACGACTTTTTCAATAACTGATTGAATATCGAAGGACTCTCTGTATACCCCTGTGGGATACGACACCATGCTAAAATACGCTGGCCAAACCTAAATGCAAAAATCGGCTGGCTGTCATGATTCAATGGAATTGAAAAGAAAGCATGACACAAATCAATCACTGTGTACCACTCAGCATCATGTGGAATCTGATACAAAATCACTGACGGATTTGGCACAATGGGACAACATGCCACTACAATTTGGTTAACTTTTCTCAAATCTTGTACAATCCTGAACTTCCCATTAGGCTTCTTTAGCCCCATTATTGGTGAGTTACACGGGCTACTCAGTAGTTCTCTCAGAACTCCCTGCTGAATCATTTTCTCAATTATAGGAGTTATTCCTTCAATTATTTCTGGTGTCATTTTGTACTGAGGAATGTTAGGATAAGTAATTCCCTCTTTCACTGAAATTTTCACAGGATCTACATTATTCATCAATCCCACATCTTCTCCAGTAAAATCCCAAACTGTCCTTTTCACTGTGTCTCTCAGCTCTTGAGGCAAATCCTCCGGATTAAACACAGCAAATGCACCAACCATTTCACTCTCTCTATTATCTAGAGTCATTCGGTACAAAACATCCTCATCTGGTGTTTCAAAAGCTATTCCATCCGGTGTACAAAAAATTGTACAGTTCATTTTACAAAGCAGATCCCTGCCTAACAAGTTCACTGGACTAGTGTCACAGACAATAAATCTGTGCATGTCTGAAAATGTCCCTATTTGTACTCTTACTGGTTCAGTAAGACTTGTCTTCATTTGTGTATTGGCTACACCCACTACTTGGATTGCTTCATCCGAGAGAGGAAGATTTCTGATATCTGTTGACCTGACAGTTGATCTTGTCGCACCTGTGTCTACTAAAAAAGTAACACTTTCTTCATTTATTTTCCCATCTACAAATGGTCCTGCCTGGTCTATTTCTAGAGTTGCACCAAGTATGCACTCTTCCTCCTCTCTTCGGCACCGTCAATAATCACCCTCAGACTCACTGCCTTCATTCTTTAACAAATACTGTTGTACCTGGTTAGAACGCCTTGGTTTGTTTACCTGCTCATCATTGTAGAATCCTGAATCCTGATTGTACTTTTGTGACCCTCTATTCTGCGGCAAGGGCGGTTTTGGCTCTTGTTGCTGCTGTCGATTATTCCCTTCGTTCTGCACCTGTTGATTTAAGGTTTTACCCTCATTATTCGCTAATGGTGGATTGGTACATTCAGATCTCCAATGTCCCAGTTGGCCACAGTTGTGACATGGGAATTTCTTTTTGGCTTCCTCAAGATTCCCCTTTCCTTTCCCTGCATACCTGGGCCTATTCCCTGGATTATTTCCTGCACTATTCGCCTGTTCCACCAACTGTGCTTCCTGTCTTTCCGCAACTTTCACTTGTGCCCACATTGCCTTCTCTTTCAGCTTTCTCTGTTTTGCTTCAATTTCATCACTGAAGTATTTTGCATGTCTCAGAATCTCATCTATTTTCTTACTCTGCCATGACTGTATGTTCACGAATTCTCTCACTAATCTCAGGTCTCAGGCCATATACAAATCTGTATACAAAATGACTCAAATCTTTGTCACCCAGGTGCTCATCCCCGCTGAATTGTTTAAAAGCCAGTATCAGCCTCTCGTAAAAAGCATGAACTGATTCTTTTGCTTCCTGATGTGTTCGATCTATCTTAACCCAGTCTGTCTCTTTTGGAGGTACTTTACTCTTCAGGTATACAATCACCTGTTCATACTTCCTCATTACTTCTGGATCTGGTGCTCCTGTTCTCTGATCTCTTGGATATTCCTCAGTAGGCCAACTCACAACTATTTTACACTCAATCCACAAGTCTGCTGGAACAATTATATCAAACAGACTATTCAGGTCAATCCACAGCACTTTTGACAATTTCACAAACCTGTCTACCTGCCTATACCACTCGACGGGCTTTTCTCTCAGTCGAGGGAAATCATTCGTAAATGATAGAATATCCTGTCTGGTCCATGGAACATGTACATATCCTCCTCCAGGTATTTCTCTCATAGGATAAGCATCCACTGTTTTCTCTTTTTCTCTCACAGGAAATGCTGAATAAGTCCTGTCCCCTGATTCTTCTCTTTTCTTGTACCACCTATCCTTCCACTTTTCTACATCACGCCATCTTCGCAACAATGCAACCATTTCTTTAATCTGTCCTGTTCTACCAGTACCATTCAGATTTTCAATGTCTTTGTCCGTGAAATCCATCCTGTAAGACTTCTGCAAAGCTTTCACCTTATCAATGTCAACTCCCTGTTCATTCGCTACTGCTCTTAATCTGTCATGTGTATTTCTTGCTCTCCAAGTGATATTTTTGCACATAAACAACAGTTCACCATCATGATGGTTTTTTAGAATTTCTGTAGGAACTGTCCCTGCAACAAGCTCTTCTAATTCTACACGTAACCTAGCCACATCAATTGCCTGTGAATCTTTATCCCTCTTCTGAAGAACTTTCATCCAATCATTCAAATCTTCAGCTGTAATTTCAGTAGTTTTTCTCACTGGAACCACTTTCTTCTGCGGTTCTAAAATCGGCATCCCTGAACAACTAGCTTCACTAGCATCCAATCTCGAATTAGACTGTACCTCTAATCCTTCATTACAGGTGTCATGTCTCGATTGTCTCAGATCACCGTTGTCTGTCCTTGTTCCTGAATCTCCTGAGGGACCAGCTAAACTTGTTATCT